>NC_036449.1:9711292-10336814 GCF_002775205.1 Xiphophorus maculatus
AGGCTTATTATACTCACATTTAGTTGAATTCAGTCTTTAAATATATTATATGGCTCTCACTGAAATAAATCTCCAAATATTTTGCTTTCATGACTCTCTGAGTCAAAAAGGTTCCCGACCCCTGTTATAGTGTTAAAACCAAATTGACAGTGTTCATTTACCATGCAGATTTTTCTATGTATCAGAGTTTTAATTATTAACTTTTGTATACCAGTTATCCTCGTCCCCCTTTATATCTTATATCATTTATGTCTTCCAAATGTTAAAATTAACCAGGGGATTGGCAGCTGAATTTACAGACAGAGTAAATGGAGGCAACTATTGATTTTAAATGAGGCTGTCAAAAGCTACAAAACCTTTTATGGAAATGCCACACTAATAAAGACATTTAAGGGCTATATGCCTACTCATACCCGGTCCTCAAGAAGTTCCTATTCCACTTCAATCAGTGGGCTGTCGGTGAAGAAGGCCACTGGAAAGGTTACTGATTGAACTTGCTATTGCCTAATGATGACGATTGTTTGAAAAACATAGTCTCTTCTGAACTACCATTGGAATTCTGTGCAATGTATATCAGCAGGAACGTCAGACTGATATCAAAAACTTGAATGGTACGGCACAGATGGTGTCAGAAGTTACAAGAAAAAAGTTTGAAGAATTTCCAATTAAATATGATCTGAATCTCATATAAGTCCTGCTTTATTAAGCACAGTAATAACTGGTGAAAAACAATTGCACCAATCTAAAATGGGACCTGTCCATCTGCCAACACACCAAGAAAAATAAGAACACCTTCTTGACCTTCCAGTTTGCAAGGGTCATTCAAGAGACTGTTATTTGTCTTCATTTAACAGAGTTAGTCATTTTTTTACATGTACAGTACAAACGTATTTCTGTTTGTTGCTTGTAGCGTACATTCTTGGCTCTAAACAACAGAAACACACCCAGGATGTGTATTTGCCTGAGTTTGTCTTCTGATGACTCACTGAGTTAAATTAGTGGCAATAAATAGTGCAGAAGGGAAATTTAAAAGACATCTAATTGACTAACAACAGCATCTAGTGTGTTTAGTGTGTTTCCCCTGTCACATTACTGACACTTTTTATGACCATGCATTTTTAAACATGAAACACACACACACACAGGCACACGCCATGCTTATGGCGGTCCCTCTTCCTGCTACAAATACCACATGGTGCCATCTGCTCTGAGAACTCAGTTACCCTAGTAACCATTGATGTCATAGCATCATAGCACCCTCGTCTTATCAATTATCTCCGCAGTCACCAAACCTCTAACATCAGTACGTGTGCTTGTGTTTGTTTACTTTGTCATGCTGCCTTCAAAGACTGTGGCGGACTTAGATTTAAGACAAATTGTGTAACACTGGGCTGAAATATATATATATATATATATATATATATATATATATATATATATATATATATATATATATATATATATATATAAACAAAAAAGTAGTGTTGAAAGTTAATCTCTGGAATGTTAATGATTGTTCAAAATGGTAACTGAAGTTAGAGAGGAAGCCTACCTAGTTGTCCAAGAGAGTTATTAACTAGTAGAACTGTTGACCACCCTGGAAGGTGGAGTTGGATTTGAGGATGCCATCAAGCACCTGCTAAAACAATAATGATCTTATTTATTTTATTTTATGTTTTTGTCGTGTCTAGAAGACAGTTGAAACATATTCAAGAAACAAGAGATACATTTAGTTGCTTTCTGTTTGAGACCACAGCAAACTCATGTTCTCATAGCCACTCCAGTAGGTTAACTAAAGGGGACTGGGCCTTTCAGTCGGTGGTCTCAAGCATGTAGAACAGTTTACCCTAGCAACTCTGTTTAGGTTTATAAAAAGCAACTAAAAACATGTCTACTTTCCCAGGCTTTTATCTCTTGATTTTACTGTGTTTCTTATGTTGGTTTTATGTTTTGTATGGTTTTAAGGTTGATTTCTATTGTATAGCACTTTGTGATTTTATGTCTGTGGAAAGGGCTTTTATAAATAAATGTTACTAATATACCATCTGACAAAGCTCAGATTAACTCGGTCTGATTTCTTATGCCATTCTCTATACTCCAGTTGCTTCCACAGTCACCATTTCTCAATCCAGTAGAACAAGTTTAAGAAAAAGTTAAGATGGAAGTTAGGATGAAACAAGGGATTTGCATCATTGATGTACAGCTGATTGACATTCAGCAACTGCACCTGATCCTGATTCTGGATTAGGACATTCCAAGCATCATAAACACCAAAATGCTTAACCCTTGACTTTATAGGTTCCAGTAGCTGGCTTTTTATCTATTTGGCCCAAGTTTTATATTAGCTGTTATAAGGGAAGCCAGGAGACTTTCCATTTATATTTGTTTGCATAAATGTTTAAGAAAACATAACATCCAAAGAGAACCACCTATTGTATGATTTAGGGCCAGCTAATCAATATAGCAATACTCAAATTCCAAATGTACAGGATTAAAACATAGCAGATGATGTGTGTCTGGTACAACATCCCACAATGCTGGAGTTATTCTGTTATTGTCTAACACAGACAACTTCGTGCACACCAGAGAGAGGAATCCCGAGAATCAGAGAGAAAAAAAAATGTTGCAAGCAGGTGCTTCCTTGAGGAAATACCACAGTATAAAGAATGTGCTATCCACAAGCATCTTGTCTCCACCACTCAGGAAGAAAGACTCTGAAGCTGCTGCTTCAGATTTCAAGGCTTTTCCGCTCAAGCTGCCATCTGTACCAGCCGCGTTCATCCATGAGTAAATGATTTTCAACGTCTGTCCCCTTCGCTTTCCCTCTTTTTCACTCTCTGACTCTCCTAAAGTGATTCCTGCTTGGTGTGTGTCCGTTTTCTGAGTTTTCACACCCTTCCATATTATTACTGAAGTACTCTAATTTGTCATATGATATTTGGATTATTCAAACAATAATCCAGAGGTAAAACAGCTATACCAATGCTTCTACAACAGTGACCTAATCAGGCAAACAAAATAATAATTGCTACCCTAACAGGTTCTCTCCATAGTGTGTCAAATTTAGAAATTTTTAACTAACAGGAATAGAGACATAGGTCGCATTTTGTATCAATGGGAGAGGAGTTTGAGTTTTGACAATGCATTTACAGAATTCCTTGTTTTTCTTGGTCATAAATGAATTACAAAAAGAAAGAATGTGCTTAGTGGAGGGAATCCTCACTGCCAAGTAAATGGACAGAGTAGGAAGCATTGTGAATCACATTAATTTTACTTGTGCACACAGTAATTTGAAGATTCACTCAGTTGCAGCATTTGGAGATAATCTAGAGGTACCACTGGAGGAATTAAAGTTAATTAACTCTCCCAGAAAAAGCTAATCGTTTTTTTCCCTGCTTCGTCATGTGAGTGCAGGCACCACGAGTCTTCAGACTTTATTGTGGTATTAGTTTAAAGCCATCACAATCACTTTATTTTACACAAAATGTCCTAAGTCCTTCATATATTAACATAACACTAAATTGGTCCTGTGTTAAGCCTGCACTTATTGCCGCAGATCTGATGTTGTCCCATGGTGGTGTTTACTTTGTAATGGAGTTATCGCCATGGTAGCAGCCAGGGCCCTGCGTGGTTTCAGGTTCCTGATTTAATCAGCAGCTATGAGTGTGAGGGATATGCCTTCTATAATAACACGCATCACACAAAAGTGCACATGTCATCCCTTTTGATTTGGAACAAAGAAGCCGCTGAAAAGCTAGAGAGTCCCTGCTGACCTCCCCCGCAGTCAAATGAAACATGAAATCAATGCTTTGCGTTAACCCCTGGATAAATCCAGAAGCGGCGAGACCTAGCGGGTTAAGTCTTTGTGGTGTCACCCACCTCCATCAAAATTATTACGTTGAATCGGTAATTCAGCAGCTTTCACCAAGTTCTCTTTGCAACTGCTGAATATGTCAGGTGTTCTGGAGAAAACGACGAAGAGGTTCACAAACAACATGAGCAGAACAAAAATACAGAGAAAAGCTGAAAACTTTTGAGTCATTCTATTTTTTTTGTTGTTGACATTTTCCAAAACCAAAGCAGTTTAAAGATCAGGAATAATTTAAGTATGGTAATGATAAACTTGGGTTTTGGAAGCTCTGCTAGGTCTATTAGTTTAACACAGCATCCCAGCATGACGCATGAGGGTAAGAGGATAATGAAGAGCTGAGAAAACATTTTCTTCAAGCTGCTGAAGCTGGCATGTTAAACACATTACTATTGTCAAAACCTATTTGTGAATGACAAAAAAAAAACAACTCTTAAAGAATGAATGTGAACAAACTGCAGAAGGACTACCGCACATCATTTCACTTGGCTTTAAGATGAATAGGATGTGACACATACAGTGAAGATCTCTCGACTTTGACAGTTAAAAGAGCAGAACAGATTGGTGGCATGACATTACTGTTTTCCTATTGAGAGTCAAATATATCTCTTATCATTTACCAATCACACTGTACAAACGTACAAACATGGCGGTGGAGTCATTATTTCAAGCAAAAGTTATTGTGACAGGGGCAAGAAGACCAGTCAGAAACCTTGTGAAGAGTTCTTGACACTTCGAGGAAAAGTATGAATACATACAAGTCAGAACAATTACCCTAACCAAATCTAGCTTTTTAAAGCTCTGAATGCCTTTTTAGGTTATATTTTACAATTTTACACAGTTTGTGTTTAAGAATTCTAAACAATCATTATGAAGTTCTGATTGTAGATTGAAAATAAATAAATGAATAAATGTCCAGAATCCATTTTAACAGTGTTAAAAACTGAAAAATGTGAAAAACAACAACAAAAAGTTACCTTGAGTAGCAATCTGGCTTTTATAGCATTGCCATTGGTATAAGGCTGAGAGAAGTGCAACCTGGACATTTGATTTGATTCAACAAGTGGCTCCTCAACAACTGTCTTCAATATTATATATGTGTAACTAATAATAAATATGTATTAAATACAGTTTCACAACAAAAAAGTCTTAAATGCAATCTTTGCCTGTAAAAAGTTGGCTACATTTGATACATGGTATCATAAACCTGAATCCATTTCTTAGATTTTGCGATTATTTCATATATATATATATATATATATATATATATATATATATATATATATATATATATATATATATATATATATATATATATATATATATATCTGTACTCTATGCAGGCATAGTGTACAGAAACATCTGTGCAGAATATGGACTGGAAACCCCGAGATCAAAGTGGGAAACACCCCCAAAGGTGGCAGAGAACGCCAGAGCTAAGATCCTGTGGGACTTCCAGATCCAGACAGACAAAATGGTAATGGCGAACCAACCAGACATTGTCGTAGTGGATAAACAACAGAGGAAAGCCGTTGTGATAGATGTAGCAATACCAAGCGACTGCAACATCAGGAAAAAGGAGCACGAGAAACTAGAGAAATACCAGGGCCTCAGGGAGGAACTGGAGAGGACCTGGAAGGTGAAGACCACAGTGGTGCCTGTGGTCATCGGGGCCCTCGGGGCAGTCACCCCCAAACTGGACCAATGGCTACAACAGATCCCAGGAACAACATCAGACATCTCAGTCCAGAAATGTGCAGTCCTTGGCACAGCCAAGATACTGCGCAGAACCCTCAAGCTCCCAGGCCTCTGGTAGAGGACCCGAGCTCAGAGGATAAGAACCACCCGCGGTGGGTGAGAAGGGAATTTTTTTTTTTTTTTTTTTATAGATCAAAACTAAAGCTGATAGAAATAGGGCACATATGACTGGAAATTGCTTGTTTGACAAACATAAGCGCAAGAAAAGCTTGCACCAGAGACCTTCGCAAACAAGGGATACCTCGTCCATTGCAGGGTAGTTTTGAAGTTCCTCTACATTTCTTCAGGCTGCTATCCAAAGACAGTGAGCAACTGAGAGGGTGCTCACACTTCTTCCCTGTCCATCCATCCTTGCAGTCACACCTGCCACAGTTACACTGACCATGACCTGCCCAGAGAAAAGGGGAACAACTAAAAGAAGAAAATAGATCTAACTGAGAGAGAAAAAGAAACAAATCATTCCACCTAACATTTTTAAATCACATAGAAGACTTGCCTAAATGGCTGTGATGTTACACTGAAGTATTATCAGTTATAAGCTTTGTGTTGATTGTTAAGAAAGGTAAGCTAAAGGTATGCTAAACTGTCTTTGCAAGTATGTATTTAGCATCATAAGAAAACATTCCACAAATAAGGGGTTTACTGCAACTTTTTCATTGCCCCTTTTCAAGTAATATGCTGACCTGAGCAGAAGTCATCAGTGTATCGGTCGTACGTCGCGTGACAGTTCCTCTCATCGCACTCACAGGTGTCTCCATGAATGTCCCCCCAGTCGCCAGAGGGATCTACATCATGGCAGGTACATTCCCCACACACACAGGTACCTAATGTAAAAGACACAAAAGACATGATGTCAATTATGTGGTGCTCTACAGCACATCAATGGAATGAGGGGTCTTTACAGTTATTTAGACGTTCCGACTGCGTTATCCATCGGAAGTATACAGGTTATTGATAATAGCTTACAATGAGATAATGCTATGATTCAAAAATCGGACCCAATGAGGTTCGATTTGTGAAATAAGGCCTCAAAAAACAAAGAGATTATGCATTTTTATACTTAATTTGCATTCTTTGATAGATCTACTGTATACACACACCCCTTGGATTTTTCTACATTTTGTCCAGGTACAAATACAAAACTTCATTGTAATTTATTGTAATTTCTTCTTTTTTTTTTTTTTTTGATAAACCAGCATGACGTAGTGCTTCATTAATAAGTGAGTGAAAAACAAAATGCGGTATTCAAGTTTACTTACAGAAATAAATGTAAAAAAAGAGTGCTATTTGTATCCGCACCTTGGCACCTCTCTTTTTCTGTAGTCACTAACACCAGCTGCTCTTCTCACTCAAAAGATGAATGTCATTCCAGCTCCTGTAAGTAAGTTTCTGACCTCTACAAGGCTCTGTGACAACAAGTGCAGCACCTGTTCAATACTGTCTGGCACAGATGGGGAAGAAACTATATCAACACTACTGCCATGAAAGATATTACAGTTTGTGCAGCCCAACATCAAACAAAGGAGTGGTGCTCTTTTGAAACGCAATGAAGCAGCAAGAAATGAATGGAGAAACTTTTCCTGGTGAGGATGGAGGAGTGCAGCAGATTGAAGTGAAGCCTATGTAACTGTGAGGGACCGGATTTCATCTTAGACCCAATGGGCATCTCTGCTCCGCTGTGCCATGGAATCGACTCCGCGGTACATATGCACCCGTTATGGTCAATGACGGCGCTTACACCACCTCCGCACAGTGGTGAAAGGCGATGCAGTGCGTAGTTAGAACCAATCCTATTTTTGCCAGACACCAGAGCAAGTGCAGAGTCAAACTTCAAAGGCCTGAAATGTGAAAATAATTCACAGAGATAGACTTCATTCAGTGGGAAAACGAGCTATATTAATGTATATTTATGCATATATGTTGTCAGCAAGTATCATTTTTGACTATGTATGAAAGAAAATTTATGGATTTTACTCTGAAACTTATTACATCAAGTTCTATTGCTTGAGTTGTAGTAGGAGTGTCTATGAAGTGGGAGAGAAAGCGATGGAAAAATAATAATTTTAGAAATTGAGAACTACAGTACTTATATATACTAGATTTATTGCACAATCTTTCTTTTCCCATGTATGCTTCTTGGAGCACCTCTGTGGTTCACAGCGGAGCAAATCAGGGTGGCCTGGAACATCTCCAGTCCAAGTGTACAGCAGAGTGGAGCAGAGACGCATGCAGTGTAAATCCGGGGTTACACAAATAGTAGTCCTCCTGTTCAGTGAAGATCATTTAGACAAGTTGTCAGAAATTATTTAGTGATGTGTAATAATACCAAGAAGGGAAAGTATTGTTCCAGTTTAAGAAACACTTAAACTCAGAAGAGAATTGGATAAATAAGGAACAAATAACCATGGTATAGAGGCTTTGTAATTCAAGTAATAATTAGTAATAATTCATTCATATTTACTGGTTTACTTCTGATGTTATTTATAATTGTAGATCATTTTCTTTATGAAAATATTATTTTGTGGCAATACATTTAGTCCTGTTGAGTTAGCACTCCTAATCTATTTAAGTAGTTGTGAAATAGAACTAGTGTTAAACTAGTTCTTATAAATAAGTGAACAGAGAAATAAATGATTTATTAATGTAAAACAGACGTACGAAATGCAAGTTAAGAAATGCCGCTGCTGTCAGTGTTAAAACAAAGTGATTAATTTCATTTCTAATTAATGTTTAACTATTTATCTATACATTTTAGTTTTGTCTTCTCTGAAACATGAATAAAGCTGTTGACAAGGAATCATCTCTCTTCAGCATCTTGACGTTAAGGAGGCATTTTACTGATTGTCAAGCCACGTAGTGCACATATGTCGAGGGCAGCACATCCTGTAAAAGTAAGCAGGTTGAATTCAAATGTAATTACATGCATTCCAGTACAGATCAATTAAATTTAGCTCATAATCCAATTCAGTGCAGTCAGACTGACTAAATTGCCCAGGAATAAAATGTTGCCTTTCAAAGGAAGCCAGCAGATTGCATTTGTTAATAGGAGGTAAGGTTATTTGATGGGTGTTCTTTTCAATGACTTTCATCAGGTTTTTTTTTTCAGAATCATTCCAGCATACCATAAAATTAAATATTCATGACTAAATTTATTCCAAAAATTGCGTTCCGCCTTCTCCAAAGATCTGTAACTTTTTTTATTTTTTTTATCTTGGGGGGGGGGGAACTGCCTCCAAAATGAATTTCCTTTTCCTTCAGGTTTTTAAAATCTTTATTCCTTCATTTATCTTTTCCCTCTTTTCTTTTCATTTGTTTAGCCCAGGCATTAGCAAAGCAGCAGCCGGTGGAAACCTATTTCCTCTTATCAGTGGAGACAGAGCACCGGGAGCCCCAGGGGAGAAGGCCAGCTGGCAGGCCGGAGGGGCTGAGGCTGCCGCATGTCTGCCCTATGGCTGAACGTTCAGTCTCCCTCACTCCCTCATAACCCTGCAGTCCTGGATTAATAGATCTATGAATTATCTGTCTGTCACAAATATCATGGATGAACTGAAGAGCGGTAATAGAAACACTTTTATTATTTTCTAAATGTTGCAGTTATGCTATATGTTTTATCCAGGCATAAACCAACACGCTGGCTCTTCTCTGTCTTCTCTTTCTCTCTGATTCTCTCTCTCTCTGTCTCTCTCCATAAACCAAGTCACCAAAGCAGGAGGTTTGATACTTTAGTGAGTTACAAGATAATTATCTGCAGGTCAGATCATTAAGCTATTTATCCCACAGTGTCAGAAGAAAATGATTAGCTAAAGAAAGGATGGAAGGAAGACTTTTACCATCTCGTACCTAACAATATGCTTCACATCTCCAGAGCTGTGCACAATAATGAAATCAACTCATTTCTTAATTATGTGACTCCCCCCACCCTCATTCCATCCATTGTCTATGATCAGTAGGAAAGGTTTCAAAACCTTTTAAGTGAAGAATAATACAAATTTATATTTGTGGTAACTGCTATTGAATGTCTGTTTATAAGGGTTCTTTAACAGATTAACAATGTTCAGGGTTTTTTTTTATATTGAGGAAGTTTTTTTGTTGATTTTATTCCTTCTGGTCTCTTATTGATGAGGTTATTATTTTTTCCTTTTTACAAAAAAATACATTCTTTTTAATATTATTACTCAGATATACTGTATTTGCTTGGTGTTGTTCCATGCATTCCATTTTCATGTATTTTCTTTAACTTTGTTTAACTTTGCAGAGTCCGACTTACTTCAACTTCACTTACCCCATTGTTGATCAACATGTTCTTCCTATCCGTTTTGGTATTGTCATTTTTTTGTTGCTACATCTCTTTACCACTCTTTCACTTCGCCCCATAAGACGTAAAATAAAGGCCCTGACCCACCAAACGACTGCATTTGTTTTGCCCACCCAAAGAAAGAACAAACCAGACTTTGGCGTAGCAAAGAGACAGTTCAGTTCAGAACTATGTGCAAAGCAAATAAAATGTGTCTTCACTGCAGTTTGAGCATAGCACAGACCTTTTGTTTCTTCATCTATGGAACAAAAGTGCTACAGTGATTCTCAAGGAGGAACATGCTATCTATTTCTCACAGTATCGCACAAATTATTACATTTTTGAAAGATTCAGAAACTAAATGTTGAACTGCTTCTTCCCTTACACAGTGAGGTTGTTACGTTAGTTTTAAAAAGTTCCATTAAGAGCCTCCGTTAAGGCTAACTTCTAATTTCAACCTTTGACTCTGGAACAAAGACCTGACGCAAATAAATGTGCAAATTGCTCCTTTCAATGCCTTTAATGTTTGCACCAGCATGTTATTTATATTAATTGCCTTGTTTATCATAGTCAGATGCAGCACATAAAAGACAAAAGAAAAAAAAAATTAAAAAATGGACCCAGGTCCAATGAAAAATAAATCTAATTTATTTTAGAGTAGTTCTTCCTCATTTGCATAAAAACCTTTTTCCTAATAATCACCAGTGATTACAGAAGCTGAACCTCTCAAAGCTCTCTCACTGGGCAAATCAACATCTGCAACACAATACTGGCCACCCTGGTATACTTTCTTCTTCTTCTTCTTCTTCTTTTTTTTGTTTTGACAGTTGTGCTCTTGACCAGAACTTGTGGCTCTGTGATGGGACTCCCATGCAGCCTTATTTCAACCAACCAGTTACCGAGCCCTCACCCAGACCGCTGTAATTAATTTTTGAGAAATTCCCTGAAATACTGGAGGAGCACTTCAGTTAACTTAAATGAGATATTCCACTGATTGCTTGCTCGCCATGCTCTGATGAGTCACAGAGCATTATTTTATTTTTTTTTAAGGCAGTCTAGAGTCTGGGTTGTATTTAGTTCTTTGTGTTTCCTGATTGTTTTATAATTTGGGCTATTCAAACAGGATGAAAAGCACTGACCCGGTGTTTCCATGTTACCCATCAGGCATGTTAAGCAAAAGCAACATTTTGCACAAGCCCTACATCCTGCTGTTTTAAACAATCCCTTTCTTGAAGCTGCTTGTTTCATGAGAAGACTGATTAATGTCCTAAACTTGATGATTTATCATTATTAATGGCTGAAATAAAAATGGTCTCATTTTGATGATGATGATCATAATGATGATGATGATACACAAATTAGAGTTATTTCATAAAAGGTAAAATCTGGGAGGAAAGAAGAATATAAGGATATGTTTTTATTTTTCGAGGTGAATTTCATCCTTCTGATGACTGAAACAGACAAGAAATCTGACTGCGCCTCTTTAGCTTGTTTCTTGTTTCTAGGCAACACAAATACAATGAAATCATTACAGTCACGCTGTTTATGTTAATAGGTCTGAAGCTTATTATTCATCCCTCTCCATTCTGCAGTTTTATGGCTTTGCAAACCACTGTCAGTATGCTAATGAAAATTTGTCCAGATGGAAAATTTCCAAGTTTATTTATATGAAATAAAGTTGTGATTCTTTGCAATCAGATATTTAACTTAGATCAGTTATGGTTTTCTGGAATAGTTCTATGTTTTCTTTATACTCAATAATACTATTTTTTTGAGTTTCTGTAATGTCTTATGTTAACAGTGAAGAGGACAAACAAACCTCTGTTGCTGCAGATTTTGCCATCTGGAGATGTGCATTTCCGCTTGCTTTCCCATGGGTTGATGTCACACTGGAACTCACATTTGTCTCCATGCCAACCAGCAGCACAGTAACAGTTTCCACAGTAACACTGGCCATGGCCTGGAAGGACATGGAAGAACTCATAAATTCTCATCCAAGAGATTGATAGACATACTGTACTTCTAGATATTAACAATCTTACTTTTGCAGAAATCAGATTTGATATCACTCTTGATTTAGTAATTTCTACTTTTGCACATTTGTCAGCCACAACCTGAATTTAGTCATTTGCAAAGAACGTGGCATATGTTTTAAATCTATCAGCTTGCAGCTTTAATGTCCAGCTTTGCAATGCTATTGCAAAGATTTATTTATTTTTTTTGATGAGATAAAGAATGCATTTCATATATCACCGCAAGATTTACAATCTGAAATCAGAAGCAACATTTCTTTCTCGAGAAATGAGTTTTAAACTTTGATATTGTTGCCTTGTGTGTGTAAACTGAAGAGATTCTACTCATGACTGACTCCATTGAACAGATGCTGAACATCGCTTAATGTCTAATGTTGATTATGCAGGGTAATGTAACACATTTTATGTGCTGCTGCAGGGCGGGATATGAGTAAGTAGCATACAAACTACATTGTACAGTATGTTCAAAAAAGGCTCCTCTCCTTTAACATTTTCCTTTTTCGTCAGGTATCAAATACGTCAATGTATTTCATTAGGATTTTATGAAAGAAAACGACTCAAAGTAGTGCATTAGTATGAAAGGAAATAAAAAAGACTCACAGCTTTCAAAATATTTTAGGAATCTGAAATGCATTTGTGTTCTGGCGCCTTTAATCTGATGCCTCTGAATGAAATACAATGCTACCAACTGTCTTCTAAATTAACAAAAAGTAAATCCAGTGCACCGGAGAGCAATATATAGACAGCACAGCTATTACTTGTGTAAATCTAGCCTGGATGAGTGAGGTCTAGCCTTCATGGAAAGAGAGCCACAGAAAGTCTCATCAAATATTCATCATACTCAACTTTGTGACACATCAAATATTTGGGAAAAGTGCTCTAGTCAGGTGAAACAAAAGTTGAACTTTTTGGCCTACATGTATGTGTTGCAGAAAGTAATCTGTACACACAGTCTCCAGAAGGAAGGATGGTTCCAGCACAATGATGTAAAGAGGTATAGAGGGAAAAAAAGACCAAATATCTGTCAGTAGATCAGTAAAGTTGGTAACATTTCAATCAAGAAATTTGCTTAGCATTGAACTGGGAGATTTGGAGGGATGCAGAATGCAAAGCAATGGCACAAATATTGAGATTTCTATTTGAAAAATTAAATTTCTTCATTACATGCTAATTTGTGATAACCTATCATGTCACAATTTCAAACGTAACAAAATGCAAGGCACTGCATATGATCTTTCTGGTCCTTTCTCTGTGACCAAGAGCAGACGTAGATAAATGCAGTGCCTATGCCTTTATGATTCCATCCCTGAGACGTTGATCCTAGACACGCGAAAACATTTTACCGGTAGTTCAGCAGACGTTCAGTTGCAAATTTAATGCACAAAACAGATAAAGAAGTAACAAAAGTATGAGTGCTGCCAATCTCTGGATGTCTTATCTTCATAAAATTGTCATTAAAACTCATTTGTTTCTCAATGCAATGTCTCTTATAGTTGAGCAACTTTGAGTGTAATCTACCTCCACAAACCTCTCCCGTGTCTTCATCCAGACATTCGCCGTCATCACATTCACAGAAGCGTCCCGTCACTAAGCCCTTGTCGTCATTTTGGTCACACACGCAGCTCCCACATTGACAGGTCCCTGTAAAAAAAAAATAAAAAAATGTAAAAGTCTTACACACAACCGCCAAGGCTCTGAATCTGTGTTAAACTTTGCAGTAGATACTTGCATTTAAATGGTAAAGTGTGAGTAAAATATTTTTATGCAGTGAACTGGGAGATTAAAGAATCTGGTTTACAGCTGTTCATTGGAGGGAAGTATTTTTGCATCAAGTGCCAGCAGGTTTAAGCTGGTGTTTGACAACTAAAGGTGGTGGTGTTTATTTATTTATTTATTTTGGCATGTTTGCTGGAGCTTTTTGGATTAGGTTTTGAAGAAGCAGAAGGCTAAACAGACACATGCGGTGAATACATTAGCATTTCTACATATTCCAATAGGCCACATCCTATGCTTTCACACACGCACTTATACACGTCCCACACGGATATGCACACACCCACTGAGATTTGCTTATTCCTCATTTAGCTGAAAGCATTTGAGACGAGTGGAGAGGGCGAGCCCAGATGGACAACTGGCTGTACATGTTTGAAAAACAGCCTTGACCGACGGTTGACCTGACATCATCCACGCAACATCGAGACACAAACACATGGCCAGTGGGATCGAATTATACATAGACGAGATATTAGGGGTTTTGGTAGTAGCATTCTTAGACGTCCTTCAAAGTTTTTATTTTTATATTAGCTGCTTAGTTAAATTTGAATGCTAGGTAGTGATTCACCAATAAATAAAGGAAAGATAGCTGTTAATACATCTTTATGTAGTTTCTTTGTTTTTCAAGAAGTACAATATCTTATTGAAATATGTGGAGACTCTTGACCAAAGCAGAGAAACATTAAAGCTGTCTCTGAAGATATTAGCTGGCTCCTGAAAGCATCTTTTTTTTTATTATTCAAAGTAGTGCATAGTAGTGAAGTGGAAGAAAAAAAGATGCAGGTGATTTTACATTTTCTTTGCAAAAATAAAAAATAAGAAAAAATCTGAAAATTATGGCACGTTTCTCTAATCGTTAACAGATTTGTATATCATGAGAAGATTTAAACCAATCTTCTGTGCAAAATAGAACAACATCAGTCAGATTGGATAGAGAGCATCTAAACATGTATGTTCAAGTCTTGATAAAAAATCCCCTAGATTTAGGTTTAACTTCCCTATCCCTGACAATGAAAAGCATCCAAACAACTAGCTGCTGCCAGCACCATGTCTCCCAGAGGGAGGTACTGTGTTCGCGCTCATCTTCACTCTTATTTCTCTGCATGAATGCGCATGCTGAACTTGGGCCAAAATCTTCTGGTCTCATCTGACCAGAATACTTGTCTTGGTTTTTTATTCAAAAACAACTTTCTGCTTGCCATTTTCATGAATGAATTTCCTACAGTTGTCTTGTCAACAGTTTTTTTTCCATCCCAGCTGTGGAACTCAAAAGCTCCTTCAGAGTAACCAGGGTCCTCACAGATTACTGTTCTCCCTTCCTGGCTTGTCAGTTTAGGGGTACAGCAATTTATTGAGGCGGGCGTTCGCCTCAATAAATTGCTCAATAAATTGCTCAATAAATCTTCTTTTGTGTGAGCTGTTGGGCACCATTTTTTTTTTCCATTTTTGGATCATGGATTAAACAATACATCTTTTGTTGTTCAAATCTTGGAATATTATTTTAGAACCTAATCCTGCTTTATAACATCTCCACATGAGTATCCTTGACCTGGTGGGTTCTTTGGTCTTGATGAGGTTATTTGAAAAACGCTTTTCAACTAACCTCAGAGGCCTTGATAAGAACAGCAGTATTTATGCTGAAAATAACACATCATTGGACTTCACCTAAAGGGCAAAAATTGCATGTTGCAATTTTCACTTTTGTTTCATAAAGGTTTTTGTAAAACATATCAATTTCTGTTTGTTTTACTAATGATGCACTACTTTGAGTTTGTCTGTTACATAAAATCTCAAATTCTTACACTGAAGTTTCTGGTTGTAGCATGACAAAGTGTAAAAAAAAAAAAAAAGAAACAGTCAAGAAGTAGGATTAACTTAGGATCTTTGCAGTAGATTTGCAGCTTTTTAAAACTTGTCGTTTTCGAATGTATTGTTGCAGTACCTCTGTTGGAGCAGACCACCCCCTGTTGATTTTTGCACAGCTCTCTGCTCTTCTTGCTTAATAGGCTACACTCCTCCTGAAACTGGCAAGCCTCTCCAAACCAGCCTTCGTCACACTCACACATCCCACAGTCACAGTAGCCACGGTCTGGGGGGAAACATAACACACCACATGCTGTTTATAAGTGCCGGGAAACGTGCAGGTTACCAGTGCTTCACATCAAAACAAGGACATGAACGTTATTTCAAATATGTAGTCTAACATTGCATTTTCAGGTGAATGGGGTTGTGTCAGAAAATTACTATAAGTAAATGTTTTTTAAGCAACCACTACCAAGTTTTCCAATGCCTTTGACATGCTAGCATCCCATATGAATTTATCCATGAAAACACAGTTCTGTGTTCAGATACCCAGATAGACTGGAGTCATTGTATCTCATTATTCTGATGGCCACATTGAGCAACATGAAGTAGAGAAAAAAGGAGGAACCATTTGATGCAAATGAAAGCTGTCAACAAAGTTATTATGAATGTTGCTCTCATTGCCTTTTAGCAGTGAGGGACCTTGCATGTCATGCTCGATACTTCTCCTGACTCGTTCATCATGTAAATGCGGCGTTGTTTTGAAGGGCTATACATCAGTCATTAAGAACATGGAGGTCCCCTCATCTCTTCTCGTTATGGAAGCATCTCTGGGGACTTGTCCAAGAAAAACTGACTCTTGAAAACAAAGAAGAACTGGAAATATTGCAGAAAAAGAGTGCACCTAGACTCCAGTTTAGCTGCCGGAAAAAAAAAAAAATCTGATTAAAAGAATAATTGAATTGTATTCTCTAATCTGAGATATTAATTGAATATTTCAATCAAGCTTTGTTTTTCTAACTTGCCACTTATAATGTTATATTGAAAAACACATTATGTAGAAAAATGACATCTTGTTCAAAGTGCTTTACATCATAAAACCATCATACAGTCATCAATTATGAAACAAGAAATACACAAATGCTGTTATGAACAAATGTCATAGTCAAAATCATCAATATACATCAGATAAGCTGATCAATGTTCAATTTGCTACTAATCAAATGCAACCCTAAACTGGTAGGTTTTTAGCCTTGATTTAGAGGAACTCCGTGTTTCAGCTGTTTTGTAGTTTTCTGGACTTTTGTTCCAGATTTGTAGTGCATATAAGCTGAATCCTGCTTGTCCATGGTTAATTTTGGTTCTGGGGATGCAGATTAGACCAGAACCACTCAGATCTTCTGGTTTTGGTCTAATCTGCATCCCCAGAACCAGAAGACTTGAGTGGTCTGAATGATTGATACCATAACAACAGGTTGCTATCAACTAACACAATTATTTTTAACTCCATTCTCTTGGTATCAAGCATGCTGCATGCAGTGCTGAACAAATGTGCATTAGTGAAGACAGTGTCACTCTGCATAGTGCAATGCATGCTTTTGATTTGTCTCAAATGTCAGAGCTCACGTCTGTGGCACGCTATTTGCTATTTGTTCTGGTGTTGCTATTATTAGTGATACAAACAACAGGTTCCTCACTATTTGATGCATTTATAAACTAAAGAAACACATATACACATTGAGATTTTACAGAATTATGTCTATAGATTTAATAAAATACAAAAAGTGACAACAAATAGGATATGCCAAATGAACTGCAGTCATATTGTGCTTTACAATCATAGAAATTGCCTTGTAGGTGAAATGTGCTTTACATATGTAACATAGTAATAATTATTGGACACAAAAATTGGATACATACATCTACTATCAATCACAAAGATACAAACTCTTTTGGATTATTTAATAAAATATTTAACCCAGCATTGTTGCAGTCTAATTTACTGATGTGGTCTTTTGTATTTACCCTTAAGGCTTTTGTAAATAGTAGACTGCAAAACTCTGAGACAGAATTGGATATTATAAAGTCACTGCCGCCCACTAGCCATCATTAATCTCCACTTGACAATCACTTAGACACATAAAACAGCCCGCTTTGTCTTCTAGGTCAAAATTTATGTGGGTTGGTAGCTTCCTGTCTTTGGACAGTTTATCTTTTTTAGTGCTTCCTGAGCAGTAATTCTATGTGATATAATGTGTCAGGGTCATTGCAGCATTCCACTGGCAAACAGACGTGTAGAGCAAAAATCCTGAGCAGTGATCGCATACATTCTCCCGGGACTGGTAGAAGAGGATGCGTGTGTGTCAGCATCACCAGGAAAAATAATTGGTGCATAAAAAAAGCATGTACTAAACAATTTTCTAAAGCTAGATGACTAGATATAATCATCTGTCAAACATTTAAAATATCATAACTGTAATAAAGCATATGTTGTGCAGGGATCATTAGATACCCCTCATTTACTAAAATGTTCATAGAGTCAAACAGCCCGAATTGGTTTAGCAAGCTAAAGAAGATTTGTCCAACCTAAAGAAGAAGATGAAGGATGAGTCATTGATGTGCTGTGGTTCCCCTTAAGCAGCAGAGCTACCTGAATGTCTTGTGTAAAAAAAAAAAAAAAGAAAAAAAAGGCTTAAACATTTGAAAAGATGATTTCAGTAAAACATTTTGATAAACTCTCAGAATAATTCTGGGAATTCTCTAATCACTAGATTAGAGGACATGTTCAGATAACGGAGGTTTCGTTGAACCTGTGTGTTGTTCACAGGTATTGGTACTGAATGTGACTATTGTGGTTTCCAGATCATGAAATATCTCCCGCAAAAGACATTATAATCCATCTCTATGTGGAACCTTCAATCACTATTACACAGGCTAATAAACGACGAAAACTTGCTCTCTTGCAGCTGTGAGGTGTTTTACTGTTGTGATAATTTATGTATTTAAATCTTTAGTTTTTATTGAATGTGCACTCACATAAGCTTCTTGGACATTTTAGTAAATTAGAATATTACTGAAATGTTTATTTCAGATTAATTGCACACACTCTGTTGTTTTGAAGTCTTTACTTCTGCTGTTCTTGGCGGTTTCCAATTATAGCTAACAAAAACATGTAATTTAGCTTTTCAGAAGATCAGAATATTACATCAAATCAACAAAAAAGCAGAGAATAAAGAAACGTGAGCTCAATAAGAAGTATGTTTGATACCTAGCTAAAGGCTGTTGTTTTGAAAAAAGTACATTTAATCTGACAAACTAATTTCGTCAGAAGGCGTGTTAAAATTTGCCGAGATGCACCCATGTACTTATTTATATGCTGTTGTATATGGTGTTAGTAAAGCTCCAAAATTAAATTAATTGAGAGTTTAAACATAAACTCTTAAACATACCTCTAAAAAATTACGCCATCTTCATAATAAACTAGTTCAAGCTTCAGAGAGCATCTGTTCTCATCTGTTTTCAACAAGTGGTTTTTAATTTCCTCATATTTTTTTGGTTTAAGTTGTATTGTCCAAAACATGATAATCATAGAGCATTTTTAATCATTCGTGTTGTCCTTCGCCTGGTGTTTGGGAGCAATGAAACAACGACATATAGATTGTGTGTTAGGTGAACAAAAAACCTGTCTCATCAGCTACTAACTCGTTTTCTGTATGTCTTTGGAACAATAAATCTTAGCCCTTACCATCCCGGTTTTACAATGTTCCACCTAGCCAGTTATTTTTACCACAGCTGACATCAAAGAACTTCCAAAGGCATCGTAGGTGGGTTTAAAAACACTTGTTCTTACACCCTGAAGTCTTGAGAGCGGTAATGGGTTTCAATCAGAAATGTCTTTTACTAGTCAACTTGGACAAACTTGAGTGGCTTTTTCTCCTCGCAGCCCACGCTGGAATCATTAGGTGAGTCACGGGAAAGGCAAACTGCCCAGAAAAACTCAGAATAGCAGATTGAAAGCATATAAAAATATGTACAGGAGAAAAAATTAGAGAGATGAACATTTCTATAGGTTTTAAAAGCAAAAGAACAGCATTTTATGGCTGCTACCTTTTTGCTTTATTCTCTCTCAACCAATATTTGGCTTAACCTTTTGTTGACTTTGTAGACATTACTGATAATAATATTCTCCATAATTGGCCAATTTTAGCTTGGATAAAATGCCATAAAGTGCAACTGATGCAGGTTAATATGGAACAAGAGACCAAGCTGACTATCCTTGTGACCCTAACATGAAGACATAAAACCTCTGAGGGTGGGATCTTTGCTAGCTCTTGAAGAGGCCAGAAAAGGAAAGAAAAAAAATCTGGGCAAACAAAAACAAGAAGACTGTGCAAGCCTGCAGACTGAGAGAAAAGGAGTTGGAATTGCTAAAATATATTCCTACAAAGCATTATTATTATTATTATTATTATTATTATTATTATTATTATTATTATTATTATTATTATTGATCACAGAGCAAATCTTTATTCAGGAAATGAACAGAAGCATCACTTTTGAAGTGCCTCCAACAATGTTTTCTGCGCAAGAAAGGAGTACATTTGCCTCATTTTCTCGTTTTAGTTTTTCTTTAATTAATTAATTCTGTCTCTAGAATTTCATCATTTATTATTGTGTCTCCGGAACTCATATTTTGCATGACTTTTTTAGTTTTTTTCAACAGGGTGTAGATACTGATAAACAACATGGCAGCTGGGGTCAAAGGCAGTATGACTCAACTTGGACATGTCCCATTCAAGAATGGTATGCACACTCCATGTGCATACCAAACGGTACTAAAATTCCCAAAGTCAGACCAGGTGTTGCAGGATTTAATAACTCTTGGAGCAGTATCTTCCACAATTGTGCTTTTACAGCATTCCTGGATTTAATTTTACAGAAAGGAGTTCAAAAGTAGTTTACAGGAAAGGTAAAATGACTCAGAGAAGGAAAAACAGAGTCAGAAACTTAGAAAGAGTAATGTTCCTCATTTCTGAGTAGGAAATGAGGAGTGTAGCACAGTGTGAACACTTTGCTGACAAAATAGTTTTATCAACAATTATAAAAATTCATGAAAATATATAGAATATCCTCTCACAGCTACCTGGTATGTTGACAAATCAACAATAAGGCTTCCTTAGAGTTTTTTTTTTATTAATATTACACTTTCTGCCAAAAAGCAGAGGTTGCAAGGATATTTACTGCCATTAAGACACCAACGGTGGATGAAAATATTTTGTTTTCCACAGTTGGTGTACAGATATTATTCAAGGTAATTTCCCGGTTGCTCAGCTCTTATATATTCTGAGATTAGAAGGATTGCTTTAGATCTGCAATAAGTAACTTAATTATTATTTTCTTTATATTTATTATTAGCCTTTAAAGTTCCTTTCATGTGGCCAATGATTAAAGCAGGTCAAAATGTGATTGCTGGCCAGTTCATAATAAAACAAAAGCTCTAGAGGCATTTCAAACAGAGAACAAGCAGTACTAGAGAGCAGCTGTTTTTAATGGCACAAATCACCAGCGGTAAATAACAATCATGTATTGATAAAAAGTGACCTTTTTTGCTAAAACCTCATGTTTATCGGCACTTCGATTACATAAACTGGAATGGTTTATTTTCAAGGAACATAAAAAAAAAAAAAAAGAAGTAGAGGAAACCCACTGCATTTTTTCAGTTGTGGGGGAGGTTCTCATGTCGCCCCTCACAAGATGCCACTCTGGACGGTTGCCCCGTGTCGCCCATATCAGAAACCGCCACTGGCTATAAACATGGAAGTATGCTGTCACGTTCAAAGACATAATCATGTTTCCATTTGGATAATTACATACATTTTAATACTTAAAGTCATTAATAAATTCTAACCACCCTTACATTTTGGTGTTAAGGCATAAAAGGTTTATTTTAATTTGACTATTGATCATTTGAGCTGAAATGTCAGGTGACCTCAACTATGTGTAATGTTCTGCAAGTTTTTATGGTCCCAAATTTTATCACCCTTTGCTAATTTCCTAAGAACAGTCACTCCACCCTTATTTGTTTCAGAGAACAAATACAACATGGGCCCAGTTCTGTCACTGCTACAAAAAGCAGTGTTTACAGCATTTGAGTTGAATTGGACTTGGAGTTCAGGTTGTCACTTTGGTGGTCTGTTTTCTTGTTACTTTCTGTTATTTTGTGTTTCATTACGACCAGCTGTTCAGCATTATGAGCTACAATGTCGCTAAGCTACATTCTGTCAGTTCACAGGGCAACACTGAGACACACAGGACAAAAACACACAGAGACATACAAATTTAAGGACAACTTATAGAGACCAATCATATCCTTGAACTGCGGGAGGAAGCTTGGCTACCCAGAGAAACCCCATGCATGCTCAGGGAAAACATGCAAACTCCATGCAGAAAGATGAGATGAGATTCAAACCCAGAAACTCCTTACGGCAAGGCAACAGTGCTGCCAACTGAGCCACTGTACACTCCATAGGTTAGTGTTCTTTATCTATTGCAATTCTTTTGGTTTTACTGTATTAAATTCACCACAATCATAATCCAGCCTGCATTTTGTTTGTTTTTGAATAGAACACTCCATGAACCACTAGTGGCAACCGGGTAATTGCAGAAATGTTTGTTGTAGATAATTTGTTGATTAATTATTTAAGGTTCAGTCTGTTTTTGGCCAACATTCCCTCCCAGACAGCCAATCTCTTTTTCTGTTACTTTTGTGTAAGGGAATCGCAGCAATAGCAACCAGAATTTTCAGTTGGACACAAATCAACTCTTGAAAGAACACCTACTCATAAAAATAAATAAATAAATATAATATACTGATACAACAATACACAAGCAATTTTGTTTCATTTTTCAATATTTGTGATTTAGCAGAGGTCCAACATAAACCGACTCGTGCTGTAACTAAGATAGAGAAGAAATTTTTATACAAGCCAAAAATATCTAGTGGTTTAATAAGAAGAGAAATCTTAAATTATTGAACAACTACATTATGTCAAATCATGATTCACGATGCAGCCTTACATTAAAGACAAGTTAATGTAAGTAAATTCTGCCCGTATTCAGTGCTGTAACAAAAAAAAAAAAAATAAACCACCATATAATATTTAGCCACCTGGACCTGTTGGTTTAATTGAGGTGATGCTAATTAACCTCCATTGAATCAAATATGGGGTATGAAACATCTTGTTGCCAGGAAAGCAAATTTTTTGGTAATGAAAAACACACACTTAATCCCTGTGGAAGAAAATCTATTGGATCTTATCAGTAGACTTTTGTGACAGGCAGAGATAACGGAGCCACGGGGAGAGAAATTGGCTGCCGATCTCTGAAAGCATACTGTGCATGCTGTGTATGCATGGTCAGCTGAGAGTGGGGGTGTGGGTGCATGTGTGTGTGTGTGAAGGGAACGTGGTGAGTTATGTGGGGGTCTTCCTTTCAACTGGCTTTGATTGCAACTGCTGGATGTGAGCGTGTGGCTGATGTTATGCATGTGTATGCTGGTGAGTTATGTATAAGATTTAACCTCATCCTGTATGGTATGTGTGTATGCATGAGTGGGTGTGGTGGGAGACAGAGGAGAAGGTGGGTTTGGTGGGTGTAAAAATCCATCCCTCTTCTAATGCATAGGTTCCATTGGCAGGCTCTGTAGCAGTGAGTGAAACTCCATTATCAGGATGAAACAGGGCCTCGCTCCAGACTGCTGAACCATAATGAGCTCCTCACAGCAGCCAACTTGTCTTCCCAAATAAATCACACACACTCGCAGACACGCAGGCCCCCGTATGCACACCTATCTCCATTATACGTGTTCTGGATGCTCACATATCTCCATTAAACCTCACTCACAGCCCAGGGACAACGGGGAGACAAAAAAAGGTGTGGAATTTTATTTTTATTTCTTACTGGGATTCCTCCCACAACTTCCAAAGCATCTCATCAAACACATGTGCAGTAAGCTTTAGGAAGAGGGTCCAACCTGTCTTATTTGAAATGCGTTTAAAAAAAAATATGTAAACAATTATGCTAAATGTACTTATTTTACAGATTCGGTAGTGGCATTTATGGAAAGTTATATCCCCCATGTAAAATTGTGAATTAAAAAAAAATGGAAGAGCTGATTACAGTGTCACTAGTCTTACAGGCCCAATTAGTAACAGACTCATACAATTAAGAAATTAACTTAAACCTTTTAGACGTACAAACATACTTTAGTCTACAAACCTGTAGACATAAAGTAGACTAAAACATTTACTCTACACTTAGTTATTTACTAAAAGTAACACATAAAGGCCAGCGGTAAAAAAAAACAAAACCCAAAAAACAAAAAAACAAATTCAAGAATAAGAAACAAATCTATGACATCTATCTGTGTGGAAAGGTTGAACCTTCCCAGATGCGGCCTGCCTACCAAAACTACTCAAAGAGCACAACAATGACTCATAAAGGAGATCATGAATGAGCCAATATTATCATTCAAACTACTGCAGGAGTTATTTAGTTAAGCTCAGTGTTTAACATCGACCAATTAAAAGAAAGGGGGCAATAACTGCACAAAGCGATCTGCAATGATTTAGATGTGGTTTGACTAAACCATTGGTCCTGTGAGAGCATTGGAGTGACCTGACACTCCAAATACAGACATTTTTTTTAGGTTTAGAGACCACATCTCTGGTGATAGTGCTTCTTTATGTTTTTATTTTCTTTTATCTGCCTAATATTTGATACACCAATCTGTTGAAGATCCCAAAGAACTGCTGTAATTGTTGCCTGTTACCAGCTGTACATTAAAATTGATTGATTTAATAAAATTACTGACCAAGCACCTTCACATCTTTAACTTTACATTCCATGTTTTTGTAACTTTGATTGACAGACGACTGCTTACTGGAAATAGTACAACCTAAATTTACATTGCACAATAAGTCAAACAGAATCAAAGTGAACCTAACCTAAAAGGCCAAAACAGTTCCATATGTTGCTATGAAAGCATTAAGGCAATAAGGAGACCGAATAGCTTTTGATCCAAAGCTTTTAAAATGAGTAATGCATTACACTTGTGCAATAACCTAGGACTGCTTTTCATTATTCTTTATTAGTTGAGTATTAGCAGTGTTCCTGTCAGCTACATTTATTTTTAATTCTACAAAATGAAGTAAAGTCTATAAAGACGCCAGTGCAAAGATGACATCTTTTCAGCTTTGCCAGAGCCATCTACTGATCCAGCCAAAAAGGTGGTGCTTTGAATTTGTTGGCTGTAAAACATATTAAAAGTGATTACAAAATATGTCAACACAAAGTACATACAGTATTAAATATGAGGCTTCAAGGTGAGAGTAACAGGTTTTTAAAGTGTCTTTTAAAGTAGATGCAACAATCAGACCTGACTGATGGATATTTTGGGCTTTATGTTTAAACAATATCATAACATCTTGAGAACTACTCTGTATACAAACTAACTGTGTTTCAATTCTGCCATTAAATGTAGCCAAGACTGAGGCATAAGCTGCAGCTTTCATGATAGCGGCAGTAATTTTAAATCCAATAGAAAAATAGAAAATGATGGTATAACAAGAGTATCCCAATGTATGCATCAGAACTTGGCCATTAACCGAGTTTTACTGAGCTCAAAATAAAGTTCCTAATAGGACATGCCAGGCATGTGAGAGTATTCACTTTGAATGTGTTTTAATGGGGAGAAAACCTGATTCTAAAAGGAAAACAGACCAACTCCCATCAATCTCCATTGGTGCATCACTAATTCAAATTTAATTCAAATAACTTCATTCTTTGATTGAAGGCTGGAAAGTGAGCAGGAAACAGATATAAATCGAGTCTGTTTTTGTGAGGTTGAATGCATTTTTTTTTAACCAAAAGTATTGTGAGCAAATACTTCCCCAGTTTCCCTCCGTTTTGCTTTTTGTTTGTGCTTTTAAACCCATGAAATCCTCTAAATTTTAGGTGAAAATAATTCAAGTAAATACAAAAGGCAGTTTCTAAATGAAGATTCATGTATTATGCAGAAAAAAAGTCATCCACACCAGTTTAACCCTGTTTGAGCTGGTGCTTGTAAATCATGAAGCAACCATTATATGCCATATTTCACTAGCCACAACTTGCATGTATAATCACAACAACGGCAAAAAATAACTTGTATGACAACATATTAACTCAAAGGGCAGAGCAGCTAGCTAATAGGGTTAAGGAAGCAGTAATCGTTTAGTTTGACACTAGGTTAGTTTAGATAGCTTTTTTCTTTTCATAAATAAAATTATATATTTAATCGTGACTAGAAAAGAAAAGAACTGGGAGAAAAATGCACACATTTTTGATTGATAAATTAAATTATCACATGAAATCCAGCAAAGTAGGTGCTCAGTAAACAATTTTCCAAGTAAAAAGCATTCAGTTTCCCTTGAATTATCTTGACTTGTAAACAATGTCTGGCAACAAAAGTTCATAACATCACAATGTCTGATATCAAGTCAGCAGCATATTATTGTCTGCCTGAAAACTGCTTCAAGCCAATGAGAGAAGGGCTTCTGACAGCAAGATTTAAAAAAAAACAACATATTTCTGTGCATTAAACATGTGGGAGGACATTGCCTTTCAAAATCAAGTTTGTAGATGACATGAAAAATATTTTCATTTTTCTAGCAGCTGTTTGAAACAGATCCTAAACATCAGCTGGGGACTCCATCTGCCAAACTGCACTGATCTAGCCCACATTGAGGATATCTGCTGCATCACTTACTGACCCTCTCTAAAAACCACATCCAAGTAGCAACATATGTTGAGCCACGTGGATCTGCACAGTATTCATTTAAACAGCACACAACTCTTAAACAAGTATTCTAAAGTTATTGCCCATTTACAGTGTTGAGCAAAAGTATGCACATGACATTTTGGGAGATTACATTGAAATATGTAACTGGGATATTATGTGATAAGCCAAACACGGAGTAGCAAATAACTGGAGAGCGGAGGCAAAAGGAAAAATGGTTGAAATGCTTTTAAAACTGAAGTCCTAGAGCTGTGTATATCTACTCCAGACTTGTAGTGTGCATGTGTTACAAAGTTTGGGACATTGTTTCATAACATAAATTTGGATTAAAGTTTTTCATGACTTTACCCTTTACCCTGCTGGTGAGTTCTTTGGTCTTCATGATGCTGTTTATTAGGTTATAGTGGTTAGCAAACCTGTGAAGTCTTGCCAGAGCAGCTGTGTTCATATTAAACTGCTAACTGAGTGACTTCTGCAGGCATATTGTTGCTCTGGATCTCATTTAGAGGTATCCGACTAAAGGCGCAAATAATATGCAATTTACACCTCAGATTTGTATTTAAAAAACCCTGGAAGCCTTGTGCTCTTTATCTTACACTTTAGAGTTCTGCACTACTTAGTGTTAGTCTATCTTAGAGGTTTGTAACCTCGACAACGCAAATCGCCATATTTGCAATCAGTTGCCAATGTTACCTGATCTTTTAAAGAAGACAAATTAACTAGTTTAGGAAAATATCTCAATTTTGTTGTCCTTTTTAAAGTAAGGTATTTCTAGATGAACAAAAACAAAAATGGAAAACTGTCGCAAAACAAAACAGAAGGATACATTTTCTTCTTTACGATCATGATATTTGTGTGAAACAATGTAAAAGAAGAAAACATAATCTCCGACCTAATGAGAAAAAAAAAGAGATCTAAACTAATATTACTGCTACTTTTATTGTTGTTCTGTTGTGAAAATCCAATGCAAATATTCAGTGAAGAACTGCAAAACTACTAAAAGCAGCACTTTTAATATGTATATTTTAAAACATATGTTTCTTATTTATCGATTTTAGCCAAAGTTCCTCAGAGTCCTTGTGGAGGTCTAAAGAGTCACTTGCGGCATCTGCAGGTGCAGGTTGCAGACTCCTAGTCTATCCTGTATTAACCAAGACATTGACATTTGCGGCTGCAACATGATAGAATATGAAAAAAGCGTGAAAACTATAAAGAGTTTTGCAACACACTGTGCTAAAAATAGCAAAGGAAGGAATGATAACACAGCTCAGTGTACGCACCATTGCAAATTTGCCCATTATGTGTGGCGCAGACCCAGTCATGGCACTCACAGCGAGGACCATAGAACTTCCCTGGGCCTGTGGCTTCACACATGCAGATTCCACAGTCACATTTGCCCCTGCCGCTGCAGATTTTTCCATCTGGTGTCCTGCAGCGGCGCAATGATGACTCTTGGGACAGCCTACACACCTCACCCACCTGGCTGAGAAGAAGAGAAAAGATCAGTAGTTTTGTTGCTTTAAAAAAAACAAAAAACTAAAAAGGTTACTCCAAGGGCAAGTGCACCTGTATCTGTTTACGAAGCAAAATTGACTCCAGTGTAAAAATCCCTTTTGAAGTATGTGCAGAAAAAGTTACTATGAAATGATCTATTCTTTTAATTTAGATTTTTGCAACATTATTGGAAAAAAGTCACACTTAAAGACTCTAGGGATTTATTAACAATCCCTAGTTTAAGGACAGTCTAAAGCCCTTTTTTGCACTGCAGGGTCCAGACTGGCCCAGCCCGACTCCGTTCGGCCCGGTCCTATTGGTGATATGGCCCTGGTCGTGTTGCATTGAGCAGGATACGTCACGTAAATAGAATTCTTGCTAACACTACCCAGGTGATTTTTTCTGTATGCGCTCATGAGCGAGGAAGCTGCAGGAAACTTTTACCTCAGCTTTACATTTAACGAGAAAAATAAAATAAAATCTCATCTGAATGTCATGTCTCCTGAACTACCTGTGGTAGGCGGGATTTATTTGTTATTTACATTTACCATTAAAATCTTTGGCTGAAGAGGCGATTGTAATCCCAGCGTAGGGTAAGAATAGATTATGACGGGAATTTATTGAAGCAGCATATTGAAATGACAGCCATCGAGAAAGTCTAGTGCTCCTCTGATCCAAAGATCTGATCTTTGCCCCGCCCCCGCAGCCAATGAACCAATCAACAGCTAACTCCAAACCAGCCTGGTCTGGCCGGCCCAATTGGAACCACAGCTCTCGGGGTTCCAGGAGAGCCGGGTGGTACCGGGCTGGAAGTGCTAATACAAAAACGAGGCCGGGCCGACCCGGGTCCAGCAGTGCAGTGCAAAAGGGCTTAAAGGCATTCCCATGGTTAATAAATCCCCCAAAATAAAACCATTACAAAACTTCACCTTTCAATGACCAAATCTACCAATCACACATGTTGTTACACATTTCCCCAGGTCTTCTTGGTGAGCAATTTATATATTATTTCCAGCTCTTTCTTTATATTGGCAAAGAGTTTGGCAAATGTGCATGCATTTCATTCAATCAACAGCTCAAACGTTCCGAACCTTTCTCCCAAAAACGAACATAAAATGTGTGTTTTCCATGTGTCACCAGGAGGTGAAACAAGTTCCATTTCACACTTGCTTCAAGTATTGAGGGAATTTTTAGACTTGGCTGCACTCCTTCACACACTATAGCAGTAAATTTTGAATCTTGCACTGTTTGTCATAACGACCTGACCAAGTTCAGAGTTTCAGTTTTTTGGGGTTTTTTTAAGTTTGCACAGTGCTGCTTTGTCCTTAGCTGATCTCCATCTTTGTTCTATGTTGTTGCATACAAATGACATCTGTAAAATTTAAGGAACTCCAGCTGCTCTGCTGATCTGACTCACATTTCAAGCACAATTACATGTATTTTATTTAATGTGCAAGATTAATGTCACTGTGGGATACATACGACCACAGCTGCTACCTGCCATATTCTGTGTGCTTCTTTTTGGCATCCCTTGGACCCCTGCTTATGCTGCAAGACAGACATGCACTATTGAGAAAGCTGTCATTATGTAACTAGAGTATAAATTTTAGCATTCATCTCAACTTTCCCTGCAAAAAAAACGGTGTTATTTTTTTTAGGCTCACAAGTGCAATGTAATAACGTGTCAAAGAGAATTAACAGATGTGTATTAAAATAACATTTGCTTCATGATGACTGTTATGGATATTGCATTTTTGCAAAGAGATCACCTTAATGTAGCAGGATGCTTTACACTGCTACCAAGATTTTTGGGATGCCAATTAGACAACAGTTGAGTAAACTTCCAAACTAAATGTAATTCCAATTTGGTGGCAAAATACTCTACAAGTATGCACTTATGCACTGCTTTATGTTGTTTGTTTCAAGGGAATTTATTTTGCAGGCAAGCTTGTTTCTCTGTTCTGATGCAGGGGATGTGGCTTTGGAAAAGATAGACGGAGCCTAGGTCAGTTCAAACAAAACACATAATTGGGTAAACCAAGCAGAGCTCATTTTAACACAAGCAAGCTGCTTTGCTATTAAACAAACCACATCGTGCATATGGTAGCTCTTTTGATCAGCCTCCAGCAGTGAAGCTGAGAACAATTGTTGAACTGTACAACATCTAGTTTTATGGCAGACATACCCTGACAAGAGGCAACAGGAAAATGTGAAAAGTACATAATAGTTACCTATTTTATTCACACTTAAGGCCATTTCATAAAGTGATCCCTCTTGATTTGGAGCATTTAAAACCTTGACACATTTGCAACAAGGTTAATTCAATGTCTGCAAGCCTATTTTGTAATGTTTTTCCTAAAAAAAGAGAGGGAAGCTTTTCTTTGTCATGTCATTTGAATTATGCAGGATTCATAATAGACTATTTTATGCATCACAAAAACTTAGAATTTATACAGGGTTGTGTACATTGCTTGTTATTTTTCATATTAGATTGTGCAGATGACTGGAGAGGAGGGCAGAGTTCACCCTCAACAGCATATTTATGTGTTAGAATGACCCACTCAAAGTTTAGATGTAAAGCCAATGGAGCTACTTGGGAAAACAAAAAAATGATACCCCCCCATTTAAACAGTATGCAACTTTATGTTGATCTCTTCATAACAATAACAATACAATACTCTGAAACATATTGTCATGTGACAAAAATGTAAAGAAGTTCAAGGGACGTAAATACTTTTGCAAGGCACTGCATATTGTAACTCAGGACAAGGTATATTCTCTGGCATACATTTTTATCCCCCATTACAACAAATTCTGCAAGCACACATCTATTTTTATGCTAAAAAAAAGTCCCTTAAGCACAATGTTGCTGAACTATTATTCAGAAAGAAATAATTTAAGATAGCCTAGTGCACATAAAGTGAGAGCTCCTGGAAAAAAATACCCAATCTGGCATGGAGAGAAAATATAAATTCCACTCTGAGAGGCCCCAGCAGGCCAGCCTTTACCCAGCACACACCCCTGCCACTCCATTCCACCCCAGAAATTAACTTCATGCCCTGTGTGACAATCAGAGCTGTAAAAGTGACATTCAGTCTCATGGTTTGTTGTCAAAGCTAACTAGAGGACATGTCAGTTATATTATGTCAATTCAAACACCACCACTGGAGTAAAAAAGAAAACAAAAGAAGCAAGGCAACCACATCACTTTGAAATCTTGGAGTATGCTACCTTCATGGACTGCATTTTTAACAGTTGGCAAACAAAGACACATTTGTAAACCAGAAAGTAAAAGTGCAGACTATATTTATACCACTGGCTTTACTAAAACTTCTCATATTGCTTTCCCCAAACTCGTAAGTCAGCATAACTTTGCGCCTCCCTTTTAATTCTTGCACTTCTGGCTGCCCCCAAATAGAAAACCGCTAAAAGATACAAACAGACTTATGGAAACTCACCTTACCGACTGTAGCAAAGTGTCCTCAACGGTAGAGAGCAGGATCAGAAACGACGGCACTAGCATTGACTGCAGAAAAACCTCAGTGTGCATGTTTAAATCCCACAGAAACCTGAAATAAAGTAGCTTGAAGGAATTTCCCAAATCTTACGCTCCTGAGACAGGGCAGGAAGGGAGAGTGAGAGGGAAGAGAAATGGAGAAGGAGAGAAAGAGAAGCAGGCTGGCCCGAACTGGCTCAGTCCCTTCAGAGTCCAACACTCCTTACGTACAAGTGCCTTTGATTAGTCCAAACTCTCTGATGGAGTCCTGGGCAGGAGCTAAAGTGGGGAAAAAGCTGCCAAAACAACAAGTTAAGTCACCAGTTTGACATTTAATCAAAAGCAGACTGTTTTTGTTTCATTTTGTCCTCATTGGTTTCTCCCATAACTTCTGTGGTGTAGCTGTTGTTCCTAGCTTTTCCTTCCATCTATGACAAATGGGAGCCAGCTTCCTGACCTGTAATAGTAAATATTGTGAATGAAGAACACAAAAATGGCTTAACTCAATTTAAATGCTTTGTAGTTCCAATACAACTGGTTGCCATGAGAACATGTGTTAGTGGAAGACTTGACTAGAATATATGAATATGAATAATTCACACTACTGCAACAATAACAAGGTGTGTACAGTGTATCTCAAAGTCAACACACCTCTATTAAAATAGCATGAACTTGAAGTGGGCATTATTGTGTGTGATAAATAAACTTCGCTTTACATTTATTTTATGTTAATTTTAACATGAAATTATGTAAATAAATAAAAAATATCCCAAATATTTTGACATGAAGCTCTCTCCACGGTTAATATCTTCGTATTATGTTTCTATTATGTTTCTTTGTTTACTCTATAGTTTTACCTCCCTCAGTATAAAGCAAAAATATTGAATTTAATTTCTGGTCTTCAATTTTGTCACTAAAGTAATTAGTTTAATTACATTATTTTAAAGTAAATAGTAAAACAAAGGTGTTGATTTGCCAAAAGGAATCGGGTTCTGGATGTAAACAAACCGTGATGCAGCCACAAAGGAAGCGCTTGAAGCGGTTACCTTGGCAATGCCTGCGCGTCGCCGCAGCTGATGTGATTGCATCCTGCGCGCTCCCGCAGTCACGAGCAAGCCCAGAGAGAGAGAGAACGACTGATGTCATGCACAGGGCCAGACACGGCAGCTAAGGAAAGTCATCGTCTCGTAAGTGCTTCAGAATGTCTTTCTTGTCTGAAATTGTCGCGAACGTAACGTGACATCCAGCTGTTTCGTTTGTAGGATGCGGCTCGCGCTCGGTGTTGCTGCGCGCTAGCTTGTTGGTTCTCCAGGAAGTGGAGGGAATCTCATCCTCCGCAGTAGGCCTCGATGCAATATTCTTGTTTAAGTGCTGCATCTTGTGTCTTAAGCTGGTTGTCACGTATAATGTTAGCTTTGTTTAGGCTTCATACTGGCCCAGAGATGTAAATAGTTCCAGTGTTTAGCTGGTTTTATTCTCATATTAGCTGTTTTCCTAATTGTTTCCATAGTAATCTTGTCCTTGTGATGTAATTCTTTCTTTAAGAGAATGAATACGTTTTATATTCTTTAAATCAAATGCTTCTGAAGCAGCTGGTCTTGTGTTCATAAGATCCGGTGTCGATTTAAGTGCCAGCAAAAGAACCTCAGTGGGTCAGCACCTGCAGTCCCAAATATATTTTGTATTTGCCATTTGTTTATATTGTAAACAAGACTAAGAAAAAAGGATATTGAGTGTGGTTAAAAAAACCAAACAAACTTTAAAGATGTTATTCCATAATCTAAAAGTTATTAACTCCTTTATTGCGATTTCCCACATTGTAATTTGAGTTTTTGATCAAACTTTTGGTTGCTTTGTCTTTAGAGTTCATACCAAGAATGGACAGATGCATGCACACTCAAAATGTATTTTAAATAGACAGTATAATTAATATGTATTAATTTAATTTACATTAATTTAAAATTCAATTACTTTGTAAAGCACTTTTAAAAATATGAACGTAATCCAAAGTGCTTATCACAATAAAATGATTATTCTAGAAAAGTAAGAAATGTTGTATTTATGTCCAGTCTGTTGTAATTTGTTGTAGTCAGGACCCAGATGGAATGAGATGGCAGGCAGAGAAGAGGCTAAATTATTTAAATGATTGATAAATTACAGAAATCACAGTGAAGCAACCTCACCTGTGCAAACGTTACGTGGTGGGTAAATATTTCAATCAGCCTTCTCTCATGGCACAGCAAAGGGGACGGTGGCTAAGTTTCAGACCCTTTTGGAGGTAAATAAGATCAGTGGATAAGATCAGTTTTATATTTAACTGGTATCATTGCTAATGTCTCAAAAATAAGAAAATCAAGGTTGATTTATTGTTGTTACCCTACTGAGAATCAAAGGAAAATGTTCCAACATCTCATTTCAGATGTAAAAATGACTTAAAATCTCCTTTTATGTTATTAATATAGAAATCTCTGCTTGCTGTATTTCCTGCATGTTGTAGCAACGTAAAAATATGTGCTGATCACAACTAAACCTTCAAAGTAATTTTGCTAACACACTGAGGTGGCCTATATTAGTGCTGCTCCATATTAGGATGTCATGCAATTTGCGTGATTAATGTTTAATAGTCTTATGACGGTATCAGTGGAACTAAATCCTCATTTTCTTCACTTTCTCATCTGTCGCATGCTTCCAACATTCACTGTGCGATTAAGCATCTTCACCACTGTCCTCGATGTCATTTGCAGATGTCTTCTGGATTGAGACTCTATTAGGCAGGATATTATTTCCAAGCAGAGTGCATATTAATCACACCTGGAATATATTAACTAAAATTTGTGATATTTTGAAATGTCCCTGTATTATTAATATTTCACATTTTGATGTTGCAAAAATACCAGAAATGTTTTGCTCACCTGCTGTGTATGTTCACTTTTTTCATCTATACTGTGTGGAAAATGTTTCCTTTGACAAATTTTCCCTCCAGACTGAGTTCTAGCTCTTTATCAGTTGTTTTGCAAATTTGCCTATTGAGCTAACTGCTCGGTGTCATATTTTATTAAAAGATAGATGATACCTTTAAAGACCAACGTATCATGTGCATATGTCACATAAAGCAACAACATTATAATTTACATTATTATTGTAAAAGTTATAATGCAAAACAAAGAAAACATCCATTCAACATTTTTAAATGGATCCATGAGTTTATTTGATGGATTCAAGTTTCCACCACAATTCTGATCAACATATTAATAAATTGGTGGGATGAGGAGTGCATAGATTGGTGTTTTTTTTAAATATCAATTATTCTTTTATTGGCTAAAAAATAAGATTTTTGTAAAAAAGATGCAACCTTTTTATTTCTACAAGTAGTATATAATTGATAAAAATCTAACTATTTACATGTTGTTTTGATTTTTATAACAGTCAATGTTATTGTCAATTTGCTACATATAAAGCACTTCCAGCTAAATTGAAATTTCACTTCCCACTGATCCTGGGTGCAACGTGTAATGCAATTTGAAAACTAAATAAAATGCTAAAAAACAATAGATAATAATAATTTATGTGTCTGTTATATTATAATAGGTATATATTCAAACATTTTAACTATAATTTAGGTATGGTGAGGCTAATGGTGAACAGTGAGATCAATGACAACAACAGGAATGGTAAACACTCAAATTCTGCTTGACATTGCCGGAAAAGTTTTTTAAGAAACATCAAAGAAACAGAGAATATTTGCAATTTTTCTTTGGACTCACGAACAAAACTTCAACAAAGAAAGTTTGATTTTTTTTTTTTAAATGCTTACAGTTACAATTATTCTGTCCAGAGATCACATCTTTCTCAGTGAAGAACACGTCCTCTCTTCAAATGGGAAAGTAATTGCAGTCTTTGCCACCTATACTCCCACATAATAGCACTTAGACCCTGCAATTTTGTTTTCACTCTCCCTCACGTCTCTATCTGCATATGTTAAGTGTTGCAATTACACTGGAAAATTGCTTCCAACTACATGGGGTTTATTAGGTGGACAGTTTCTTTTATTGCTAAGAACATGTGAGGGAATGAGAGGGGTACAGTTGCACTGTTTTGCTTGTACTGCTGGTGTAATTTTGTGTTTTTTGTTTGAAAAATATTGCATTTTTTTTCAAAGTTTTTCTTTTTACTGGATTTAAATTCTTTTAGTACAGATTCACAGCAACCTCAGGAGTAAAGCAATGTATATTTTAAGGCTGCGGTTATTTGTAATGTTCGAAATGTCTGATTTAAAAGGCAACCCAAACAAGCTGCTATAGTTGGAAAGGGAAATTAATGTAATTCTTATTTTTATGTCAATAGTTACTTAGTGTTGGTGGAGATCCAGTTGAATGGTTTAGTTCAAGTTCATGTGTTCAAATGGCCAGTCAAGGTCTACATAAATCAAATCAAGAATTTGTGGCAGAACTTAAAAGTTGATACCACGACCATTTCTTACTGTCTGATGATTTGTGTTGCAGCAAACCACTAGTTCTGCAAAGGATTGATTTAGAGGACTGTGAATAAAGAGATGCAAAACTTTTAAGTTTTAGATTTGTGTAAAAAATAAATAAATAAAAAAACAACCAAAATACCACATTTTGTTTTTCTGACATTCACAATATGCATTAGTTTGCATTGGTTTATTACACAACAGAATCAAGGTTCATGAACATTCTTGAAAGGTACCAAGACAGTGGGTACCTTGCTGTGGGTTTTCAACCCACGGCTCTGGAGCCTCCAGTGGCTCTTTGGTCCTTCCAAAATTGCTCTCAACAAGTTTGCCTACAAATAAGAAAGCATCAATTGATGTTTTAAATATAGGTATAAAAACAAATGCAGGTTTTAGCAGTTTTTCAGTTTTGTCATTGACTATTCTCATTGAATTTCCACAATAGAATGACACCACAGAAAGTACTAGTATTTTTTAACTCTATTGTTCTTCTCATTAGTTTGGATGTTTTTGTTTTTGTTTTATTTACAGTAACATGTCTTTGTGGAATACATAGCATTCCAGAAATATCAACATCACATAGAAGACAATGTATTTGTTTTCTCTCTGCAATACCTTTATGTTTATCTTTATTTGAAATTCTGAAAATAAAAATTAAATGGTGGTTCAAACAAATTTCCTGCAGTAGATATTCAAAAACTTTTCTTTTAATTTATTTTTCAAATAAGTCAAATAACAATGAGTTTTCTTCACCTAAACTGAGGGCAGTTTGTGTATATTGCAGACTCTGGCACCGTACACATAGCTACACATGTAAAAATGTTTTCTTACTTTTTATCTTTCCTGCTCTTCCGACTGCTACCGATCACTGATGATTGCCACAGGACCACCAACCCGTTGGGATATTATCCTTTTCGCATCTGTAATCTCTCTCAGTCTGGTTGGTTCCTCCACCCCTCTGTGACCTGGGGATGAATGCACCAATGAGGAGCCTCACAGTGAGTCCGCTGGTCCTCCTTCACTCCATCCTCCTCCACAACACCTCAGTCACTCACTCACTCACTTAATCACAGAGTGTGTCGCATATATGCCTCGATGTCAGACGTGGTGGGCATTCCTGTCTCTATGAGCGTACTGTAGATGTGGGTAGTGTACTGTACACCATATAAGCCATGATGTTGACTAACTGTTGTGTGTTATTTACAGGGTATGCCTGATCGCATGTTATGTGCAGTGCTGGAGCAATTTCAGCTTTACTTTTCCCTTTGGTATGTGCGCTTTGTCTCCATTCACAGTGTCATTTCTTCTTGTGTTCTTATGTTGAAACGGCCTGTACAGTTTTCTTTTTTCTGCATACACACATTCACACACACATACATGCAGATGTTGGCAAGCACAGGTAACAACCAAGTCACTCTCTTTACACCACGATCTGCTGCCTGTGCCTTTCCACTCAGTATGATGAAGATCTTGTAAGATCTTTTTGGGGATGGTAAGTTACTGGAGCTGTTCCAGTGTGAATACACTCGTTCTGTGTTCCATGCGTGCTACGTTGTGTATCACGGTGATCATTCAACAATGCAGCACATTTAGTTTTGAAGTATAAACCAATACTCTGGCATTTCAAGTCAGGGACAATTTCTTGATCTAACAGAAACCAAAGCTTGGTAATGCTTAGACATGTATTAAATATATCCATACTCAGATGTAGTTCTGATCAGAAGTTTACATACACTCATTGGGAGCAAAAATGTCATTAAATTTGGACTTTATTTTTCTAACCTGTTTGTTTGGTGTGAATTGGTGATAATTTGTGATCGGGAGCAAACATGTCACTAATTTTGGACTTTATTTATCCAAACTATTTGTTCATCGTGAATTGCTGACAGAAGAAAAACTTACAAATATTGGACAAACCCTTGAGTCTTTGAATGTATTTCAGTTTATTTTTAATTTTTGGTTGAGATATCTAAAAACATATTGTAGCAATCAGTAAGCTAATGAAGGGCAGTAATGTAATACCTGCCAATCGTGATATTTTGTGCATTTTAAATATCATTACGAAAATAAGGTAATGACTTGCTAATAAAAATACAATACCATAACATTTTCTCAATATTGTATATTAATGAATATAACGATGACATCCAATAGACCTATTGGTCTATTCTTACATTATTGGCTGCAGTTATTCAGTTATTACGTTTTCAACAATCTTTGGCATCAACTTGCTCACTATCCAACAGCATAGTAACATATTATAGTATTGGCAAAATGTTGTTATGTTATTGACTCACAAACCTCATTACATTATTGGAAAGCTGCTACATTATTGGCTTTAGTACATTTTAAATGGTTATTAGTATTAAGTCATTGCCAGGTGGTGCATTATTACATTATTAGTTGATACACAACCCGACCAGTGTTTAATCCCCAGATGTCCCTTTGGAGGTTGCACCTCTACCACAAGCATTTAGTAGCTGCCAGCAAGATTCAGGTATGAGTATTTCTACATATTTGGCCAATCCAGTTCTTTTAAAGATATTGATTTTCTGCCATGAAACTAACTTTTATGTGTAGTCTACACATTTGCCATACAGTAGAGGTCAGGGCTTTCCAAAATCTTAATGTTAGCCTGCTTTTTCTGTACCAAACAATGTTTTAATGTATTTTTATTAGGCCTCACTGCGCTGTCGGACTACCGTGCCTACTGTCTAGCATGGTTTTGACAGCATCTGTTTTGCTGCCAGTGGTACTGGTGGATTGCCCAGTGTCAATAAAATAAAGAAGAAGGAGCACAATTTCTAAATCCCTCAGCTTTTCTCTCAACTAGGTGGATGAATCTTGGACATATCCAGGTATTCCCGCAACACAGTGATCCCAAATATTGAGAATACAGCTAACTTCAGTTTACTGTTTAATCATTTCACCCTGGATAAAAACAAAACAAAAAACATTTGAGTTAATCATGAAAGACCAAAAGTAAGATGGCATTCATTGTCCTTAAGTGCATGCAACTGTCTGACCAGAACTTTAACCTCACATAAAAGTCAGTTTACCACCAAACTCCCATTTTTTAACCTCCAGGTAAATATGGCCAATAATGACTTTACTGCATTACATATGCAAGAAGTGTATACATTCAGGATATACTCTAGGCTGTTAAGAGTTATAAATATAGTTCTGCCACTGCCCTGACTTGGATGTAGCCAGAGTGCTCTTCACTTCCTCATTTAGCTTTGTTCATTGTCCTGTTCGCCTCCCTCTCCCTGTCAGATCCACTCTCTGTATAGCACAGCTAGTCCCAGCATGCTGAAGAGGAAACAGAGTTCCCGGGTCGAGGCCCAGCCCATGACCGACTTTGGGCCAGATGAGACCCTTGCGGACAGTGCTGACATCTTCTGGATAAACAAACCAGTGAGTCCACCTGGATAAGAGGCCTAGTTGACCAGTTAGTACTTCATAGTAAGAGAAAAAAAAACAAAAAAACAGTCACACTTTGTTGTTTTGTTTTTTTCCTTTTCTGTTCTGTTCCTACAGTGGGTCCATTCCTTGCTTCGAGCTTGTGCCATCATCAGTGTCATCTCTGTTTGTATGAACACTCCTAAGACCTTTGAGCATTACCCTCCGCTACAGTATGTGACATTTACCCTGGACACGCTGCTCATGTTCCTCTACACTGCCGAGATGATAGCGAAGATGCATATAAGAGGAATCATCAAGGTAGTTTCACTAAGACTGTTCATAACTTTAATGATAGTCCCCAGAGGCACAAAACCTCAAAGTACACAACAAAAAACACATATTTTCTGTTATATAAAGCTTAACATCTTGATTTCCCATACCTTAATCCAGTGGCTGGATGTCTGGCACAGCTGGTTACAGACTTTTGTTTTTATTGTTACAATGTGTCAGAGATTTAAACACAGGTAGAAATGGAAGGGAACATATACTGAAACTTCACGTGTGAGCATTATGAGCCGATCAGCTTTGCCTTTAGAGATTAAAATTATCTTGAATATTTTTCTTTGCTATTGATGTGTTCTTTGGCATCTTATTCTTATTTGTTTCTTATTTTGATGGGTTAGTCTGTGACCCTCACTTGCTCTTACTGTGTGTTTGTATGTGGTTGTCTTCAACGTTTCTCTGAGGAAAGTTTTGTTGAAAAGACATAAAAAAAGATGGTGCCTATCTCCAGCTAACGTTCCGGGTGAGAGGCCCTGGACAGATCACCAGTCTGTCGCAGGGCAACACAGAGACAGACAGGACAAACAACCACACACACACACACACGCACACACTCACACCTAGTTCTCGCACGCATGCACAGGGAAAACATGCAAACTCTGTACAGAAAGACCCCGGGCCGGGAATCGAACCCAGGACCTTCTTGCTGCAAGGCTACCAATTGCGCCACTGTGCAGCCCCTAGAAAAAAACCCCTCACAATTAGAGGCCTGCATAAGCATGGGGGGAAAAAAACACCTTTGTTTCTGGTTCTTTTCATGTTACTTTTTCTGTTTAACACTGACACATCTTCTGAGGGTTGTTATTCATTTAAATAACATTAAACTTGTGCTAATTCTTTTTATTTCACAAATGATTCAAAAATTATGGGAGCTTTTAGCAATATCTGTAAATGTAAAAAGGTTCATGTTTAATTATCTTATCTTCTATTGATCTTAATGGCACCTGAAACGTTTGCTGTCTTCTATCACATTGTTGAAAGTACTGGAGTATATATATATATGTATAAAGTCCACATTGCGTAGGAATGTAACAGCATGGTTTTGCCCTTGTCAGTACATGTAATCAAACATGGCACTTATCTGTAGAGTGTTCAGCACACACCCTTCCATTTGCAGCCTTTCTTCCTGAGAAAGAGTGACTCCCTAATAGCTTCTTACACACTCTCTCTCTGTAAGTGGTAATTAAGGATGGCCGTTTCAACTGGCCCTGTGGCATTTCAGCTTCTTTGCACTATAGGGTCTTTGAATTTTTTGTCTTATGACATTGAAAACAGGCTGATGGAATGCTGTGGTCAATCTGTCGGCGTGAGCACTGTCATTTCAAATGTCTTTGTTGCATTTTTTGCTATGTAACCTTTTAAGTAAAACAAATAAAATAAACGTATTTGATAAAACATACACATTAAAGCATCATGCAATGCTACTCTTGCATAAGTAATGATCTGAAATATCCCCACATATGATTTTTATTTGTTGGCTTGCTGTCAAATATATACATTCTTAAATCCATTTAATATTTCTTATCTTTCAAGTCTTTTCTGTGACTCTTTTTAGGGTGACAACTCCTATGTGAAAGATCGCTGGTGTATGTTTGATGGATTCATGGTGTTTTTCATCTGGGTCTCCTTGGTGCTTCAGGTGAGTTGGATTATTTATTGTTTTTAAGAGTAATAAATACAATTGCTTCTTTGACTGCATATTGCATTTCTCACTTTAGGCCTATATTTATATTACTGATATTTTTTTCTTAATTGTTAAGGTTTTTGAAATAGCAAAGCTTGTGGATCAGATGTCTCCATGGGGAATGTTGAGAATACCGCGAGCGCTAATAATGATCCGTGCCTTTAGGATCTACTTCCGCTTTGAGCTCCCCCGTTCCCGGATCACCAACATTCTGAAGTAAAATACTACGATGAAGATGTTTTAAAAGTATGTGGACACTTTGTGGATATGAATCCTTGTAGTGATGCAAAATCTGCTTTCTCTGTTCTGTTTCCCAGACGCTCCGGGGAACAGATCTGGAGTGTCTCAATCTTCCTCCTGTTTTTTCTCCTGCTCTATGGAATTTTGGGTGTTCAGATGTTTGGAACCTTCAATCGTCACTGTGTTACAAATAATACAGAAAAACAGTAAGTATCTTGTAAAAATAAAACACTTCTTTAATTTTATATTTTATTCTCTTATGGAATAATTCTGAAAACTTAATGGTATTGCCCTTGGATTTGTGACATTATGTGAATCACTATATATATATGCTAAAACAGCTGGTTGTCATAATTTTTTCTTATAGAATTATTTATTATGATCACATATAATAATTCTGTCTAGAAAGCATCTATTATATAGACATAACATCTCTTATTGCAATAGCATATTCTCACACTGAAATATGTAAAAAAAATCCAACCTTTATTTTGTGCATATTTGCTTAGCAAGCTATTTATATAAAGCCACATAAGCTGCCATGTTTCAGATTTGTATTTGTAAAAAAAAACAACACTATATATTTTTCCTTCCACATTACAATTATGCAGCAATGTGTTAAGATAAGAAGTACTTTATTGATCTCAAATTCAGGAAATTTATGTTTTTTTGTGCATTTCCTCAATCCTCTTTATATGGTTGTGAATGCATTTTATAGTTTAAACTTATTATAGAGATGAACATTGTTCACATGCTCTTCCCATGTGTTGAAATTTAAGTAATTTTCTTTTTTTAAATGCCTGTGGGCATATGTTGACATAAATAAGTGATCTTGAATAATTTCTAAACATTTGGTTTTTATTTATTCAAATAACAAAATCATTAGTATTCTGTTTTCATAGGTAATTTTGATCCTAATGTTGGGCTTCATTTCCCTCCTGTTTGTCGTCACGAAAAATGACTCGGTTTCGTAAGACGTGTTGATCTATTTCAGGCCGGCATAATTAGCTTTATCAGGATTCATCATTGTGCCTCTGATTGCCCTTTGTGACAGTGCATTAAATTATCCCTTCTGATCCTGTAACCCCTAATAAACAATTTGGATGAGTGTCTGGGCAGGCAATTTAAGAGAATTAGTTTTCATTAGTGAAACCAAGCAGATTCTGGAAACTCCCTTTACCGCAAAGAAAGTTATACATATAAAAAGGATTTGAGTCACACTAAATTCAGTTTTTCTTTTGGAATTATTAGGTACTTTATATAAGATGTGTTTTTTTTTTTTACCCTTTTGTGTAGCAGTGTGACGTGGAACAGCTTTGCCATCCCCGATACTCACTGCTCCCCTGATGGAGAGGGCTACCAGTGCCCTCTTGGGTTCAAATGTGTGGATCTAGAAGATTATGGCCTCACCAGACAGGAGCTTGGTTACAGTGGATTCAATGAATTAGGTATATGTTGTTATCAATGTATGACATTAAATCAAATTGAACTCTTCTGGTTTTTTGCCAGTTACAATTATTAAAGCCATTTATATTTACTATGTAATTGTTAAGTAATAATTCAAATTGCTAAGTAATAATTTTTTTAGACTTTCTTTCAGATTCTGAAGTTTATTTACATTTTCTTAGTATTTGGTAGAATTTCCTTTTTAAATGGTGTAAAATTGGTCAAAAGTTTTTCTGCCTTCCAGAACTGGATTGACTGAGCCACAGTTGTATGCCTTGCTCAAACAAGCCTTTTGGATTTGCTTCTGAATCTTATATTAAAACTTGAATTTTATAGAGTTTCTTTGTTCCTATGCTGTTGCTTGTCTATAGTTTAATCAGATCTGTGAATTTTAAAAGTAACAATAACCTGCAGGTCTGTTCTGAGGACTTCTCTAAGTATGAAATCAGTGTTAGACCAATAGTGCTCTAGTATCCAACTCATGTGCATCTACATCTTATGTTTTCTCCTGTCTTGTCATACTCTTTTCTGTTGACTGGCCTGTAAACTTGGATTCAACAAATTGAATCAAAGTATGAAAATCTTTGACTGAAAATATTTTTGTATTTTTTTCTCCTGGCTCTGCATTTTCTAGGTACAAGTATCTTCACTGTGTATCAGGCTGCATCACAGGAGGGTTGGGTTTTTCTCATGTACAGAGCCATCGACAGTTTCCCGCGCTGGCGCTCCTACTTCTACTTTATAACTCTCATTTTCTTCTTGGCTTGGCTTGTCAAGGTTAGAGCTTCTGTCTTTCTACTGCTCGTTCCATAATAATTACAGAAGGCAGTTAAACATGAAAAAGCTCAGGTTAATTGACATCACCCAATACTTTACCTACTCGAGTAATGACTTCTCCTTGCTAGTAAAACGTTCTCGGGCTAATTAGTGAAGGACTGTCATCTAATATATAGTGAAGAGAGCTCATGCTCAGTTCTTTTTTTTTTTTGGTCATTTACTTTTAATTGTCTTAGCATGTCTTGGGTTCACTCCCCATGTCCTTTCTACTCCAGAATGTGTTTATTGCTGTCATCATTGAGACGTTTGCAGAGATCAGAGTTCAATTCCAGCAGATGTGGGGGTCGAGGAGCAGTACCACATCAACTGCTACAACACAGGTACGACTATCACACTCATAGACATAAAGTGAGTGTTACCCTCAAATTGTCATGATGACAGCTTGGGTATATTGCGCACCCTTGCCTTTCAATGTGAACCCCGTAAAGCTCCACAGCTAGGATAATCAGTCAGCAGATGTTCAGATGAGACCAAAATGAAACTTTTTCACTTACATGCACAACACTATGTGTAGCGCAAAACCAATTCTGCTAACATCACATCACTCACACTAACAATGGTGTGCTGGGAAGATACTTTTCTTCTTCGTGTAAAGTGACGCTAGTCAGAGGTGATGGGAGCCTATTAAAAGGAGTCAAACCTACTAAATGCCACAAAAGACTAGAGATTGGAGTAGATATTTATTTTGTAACAGGACAACATACACAGCATACAGCCAAAATGCAGTGCACTGGTTTACATCAAAGCATATCCATGTGTTAGAATGGCCTAATCAACGTCATTCCATTCCAATTGAGAATCTGTGGCAGCATTTGTGGCTCACAGATAGTCTCCATCCACTCCAAGCTTGACCTAATTTGCAAAAGAGAGAAAAAAAAGAATGGGTCAGAATGTCAATATCAAATGTCAGATGTGAAATGTTTGTAGAGAAGACTTACATTTGTGATTGCAGCAAAAAGAGTTCCTACAAAGTATTAAGTCTGGGAAGCTGAATTTAAATTGACACCACACTTTGTACATTTGTATTTGTAAACATATTTGAAACCATGGGGCATGTTTTTCTCCTTCACAACAGTGTCCTTCTCTGTGTTATTTCATCTAACTAAATCACATTAAAAATACACTGAAGTCTGTAACTGTATCATAATGAAATCTGAAAAGGTTCACAGGGTAGTTGGCTATCATGAAAACATTCATGATGGCATCCAAAGTAAGTTTTTCACCGACACATAAGGCTGTTGGTTCTTTAAAAATATGCTTTTGAATAATGAACTAATTATCCATCTACTCGTAATGAATCGTTGTTTCATTTGATTTCTTGGGAAATTGAGAGTTGATCATGAAGTGTACATATATGGACCTTTTCAGCTATAGGTCTTTCATTATAGCTTATGAGAGTCTAGAAGGATATTCACAAAATATTCCAGGATGTGGCTTTATTGACTCAAATACAAGCATGTATTGAATCTGTGGCTGTGCTGTAAGTCAGAGTTTTGATTAGAATTTGGCATATTTCAAGATGTATTTTTTTTTTTACTTGTCTTATATCAAGGAAAGAATCCAGTACTTTATTATAAGCCACCAAAAGCAGAAGCAAATCTTAAATAAAAACCTAGCTGCCAATTTTTAAATGTTTTTGCTGGCATAAGAGAATTACAGATTAAAATGACAAAAGCCACTGGTACTGAATCATAGGAACTACCTCTTACTGGTGTTAGAATTGAAGTGACTGTTTAAATATAAATATGTGATTCTTGGCAGGTTTTTGTAATCTTTGCAGTCATATTTCTGGGCTTTGCCAATGACTACTTACTAAAATGGAATGAACAGCACACAAATATGATTAGTCTAAGTGTTAATCTAGTTCCAACAACTCTGTAGTCCAAAAATATAATCGGCAGAAAATCATTAATGCTGCGTGTATTCATAAGAAGAATATAATAACATGTAAGCTTTATAAAAAGCTTTTAGATGAATTATTTTTGTCAGGAAAAGAAAACATACCAACATGGATTGAAATTAGAGCTTAATAATTAGCAGTTATTAATATAAGACCCACATATGTACAGTATGTTGGTATTTTAAGTGCAACTCCCTGGTACATTTATGTTTTAGATTTAAAGTAGCAAAGGAATTACTTCTTGAATTGTCCTGTTTGTAAGTCACCAAAGTCACCAAAATGATCACAGCAAACTCACCAGCTTAAATTTGAGTGTATGACGTAACAACTTGTATCACAATTGAGCCACCAAAGTAAAGAAGCTAAGAACGATGGTTTTTCACTGCACTAGCTTGGAGACTTAACAAACAGGCAAACTGCAGGATGGATAAGGAATATGAATAAAAATGTTATAACAATAAAAGTGAGATTGAAAGTCAAAAGTATTTTAAGAAATTGCAGTAATTTTAAGCAGTATATCAGTGCATGTGGTTTTAACCACACCAATACAAATATTGCCATTAAAAATAAAACTTGCTCATGTTGAAATAAGCTATGTCAGTATTGCATTTACATTGAGAAGAGCAATACCTGCAACTAACTATTCCAATTATACTGTTATTTATTGGCACTTGGAAGCATCATCAGGTGCATCATCATGATAAAACTTAATTTTTTATGATACCCCAAAAAAAAAAAAAAAATACAGAGGGGCTTCTCTTATTCAATTTCAGTCTTCCTGTAATTCACCACAGTGATTTCCAGTACTTGGACACTTTTCTCTGCATAATTGTTTTACTTAATTGATGGGTTAATTGCACTATTGGTGTCTAGCTTTTAAAACAAAATTCTGAAGACAGCATTTGTCACGACACTTAAACTAAAAGTGGTTGTTCTGTTTCATTTTTCACAAGATGAGGCCATTTTTTCTCCTAAAAAATACTTAAATCTATTGCTACATGATGTGGTAGGAAGAGGAGTTATACTAGTCAGATTGCAAATTGGCTTGAATGACCTCTTCTTCATTTAGCTTAAATACAGAAGAGAAAAAAATAATAATGCAGCTACAGCTAGTTATAAGTAAGAAAACGTACTTACTTACCTGAGAAAAGTTATGCTCATTACCAACACCTACAGTCATCTTAAGGTCTTGCTCTCTGCTGATGTCTTCTTTACTAGCTATTACTATGAAAGCTTTAGTGTGTCTCCAAAAAGCAGCCAAATAACCATTTTCCATGGCTAAACACTTCAAAATTGTGCCATTTTGGACATGAAATTACGCATCTGCAGTTGTATTTTCCTGTTCTAGTGGATCTGACTCAGAAGACTCTTTTTGTTCCCCAATTGTTCATTTAAAAATTACATTTCTGCTTTGGAAACTGATCGAAAGGCTGAGTGTGATTTATTTATTTTGCATACTTCAAAGATTTTCAGGCCTTACGGCTCTAAAATATTATGATTGATTCCTAAAGGAAAATTTAGTCTCAGAAAGTATTTTTGATCAGTGAGAACATCAAATATTGATGTCATGAGCAGTTTTTAGTGATTCGCCTTGGGAAATTGTCAAATCATTTTTCATTAGTTTAGTAATTCATGAACATGCTTGTGCTACTGGGAAAATGGCAAAGACTTTAAAAGAAATTGCCATTTTTGTCACCATCCAATTTAATTGTAATCTCATTGCCGTACCAAATCTCTGTCTTAGAGGGAGGAGAGCTAATTAGCCGTGTCATAACACTTTAATGTCAGTCACAGAAGGCAAAGTAAAATAAGCCTTTCTTCAGCCTCCCGAGAATCGTTGACTGGGATATGGGAGGCAAAAATCTGTCCCACACTTTCTATTGCGGGACTTTGCCATATTCTATCCAGATTTATTGTTCTTAGTAGAGATTAGGCTTCAAAGATTAAATAAAACTGACAAACTTTAAGGGGTAAGATTTTCCTTGTTTTTCACAACATTGCATTATCTATTAGGTTTTAACTTGCAGATTGTACATGAAGTAAGAGTGAACTGAAGACAAATCTGGCTTCTATCATCTCTGTATGTCTGACATTCTGCAAGACGACAGTATGTGTGCCGGATTACGGGATCATAAAAGCAAGATGATAATCGTGTTGGATTGCAAAGCACAGCCTTGGCAGGATGAGAACATGTTGATGTTCAGGTAGGAGACAAAGCCGAAACAGTGTGGGAGGTAGGGAGGCAATCAAAGAGCGGAACAGTAAATGGTTGAAGGATTTATGTGGGTCTTACGCTGTGAGAGATTAGACGCACCTTAAATTAGCTCTGCGAAGCAACAGGAAGTTTAAATCCGGAAAAAGATTCACCCAGTAGAGCTTACACAGTCCTCAGGGTTGTCATCTGCTATTATCTAACTACTCTATTTGCACATCATCACCATCATTTGCATAGACTCACCATGTTGTTTGTTTTAACCTCTTTCAAGCAAAAATATACCTTTGCTTCATCTACTTTACAGTAAATGAAGAAAGGAGGTATAGAAATTGTAGGTTCTTACGGTGGATGAGATCCTGCAAAAACAACATCGAATCTACAATTCTTTATATGGTTTGCTGTGTGGTAGAGAAATCATCACTGTTACCATGACAGTGACCGATGTGATTTAAAATGTTTTCATAACTGCAAACAAAGCATTTGTGTTTTAAACAAATGACTCATAATTAATGGTTCGAATGAATATGTAGACCTTCTAATATTAGCATTTATATTTATATGAAGGTCTATCATAATTTACCAGAATATTATTGAAAAGTGGATTTATTTCAGTAAATTATATCTATATATATCTATAGCTATATATACAGCACAGACCAAAAGTTTGGACACACCTTTTAATTCAATGAGTTTCCTTTATTTTCATGACTATTGACATTGTAGATTCACACTGAAGGCATCAAAACTATGAATAACACATGTGGAAATATGCACTAAACAAAAAAGTGTAAAACAACTGAAAATAGCCCTTATATTCTAGTTTCTTCAAAGTAGCAACCTTTTGCTGTGATTACTGCTTTGCACACACTCTGCATTTTCTTGATGAGCTTCAAGAGGTCGTCACCTGAAATGGTTTTCACTTCATAGGTCAACCTGCCCTGTCAGGTTAATAAGTGGGATTTCTTGCCTTATAAATAGTCATGAAAATAAAGAAAACCCATTGAATTAGAAGGTGTGTCCAAACTTTTGGTCTGTACTGTATATATATATATATATATATATATATATATATATATATATATATATATATATATATATATATATATATATATATATATATATCTTTATCAGTTAGATATATAGATGTATATCTATAGATATATATAGGAAACAATCATGTAAAAACAATCGTGCTGATTTTGCTAAGATAAATGCCTAGTGAAATTCACTCACCAGCCATTGTGCTATACACATATGTTAGCAAGGTGTATGTGAAAGTGGTTTGACATATCTTTGCCCTCAAAAATGCTTAATTCTTTCTGGCATAGAAATACTTCTGAAATGGTTCAGAGATTTTTTTCAGTAATTACATAGCAGCATCATAGAGGATAATTATGCTGTAGTGATAAAGGGATGCACTAAGGTTGTACTGTGGAAGGTTGTGATTTTTTAAGGGAGTCCCAGCACCGGCTGTGCTATGAAAATTCACATGCGTCAAACTCTACTTGAGAGCCAGCATCCTGCAATTTTTAAATGTAGAGAATGTAATTCATCCAATTGATTCAGGTTTTCTAGTTCACTAACACTTTGAAAGGATGCAGGTCACCAGCTATCAAAAACTAGAGTTTGGCATCCCTTCACCAATACACCATGACCAGCAGCCTAAACCATGATAGAACATGTACATAACATTAAACAGCCTGTTTGTCTCCAACAACTATGCCACATTGAAAGCCACTCTAATCCCCATTCTCTCCCATTCTAATGCTGTGCTTGATCAACAACAAGTTGTCCTTACCCTGTCTAGACTTCTAAGTGCAATAAACAGCTGCCATGTGATTAGCTGATTTTCTGGATGAGTTAACAAGCAACTGAACAGATGTACAAAATAAAGTTGCCTGTGAGTGTATTTCAACCATTTACGTCTGCTAGTTTTGATGATTATGGCTTACAGCTGAGAAAAAAACAAATGTTCAGTTTCTCAGAAAATGCTATTACTGTGGTAGATCTATTAAAAAAATTTTTCTAATAGAGATGTCGGCCTACTGAAATGTACGCAATTCTGCTGTACACTAAATGCACTCATTATTTGGTCAGGGCTCTTTTTGTATGAATTACTGCATTAATGCAGTGTGGCACGGAGGTGATAAAAACTAGATCCTCAATTTAGTTTGTCCAGTTTGCTGATCAGTCAAGCACAGTGAATCTGTGGGCCTTAAAACAGTTTGGGTTCCTTTTCTAGTGTGGGCAAGTGCCAAGTCTTGCAGAAAAAATGAAATCGGCATGAACCTTGTCAGCAGATGAAAGCATAAAGTTCTTTGTTTCAGGAGTGGTTTAACTTTAGAAATGTTACAATTGTAGCCCAGGTCTTGTATATGTCTGTGTGTGGTGGCTCTTAAAACACCAAGTCAAGCCACAGTCCATGCTTTAGGAACCTACCGCAAACTTTTTAAGGGACATGGCTTTACAAGGCCTTTCAAGGCAGTAGTTATCTAATACGTATATAGTTACTTCATATTACAAGAATGTTTTTAGTTACAAATGAAGAAAAACAATACCCAGTTAATTATTGAAAGCATATTTCTCATTCATAAAAGTGTCTAAAACTTTGTCTTTTGTATTTGATATTCTGAATGAGACTCCTGGCAGCTGAAGTGCCCATTGAGTGTGTTCTCTGTGGAAAAAGTGATGTCATTCTGTCTTACATAACCCTTAAACTTTAGGTGTTGGTTTATTTTCCTTTGTGAAATGACTTGTTTCAAATCTTCCAAAAGCAGTTCTTTTCCCAAGACTTAGCCATTCTGAAAGTTTAACCGTATTCATCTTTGCTCAATCACTGACTTCCATTTTACCTTTACTTTTGGTTGGAAGCTGTTTTCTGACTTTTCAAACCATCCAGTCTGTTTTAAAAAACAACAACCATATTTTCATGCTGGTGAGTATGGCTACTTATTGACTCCAAAGAAATCCAATCGTTTTATTTCATGATCACAGAAATACAGCATGCAATGCCAGGCTCACAATGACAAACCAAAACCACAAACACATTTTTATATATCGTTTAGTTTATTTGGCCTTCAACTACATTGCTTCTCAGACAAGTTCACATTCTTTTGTCTAAGAGAATGTCAGCATGACAATTAAATCTAAATTAAATGTAGGTTCAATTGTCTTAAACCTAAATGTCATTTTGCCCCTTTTCCATACTGTTTGGCCCAATTTTGTCCAGGAGGAAATGGAGCTGTCTTCCACTTGACACTTCACACTGATCTAGCATTATCAATTTATATCTATTTCATATTCCCTGTGACAACCAACAGTTGAAATTTTTTTTCCTCATATTGTAGTGTAAGGAAGTGTAGTGTTGGTACATCAATCTTTAAGATAAAACACTAAAACAAGATTAGCAAAGCAGTGCATTCCAGAAGATCATTTTCTTCAAACTGCTATAAATTGTGTCTTTAAATTTATGTTCAACTCAAATTTCTCTTACAATTTTATAAAGACTGTTTAACATTACAAATTAACACATTTTGACGTTGACAATTTTAACATCACCACCTGCTGGACAGATTCATTTTTATCTTTCCGGATCGTTTATTCCAGAGAGGATTTACAATTGGGATTTTTTTCCACATAGAGCACAGATGTCAAACTCCAGTCCTGGAGGGCCACTGCCCTGAAACCTTTAGATGTGCCTCTGCTGCACCACACCTGAATAGAATAATTAGGTCATTAAGGCTCTGGAGAACTGATCTACACAAGGAGGAGGTAATTAAACCATTTCATTCCAGTGTTTTGTACCTGTGGCACATCTAAAAACTGCAGGACAGCGGCCCTTGAGGACTGGAGTTTGACACCCCATATAAAGGATTAAATTACTTACAACAAAATGTTACATCGATGATTTAGGTATGTGAACTCAATACGGACACATGTATTGATATGCACATTCATGAGCTTCTTTTTTTTATTTTTTTGTGGACAGTTTTCTTTCTGACTCTTTTTCGTGAGCATTTATATTTTAGATAGTTGCTGTGCTATACCTGCTTCACAGTATAGATGATTAACCTATATTGTCATCATATTTACCCCATTCCCCCCCCCCCTTTTTTTTAAATAAAGGAGAAGGTTGTAATGTGTGAACTAGCTGTCTTGTATAATTGAATGTCTCAGGGTTATTTTTAGTTGTTGTGTTGTTTTTATTTTCACTTTTAGACCCCTGGGCAGCCTCACTGCATTTAGAAGCTAGCATCCTGTTTTGGGTGGGCTTGAATCTATGTGCATAATGCCTTAAGCTTTATTTTTGCAGCCACAGATGTTTCATGATGATGTAGCCACGGGGTTTCTGTGTGTGTCACGTCTACTACTTCAAATGATGTGTCTGGTTCTGTGTGTTTGTGAGCATTTTCTACCACTTATTTGCTGCCCTTATGCCACAGATGTTCCATGAAGACGCTGCCGGAGGATGGCAGCTTGTTGCTGTGGATGTCAACAAACCACATGGTAGAGCGCCTGCTTGCCTTCAGGTAAGTACACCACATAATGAATATGCTGCTGGTGGAAGTGCTGCTCTCAGTGTCCCATAGGCAATTTCATATTCTACTTGTGTGGCCAAAGAAACACTCAGCGAGCGTCATCATCCATTTGAAACTTGTGACAGAGTCATCCGCACCTTATTGTTTTTACATAAGGTGCAGAGCACTGCATTCATCTGTTGCATCTGAGCCTCGGTGACTCGATTACAAATGAGGAGAAGTTAATATTTGATGTACAGAGCTGCGCTAATGACTTATTTGATGGACGCCGGTGTTGCCCGGGTTGTGCGAGCCGAACGGTTGAGCTATAAAGATAAGCTGAAAGCAGCGGGTGTTGTTTAAAGCTGGGATGCTGTTGATGGGGGTTTAGTTGGGAGTAAAAGGCATGGCCCTCGCTGTGAGAGACTGCCAATAGAGTCGACGGAGGGAGGACAGCTGTCAACACGCCTTCCTGGAGCAAATACTTCTCAAGAGCTTTTTGACACACACACACAGGAAGAAAAGCAACAAATAAGTACAGAGAAAATGGATAGAAAATAGGAGTAGTGAAAAATGGATCTTCTCTACTAAAGTAGTATTCTCCCCACAGCCCCATCTTCAGTAGGAGGGAACATTTAGATAGAGGGATAACCAGAGGGGTAAACACAACTTACTTCCCTTTGAGCCATGTGCAACATTACATGCAGCACTCAACAGCTTCTTTGTTTCTCTCTTGCAATCATACTAATAAGCTCTTATTGTTGCTTTGTTCCAAAAAGACTTTCTGCCAGAAGAAACATCACAAATCCAGCAAAGACTAGAATTAGATCAAGTTCAGTCAGACAGTCATTGGCACTGTGTTATACGTAGTGCATTTGTAAAAAAATATTTATACCTACTGTTTCTAGAATCCCCCTGATTAGTATCAAAAATGAAGGGATGTGTTACTTTTTTTAAAAATAGCTTTTCAGAGAATGTCAGTCAGATTTTGTAGTCTGGTTTAGATCAAAGCAATTTCATGTGTTAGAATGGCTCAGCCCAGACCTGAATCCAATTGAGAATATGTTGCAAGACCTGAGAATTGATGTACACGTTTGCTTTTTTTCCAATCTGACTGAACTTGACTTAGATGGCAGATCACAAAACATTCAAGTAAATTCATAACATTTCAAAATGATATAAAAAGACAGAATGGGGAAATTGCTCAATGGCATATGAATGCTTTTACAAGGTACTACATGTGGTAATAATGAATTGCTTATGCAATCATGTTTTCACAATTAAGTTAGAGAAATATTAGGAACTGTTTGTACAGGAGAAAAATAAATAACATGCCACTGTCAGGATGAGCTAAAGATCTGGGTGACAACACCTTTCAAGCTATGTAAAAATGGGGATTTACCTTTACTTTTTATGATAGTAAGACATTTTTAAGGCCATAATAACAGACTAGAAATATGGGAGGTTACAGTCTTTGCCAGAATCGTTCTTTTTGTATTTTGTGACGTTCTTCAACTTTGTTTATGTCTGCTTTCTTTAACATGTCAAGTGTCAGGCATAAGACGGATAATCAACAATAGCTTTAGTGTTTGAATAGTGCTGACAGTGACATGAATCACACGGTGCTTGAATTCAAAAGCCATCAATTGTTTTGGTTGTCACAAAGTGACAGCGTTTTGTGGCATGCAGAGCCATCAGATTGCTCAAAAACTTCTTACATTTTCTTCATGCTTTCCAGTAGTTGCAATGTGGGAGACACATTTTTAAAGCCAACTTTTTCTTTTTCTCAAATAAAACTTGTATATGTTGCAAATTAAAACTTAAAAGTACACTATACATCTAATATATTTTGAACGCAATCTTAAACGGCTGGAGTACATCACAATATGAAGCCGTCTTGACCGTGGATGGACAATATTTCTCTAATTTTGAAGATCTGCTTATGTCTTTAAATGTGAATTTCAAATATACTGCGTCAATTGGTATTATTTATTAATCTTTACTGGTAAATGTGAAAACAGCAACAAAGAGGTAGACTTTTAGAAGTTTGAGAGATGGATTCTTACTGTGAACAGTAAGTAGACATGAGTGATTGCAGTTTTCTTAGTAAAAGTTTTAATGTACAATTCACAATAATAATAGCCTTCTGTAATAAGGCTACAAAGTGGCACCTCACTCTTGATGTCTTTATGGCTTTTTGATATGGAGCTGTAACATGAAGAATTATTGTTCTGACTTCTTATTGAAGAAATTTTCAATTACACGAAATAGCTACCTTTTATTATACCTCATGTAGCGAAAAATGGATAGACAAAATACGTACTACAACAACTGACCAAAGAAATATTAGAATTCTGCTACAGATTGCTTCAAGTGAAACCATTTCATTGTAGCCCTGCTTTATGTTTAGGGTCTTTGACCTGCTTGCATGTGAAACATCACTCTAGTCTTCAGATATTTGTAACCTCTTGCAGAGTTGCCTTGTAGTTAGCACATCCATCTTCCCATTAACTCTGACCAGCTTCTCTGGACCTTCTGAAAAATTCACTACCATCACCATATATTATAGCAAGGACAATGGCTTCAAGGTAATGCACAATGTTAGTTTTCTGCCCAAACATGCCATTTTGCATGTTGGACAAAAACATCTCTTACATGGCCTGTGGAAAATTGTAAACAGGACTTCATATGATTTTTCTTCAACAATGGTTTTCTTCTTCCCACTCTTCTATAATGCCCAGATTTGTGGAGTACACGACTATGTGGCCAATCAATAGACTGTTCCACCTCAGCTGTGCATCTCTGTAGCTCCCTCAGAGTTACTATGAGGCCCTGGGCTGTTTCTTAGATAAATGCTAGGGATAATATTTTAGCACTTAATTATTCTCCACAGCTTTATCCCTGACCTAGCTAATGGTCTTCATGATGCTGTTTGTTCATTTATAATCTCTAACAATATTCTAAGGCTTATCTCAGAACAGCTGAATATATCTTGAGAAATCTGCTATAGTCAAGTAGAACTGAACAATATATTGAATTGGAATCATCATTGCAATGTCAGTGTCTGCAAAAAATGAATTATGAAGGAATGTCTGGATGCAATATTTGGTAGGCTAAATATTTCAGATGCAATGTATTACAATCCTGCTTTCAAATATATATTTGGCCACTTGGAAGAACTATCACTGTTTATCTCATATTTTGTTTTAGATGTTTCTCAGCTTTGGCAAACCTGATTCAAATGGGTGCATTACCTCTTTAGCATTGTATCATGCTGTTGTTGACATGTTTGAAAACTGTAATAAGTGATAATCCTACGTGATCTGCAGCACATTGACTTGTGTAGAAGGTAAATATTGTGTGCGGACATAGGGTCTGTGTTGAAACAATATCACTATAAGATCATGTCACATTTATAGAACATTGAATGAGCCCAGATTAGAAGCTTCAATATTTACCAAGTACCAAGGCATCAGTAGCCTACTTATGTAAACATATGTGCACTAGCGGATATTGTCGGTCCACAGTAGCGTTTGTATGTGAAACGTTGCACACAGAACAGTTCTTTATACTTTAAACAATCCCATTCCAATATTACATTGTGAACGTAAACATCATGTTGTAGCATGTTACGATATTATAGGTTGCAGTTCTTCCTGCTCACTCTTCAAAGTCGTGCTGAAAACTTCAAAACAGTCTCTTGTTCACTTATGTCAGAGGGGAGCTGTGCTTTAGATTGGACAGGTAGAACAAAGAAAAGCGGTGGACACCCAGCCTGTCTGGCCATCTGTGAGTGCTGGGGAAGTGAAGTGTGAGTTTCTGTTCTGCTCTGCCTGGGTCGAGAGTAATTGGCCATCAAATGATTAAAATGTTTCAGAGCTGGCAGGTGGGTGCTTTTCGCAAAGAGGTCACCAGCGTGTATCCTTTATATAATCCCTCTATACCTGTTAGTGTCTTTTGAACCACCTGTGTGTTTCTGGTCTGGTCCGTGTTTCTCTGACTGTCAGAGCCTGTTGATGCCTGCCTGTTGGTGTATGAGCCTGTGCCCCTGGTCTGGGTACTTCTGAGTCCAACTGGCTCCATCAGTTGGAGACGGCATATAATTGATTAAACACCTGCATATTTTGGAGACTGAGAGGGGATAGCAGCACCCTCTTAGGACCTAAATGGAGAATGCCTCTTAATTTTCTGGCAGTTGTTGTTATAGAGCAATGACTAATTATTATAATTTTTTTATTGTTTCATTAAATTGTGTAAAAAGAGGCTAATAATATTGACCAGTACTTTAGACACTTATTTTGTGTTAATGTATATTATAAAAAGTTTTAATGTATGCTTCTGTTATCTCCTATGAAAATAGGAGGTTCGTTTGAGATTTATTAGCATTAAACATAATTTCTGCTACTGGCAGTACCTTAAAAAGTATTCATACCCCATATGAGAACAACAGAGTTATCAGATTACAGCAGGCCAAACGCAAATACAAAGGCACTTGATAGATTTTAATTTGTAAAAAATGTTGAAGATAGTGTGTCATTTTCTTTCACTTGTATGATTCCAACAAAATATTCTGAAATTTGGCAGTTTGTGGTTGTAATGTGAAGATGTAAAAAAGTTTAATAGGTACAAATATTTTTTGAAGAATGCTGCATATTTTTTATGTTTGGAATGAGCAAGGTAATGTGATTTTTAGGTTGGACCTTTTAAGCCAAATATTTATACATATCGATACTATTATTAAACAAAATGTGTCTAATTATTTAATTAAGCAATTAACAAAATTCGCACCTGACCATGCGAAACTGTTCCACAGCACAAGTCAGCGATATAATCTGTTCTACCCGATTTTTTTTCTTCCTCTTTGGCTGGTGCATTATTGCCTGCATTTTAAAGCAAACTTATTGTAACTGCAAACAAAACTCAAGAAACTATGAAATGTCAGCCTGTGAATAATTAAAACCGCTTTTGATTAATTTACCATTCTTGCTCTGTCAATGAGCAGCAGATGTTCCTCTCCCTTAATGTTTCCTTTGTCTGCAGAGCTACAGTAAATGCAGAGTGATCGATAACTAGTAACTCACTGAGGGGCCCAGAGGTCTAGTGAATGTAAAACTTATTTTTTTCTTTTACTCCTTCCTCTTAAGCCTGAGGTTATTGATTCTCTATAACTTTCCCTTTCCATTTAACTCTGATCTTTACCCCCTGGATTGCTGTCATTTAAAACTCGCACACATTCACACAATCTGTCAAGGTTATGGTCACAGTCTCTTGTGTGGAGGGAGAAGGCGGCTCCTGAAATGGGTAAGTCAACTGAGGAGAAAAAGATGGGGAGAAAAAAAAAAATCACCGGCAAGCTATCATTTAAGATGGTTAAAAGGGACAGCAGAAAAGGTATGGAGAGGTACCTTAATGCCCTAAATGTGAAATTAAATTGTCAGCGGGGAGAAGGCTCATATAGCTATGAAATAAATGATGCCAGACTGATTAGTGGCAAGTTTCCATATACAATAAATGGCTCACCACCCAGGGGGCCGTTCTGTCAAGGTGCATCATGAGCATTGTGAGAACCCTCCCTACTCCAAAAAAGTAGGTTCTCTATTACAGTCACAATGAGTTTTCTGTCGCTTGCATGTCGATTTGACACAGAATTCCCCCCGGAATTGCACTCAGTGCAGAAGTATATGGCTTTCCTCTGTAGCCTGCTAATATAGTAGGCATTAGTTTTGAAACTCATAATCTGAGACTCTTTTACAGTGTTTATCAAGACTTAATTTGATCTTCTATCGCTTAAAACTGGGAATCTTTTGGTTGATTAATAATCTGATTCGCATCAGATTAAATGCGAATCCCATTATTCTAATCTGAAAAGATTAAATTATAAAATGTGTATTTTGTTAATGAAGCCTAAAGGACATTGTTTTTATCCTTTTTTGGGGAATTGGGACAATAAAAACAATAATGGCCTTGTTCACATTTGCAGAAATCTATCAGTTCGACCCAACAAAATTACATAAAACATATACAAGACCTATTGTCATCCATTCTTTCAGTAAGAAAAAATATATTTTTTTGGTTTACCCAACCAACATTTGGAGTAAAAAATAAAAACAAAATTGGCAAGATCTGGACTGAACAATTCTACTTTGATTAGAGATATTTTGAAACAGATTTTTGATGTATGAAACTTATTTGTGAGAACAAATATCTGTCAAGAACCAGCAGTCTATAAATAAATCAGTATATTATGTCCAGATTAATGTGGAAAGCAACAAATGATATATATGAGGATATAGATAATTCAAATGTCTACACTTCAACTAAAACTGGGTACAGAGAGAGAAGTTAAAAAGTACAGAAGATATGAAGAGTAAAAGGGTGCTGACAGATGGATTATCATGGTTTATTAAGGTCTAAATTCCAGCCAGAGACATGAGTCAGCCCCTTCTTGTTAAGGCCGTAATAATTCTAGGAGATTCTATTTTACTTGAAGTCGTTAAAGATTTTACACCTGCATTTTCTCAGCCAAAACTGTTTTGGAGTTACAACACACAATGATGTCAAGAAATTTCTAAAATAAGGCAAAGAGTTGCCCTTCCACATAAATTCAATCAGGGTAGTAGAACTAGAAAAGAATAAGAAATAAGGGGCTGGAGAAAGAGCTCTTTTGTTTATTTGTTTTAGAAGAATTTCATTGCAGAGACTGAAGAGATAGCTCAAGTGAAACAGTTTGTAATCCCAATCAGTTTCTCCTTAATCTCGGTAAACAGGAGAGAGAAAACTGTCACCGGAGTTTGTGCCAGAACATGGCCGAGTCTGCTGGTGACAGTTCCTGTGTGAGTACTGTTATATTGTGCCAGCAATGAGCACATGTGCTATACTCATCTCGTGTACCAGCAGAAAGAGCATTTGTGCTCCTTGGCAGCCAGTGCAGGGAGACAGAACATGAGGAAACAGTCAATCTGCCTCTGTGCTTTTCAGCTCTTCCAGCCAATGGAAATGTCCCAGGTGTGATACATGCATTCCCGGCCATCTTGTGGACATTCTCTATATGTTAGTAAATAATTTAGTGAAACTAAGTGAAAAAAGAATTGTGGTTTAATTCTGCAAGGTATTTTACACATAGTGTGCAATGTCACCTAAGAAACTTGTGACTTGAAATAATCTTAATGGTAATTCTATTTATCATTTTGCTTCCATCACAGACTGTGTCTCAACAACATGATGCGTCTTATACCAGTGCTGTATAGGTAGGAATTTCTTTTGCTGAAAAACAATATAAATATGATAATTTGGAGAATCACTCACACAATATGTGTAAAAATACATTCAACTCGAATGATAAAAGAGTAGTAGTCACTCAGAACAAGTCATGATGACGTTTTAGCTGCGTTCTGGGGAAAATTGATAATTTGCACATTTTATTTTTGCAAATGTATTAGCGACAGGTGTCGCAAACTATGTTAAATTATCCCTAATCAGTGTAGAAACATCCAAATATTGCATGCTCGATGTTTCTCTAATAATAATTAGGGTCAAATGCCAAAAGGAGATTTTTTTTTTTGCTTATCTGACCATTGAATAAATGTTGGATGGATGTTAACTTTCTATAAGCTAACAGTTAGCATGTCGCAAGATTCTCTCTTTAATTACAAGTCATTTGCATCTTTGTGTAAATGCTGTCGCACAAAGACTTTAAAGTGGTGAGAGCTTTTTCAGTGCTTTACTAACTTTGAGTTGTTTGCTAACCCTACAAGAGTCTGTATTAGTTGAATCTGTCAACATAACAGGGAATCTCAAAAACTACTAATTTTTTTGACAAATCAAATGATACAGAGAGAATTTAAGTACCATAGGGTGTCAAGTTTAAAGAAATCAACTTCACATCTTGGGCCCATAAAAGATATTGATGCCATTTTCAATACTCTGATAAAGAACGGAGTCATTGCACAGTGCGTGCTTTACTCTATCTTGGTATTTAACTTGGGTAAATTAGACTGATTTAACACGTAATGTGGCTAGCAAAAGGTTGCTAATATTTAAATAGGTCATCCTATTACACTCTTTCATGTACAGGAGCTTTACCGACTTTTTTAGATTGCTCTCAAACATCAGTGTCACTTTTTTTGTAGTGCTAGCACAGCCAGCAAACTTATAATGATCCTTCAGCTTTTCCAGTTTGTCAGTCTCCAAGGCAAAATGCTTTTGCCTTTGCCATGTCTCTCAATGTACTTGTTACCAGCTTCATACTCCCATCAGCAGCACACTGTTGATTCTCAGCCATGAGTGATGAGGTGAACCTCTGCAAGGGGAGATGGAGTAGGTGTCTTTAGCTCTGATGCGCAAGGTTGTGTACCAGCTTGGGAAGATCAAAACTGTAGAGTTGGTGTCAATTGTAATGCAAATATTTAAAAACACATTTTCTAACATTGTTCTATCTTAATATTAATCATTTGACATTGCTACTTAACCCATGCCTCAATCACAATGTGTATTTCAACTGCAATGCTTTAACATGTTGGTGTGATTGTGCATATTGCACATCTAATGTTTCAAAAACACAGCAGGATGTGAAGCATCCAAAGTGTTCATCAATCATACAGTAAAGAATCAAGTTGTCCTGATTCTTGTTGACCAGTTATTTGTTGACATCTTGGCCATATGAAAGAATTAGAATTGTCATGTATTCAATGGCGACCAACGGCGCTTTACTATCAGAACGATGTGGAAAGTGTTGTCTAGTGAAGTGCACACCGTATTTAGCTTTGGTGGGAGAAAAAAAAGAAAAATAAAACTGCAGGAAATGTTAAAAGGTTATTCTCAACAGATCTTGAAAGGAAGACTGTATCTCTACATAAAAGATGTGATAAATGCTCATTGCTTTTCATTGAGCTCAACAGCTTGTCTTTGCAGTGTGATTCCCTACACCTTATAGAGCATGCAGACAAAGTCACTATCTTGTGGAAACCAAGCATTTCATACAGAGAGGCATAGACATTCTGTTCTCTGTCAGCTCCTGTCTCATGATCATTCTCTTTACTCTCCCTTTCGCTATCTCTATCCCACACACGCATCTCCATTGAGGTACAATACCCATGGGGTTGAGCTTCTGGTTAGTGGAAATGTCAAAAGGCTTTGTCATCTCCAATCTTGGTCAGGAAATCTGACCTCTGTGTTGAGAGTGAGCTTGTGTGTATATTTAGAAAAAAAAAAAGAAGCAAAAAACAGCCATCTGCACAATTTTGGTCTGCAAACCAACACAATAATTCAATTCAATTCAATTCAAAAAGAACTATAATGATAACCAATAAAAGCAATTAATTTTTTTAAATATATTTTGGCTATTGTCATGGTGCATTCAGGGACAGAAAAGGCAAATGTTTCTTCAGATTTTGAAAACGGCAAACCAACATGTATAATAGATCCATGTTACAAAATCTTTCTAAGAAGTGTATTTAGTAATTTTATTTACCACCAATTATTTTCTTTCTGATTTGAGTTAGTACTGTACTGACCCATTCAATAAATTCAAATTTTATTGAAATGTCTATTTCAGTACATAACTTAAATGAATTAAAGATTAATTACACACAGACTGATGTTTCAACGCCTTTATTTCTGTTAATCATGGTGATTTTCTGCTTATCTCTAATGAAAATAATGACATTTAAGATTGCAATATTACATCAAAACATTTTAATTGAGAAATTTGGCTTAATGAAAAATATGTTTAATGTCTGCTTAAAAGTAGTTATTTCCAAAAGGTAATTTTATATACAAACCAGTCTCATCTGAATGCCTATTCTTGTTTATTGAATTCAAGTGTAAGTGTATTTATGTGTAGGAGGAAAAATGGCTGTGATTCTGCCTTCCTGGGGAGAATTTGATCTCCCTGCTGCAAACACTCTTCATCTGCACTGAAGTTTTCCTCTTGCCTTCTTCACTTTGTTCCATCTAACATGAACGTCTTTTTTTAGAATGAGTGCTTCTACCCACTCACAAGCTGTTCTTCTCGCCCTACGTGCATAAATTTGAAGGTTCTGATCACATCTGTCACATTCCTACTTGAAAAGCCCTATTTGTCCATCAGAGATTACAATATGTTTTTAGTGTTTAATGCCAATTGATGGTATCAAAGGTGTTGAGGTCCACTGGCATTCAAAAATGAAAGGAAAATATTCTTTGCCTCCTTCCTTTTTTTCTCTTTCGCTGTGTGAATATGAACTGATTCTGCTGATTCTGCTTTTGAGATTCGTAATTCTTAAAATAAATATAGTCCTGTTTGCTTTGAAATTGATGTCATTTAGCTGCTTGACTATTTACATGTTTTCATACAGCTTCAGTTATTGGATGACACATCCAGTAATAGCCCCCTTTACCTGCTACCACTTTTCCCCCATTGTTTCATCATATGTATTCCAAGGGATGTTTTAAAAATTCATATTGTTTTGTACATTGCCTTACAAAAGTACTTAAACCCTTATCAGCACAAATTAGTGAATATTTGGAAAGAGGAAGTTGAAAAGGACACAGCATATTTCTGATGATATGGATTTTCAAGTTTTAGGTGATTTATTTGGAACCAAATAAGAGATACAAACACAATCTCGTAAAGGAAAGGAATTGAACTGAACTTAAATTAAGGGAAAACAAAGCTTGATTTGAACTAATATCCTAGACATTGCTCAACATATTTTAGGTAATTGTTTTACTGATAGTTTTCATACATCAGTATAGTTTTGCATCATCTGCATCTGAAATCTGTCAATTACTTTTGGGAAACAAATAAACAAAGCACTTTCACACATTATTGAGTGTGAGTACTGAGTACTGCTTTGTTTCCACAGCAAATGATGAGGTCCTCTGTCTTCCATATGTTCATCCTCACTATGGTCGCTGTGGATGTCATTGTGGCCGCCAGCAACTATTACAAAGGCGAGAATTACCAAAGGCACTATGATGAGTTCTACCTGGCAGAGGTAAGACCTTAGTTTTTCAATAATATTTATTTATTTACTTTGAAAAAGCAATGCATTATGTTTTGAATTGTATTCTATGTAAACATGTGCAAGGCGCTTTAAATTATATGTTAAACATTACATTTTAACTCTATGGCCACTTTTTTGTAATTTCTGATATAATAATTTCCTTAGCTATACATAAAAGGGTTAAAATACCGATTTAAGGTGAAAGAACAAAACTCCTCCAGAAATATAATTAAGACTCAAAAGTGGGTCAAGCTCTATGCTGAACATCAGGTTTTCTATAAGGCATTTTCAAAAACATGTATTAAAATATACAGTGCAATGTAAAAATCCTCCATTTATTTAGGTTAGACCTTCAAGTATCAGACTTCTTTTGGGTTTTTGAAGTCTTGCCTTCTTGGGACTTCGACAGCAATTTACTTATGTGTTGTCCAATACAAACACATTTTCAGAGAGGTTTTTGTTTATTTGTTTAGCCATTTTACCCTAAGCTATGAATTACCTTGTCAGGAAATAGGTTCCTAAGCTGAGAGCTTAGGAGCTTAGGACAGCTTATAATTCAGATCTTTAGAGACTTTTTCAACAGTTGAATATTTGAATATAGGCAAAAATAGTATTTTGGCATTAACAGATTAATATATCAGGTCTTTGCTGTATTTTTTTTTCTATTTGCTAACAAATGTGGTTTTTATCTACTATAGTAGATATATTTCAGGCCCAACTTTGTTGCTGTTTTCCCCCTCCATTGGCCCACATACCTCCATTTTCAAGCCTACACTGCACAATATTAAAAAAAATAATTAAAAAAGAAGCAAAGTCTTATTAAAGTGTTTTACAGACCTGCAGGAAATTTAGAAATATGTATCAAGTCATTCACCAAAGAACTACGCAGGATATTTGGCGAGTTCAAAAGTTTTGCACAGTACTACAAACAATTTTTGCATGTAGGTATTGAATTGGTCAGTTCATTCAGAAATACAATATAATTCAGAATTTATCATACGTTGATGCCAGGAGTAAATTCTTCTTTCTTTCTGTTTTTCTTCTTTGGCAGGTTGCTTTTACTGTGCTCTTCGACCTTGAAGCTCTGCTGAAAATTTGGTGCCTCGGCTTCACTGGCTACATCAGCTCCTCCTTACACAAGTTCGAATCTCTCCTGGTGGTGGGCACCACGTTGCACATCTACCCTGATCTGTATCACTCCCAGTTCACCTACTTTCAGGTATAACTCCTCATATAAGTGCATAGACATTGGAAAGACAAAAAACACAAAAATGGGTGTTAATCATATCATATTCAAAATGCAAATCTGAATCGTCTTCTTGTGCAATGATGTTTTTCATTTCTCACAGTTTACACTTGGTTGAGTCACACATACAAGTAACACCACAGTCATGTAGTGAATCAAAGGCACCACTTTCTGTCTGAACCAAAACTCTGAACTTGCTCTTCTAATGACATACAGTTCTGTAGAAAAGTGTTGTTCCCCTTTACAGAATTCTTTTTGTTTTGTCACACTTGGTGTTTTTCAGATCTTCAAACTCGTTTTAATATCTGGGTAACATAAGTAAATATAAACAGCAGTTTTAAAATGACGATTTCCTTTAATTCTGTGGAGAAACTCTTCTGTTCAAGCCAACCTAACTCTATGTTAAATTGTGAATTAGTTGAAATTCACCACTTGTGATTCAACCTTTTTTTTTTTTTTTACCTTTAATCATGACTGTCATGAGTAAATGTTAACTGCATGCTCCAACAATTGCACCATTGCCACAATGTTTATATGACAACCAGATATATGTAAGGATTCTGCTCAGTACATTTTGCATAATAGTAAGTGTTTACATTTTTCAGTACCACATCCTAGACATTCGGATTGTCCTCCTGTTTTTACCGTTTGTTGTCTCCACCATTGAATTAACTTGTTTTTTTTTTTAAATATCCTAGATAATGTATTGACGTTACCGTTATTGTGGTCTGGTTTGAGTCTTATGAAGTTTTGTGTATTACATGATGCACCTTTGAACTAGCAGAACGATATCTCATCTTTTTGTGTTCTATAAGTTAATGACTGAGATCATGATGAAGCTCTTTTGACTTGACTGTTGTTGCACAACAGAGGTAAAAGCGAACTGAACAGATGAATTTAGTAAAATTACCATTACATTATCACCTTTCTCTATGTGTACACCAAGAGATGTTTGCATAGGAAGAAACATTTTTGTGGCGCGTTAAGCCTTCATATCAGTTTTAGCAATCGCACTCCTCGCTCTGCTTCAGACTAATTAGTGTTGTTTAAGAGCAAGCCATGAACTTGCTCCTCTCTCAGTGGAAAACCTCTCTCCAACTTCTCTGCTGATATTTTTCCAAGTTTGAACCAATGACATTTAGTCACAAGTAATTAACCTTAAGGGTCCTTGGTGAAATCGAATGTGCCCTGGCAATAGGAGGAAAAACCAGGCCCAGCAATTCTACTCTGGTGTTTCTTTCATTTTATTTTAGTTGTATCCAACTGAGGGGCATTTCAGTGCTAAAGGTTAGACTTATTACATCCAAGTGCAAAATGTCACAGACTTTCATGCCCTTCTTAGAGTTTTGACACACACTTGTTCAGTTTTTAATTGCCCCACTGAACCCACAAAAAAACTTTCTATCATTGTAATACTAGTCGATTCCCAGGTTGGTGTTGGGATAACATAATCTTAAAAGGAAGAGGTTGTGTTACATCAACAGTGCCCCATTTTATATGAGATACTTCTTTGTCTTGCAAGAAGCAAAGATTTATAGATAAAACATAATACAGAGAAAACACATCAGGAAAGCAGTCTTCTTTTTGTTATATCCTGTTTTTTTGCATTTCAGTCATTCATTCAGTCAGTCAGTGTCAAATTTTACATAACTGCTGCTCTGATTAATTATTTCTTCTGCATTCTCTATGTTTCTACATGACCATTAGATAAAAATGGAAAATAAAATAATAAAACAAGAATAGATTCACCATATGAAATTTAAACTTTAGATTTTTTGAGATCCCAATGACTGTGCTCTAACGTGGACATGATAAATAGCACTCTATTTGTCAAATAGATGATCATAGTGATATTTTCAAAATCGTTGAGCGTAAGTGCAGCATTTAGGGGCTAAGTATCTGTGGTCCTTCTCTACCTTTATGTGATCACAACAGCTTTTTTACTCTCTTGGACTTTGCCCTCTAAAGGCAAGAGATCACAAGAAAATGAAGTCATTTTTTATAACTTGACTTTTGAACTGTGTACATGCATGCGCAAAATGAAGAAACGGTAGGAAGAAAAGGCATGAAAGGCGAAAAATGCAATTTAACATGATGAGCTAAGCTTAGCTTAGCTTTGCAATGCTAAGCTCAGGCCACATTCATGACACAATGGCTACCTATGGTCAAAGACTTCAGCTTGAACTTGAGTTTTTTATGTGATGCTTTATATACTGAGTAGGTGAAGGTCACAAATGGTGAGTTCCCTCTTCTCTCAACAAATGCCAGAAGTACTTTATAGTAGCAAGCAATGTGGTGGTTTGGCAAAATCTTTTATTTATTAAATATTTTTATATTGTGCTGAACGTTTAGTCGCACTACTGTGATGCTATTTTGATATCTACTTATACTCTATAAATACATTCTTAGTTTCTCACAACAATGTCTTTTGGCCTTATAATACCACTTAAAGTTCATTCACATGAGAAGAGAATGGCCATTAATTATTCCAAAATTTGTTGAAATACAAATTTCAACAAATACACAGGTAGAGAACACATACAAAACAGGTAGAGAACACATACAAAAAAAAGAAAAAGGAAAAGTTACCTGATAAATATTACATTCACAAATAACATCCATATTCATTTCCTGGTCTGGCTGTCAACTTCCTGCTTGAGCTATTTGTCCTGAAAATGATATCAATTGTTTTTGTGTCCTCATCCCTCAGCTTTCAATTTCTTCCCGTAGATCCAAGATTTTAATTATTCTAAAATTCTGACATTATGTCCAAGAACTGTTTTTAAGAGGGGAATGAGGGATCCATTCACCCTTCCTGTGTTTATTTTGCCTACCCATGTTTTCTGCACAGATTATGTTTGCAGCAAAAGAACTAGCTGTATGTTTTTTTGTGTGTGTTGCCAATAAACTGACATGTTGCAGTGAAAAAGATGATGGATGGTGGATGCAGCACCATCATTCATATATGGTAGCATATTCCTGTTACGCTACCAACTTACGAACTTACTTGTTACTTGTTTGCTTTGAGTCCCAGTGGAAAGCAGAGTTTGATGCATTTATTGTCGAAGAGTTGCAAAGTTTTTGGCTCTAAAATATGACGACGTATACATTTTCAGAAAATACAGAATGTAACAGCCTCTCATTCCCAGAACTGCTTTGTTCCTCGCCCCAGAGTGAGCATCTGTAAAACAGAAAGTGGGCCTCTTAGTATATGAGGGAATAGCTGTCTTCCTGCTTCATCTGTCAGCATGGGCTTAGTACTTTTACAGTGTATATTTTCTTTATGTTTCCATCTGAACAAGTTGGCTGTCTTTGTTGTCTTTTTTTGGCTGTGTTTCCAGGGAATCAAAGACAGTTATTAATCTGGTTTAATGTTGGATTATAAAGAAAAATCTTTGGCCAGAGGCATCACTCTGAAGACTTTGATCAATAGCCACTCTCTGGATTTCCAATCAAAGCCTGACAAAGATACATTACCTTTTGGGGGTTTCTGTCCCCACCAGCTATATAGAGGCTAAATCTGTTGACAGAGCACAGAATCACCACATCGCTACTGTTAAAATTCGGATTACTCTGCTATGTTTGCAACTCTGGTATATATTCACAGCCTTGGAATAAATAAGTAAATAAATAAATAAATAAATAAATAGCACTGATCTCTCGTACTTTGCTGTACAAACCGAAAGAACACATAGCAATCATGAGATGTGTTTGTCTTTCTTGTCCCTAGGTGCTACGTGTGGTGCGCCTGATAAAAATTTCTCCTGCTCTAGAAGACTTTGTGTATAAGATATTTGGTCCAGGTAAAAAACTGGGCAGCCTGGTGGTCTTCACGGCCAGCCTCCTCATCGTCATGTCAGCCATCAGTTTGCAAATGTTCTGTTTTGTGGAGGAGCTAGACCGCTTTACAACTTTTCCCAGGGTAAGCAAGTCCTCACATTTATCTTATTGACCAATAATTATAATAACAATAATAAAAACACTTTTGAAGCATGGCATTTTGACCTGAATAATCTTTTCTTAATTGTGCTTGAATATTGAGTTCTGTAGATTCCATAATTTTCTTTAGAGAATTTAGTTTAGTGGCACATTATGTGAGACGTTGTCCTCCTCTCCTTACCATTAAACTTTAATTTGTTCTGCTGTATTTCAGTGGACTTATTTCAGTTGTATTTTTCAGATTGTTTAAAATGTCCTTGCGAATTTAGTAATATCTTTTTTCAGTTATGCATTCCCATGTGATTGTACTCCCACCTTTGTGTTTTTCAAGAGGAATTAATTATGAATGTAGTAGATATATGAATTGAGTTTGTTCAAATAGTTTTATTTTGTGATTTTATGTCTGCATTTTTTGTATTTGGTATGTCTATATAATCTTGGTAAAAATCAGTTGTAGCATTTGTTATCTGACTCATAGCGTCTTCAACTATGTCCCAACAAAGACATTTGCTACTTTGTGCTTGTAAAACTAGAAGTCTCATATTTGTTAATGTTGAAATCATATAGTTGTTTAGCTTTAATATTAGTTTACTAATATTTCACACAATTCTGCAGTATGCTGTAGTTTATGCTAAAATATTCAGAGATTGGGGCATATGAAAACACTAAACCAAGGTTTAAAATTTCAAGAGTTTCTGGAACGGCACCTCAAACAAGCGATTCGCAGGCCTGCAGGTGCTGATGATCAGGTGCATGATGGGTCGACAGATGTGCCACTGCCTTTGATTTCTAAGTGCTCACAAACTTATCTTTCTCTCTCATTAGTGACAACTTTCCACCTTCTGTATTTTTTCCCCCCCTTTCCCTTCCAACATTTCACTGATCTTAGGCAAGCGGGACATGAAAGACTGCGTGTGAACAGCTGCCACTAGTATTCTGTATTACCCTTCCCTCTATCACTATCATTTTCTTCTCAGATTAATTATTTTTTTTTTTGCTGCTGCTGCTGTTCCACGCACACACGTTTGTGCACCCCGACACAAAGACACGTCACAGTTAATGATGTCTGACTGTCTTCCCCATGGGCAGGGTTTGTCTTTGGGTTTATCTTTATCGACACTTACAGGGACATGGCAGCAGGTGGGAAGGGTTAGGGGCATGGTGCTGCTGACAAAAAGAGATAAAGTACAGGGTGCCATTTGACTCCAGGGGGCCACCGTCTCACAGCTGGTTGTTCTTTACTCTTAAACTGACCTCCGCGAAGCCAACAAAAGATGTCCATGTCCTCACTTCCTCCCTACTCTCCCTGACTCGCATCTATTTGCAAGGAAGGGGATAGATGGTCAGAAGGGAATTCATGCAGCAGCTGCGTAATATTTGCTCCTGAGTGAAGAAGCGTGTTTAAAATGTCAGCTGTGTCTGTGCAGTTTCCTCATTCTATCTCGTTTTCTGTTCCTTCCTCTGCTGCTCTTGTCTTCTGGGTTGTCTTTTTTACTTGTTAGCCTTTAGATTTTTTTCCTGTCATCATGCTTTTTTTTTTCATCCATGTAGGCGTTCATGTCCATGTTCCAGATCCTAACCCAAGAGGGCTGGATAGATGTCATGGACCAGACTCTGGTGGCTGTCGGAACAATGTGGGCTCCAGTCGTAGCCATTTACTTCATCCTCTACCATCTGTTTGCTACCCTGGTGAGGAACATGCTGCGCTGCTTATATTGGGTCAAATAAACAACATAAAGCTATTTGATGGTTGCTGTTAGTACATTTGTATACACAGTCATATTCTATTGAAGATTATATTCTCATATCCTAAACAGTAAAAGCCACTATGGTTAAAAGTATTCATACCCTTTGACAGTTTTACATTTGTCACTGTACATGGCAAACCCAATCTTTAATGTGTTTTATTAGATATTTATATAACACACCAATGCAAAGTAGAGCATAATTGTGAAATAAAAGGCAAATAACATAGTGGTTTTATACTGCCCACCTCTCCATCTGGCTACTGAAATATTTGCCCAATCTTCTTTGAAATGTAAGTTATGAACCCCAAAAAACATAGATGGCTTTCAGCCACACATAGCAGTTTGCATGTAGGCATTAACATCCTCTTATGTATTTTATTGGATTATAGGATCCCAATAAAATACATTGCAGTTTCTGTTTGTAATGTGACACAATCTGAAAAAGTTCAAGCACTTTGAGTGCTTTTACAAAGATCTGCACAGTGTAAAAAGGTCAAATAAATGCATGAATTTCTTTGCGCGGTCATTCAGTGCCAGCCTCTGTTTTTGTTCACTCAAGTGGCACATTTAATCACAGATAATCAGACTTGCAGGCGTAAGAAGCGCTGACATTTCAGTGTATGGCCCTCTGATACAAGGAGTCATCAGACAGCACACCAAATCTCAGGATGACTCACGACTCTCTTCAGACAGACAGGATGTCTTCCAGGACAGAGCAAGCTACAAATACGAATACAATGCAGAGCATGTACAGTGAAAAGATACACAAAGAGTGCATTGTCATTTTTTATTATGATGGTAATTATTATTAACATGTTGTAAGAAGCTCACACCCTGCAGCTGTATTTGAACTCTCTCTTGTTGCCTTTTAGATTCTTCTGAGTCTTTTTGTGGCTGTTATCTTGGACAATCTCGAGTTGGACGAAGACTTAAAGAAGCTCAAACAGGTAAATAAAAATTCTTAGAATTTCTTTATAGTATAGATTTACAGTAGCGGTTTTATGGAAAATAATCCTTTTGTTTGTAATTTAGTGTTGGCATTGTAAAATGTTGCTCTTCACTTTGAGAATTACTTGCCAAGTAATGTTGCTACGCTGGTGTTGTTGCAGACTATCTTTTTACTTGGCAAAACTTTGGAGATTACTTTATTAAAAGTTGCTCAAAATAAAATTTTGTTGTCCATCAAAGACGCAGTTGGGTTTAGCAGATGATAATTCAACGTAAACATAAGCTGGTGCCAGTGGAAAATACTCAGAGCAAATTCAAACAGCAGATTTATTATATTGGCCACCAACATCTTTAAAGAAACCAGATTTGGACAGAAGCCAGATTTTTCTCATCAATATGTTATTTCATTGATTAAAAGAAAGTTTCTACTTGGCCTGAGAGGTTTGAAACCAAGATAACTTCTGACATTTAAAAATTTTAATAGCTTTATGGGTTATTTTATATACCTTTGTCATGGACCCAAATTTCAAATAAAGTTCTACCGTTGCATGTTTTATTTGACCTGTTGTTTTACAAAATGAAAGGATAAAGCAACAAAAACAGTTTTTAATTGAAAAAAAATTATTTGGGGGCTTTTTGTGGATTTTTTCTCTTTAAACCCAAAACGTTATTCTGTTTTATCCAATGTTTGTGTCATAGTTTCAACCATCTATCTGTGGAGTTGAGATTAAGCTAAAGAATTTGCTAAGACCTTCCTCCGGGGTTTGATTGGTGTTTCTGACCAGATGACAGTAGGTAGGGCCACAAGGATTTGTACAAGCTTCTAATTTAAAAACATCTTATATCTCCATATTGTATCTGCAAAATTACTGTGGCTTTAAAATGTTGTGCTGTGTGCATTTCTGTGGTACCAGCCTCATTCATGAGCAGGTAAATGAGAGTTGTCTTTTGTCTCTACCTTTTTGCACATGACTCATTCCAAGTTCTAAGAAAAAAGAGAAAAACAAATCCCACTGAGCTTTTTTGCAGACTCACCAGTGAACAATTTCAAATGCTCATAACAGCGCAGGTCAATTGTGTGGGCTGCAGTATAGACTCTCCATAAATTAAACACAAAAGAATCAAGCCTTAGAAATGCAGTGCTGCTAAACACAGAGGAAAAGGGAACTCTATTTTTTTTATCTATATTTCAGAGACAAAAAAATATTTAAAAAAAAAAGAAAACAGGAAAGTACATCAAGTAATGCATTTCAAAATGGCATTTCTGCCTCCCCAACATATGAAGTGCTTACAGATTCGGCTGCTGTTTGACATTTTTGCTTGTTGTGACAAATACCGGTCCATTAGAAGCTAAGCGCTTTGTATTTATTCTCTGTGATGAGTGACAAGGTTGAATTTTCGCTACATTATGAACAAGATGGAGTATTTTTTTTCTGTCCTATTTAAGCCTCAGCTCTAAAAGTTGCCAATCAACTAAAAAAGTGTATGTTTAAAGAAAGAAAAAAGGGGGAAGGCATGTATTCCCATACTAATGCAAGGTTCCTGATGTTGTGTCCTCAACTTTAAAAAATCAGTTTGTGTCATGAAATGCAGATTAAGTGCTGCGGTGGGCAAAGTTTTGTGGAGAAGTAGGTTTTCTAAATCATCCCAGACAAAAATGTTGGCAGTTCAAGGAATTGGTCTTCTGTTTATGTCCATTCAGAAGCTAGAAGTAGCTAATCAGCTTGAATGTCGTCAGGGACACATGCTCAGACAATTATTGAGTACAGTCAGTGTGCCCTAGTAGCTGGCTGACAGGCTTCAGTTTGCTTGGACATGTTATTTTCCTCCCACAGCCGACTGATTAGCTGCAGCGACGGTAAAATTGCCTATTTTACAGGTGCTTCAATCATGGGTGCAGAAACTCACTATTTATATACCCCTGATGGTAATCACCCACCCACAGGACAGGGATTTAGCAAACATTTAACATTTAACAAATATAACAAATTTTCTAAGAAATGCCTTCCAGAAACCAATTACAGGGTTTGTAAGGCAGTATTTGTACCTGCTGCTTGATGCCTGACTTTACTAACTCATTTTTGTTCATATCAAAATCAGGTAAGCTTCAAATAAGTATCAAGTACATTACTGTTTTCTTTAGATAATGTATTTCCTTTGATAAAGATTTACACCAGATGCTAGTATCACCTTAAGTTAATTACAGGTGCTCTATAAAGAAATCAATACAAATAGATATATTATCTGTAACAAGGTGAAATGACACAGGGGATCAGTATTGAGCATACCCACGTTCAGTGTGTTTCCTCAATGGAAAACCTGCTCACATTGGTCATTGCATCCAGTTCAAGTGATTACCAGGGCATTCTAACAACTTCACTTTATTTCTTTGAAATCTGTGTTTCCTTGGCTGTGTGGGATCATTGTCATTTCAGACTTTTTATCAACAATTTGCTGGTACATTGTTCTTTCAGTTAAATGAAATCAGTCGTTCCACTTTTTAACACAAAACTCGAAGTACTAATTTCTATTCTTTGCATATGGGTATTAGATAGATTTATAATTTTATCTAATAACCAGAAAAGTATCTTTAATATAGTGGTAAAATTGTATATCTGCTAAAATCTGCTTCCTCTTTAATGTGTGTGAAGAATATAATTTGGAAAACCAAACATACTCATCTTAGATAACATTATAGTCACAACCATGTACTGATTGAGCAAACATCATGTGCACAGTCACAGGTGGCCCAGCAGTCTACCTGTTTATTTACGGTCTACGTGTCAAAGAGAGGTGAAAACATATAGTCAAGCTTACAAAACTGACCTTTATATCACATCAATAGATGATAGACTTACTGCTCAGCATAATAATAACCAAAGCAGGATAGACGGAGCTAATCGGAACAGAACTTAGCTTTGGGCTGTAACTTGCCAACTTACACACATTTTATGAAATAACACCATTATAAGTAAAAGAAACATCACTGAACAAATGGCTCTCACTACAACCTATCTATAATTCCTCTCTGATATACTCATTCACTTTGAGGTTTTTCACAATTTTGTCATATTACAACCACAGCTTTATATTTATGTTTCATAGGTTGGGCGTTGAATTTAGTTTGGTTCATTTTAATTTGATTATTCTAGGTTTCATTTTACTTCTGTGCTTCTTTGCTTTCTAGTGTTGCTCTTATATGCCAGTGCCTCGCTTTAACAGATGTTCCCCATCTGTTCATTCCATCACCTGTATGGCATCCAATAATCAAAGCCTCCACTATAAATACTTCTTGGTTCAGTTACTGGTTCAGACTCCCTGTTGTCCTCACCCTGCTTTTTCCACTTCATTAAAACTTGTTTATTCGCCACACTTCTGTCACTGTGTCTCTGCATTTGTGTCCTCAACAAAAATATACAAAAAAAAACAACATGACAATGTGTCTGTAAAAAAATGTATCAATTTTTTTTTTAGATTTCATGAGATAGACCAACACAAGGTAGTTCATAACTGTAAGGTAGAACTGCATGTCAGAAATCTGGTCACAGAAAGCCGTAAGCTAAGAGAAAGTGTTTGGAGTTTACCACAAGCCATGCTGGGAACATATTCTCCTTTCCCTTCTCTGTTATGCTCTATTTGTTACTAGCTAGAGACCAAATAATACCCACAAATACATTGAAGTTGTTGGTTATAATGTGAAAAAATGTGTCAAAGTTCAAGGGGGATAACTTTATAACAAACGGCATCTGTGACAAACTAATACATCAGGTCTGTCCTTACCACATGCACCCAAGAAAATGTAGGTGTCAATGTGCAGAAGGGCAGTCCAATAATGGATTTATATTGCACTAGTGAAATAAAAACAAATGGGCACAAAAAGCAATCTAAAAACGGAAAGAGCTGCAAAGGGTTTTTGTGTGGCAAGTGTTAAATATTTATTCTAATTTGAAATTCAAGGTCATCTTCCAGAGGGCAAAGAATAGGTTTGTAAAAAGTATCTTGGCAACTGCTTCTGGTATTCCAAATAAATTGGCATACATTTTGACCCAGCTGAGTGCTGAAAAAAAGGCTTTATTTCTCTGTTGCAACAACTTAGTCAAACTTGCCTTATAAATGTGAACTGAGTTCAATTGGGGTCAGTTGCAAGATGTTAAACTCAGTAAATATGTTTGCATAATTCTTTGAATAACCATATCCTGTCTGTTTTTTGTTTGCTGAAAAGGACACCATTAAAAATATTTTCAGCAAAACTACTTCATCAGTGTCTATGACTGTCTATATTTTTAGAAAGAAAAGGATTGTGGCATTGGGATTTACCTGAAATGAACCTCAGAACTAAAAGTGTATCTTGTTGTTTAAAGGTCTGTCTTGTTGATGGGATAGTTCATCTGTGATCTGTGCATTAGTTGCTGTTTTTGGTTCTTTCTGCACCTCCTCGTTGATTCTTCAGTACCCTCTTAGTCATTTTGGTAGGCCAGCTGCTCACAATGGGAGGTTCACTATTGTTTCATGTTTCCTCCATTTGAGGCAAATGACTCTCACTGTGGTTTCCTGGTGTCCCAAAGCCTTAGAAATGACTCTGTAACCATTTCCAGACTGACTGATGTCAGATATGTTGCTTTTCGAAATCTTTTAGCTTGCATCATGTTGTAAGCCAACGTTTTATTTAAGCAACTATTTAAGTCTGAAAGCCTAGGACTAGATACAGAGAAACTTAATTAAAAAAGGAGAGGTTAAGCTCATGTAATTCATGTTTTTAGTTCCTATACTGACTCAGGTTATTGTTTTCTAATTTTTCAATTTGTGTGATACAAAAAACAAAAACAAGAAATTTGTAATGATGCAACTTTTATTGACATAAAATTTTTGCATGTGTGAAACGTGTTTGTGTCTAGTTGAAAGGCCTGCATGGGAAATTTTAGTTTCAAATAAATTTACTGTTACACCCTATAATTTTATAGCTGTGGCTAAGGTAACCCTAAACCTGCTGCTTTTGCTTTTGCCTTTAAATTGATCAAATTAATTACAGGTCTTATATCACCCTCACCCAGTTACAAACATTTACTTCAGCGTGGTCCATGTGTGCGCTCAGTGGCGCAGTAATGAGTGAAATCAGGGTAAATGAGTTGCCAGGCAACACGTTTTGTTCATGTCACTCTGTATGTCATAAACATACTGAGGGACATAAACTATCTGCAGTACTTCTCTCACTGTAGCCAGTAACGGTGTGTGTAGGATGTAGGTGGGTGGGTGGTTATGCGTGCGTTTGTTTCTAATACCTGATGGGGACCATTTTCCTGACATATACTGCGTTGTGGGGACACACTGCTCTTTGTGGGGACATAGCTGCACAAACGTGTGTGTGTGTGCATACAGACAGGTGTAAGGTTGTGTCCAGTCATTTTACTAATTCTAAAATGGCATCATCAATAGACCTCGCAGGTAAAAACATCTGTCACTGTTTGTGTGTTGACTGCAGCCTGACCTGCATCTGTCAACTCTGACAGACCATTTGTCTTTATTTGATGGAAACACTACGAGCTCTGATACTAGAGGATTTGGAACTCTGCTTTTCTGTGCTGTCTTCTCTAAAGTGCTTTAAAACAAAAGTATTTAATGTTTAATAAGTCTGTAAATAACATTGCAAATTCTCACGCTGACAGAGGTTTGACTTTTGGCCACTCAGACATTTAAAGGTTCTCCTTTAAAAGTGCTCCTTGAATCTTAATAAAGATAAAGCAGAGCAGGTTTTGTACGCCTAGCTATGAACCAGCTCCTACTATTACAAGACTGAAGTAAATTCATGTTAAGCAAGAATCAGCTTCTCTTTGATATGCTTAGAATCATTTACTGTTTTATGTTTAGGTTTCTCTGGTGTAAGAAACAGCGTGTGGTGCTTGCATTTTTGAGCTGCATAGGTTTGAATTTTATTAGTCTATGAGAATACACAAATTTGATTATAGTCTTGCTTTAAAATATGCCCCAAAGCACACATTACATGTGTGCATGAGGTATAATCATTAATAACAAGGAAATAAAAAAGGGATGTGGCTAATTACCAGCTGGTTTATTTCTCCCTACTGTAGAGAATATTAGTAGCAATAATTTCTCAATGGTCTTCACACTTTCATGAACAAACAAACCCACATCTCTGCGTGCATTTCCTAATCATCGACACTGATTTGGTATAATGCATTTATTGTTTGGAATTGAGTTTGCTCAAAATCTTTAATGAAATAAAGCCTTGGGCAGACAGCTGGGAAAACAGAAGTGATGGGAGGAATTAGACACAGGTACAGAAATTTCACCATAAGAGGACAAAGACACATCTGCTTTCTATGTGGGTTTTTTTCTGCTTGTCACTTTAAATATGATTTCAAAACATTTATTTTTCACTGGCAATTTTTTTTTTTTAAAAAAGCACATTTCTCTAAAAAGATAAATGAAAGTTAAAAATGAAACTTGCATGGGAACTATTTTCTGAACACGTTCACTTGTAGTCAAGCATGTGACACATCTAAGGTTATCTTCATCACAAGGACTTCAAACATAGTAGAATATTGGGAATGACAGTCAGCCATGCATGGAGAGGAAACAACTTCATAGAAACCATGAGTGCAATGCAATATTCATTCCTTCCCGTCACTGGCTGGTGGACTTTGTAGTGTGAAAGACTGATTGCCCATCTCCACCCAACAAATCACTCCTGCCTACAGCGCAGGAGAGGACCACAGGGTGGTGCGAGACTGGGGAGAAATCTTTTAACCTGTGCCAGGAGACATCAACCAAATAGGAGAGGATGTTTACCCCTGAGGCCACTCATGATGGTAATAATGTGTGTTTGTGCCCATGTGAAATGAATTGTCAGGAATGTGACAAATTTGTATCTACAGTTTGCACACACACACACACACACACTGCTCTTTGCAATATTTGTGTGTGGTTGTTTGTCAGTAGGGCAGCTAGAGAGTTTCTGTGGCAGCTGGTTTTTGAGAATAACACCATGCAGCACAGACCCAAAGATAAAAGTCTTAACAGTTTGTGTCTAGGATGTGTGCACTCTGCAGAGATGCTAGTTGTCCTTTCCCTGACCCCTGGCTAGACCTGTATAAGTCCTGGATAGTGGGAACATCACCCCTGATGATCAGCTCGGTAGACCTGATTGTATATTTCTGTCTAACGCAAACTTGCTTGAATAATTGTTGAGTTAAGCTCCAGGTGCTTCTGACTGTACCAGTAGACCATCAAATCCACCTTTTGTCTGTACGCATACTCAAAGTGTGAGGCAACACAAGGGGGGATAAGTAACCTTCACACATTTATTTGTCTGACTTTGAACTGTTGTGCTGAAGTTGGTGAAGCTGGTGGCACCAAGTTCACCAAAATCTGTATTAACAAAAGTCCTTAAGTCGGCCTGCACAGGCTCTGACATATGAGGGGGACACACTATGAGATCGTGTATCTTTCCTGATTTTCTGCTGCTGAAAGAGCATATTTATGTCTTCCTCAGAAATCTTAGGAGACATTTCTGAGAGAGAGGGGTGGTTGCTGCATGTAGAGCTTTTGTGTCAAAGTGAGATATGGACGAGTTGGTGGGAGGTGTGAACGGCTGCTTTTCAAACCTACAGTAGAAGCTGTTGAAGTTATCTGCCAGACGAGGGTTCTGCTGAGGATGTCGGGTTGGCCAGTCCAAGCTGATGTTGGGTCGTCTTGCTTATAAGGAAGGGGTAGAGAAGAGAAAAAGCTAGAGAGCTAGAGAAAATCTAAGTATTATGCATTTGTCTTATCTTTTTAGTCCTATTTTGTTTTGACGTTTATTATTTCCGTGCAGTTTTTTGTTCTAAAGAAAGGGATGATTTAGCTGCCAACCATTGTTGCTTCATAATTGACCAGTGAGAGAATATCTTTGCTAAAAAAAAAAAAAAAAGAAGAAGCCAGGAAACATTTACAAGTTCACCAAAAATATCACACTTTCCATGTGGTCGATGTGCAGATACTTTGATTTGATTTGATTTAGTCTCCGCCTGAATTACCTGGAGACATGTTTTGACAAGTAGAAGATATAGTTGAAATATATTTTCATATCCCTTAGCTTCCTCTGACAAAAATGATACTAAAATAGTTAACTTTAATCTTTCTTCAGTAACAACATCTACATTGAGGAGCGCTGTTGTTAGCTTAGCATGACCTGATAGCATTTAGGTAGGGTAATTTTACTGAGAAGATTTTATAATAGTTAGTTTCTGATTGACTTTTCATCTATCAGCTGAAAATCGCTAGGTCAACAACTTCAAATGTCTTTGTGCATCTCTAATCCGAAAGCAATAATTCTGCTGAAGTTACTATAATGTGTGATATATTACATGAATGATTACTTTTTATGTGTTTTAATGTTTTTCTGGGATACAATTGACATTGTATCATTTTAACATTAAATCTATATCTTTGCCACAATCTTAACCACGCGATGAATTTAAACGTTTTGACCAGAGGACAAATTAATACTTATTTCTGCAGCAATTACAGGAGATGCCTTTGACATCTAGAAAAGTAATGCAGAATCAATCAGATTAACTCTTGTGCTGAATAGCTTGTGCCATCTAACCATACTGTCATCTAGTGCAAAGCCTACACATGTGAATGTTAAATTATAAACTGAGATTCTTTATTTATTTATGGGCAAAAATGCTAACTGTATGTTTTTTTTATGTCTGTCTTCTCTTTTGTTTCTTTGTGATAAATTATGATGGATAGCTTAAAATCCCATGATATCAGCTTCAGCAGAAATGACTGAGTGAGGCCTCACCACCTTCTGCACATCCTTACAGAAACACCATGGGGAACCAAACAAATCGCAGACTGAGGGTGTGATGTGGTGCAGGGTAAATTAGATTGCGGCCCCAAGTGTGTCTGGCAAGTCATGTTTTGAATGGAAAGAGCCGCGGCACTGACAGCGTGTGGTTGTCAGCTAAGTTGCGTCTGTCATCTTGTTCCATATTTGTAAAAGGGGCATGGTAGGATCTGGCACTGGTTGTTACATATCAGAGGAAAGAGAGAGAGATAGAGTGAGATACAGAGGCTGGAGGAACAGAGAAATATGTTAAATAGGAGGTAGGGAATAATTAACACAAAGAGTGGGAGCATGAATAGGAACAAGCTGCATTGTCAGAATTTCACAGCTGTGACAGGAAACAGTCGCACTGAGGCAAACAAATAATGTCTCTAATTGTAATTTCTAATTCCTTTCAGTATTAATGCATCACACTCATGTGGAAGTATATTAGATATTGGTACGTGCGTTATGCTGCAGCATCCATTTATTCAACATGTTCTACAATGAATATTCATTTCGTTCAGCAGAATTCAGTTTGATCAAATGCATTATGAGGTGATAGCATTATGGCATCCCACCATGGTTTTCATGATTTATGAATTCAACTAAAAGCCTGCCCTCCATTTATGTTATTTAATGGACTAAGGGCTTATTTGAGGATTTAACAGAGGAGAAGAATAGGAATGAAGACGGAGGGAGCAGAGAAGAAAGGAGCATACCCCTTGGAGAATCCTAGTACAATGTGTTCTTATCTTTTCAATGTCACTTTCAGTTTTCATTTGGAAGATTTCCCGACCCTATGCTACCGCCGAAACTGTCTTCACAGTCTACAGTAATACAAAGACACATCTCCTTTAGAAATAAACTAGTTAAGTAGAGTTAGGTCATTTTTTACATTAAAGATTCCCAGTGTTTGTTAAAACTTGGCCCATTTCTCCTTGTTGGATTGGTGTAACTTAGGTTTGTAGGCTGACCTTCGAACACACAACCTTTCACCTCTCCCAACAAATTTTTGATCGGATTGAGAGTTGGACTTTGTAATGCGACTTCAAACATTAACCTTATTGTCCTTAAGTAATTTTGAAACCGTATACTTTGGGTTATCATTCATTTAGACCCATTTCTGCCAAGTCATTAAATTACTGGCCGATGTTCCATAAATATTTATTAAAATATCTCTAAGAATAAATATTTACTTTCCTCACAATGGGATCTATTTTTGAAGGTACATTGGTCTCTCCTGCTGAAAGCAGCAACAGATGATGCTGCCACGCTGTACTCCACTATCAGGATTGGGTTCTCAGGAATATAGACTTTCTCTGTTGGCTTCAAATATAATGGTGATCATTATAGCCCACTTCAATTTTAGCTTTGTCAGATCACTGAACATGCTTCCCAAAATCTGTAAACTGTAATCTGCTTTTTGACTAACGACTTCTTCCTCTCTGAGTGGTCTTTCAGCCTATATTAGTACCAGATTCTTTTAGCTTAACCGCTTCAGCCTACATCAAAAATCTGCAACTCCAGTCCTCAGGTGCCATTGTTCTGCAACGTCTGGTTGCATCCCTCCTCCAACACACCTGAAAGAAATAAACAGTCTCACATACCACGGATGTAATTCAGCCTTTTGATTCAAGTGTGTTGGAGCAGGGATGCATCCAAAAGTTGCGGGACAAAGGCACCCGAAGACTGGCGTGGCAAACCTCTGGCCTATAGCTTTACCGAATTTATTTTCTTTCATTTGGAGATGAACGTACACATTTTGCTCTCATACCTCTAATGTGTGCCTCCAGTTAGTAGAACTGGAGGCACACATCCAGGCGCAGCTTTCTAAAGAAGCTGGGCCTGGATATCTTCAACTATTTAAATATTTGATTTTGGTCATTTGGTACCTGACCAAAAGCAGATAAAGTTTTGTCTAATTGTGTGCCTGTATGTGTGTAGAAACTAAATAAATTGTGTTTCATTCAAGGACTCTTTCTTTTGTGTATGCCAGTTGACTGGCATCATTTTTGATTAAGAAATAGGAACATCTATGGTACTTCAAGTTGTTTTTGGTATTAGGAACAGCTATCAGAGGTTTATGGGCTGTGTGGCTTTACAACAGCTCCAAAGCATGGCTCATTACCCAACTAATGTGAGGAGAGGGTGACCCTGCTGACTCGCTCTCAGCTCTCTGTCCCCTGGGCCCTACAGCTATGCTATCCCCAAGGCTAAAGGAAGACAGTGAGGAAATGTTGAGTCAAGAAAGGTCAAAGTGAATCACACGCACGTTTACATGTCTGCATAATAGAGGTTCATTGTTTAGAAAGGTTAAAATCCTACATCATACATCGAAGAATAAGACAAAGATGTGTATTTGTAAAATGTCCAGTCTGTGATCACATAGATCCACATCCTTACATATAAACAACTTCCATCTGGATGTGTTGATTAATGTGTTGTTTTGCTAGGCTCTGATGGCTGAATGGTAAAATGCAGATGAGTTGACCAGTACGTACGCACACGCCTACAGGCATTCAGCTTATCTGTGTGGGTGGCAATTTCGTAGGCGGCTGTTCACCAGTTCCACATTGTTTCTGCTGGCTGGTCTCTCAAATATTCATTTTCTATGTTTGTGCATACAGAGGGTCCTTCTACAGGACCAGGGGGATGGTTCGGAGGGCTTGTTCTGTATGATGCATGGAGTATACACATGACTGTCAAATAAACAGCTAATGCTTTTACTCCTGTTTTTTAGAGTACATAATGACCAATTCTTAAATGTTGTACTGTTCCCATATTATATTAGTAATACTCAATGGGTGGATGAGTTGTTTGAAGACTGCTCTATACTGAACAGACTTTTTTGTAAAAGATTCAAGCCATATGTTAAATTATGCATTAGTTATCATAAATTTTAATTATTTTTCATAAATTAATTCTACTTCACATATCCTTTATCCATTGTTTTGGTACTCCGATAGCTAACAGGTGCACCTCAGTGAATTTGAATATCCTGAAAAAGGTAATCTAGTTCACTAGTTCAATTGTGAATTTTCTCCAGACTTTTTAGTTGAGTGCTGCTTTACACTCCTGTCAATGCTGTGGTTTTCCATCTTCCTTATGGACACTTTTCCTTTCTCTTAATATTCTATTATTACGCCTCTATATTGCACTATGTGAACAGCCCTTTTGTTTAGCAATAATCAATGTGACTTACCCCTGTCTAAAAGTCATTAATGACTGTCTTCCAGACATCTGTGAAGCCAGCAGTCTTCACTGTGGCTGCAATGGCCATGACATGGTCATCACATAACATTGTTGTGTGTTTTGTAAGTCTTGCGCTAAGTTACAATTTTTTGTAACTGAATTTCAGCTGAAAGGCGTAAATATTAAAATTAACCAAACTCCATAAACACTTGAAATCCATCATTCTGTGTGCAGTGACTTTGCTTTTCATATTTATACAGTATATTTCACTTTAATGAAATACTTAAGTTTTAGTAAGAAATATGTACTTTTTATGAATGGAAATACACATTAACGTTTGCTGGAATTATACATATAATGTGTAAAAACATCTTGAATTTGTTATTAAAAATGGAAGATTAATTCATTTAATAAATTAGTACATGTACCTCATGGTTATTTAAATATGTTAAAACCTAAATGCATGTGAAAAAAATTCTCTAATTGAAGTTTAATAATAAAAATAGTTTGCAGCATCTGATTGGTTAATTTGCACAGCACATCAACTTCTGACAAATTATATAGAAAGGAGCAGTGGTGACTCTTCATACCAAATCCATGCAAAACACTCAAACCCATAATATGTTTCAGCACAAAACTGAAATTAAATAATTAGAATATACTTTCCTTGAAACAAAATGCATGTTTTTACTAACAGATATGTAATAAATTATCTACATGTTGGATTACATGATTATATTTTTTAAACAATTGGGGACACATTAAAGTTGTATGTTATTCAGTTGGTGAACTATAGCACCTTTGTACCTTCATAATAAAGGTTTAAAATCCAATTGATGTAATCTTTCTGAAAAATGTAGTTACTTACTTACACACATGGTGTGTTTGTCATATGATAAAATAAAGGTTAGTGATGTTACTGTTATTCTGGGTCTAAGTTGTAAAAATGAAATTTTACACAATATTCAATATAAATTTTCAGCATCTTTTTGTGTTCTCTAATCATGGCTCCTTTTATCAAGCCCACTCTGACCCTCCTGACCTTTCACCGTAACTGAATTTGGTACAATGCTAATGATTAGTGTTTGCCAGCGCCACCTAAGGCATGGCCTGAAAATCCATGAAAAATCCTGAATGAAGAGCTTCCTAGCTCAGTGGAGCCTGAAATTGGCTTAAATGGAGGGGGAAGTGGTGGACGATCACCTGAGTGAGTCTTAAGGCAAAACACATTAGTCATGCTTCCATTGTTATGCGGCTGTACTTGAAATTTCTTCGATGGCAGGAAATGTCATACTCAGGTTTTATCGGCTTTTCACTGATGATTCCAAGAGAAATAAAACTCCTGATTGGAGCAGACATCTGTAATACAGACATGTGGTTAGAAAATACACATCATATGCACTCATACACTTGGAAGCATGCATTAATTCTAAAACTTAGCGGAAAACATTGTATTATTATGTCAATGAGTCAGAACGATACTTTAGACTTTAGTGATTGTGTTTTTATGTGGCAAGGCAGATTATCCAGCTGGAGGTAGCTCTTCCGTCTGATGCTTCTTCTGTGATGCATGTGCTTGCTTCATAGCAAGATTGTATGTCAATATAATTTCTATATGAATACTGGAACACAGGATCCTTTTAAAAGAACAGTGTTTATAAGCTATGCAGAGCATATCTTAAGCAATATAAACATTTTGATTTTAATTATTATTCATGCTGAGTGCAGCAAGGTGACTATGAGCACATCATGATCGGTAATACATTTTATTTAAATTGACAAATTAGTTTTTGTGAAATAGTTCAAGCTCAGTCAGATGAGAATGGATACTCTCAGGATAGTGTCACAGGTTAGACTTTGATTTTGGCACATAACATATTTTTTTGGTGCAATGTTTGTGCTATCTGGAAATAAAGACATATGTAGATCAAAGGCAGTAAAAGTCTCAAAAATTATATCTAGGAACGCAGGCATTCTAAAGTTTTGTGAGGAAAGAATTAAAGCCTTAATAGAAGCTTAATGCTAAAATAGACATTTTTAGAGAAATGGAAGCTTAGGAAAAAAGATGGTTGCAGTAAATTCGAAACAACACTTCACACGACACAGAAAGCTTGGCTGTGTTAGAACATTCCTGAAGATAAAAGGTTTCTTTCTCTGAGTTGGCAGAATTGATCATGACTTGTTGGAGAAGGAGAGCAATTTTAATTAATATGAGTGTGTTTGTGTGTGTGGGCGTGGGTGTGTGAGGTTTATGTGCTTGATTGTTATTTGTGTGTTTTGCTTCTGCATCCAAATGTAGAGGTACCATTTAAAATCACTGCCTCATTTCTAGATCAGCACAGTAGAACAAATAAGCCCATAATTTTCCTCAAAATCTAATTTCAGCATGATGGCACAGGGGGAGCAGCAGTGAAGAGCTTTGATAGTCTGAAACAGAACATCAACTCCAGACATGGCACTTGTTGTCAGAGAGCGTTTTTAAAAATGTATATATACGTAAGGTGAGGTGCAAAGCGTCTCAGCATTTCAGAGCATTATATATTTTTTCTCTCTTTTTTATTTATTTATTTAGAATCTTAGACAGTTTAAGAGCGGCTTTATTTTAATCATTAGTTTGCATTACATCAAGGCACTTTATGGCACAGAGTGATCCTCTGGACTCTGCTCCTCATTTCTTTTTGGCTGGGTCCATCTGTTTTGAGATCCAAGTACTCAATAACCCTTAAATGTATATTATTGCTGCAGGAGACACCATACAATAATTAGCCTGAGATCCTGCACGCATGCATAATAAAATGTTCTCAGACAAGCACTTTGATAACTGAAAATACAATCTAGTTGAGTTTTATTCTGGAACATTTATATGTCACTCTTCTGCAGTTTGGCCATGGCTGCTCCCAATGCTAAACCCTTCCATCCATATTCTATACTTGCTTAATCCTTACATGGTTGTGGGGTTCTGGTGACTGCTTTCAGTGGTCAATGGGAAGCCTGCTAAATCCTTTATTTGGAATATATTCAGTATAAATTGGGTTGGTTGTTGAAACAAAATAAGAGTCGGGCAGAGGGTAAGATATATTCTGTCCTCTCCCTCCTAAATAATCCCTGGGCTTGAACATATGAATACTCTTCAGATTTTATGAGATATTAAGAGCTGTTGCTTGCATTGAGCGCATTGTTGTTCCTTTGCATTTTAACGTTCTGATGATCCAGTCAATGATTACACTGGAAGAGAATGTTTCCATTTTTTGAGCTGCTTTATCCTCACCCTTTCAGCCTGTGGGGTGTACAGCTTTTGAGATCTGGCATATGACTTTGTATGTGAAGACAGAATACATTATCTGAAGCTGCTGTGAAACCTGATTTTTCCTATCCTGCTGTGTATGTACGTGTTTTGAAAACTTGTTTTACTTTTTTTGAACCACAGTCCTGTCATGTGTTTTAGGTTATGTGCAGCTTCTGAATTGATAAGAAAATAGGTCATAAGTTGGAGCCACTGCAAAGAATTGTAATATGGACGTAAATTAATATTTATCTGAAAAGACAGATTGACTAATAATATAATGTTGTTGTTGTGTCTTTGCTGCGACCTAGTAATAGTAGTAATGGCACATATGTGGGCTACCAACATCATCTCAGATTGTTAATGCCAGTGTACCAAATTTTTCAACTATGATCAAAATACTCTGTGGAAACCTTTCTTAGCTGGTGATAAAATTGTATATTTATCAGTGTGACCTGCTTAGAATTAAAATTTACTGTGACACATAATGTGATGGGAAAATGTGCTAAAATTTCCAGCTGCATACAATTCTCTTGCCCACTGTTGGCAAGTTGAACAGTTTGGTATTGACCGTTCCAGTAGGTAAAGGCTGTCTTGACTACAGTACTGAAAGTCCAATAGTCAAGACTATTGACTATTGTCATTACCAATTACCTATTGGTAATGCTTCTTTACCTATTGGTAACCAACAGACAAAATTATTATTATTTATTTATTTATTTTTCTTAGAACACTGTTTGAGTAAACCTGTTAACATTTATGTGACCCAATGGTAAGGTCCAAGACATTTTTTCCTTTTTTGTGACTCTTCACCAAGTTTAATGTCGGTATTCATCTCCTTACACCATGCCTGTATCTCTGCAGCCAGAATATAGACAGAAAGCTTAGGCAAGCAGATGCTGCTGCATAATTCTATCTTCCCAGTGTGCCACTCACCCACTCAGGGCAAAAAAGAAACTCCCACATTTTTGTCTGCTAGAAGCAGGAATCCGATCGACAGACCTTCATTTCCTCATTTATGTCTTTCCTTCCGCTTGCAGGTATACTGCACTCTCATTCGGTAGCTTGAAATCAAATAAGTGCAGAGAAATTCTTCTGTGCAGAAATATTATCGTTTTGCACACAACTCTTACTGGGAGACATTCATTAAGTCCATTCAGGATTTTTCCCGACTGTTACCTTCTCTGAACGATATGCCGCCAATCACTATTGCTTTAAATTTAGTTAACTTTCAGGCCTAATCAGCAATGCATCATAGGATATCTCCAGGCACCCAGACACTCAACACCTGCAAGGGAATTTCAATCAGCCTCCCCCATAAGTAATTAAATGGAAATAATTGGTTTCATTTCCTTTGTCATCTTTTTATTCCGCCATTGTGTGCCAGGGCGCACTCGCACATTATTCTGCCGCTTCCTTTTTCTGTTCTCCATTAACCACTCCAAAGTAATCTCTCTTTTTTTTTCTTTTGTTGCCATCTTCCCCCTATTATGAAAAGTAAGTGGGATCTCATCCTCTGTGTGGTTGTCTGTATTGTATGTGATGTGTGTGTTGTAGGTAAGTGTGTTGCTGCCATCATCAGGCAGAGAAATAAAGCTGCACCTTTACTACTGAGAAATTCTCTCTCCCAGACTTTGTTTTTTTTTTATTATTATTATTCTTACATACTGAGAATAATTTGAGGTTTTCAAAAATCCCAAATGTTCCTGCTGTCTACACTTGAGCTGATTCTGTCCCTTTTTCCCTTGTATCTTGTTTAAATCCCTCTCTTCTCCTCGCAGTGGTTGCGTCATCAAGGTTGATTTCACCATTTTACAGAAGCTTTTCATGCTGTTCTGCTCTGAATGTGAGTTGACACCCCACACTCTTTTTCTCCCGTCAGCTCAAGCAAAGCGAAGCCAACGCAGACACCAAAGAGAAGCTCCCTTTACGACTCAGGATCTTTGAAAAGTTCCCCAACAGACCTCAGATGGTGAAGATCTCAAAGCTGCCATCTGATTTCACTGTGCCCAGAATCAGGTATTCCATCACAGGGTCGTACAAAAATATTAACATTAACTTTTTCGCATTGATGTCTTGTTACAACCAAAAACTCTAGTTATATTTTATTCTGGTTTCATGCCAGCCAACACCAGTCTTGTGGTCGTGGTTAATATGTGCAATAGGTGGGTACAAAAGTCTTCTTAATGTCTCGAGCGTGTGTGGCGAGTTTGTGGCCAGGAGGGTTTTAATGTTGAATATTTGCAATAGGTTTTTATACATAGCTTTCATAATCATGTTTTATATGCTCAATAGCAGCTTTGGCATTTGTTAATCATATTCAATTGGGTCACTTTTTCTGCTGTATTATGCACACGCAAGCTGTATTACATCGGTTTGTGTGTCCCTTTTGCCATGTTTCTAGAGACTTATGTTGTGTATTAGTGGTGGGACTCAATTAAAACTTTTGAAAAATAAATGCAATCTAATGTTAATCAAAAACCCTTTTGTTGCTACATTATTGAATAACTAGACATATGAACTCAACAACAAAGATAATGTTTCACACTTCAACGATCACTTTTTGAAGAAAATTTACCCCCAGAGGGCCAAAAGAAGGGGCTTTCTCGTCAGTTGCTATTGTTTGTAGACACCGATTTGTGCGTCAGAATTACAGTTGAACCAGAAACACAATTCAAAGATTCCAGTTCATTTTCATTTTTTCTATGTAGAAAAAGAAAAATGCAATTAATTGCATTAAAACTGTTAATGCATTAACATATGTGTAAGTAATACATCAAAATGAACATGATAACATTCTCCTTGTAGGTATTTATGTTAATGTGTGAAGGGACAAGGAGATGGAAAGAGGCTTTGGGATATAATCTGACATATTTACAAATACTGTGAATCTGTTCGTTACACTGTCCCTGTTAAAAATACATACATTTTGGGGAAATAAAATCTGAAATTGTACCTGAACACACACCATCCTTTCTGTGAAACACGAAAGGGATGGTGAAGCATGCATTTAAAGCTAAAATGGAATGGTTTAGATCTTGAGCATATTAATATGTTAGACTGTCCATTCGTTGACTATATGAGTTCTATATTATAATTTGTTTTTTTCAGAAATTCAACCTACATCACATTTAAAAAATGAGCAAACATTGCCACCACTTTCCCAAAGTCGTCCACATTATATTGCCTAATATGAAATACAAAGGAAGAAAAGGGGAAAATATTTAATATCGTCTCCGTGCAGATAGAAAATCATTCACATTGAGGCCCATTTGTCGCACAGCTTTTAGCAGGGGAGATAAATTCCATCCAGTACGGCAGACTTCATAATAAGTCGTATTATTAAGTTAGTGATTAGTGCACAGCTGGATTTTTTTATTTTTTTATTTTTTGCTCGGTATAGAGAGCACTCCCTCAACAGTCCATATGTTGGGCTTCTGCAGCAACAGCTTCCACTGATGTATTTTGCAGATGGATTTGCTCTCACACAGTTTAGCCTTTTAATAAATCTGTGACCATTTTCTTTACCTCTGTATGTGACTGCCATGAGTTGTAAACTGTTGTAAACATCACTGTTGTTATTTGTGTTTGCTGTGAATTCTAGAGAGAGTTTTATGAAGCAGTTTATTGATCGTCAGCAGCAGGATACCAGCTGTTTGTTCCGCCGTCTCCCCTCAGCTTCATCCTCTTCCTGTGACCACTCCAAACGATCAGCCATTGAAGACAACAAGTATATTGACCAAAAGGTAGCTACACGTGCCGCTTCTAGTTACACATCATGTCCTCCCCTCTTTTTGTTGTTTTTTTTCTCTCAAACACACAGAGACACATATATAGGCTGCTTTAGAGGCATATAAAGATGAATGTTCTGTGTCCACATAGAATAGATTCTAACACAGGGTCCCTATGCTGTCTAATAAAAGTTAGGAGTTGAATTTAAACATAATCCAGGTCTGGATAAGTATGGATAGGATATTTAGCATGCAATTTCCAGATATCTCTGTTCCATCAATGCATTAGTTTCCTATCCATCTATGATAATTTAAGTCCAGAGAAGTGTAGAATTAAGGCATAAAGAATGTTAAGCAACCTTGATAATGTCCCTCAATAACTTCCACACAATGTCTGCAGCTATGCGTTTGGCAAGCTTTTTATATGGCATACCACAATTATCAAACTTTCAGTTCATGCCCACTCACGCTTTGCTCTATCAGCTTCGCAGATCAATTTTTAGCATTCGTGCCCGCAACCTCTTGGAGAAAGAGACGACAGTCAATAAAATCCTACGGTAAGACACACCCCAATCACCGCAGTAGGTGTGGGGTTTGGTGTTCTGATGTGATGCTTTATTTGAATGTTTATTGATCATTACATCACGCAATTTTGGCTTTACAATGTTTTTACAAAAAACTTATTTTGTGTGAGTTTTGCATGCATCAGCTGTAGGAGAATAATTTTAAGAGATTGACTCCTACACAGTGTTAACCTCGTAAAGTAAATGTCATTTGGGGATTGTAGTTTGTCTTTGCAGTGCCCATTGTCAAAAAGTTAAAGGAAAGCAGCTGGCTGCATTTGCATTTTATTTTTTAAAGGAACTTTCTATGTGCATACAAATGTCTGTAGAAGCGGAGGTTCTAATAGACCTTAAAAATATGTAAGGTAATTTAAGTTTAGATGGTTTTCTTTGAACGAAACTTTAAAAATATGTAGATGAGTTGAGCATGTTTTGACCAAGGCACATGGCTTATTATTTTTAATGATGTCAATCATTAAGACATCTTTTTATTAACTTTAATGCAGAGAATTTAGCCTAGAGATCAGACCAGGTTTAACAAAATAACACAAAAAAAATGTATTTGATTCTTTACCAAGATGCGTAAAGCAAACAAAGATTAAGCAATGGAGGAGGTTGAGGCTTGACGAAGTGATGATTCTGGGATAATTATTAAGATTTATTCAGACAATTTGTTCCAGTTTAGTCTAAAACTGCAACGATAAATCCAGTGGCAATTTACAGCACTGATGGCTCATGACACAACGCAAATCCTGAACTTTGCTGTAAAAGAAAAAGTTTTGGTATGACCAAATTTGTCATCTGACCTGAACACAGCTGAGTATTATTAGTTAGAATCAAATGGCGGTTGCAGCGATCCATAAACAAGAGGCAAAACATTCTCAAAGGAGGTACTTTTGCATTTGAAAGAGTCCATAAATAGAAGTATTGTATTTGTAGTTACTGTATGTCCTCTTACTTTTGTGCTCATATAAATGAATCGGCTTTTCTTACAACACATTTTTGTTCTGGTCCTCAAATTATATCTGAAATGCTACAATTCATTCAGGCTTCCAGTACCGGTTCTTTGTTCTTAAAACGACTGCGTTGGTGCACAGATGCAAAATTAGAACCAGACTGATCATCGCTTGAGTAATATTGTAGATACATCAGACGTAGCTCTGTCACACCAGCAGCACCACTTGTCAACGTTTCTCACTTTTTATGTATATATATATATATATATATATATATATATATATATACACCTACACACTCAGTGCCACTTCAGACTCATTTACTGTCGCAAAGAAGTAAATGGATAATTTGCTGTTCAGCATGGCAGAGATGGCACTAAGTGCAGATTAGATTGCAAACACTGTGTCCAATCTGCGCAGCCCAAATGTTCTGTCTGTCTGAGAGACGGACAGCAGATCAGGAGTCATAACACGTTCTGTCTGGCTCGCCATCTTCCACGCGAGCATGCAATTAGACCCAAATACCGACATATGCAAACTCACACTCTGTAGCAGAAGCAGCCATTCATCCGTGCTTATGACCAATTAACAAGTAATCCCTCCGAGTTGCTATAAATATTACAAAGTGTTGCACAGAGTCGATGCCCATCGTGTCGTTAGCACTCCTTTGAATCTTTGAAACTATTAGAGCCCTGTCTCACACATAAAAGGAACCCTAACCCTTAACATTTCAGAACAATGCAAAGTACCTTCAAAAGTAATAAGACCAATTTAAACTATTTCACATTTTGTCACATTGCAGTTTTTATTTGTGTATTTTATTCAGACCTGGGTCGTTTTTAGGTTAAATTGCTATCCATTGCAGTAGAAATGCAGTGGAGACAAACTACCTCAGTAAATGTCTCTGGTTCCAGAAAAGCTTCCTGCAGTGGAAACACATGTTTAATCACAGTCTGAAGTCTTTTGCATCTTTTGCATGTCTTTTTTAGTCCTCTTAATGTTCAGCAATATCCAATCATCTTTGTCTGCCAGATAAATAAACCCAACCCCAAAGCATGATACTGCTACCATTGTGGCTCACCATGGAGATGATTTTTTTCGTTTTGGCTTACATACACTGGGCAGTTTGAAAACCACACGTTTTTCTTCCTCTTGATATTTTCAATTTATGTGTTGGATTATCACAAAAAAGCCAGATGAAATGGGCCAAAGTTGGTGGTTATTAGTTCTGTGGCAAAATGCTAAAAAGTTTAATGGGTGTGGATACTGGACAACTCAGATGACAAAACTATGGATTAAACCTGGGATGTTTGAGATGCTTTTTACAAAGAGGCTTTTTTTTTTACCGCCTTTCGACTGATACTGAGAAAACTCTTGTCTTGTTTCCCAGGGCTTGCACCAGGCAGCGGATTCTGAGTGGTTCTTTTGAAGGGCAGCCAGCCAAAGAACGCTCAATACTCAGTGTGCAGCACCATATACGACAAGAGCGCAGGTCTGACACATGCATACACAGGCACACATTTAAGTTAGCATGTATTCCTGTTGACGTCCAGTATTAAGCCGTGAATGCTCCTCATCTTTGCTCACCGTTTCCTCAGATCTCTGCGACATGGATCCACCAGTCAGAGGATCAGCCGGGGGAAGTCGCTGGAAACGCTCACCCAGGATGTAAGCATACATCCTGAGTTACATCCAATTTGTTTCTCTTTTTCTCTTCCTTTCTTCTTTTTAGTACTACAACGGTTTCATTACAAATGAAATCATGTTTGCGTTTAATTACGAGCAAAACACCGCATACAAGTATGTATTTATGCCATTAGTTTTTACACACAGTGATAGTAATTCAATCCAAAGGCGTGTTATGCCATGTTTTCTTTTCCCCCAGCATTCCAGCACAGTGCGCTACCGCAATGCTCAGAGGGAGGACAGTGAGATCAAGATGATCCAAGAAAAGAAAGAACAGGCAGAAATGAAAAGGTATTTGCAGGGAAAAAGAGTCACACAGCAAAGAGAACCTTAAAAAATAAATCCACATGCACTTTCCTTGTAATCCCTTTGCATGATTATCTGCTTGCCACACAACCTCTGTGCTTGTCTGAGCAGAAAGGTTCAGGAGGAGGAGCTGAGGGAAAACCACCCTTACTTTGATAAGCCTCTTTTCATCGTGGGTCGTGAGCATCGCTTCAGAAACTTCTGCAGGATGATCGTCCGGGCACGCTTCAATGCGTAAGATTTGTCCAAATAGATACATAATAAATATCCGACTGCTGATACTTTTTCCGTGTCCAGTTTCTTTTGGAAACAAAAAGATCAATGATAATAATTGATCTGCATTAAATGACTGACTCAGGGTGATGTAAACCTTTGAAATATACTGTAAAACCATAACGTTATTGTATATTTTCTGTTTCATCGTCTTTCATACCTAGATCAAAAACTGACCCGATAACAGGAGCAGTGAAGAACACCAAATACCATCAGCTGTAGTAAGTGTGGCTCATAATTGTCCATCAGGTGTTCTTTCCAAAACTGTAGTTTGGATTAGTACGTTATATGCATTACATTTTAGTCATTGTGAAACAAAGTTCAGAAAAGCTGCATCTGTTACTGAATCTGCAGATACATCACTTGATGTGTTTGTTTTTTTTTTTCTCTTTTATCAAACTCACTTTACCTGAATTTCCTCTACATATGTACTTATTAGCATAAAAAGAAATCCACAGTTTTCTCTGGGGAAAGAAATAGATATGCCACTAGCAGGCTCCCGCACAACTCTTTGACAAGCTGAGATTATGCAACCATTTTCATGTCTTGTAGAGGTGACACATGTAAACCATGTGGGACACTGGCTTCAAAGGTCAGGAATTCCTTACTCTTGATGTAATTGGTAACACAATTGAAAGAAAGTTTGAGTTACAACTGCTAATATTTGCCACAAGTAATTAATGACTTGCGGTGTGTTTAAAAGTACGTATGATAAAAAGAGGACGAGCTAAGCACAGTTTCTATTAGAATCAAAGTGAGCGTAGCACACTAGACAGTAAAATTACTGTTTTGTGAGTTAATTTGCAATCCTTTGCATCATATCCAGTATTTCAGCCACATGCTAATAGCTGAACTGTAAGCTAATTAAAATTCCACATCTGCTTTTTGAAACTACCTCATAAATTGCTACTGATGTGTCTGTCCTCACAGCGATCTTCTGGGCTTAGTCACCTATCTGGACTGGGTGATGATTGTGGTGACCATCTGCTCCTGCATCTCCATGATGTTTGAATCACCCTTCACCAGGGTCATGCACGTCCCCACTCTGCAGGTATTATAACCCAGATGGACGGTCGGTCACATGTGCCGACAAGCAGATTCACGGAGGAACAGATGTCGCCGTAATCAGGACGTCTGTTTCAGATTGGGGAGTATGTGTTTGTGATATTCATGAGCATCGAACTCAACCTAAAGATCATGGCCGACGGTCTGTTCTTCACTCCTACGGCCGTTATCCGGGACTTTGGAGGAGTGATGGACATCTTCATCTATCTTGTGAGAAATAGGCTTTTTCCTTTAAATATATTAAGTGATATGATTCTGAGGCAAAAATAATAATAATAATGTTTACTATGGGGAGAAAAACAGAGTATTGAGTTCTTTAAAAAATATGACAGTGCTAATGTAGACTTTTCAAACAAAGTAAAAAACACAAGAAAGATGTTGCCACCCTTTCTGTTTTGGCTCTTTGCAATATTGATGTACGAAAAACAACAAAATAAACTCATGATGTTGTATAATTCTGCCCATCGGCCTACACATTTGTCAGGAGTTGTTTTTCCGTCATTATTTAGCATCTTTATTTTCTTGTAGAATTCTACTTTAAGTTCTTGCACCAAAACTCCTGGAAGTGTCAATGAATGGCAGACAATATTGTTCTGTTTCAGGGATGAAAGCATTATTGGGATAAGAATTAATCATCCTGAAACTAAAAAAAAAAAAAAAAATGTATATATATATATATATATATATATATATATATATATATATATATATATATATATATATATTATTTGTAAATCCCCCAAAATAACTGGATGATTAGGATTGATATTTTTGCTGTATGAAATATTCCTCTGCTGTAGCATCAGTAAAAAGAACAATAAATTCTGTATTCAGGTTTCAAAATGGGATTTAATGCAATTTTTCTATTCTTTATTGTAATTGGTGTTGGGATTTAATAATTAATTCAATAAAGGGCAAGATTTGTTTTTAGGGAGATATTCTGTATTTATGTTTGCAGTGATAGATTTCAAATCAGAATTCATATCATGACTTTTCCAAGTCCCACTGGTACAGATTTTGAAATGGAACTGCTGTCCAAATAAGTGTAAAATAACCCTGAAGCCAGGTTTTATCCAGATGATAAAACGTGACTACTGTATAAGACAAATCTTCTGTAGCTAGAAATTAGAGTTTGGAAATGTCTGAAATTTTATACATTTGTTGGAATCCTGAAATAAGACTCGAAGAGTGCCTTGACACATCAAATGTATTTTTTAATCTAATGCAGGTTTTCAGCCATCTTCTTATTCATATGTGTACACCATTGTTTAGACTTGCAGACATTTACATAGTTGTGTTTTTACCATCTAATCACAAAAAACTTTTATCCTAAGGCACTCTATGGTTTTATTGTAATATTATTATCCTGTTTTCCTCAGTGTAGGTGTTATAAGGTTTCTTTTTAAGTCTCTCTGCTGTGCTTTGTTCCGCACTGTAGTTGAGTCTGATCTTTCTCTGCTGGCTTCCTGCTGACGTCCCCCCTGAGTCTGGAGCTCAGCTGCTGATGATGCTGCGCTGCCTCCGCCCGCTCAGGATCTTCAAGCTGGTTCCTCAGATGAGGAAGGTTGTGCGGGAGGTTCTTAAAGGATTCAAGGAGATTTTCCTGGTTAGTGCTCAAGTATAACTTTTCAAAATCTTGCGATTTTGATTTAGTAGTCTGGAGTTGGACTCCTTCGGCTTTTCTGCTCTTTGATAATTGTCTCTCAGGTTTCCATTCTGCTTCTCACGCTGATGCTGGTGTTCGCAAGCTTTGGAGTTCAACTGTTCGCCGGAAAGCTGGCCAAATGCAACGACCCACGAATCCTTAAACGGGTACTTAAAGAAAGATAATCTCCTTATAAACTTTCCTTTCCTGCACCGTACTCCCTGTTGAGAACATCCAGCTGAATAAATAAAAATGGTTAAATCCAGCACTTCTACTCGTCCTGGTCTCTAAAAGCAGTCTTGATACTTTTCTACAGGTTTTAGCTGATATGTTGTCTTGTACTAACTTTTATTCTCTAGTTCTTACATTAGATTTTTGTCTTGTTACTATTTTGTGTGTTTTAATGTCTTTATTTTATCAACTGTTAATGAGAATGAAAATATCAAAGCTACTTCTCTGATGAACTGTGGGAATTATCTTAGTATTAATGTTCCTATCATGACTTGCATATGGATCTGGAGGATAATGTTTACCTTAAATATAATACTTTAATGTTATTTTATTAAACAAAACATTATGAAGTAAATTCACAGCAATTAAAATTCAGCATTTAGCTAGAGTTTGAAACCAGAAATTTTTTCCCTAATCATCTTTAATTTGTAAGGTCAAACACTGACAAATCAGCTTTTCTCTCCTTTTCATTAAATGCTTTAATACTAAGAACTTCAACAATTTTCTGTCTGTAATTGTATCAACTAACAGCATATAGTCTAATATACATTACTTGTATATATTTGGTTAAAAATATGTTAAAGGTAATGGACAAATGCATTGATGCAAATAAGAAAATGATCTTGGAGCTCTTTCTTTTACTACTTGATTCAAAACTTCCACCCTTCTTAATGAATTTGCAGCACAATTATCATCTTTTTCTTAAGAATCAGCAAGTCAGACCACAACAAAAACTTGTTTCTACTTTGCTGTTGTTTATTTATTCATTTATTGTTTAAACTGTGTGATCCTACACAGGAGGATTGCTATGGCATCTTCCGGATAAATGTGAGTGTTTCCAGAAATCTCAACCTGAAGCTGAGGGCTGAGGAGAAGAAACCTGGTTTCTGGGTACCAAGAGTCTGGTGGGACTTCCTTGTTCTGATATTATTTTCTTATAAAGCCGCTATACAGAACCAGTGACTGTATCAACCAATCTTCTGACTTTCCAGGGCAAATCCTCGAAATTTTAACTTTGACAATGTCGGCAATGCTATGTTGGCTCTTTTTGAAGTTCTGTCCCTCAAAGGCTGGGTAGAGGTCAGAGATGTCATTATTCACCGAGTTGGGCCGGTAATAATCTTCAGCTAAAATCATTTTTCCCTGTACTTTTTTTTTCTATATTAAACAGAAATAATCATTACTGTGCTTTAACTCGTATATCTATGTCTCTGCAGATCCATGGCATCTACATCCATGTCTTTGTGTTTCTGGGATGCATGATTGGCCTCACGCTGTTCGTCGGAGTCGTCATAGCGAACTTCAATGAGAACAAAGTAGAAGCAATGGATAGAAATACTACTATTGACGAATTTCTGTCGATATTTTTTCCAAGGAAGAGTGCCTGTGTTTTGCCTCAGCTTCATGATTTCAGTGTTTTGGTTTTTTCTTCTCTGACTTTCAGGGCACTGCCCTGCTAACAGTGGACCAGAGGAGATGGGAGGATCTTAAGAGCCGACTGAAAATAGCCCAACCGCTCCACCTGCCCCCCCGCCCAGGTACAATGAAGCATACTAATGCGGAAAAATGTACATCAAAGGCTTTCCGAATAACTGCAGGACACAATACAGACCCAGAGCGTCAAGCTTAACATTATAAAAACATCACGTCCGCCCCTGTTCTGTGATTGATTGTGTACTGCGTGCATGTGTCTGCTAGCTCATCGCTAAACAGCACCTGCATGATTAATTCATATTTAATAGTCCTTGTTTTTGGCTGCGGATTGATGCCTTGAGGAATTAATTGTGACACTCAAATGATGACTAGCAGCAGTAACAGCAAAACCCGAATAAGAAGGCAGATCAAGCAAATGGCTTAGACACTGAATGTCACACCCTTCTACAAGGAAATTAATCACATTCTCGCACCTCACTTGAATTTAAAAACAAGCTCTGGTGTCAATTTATGCTTGTACACAAACATCCAGCTTTCTTTCATGCATGTCTAAGTGGTAAACATAGGGAAACACTGCATCCTTATTGAGTTTGACCACAGATTCATGCCGCTTCCCTCGCTTATGTGACTAGAGTCATGGGAACAGTCAAGGCGCCTCGGAGGCACCGTGGGAAATTGCTTGTTAGTAGAGGCAGGGCTGAGAACTAACAGCAAATCGATGGCTTCGGTTTTAGTCAGCAGTGCCGCTTACCCCAGCTTGAACAAACAGACTGATCCACATCCAGAGGTGTTTGTTGCTGGTGAGCCATTAGAGCACTGAGCTGATTACGTCTTCATGCCTGCGAAAACGTCAGTGTGGTCAGTGCTTACGCTTTGCAAATGCTGAAACTGATTGAAAGCTCTGTTTGTGAAAAATTAAATGCAAAAATAGTGCCTGTGAAGTGAGCTCCAAGACATAAATATGTTATGCTTAAAATGTGATTTTAAAGCCTCAAGTAAGATTGCAAAACTTGGCAAATATGCTTATCAGACGGATGGTTCTACTTAAAATTGTATTCGACTCTCTGAAATTACTGCCTTCGAGCAAACATTAAAGCCTCACTGTCTATTACCAAATTTGAGTTTATTGTTTGTGTTATTTCCTGACAATACGCCCACCCATCTGTATGAATAAAAGTTTGCGAAAGCTGCATAACAGAAATCTGTTCAAGTCTTAATCAGATCTAGACAGTCAATAAATGCCATCTTGTGGACACTGAAGGATACTGCGCTGACGAGATTTGAGATGGTTTCAGTGCTGTGTAGAAGTATTCATACTACTTGACTTTGATCACATTTTGTCGCATTATAGCCAACAACGTCTGTGTATTTCATTGTGGTTATTATGCTACAGAACAGCACAAAGTAGCACAACAGTGTTAAGTGGGGAGAAAATAATCCAAAAACATCCAAATGAAAAAAAATGTGATGCCCATTTCAGTATTTAGCTCCCCATATCATTAACTTTGCATCGACAATCAAATTTTTGACTGTTCTTTGTCAAATTTCTCTATCTCATCCAGATTGCAGAGTGTCTCTAGCAGATAATTTTTCAGGATTTCCAAGTGAACTCTAATCATTCTCAATTTCTGATATAAGCCACAAAATTTTACCTCTAGCTGTATGTTTAGGGTTGCTGTCCTGCTTTTCTCCCAGGATTCTCATGCAGTTATCTCCATTCATCTTGGGGTGAATTTATTTAATTTCCCTTTGGGATCAAAAAAGTATTTTTGAATTTGAATTACGAGCTTTGCACATCTATAGACTCTACTTTTTACCCATTCTTTAGAAAATAGCTCAACTTCAGTCGGATGGAAGGGAAACATCGACTCAGTTTGGTACTAAGCGTCAGCAATTCCCTCCTTGCTCATTCTGTCAGTTGAGGTAGACAGTCAGGTCTTGGTATTGGTAGGTTTGCATTTTGCCTTTTTTTTCAATTTTCAGATGATTGATAGAATACCACAGTATTGAACTCTTTGACTTTAGTGAATTCTAAAGATCTAACATGAGATATCCAAAGCTTGAGATATTGTTCTAACACCTTTAAACTTTATCTCTGACCTGTCTGGTGTGTTCATTGGTCTTCGTGATGTTATGAGTGCATCACAGAACAGCTATGTTTCAATGTTTACTTGAAACCGTGTATCATTTTCCTTCCACTTCACAATTATGTAGAGTGAATCCTTTTGCAAAGCACTATAAATTTGGGAAATTAGATTTTTTTTTCCATGTCATATATGTTCTTTTCACAGAGAATGGAGGTTTCCGGGCTAAGATGTATGACATTACTCAGCATCCCTTTTTCAAACGCGGCATTGCTGTGTTGGTTTTGGCACAGTCTGTCCTGCTGTCAGTTAAGGTAACATCTATATTTTTAATTGCGCCATAATTTTCTCATTCTTGTCTTTCACTACAAATAAAATTAAATGTATTTCCTTACTTCTACAGTGGGATGTAGGTGATGACAAAGTTACCTTTCCTCTTGCCACCATGTCTGTAGTCTTCACCTTTATATTTGTATTGGAAGTAAGTCTGTTTCTGCCTGGGCCTCTTATCATTCTATACGTTTTGATCACTTCCTTCAGTGTATATACATGATAGATACATATTGTGATGTTTTCTTTTTTGTTGGTTTGTTTTGTAGGTGACAATGAAGCTGATAGCCATGTCTCCAGCTGGGTACTGGCAGAGCAGACGAAATCGTTACGATCTTCTGGTCACTTCACTGGGTGTCATTTGGATAGTTCTGCACTTTTCCTTATTGGTTAGAAAAATATCTTTTTTCACCAAGGGGAATTTATTTATGAGATGAGTACAGCACATGCAACTGTCTTTTTTTAAATGTATTTATTTTTTTATATATGCCCTTGTAGAATGCATATACATACATGATGGGAACGTGTGTGATCGTCTTCAGGTTCTTCACGATATGTGGGAAACATGTGAGTATGTTTGCCTCAAAGTCACCTCCCCTTTACCTCATAAATAATTTCTACCCTTATGGCATAAAATCTTGCGGCTCTTAATACATGTGTATGATCCGTGAAGGTGACACTGAAGATGCTGCTGCTGACCGTGGTGGTAAGCATGTACAAGAGCTTCTTTATCATCGTGGGAATGTTCCTCCTGCTCCTGTGCTACGCTTTCGCTGGAGTCGTTCTCTTTGGAACGGTCAAATACGGCGAGAACATAAACCGGTAACTATTGCTTATTTTCTGACCTTGTTTAGTTTTGTTTTCTTCCTCTTTGCAAAAGGAGCTGGAGGCTGGAGATGCAGTAAATCATGTCTTTGTACAGTTATTAGATTTTTTTCTTTTTCTTGTTTTTTCTTCAAATGGCAGGCATGCCAACTTCTCCACAGCAGGCAAAGCCATCACTGTTCTTTTCCGTATTGTCACAGGAGAAGATTGGAATAAGATCATGCATGACTGCATGGTAAGATGAGCTGCAAATACATCAGATAAAGGAACATACTGGAGGATCATGTGTTCCTAATCTAAAAAACATAGTAACACTTTATTTAAAGAGGTGTGCACAAGACCGACTTGACACTGTCATAAATATGACGTAACACGTTTACGACTGTTGTCATGAGTGTCATTTGGTAAATAATGACACTTTTAATGAAAAGTTCCATTAAAACTTGCATTAAAAATGTCAAGTTTGCTTTATTCTGTAAATAATGACACTTTTAACGCAAAGTTCCGTTGAAACTTGCATTAAAAGTCCATTAAAAGTGTCAACTTTGCATTAAAACTGACATTATTTACCAAATCACACTGCATGACAACTGCCATAAACCTTCATGAAGACTCCTTCATGTTCATGACAGGTGTTATGTCATATATGTGACAGTGTCATGTCAGCCTTATGCACACCCCTCTAAATAATTTTTATTTAAAAAAGTATTTTAACAGTTTACTAAGTTCAGCATGCTCTATTTTACTTTCCTGTTTGTTAAACGTAAAGTTTTGTTGAAATTTTTATGATAAAAAAATATTACTTGCTTGTTTTTTTTTTGTTTTTTGTTTTTTTTTACGGTTTCTAGGTTCAACCTCCATTCTGCACCCCTGACAAACATCGGTACTGGGAGACTGATTGTGGCAACTATGCAGGAGCATTGATTTACTTTTGTTCATTCTATGTTATCATAGCATATATTATGCTCAACCTTCTTGTAGGTCAGTGTTTTTTCTGTGCCTGTTCTGTGTCTTTTATAATCATGGTCTGTCATGTACTTAGTTTAGAACCAGTAAGCATATTAGTGGAAGCTTTATTAACGTCCGGCTAATTTTGTGTAAATTTAAGTGAGATAATATTTAATAACTAGTGTTTGAGCAGTTTTCTCTTTACAGTTGCCTGGTAACATCACATGACACGTTCAGACAGGAAATGCAGCTTGCCTCTGTCTTACGGTGAACATAATCGGAAAGGATGACATACTTTGGTATTTAGGAAAAACTGAGATTGCTTAGATTAATAATGTGCCCAACTATGGGCATGAAAATAACTTAACATCAGGAGTTGAGTTTTGTCAGTGACTCGAATACGGCCCTTTTAACAGAAAAGCCTCCAATCCAGTTCTTGAGATTGGCTAAAGACATTCCTTGAAATCTGTTTTATAATGTGAATACAGATAAAAAATGTTGCTAATCTATAAATGTTACAAGAGATAATTTAGATCAAAGGTAAAAAAAATTGAATCTTTCAATACGTAAATGTATTTTTTTTTTTTCCTAACTAAAAGTACATTTTTAATTACTGAGATTTGAGCCGTTTATAAATGTGCTTCAAGACTTGATGTTGACCTACGTTTCACTTTTGTTCCAACTTAGACTCTGGTCCAAGCTGGATCTTGTTCCTGCACTTCCATTAAATATAGAGTGCAGGATTTCCATAACTATAAATATCTATACAACTCTTCTTTGTCGGTATCAAATAGCCTTTTCATTTACATACCAGTAATGGTGGTAAAATTAGGAAACTAAACCTTTAGTTAAACATTTGATTATTCTCCTGTTAAAACTCCCCTCAAGCTTTATGCTCAACACCAGCAATAACAAGTGATTTACTTCAATGATTTAGCTATTTTATTGAGGGAAGATTATTTGTTGTTTTTGAATTAAGGCTATTTCTAATATATGTATTGATTTAATATCATTTTTACATTTTGTTTTTACTATCAGAGTAAAAACAACTCTGACTTTAGCAGCCCAATTTGATGCGATCACTCTAAAGATGACTGTTGCAATGCAAGCTATATATTAATGATTATATATCCATTATTATCTATTCTAACATTTTTGCTGCAGCCATCATTGTGGAGAACTTCTCTCTCTTCTACTCCACTGAAGAAGACCAGCTGCTGAGTTATAACGACCTGAGGCACTTCCAAATCATCTGGAACATGGTGGATGACAAACGGGAGGTCAGAAATTAGCAAGGATGTTTGTGAAAACCATATAGGACACTAAGAGTTAATATAGAGAGCATGTGAGGGAGGCGAGAAAGTAACTAGAGAAGCTGATCTTTAATTAAAGGTTTGATTCCTTAAAATTTAAACTTCACTTAATTTCAACACAAACTTGTTCAGTCAAGGCACGTGTAGCAGAAATGCAAAGGTTTGCGGTGGACTTTGCTATCCTTGCTATGCTTTGACAAACTCTTAATGACATTTTTTATGAAACATTTTTTGTCTGAAAAGCTTTTGTCATCATGTCAGCATATCTTAATAAACCCTTTACCTTTGTTCCTGTTTTTCATATATATATATAGGGAGTGATCCCAACATCCAGGGTGAAGTTTCTGCTTCGTTTGCTGAGAGGAAGGCTGGAAGTGGACCTGGACAAGGACAAACTCCTGTTTAAACACATGTGCTATGAAATGGAGCGACTTCACAGTGGAGGAGATGTGACATTTCATGATGTGCTGAGGTGACGGTCAAGTGCTACATATTGTCTTACTTATGCACTCATGATGTTAAATACAACCCATCTCATGTTAAATACTTTAATACTGAGGTTTCCGAACAAGTTTGGCCTCAGACCTAAATCAACCAATCATCTTGTTGGGCTAAAGAAAGGAAATGGCGTCCAACTCATTTTCTCCTGACATTATTTTTTCCATCTGTCAATCTGTTTTTTCCTTCCTTCCTTCCTCACTCCCCCCCCTTCCATCTTCATTACGACCTGCGTTTGTTGCCGGTTTCCCATTTAAAGCCGTTCCACTGTATAAGTATCTGGCAAAAACTCAGTGAACTTTTGTAATTCAAAATTTCTACCTTTCACCTACCCATCTTCCAACCTCAGATGACGTGCAGCACAATAATGTCGTTTGATTTGACTTGCATACATTGAAGAACATTTGAGGTTTCTAACTCTGATTTCACAAACACTACAAGGAAATGACTATTTTTTAAATAAAAGGTGGAAAAATATTAGTGTGTATTGGAAAATGAAAGAAATAAATGCAATATACAGTATATTCATTACATGCATTTTCTATTATTTGTTACATTTCTTGTTCTTGTAATAAAATGGAAAACATGTCAAATGGTGTAACAGATTAATTAGCGCTACTTAAACCTTGCATTCATCTGAAAAGTTCAAAGCTCCAAGTGTTTTCTTTGAGGTTAGAACCAAAAACATTTTGTTCTTCCTGAAAATGGAGGTTAATATTTTCTTCTGAACAAGGTAAAGAACCTACTGAAATAGAAATTTTGCTAATTTTGTGCATGCAGAGTGGAAGTAGGTTCACCTTACTTAAATCCAACACTCTATAAACATTTTCTTGGGGTTTGTAGCATCACTCCAGAGTAACACTACTCATGAGCAAATTTTGATCAAATGGCATTTTATTGATTTTTAACAAGGATACTGATAAACAACAAGTTTGTGGGTCTTTCTTTCAACAGCCATCTAAAATCTGACAAAAATCACATCATTTAAAAACAAAAATGTGCTATAAAAATTTGTCTTTAGGAAAATATTAATCAGACGTATGTGTACATTTGCCCAGCATGCTGTCATATCGCTCGGTGGACATTAGGAAGTCTCTCCAGCTGGAGGAGCTGTTGGCCAGGGAACAGCTGGAGTACACCATTGAAGAGGAGGTCGCCAAGCAGACCATCCGCATGTGGCTCAAGAAATGCCTTAAACGCATTCGGGCGGTTAGTCACTCAGCAGACCATGCTTGTTTTTTCCACGCTTGACTCACAAGTGCGTTCCCTGTCCGTGCATGACACTGTCCTTTAATGCGTGCATGCTTACAGAAGCAGCATCAGTCGTGCAGCATCATCCACAGCCTGAGAGAGAGCCAGCAGCAGGAGCTGAGCTCTTTCCTCAACCCTCCCAGCATAGAAACCACGGTGCCGAGTGAAGACCACAATGCTAACAACCCAGATAACCCCTCGCAGCCTGAGGTAAAGCCCCCACATCTAAACCACGGCTGCACACACAGTCTCACACGCTCGCAGCGTGATTTTACGCAGACACATCACACAATCAGCAGGTATGCTTTTGCACTGGTGCAACAAAGGATATCTCGTCTTTGTTTAGATGAGTGGCCTCCAGCAGCTTCTGAGCCCCACGTTGTCAGACAGAGGAGGGTACAGACAGGACTCCACAGACCTGGGGAGACCACAGAGAAAGTTGGGACAGTGGCGGCTGCCTGCAGGTTTGTTCGCTTCTGTACTCTCTCTTGTACAAGTTACAGATTTTGTAAAAGAGAATTGTGTAAAATTGAACAAAAACTTCCTCGTCTTCACTCTGCTAGGGAAAGCGAGGAAGCTAACGCTTGTAACCTTTTTTTTTTTTTTTTTATAAAAGTTGAGATGTGTTTTTGGAAATTCTGAGAGACTATTCAGATATGGTGCTAACGGCGGTGCTGGGTGAATATGTTCCAAGTGAAGAGAGCAGTATATTCACACCTGATGGTAAAAATAAAATCACAATATGAAATGAATACCATTTATGATTGGATCTCAGTCACTTGTCATGTCATGGAACAGTTGCCTGAGCGAATGTGCAGGTTTGCTGATGTTTCTTCAAAATAAAAAATGTTTTTGGTGATCTGATTTGAACAAAATTGTTAAAGTACATCCTGAAAAACGTGACTTACTTCAGTTTCTCAGCAACCAGCAGTGTCTTCAATTATTTGTGCACGTTTCCCCAGTTAGCATTTTTTGCCCATTATAGTGTCAACAGAGTGATAATAGTTCTCAAAATGCTAAAGGTCACAGAAGATATCAAATTGAGAGATTTAAAAAGGAAAGGAAATTTTGGGTGTATATTTTATCCTCGCAACAATCCACAACAATATAGCCGGGATACATGAAAGCTACATCTCAGAACAGCCTATGGGTTGTGGGTACTGATCTTGACTCAAGTAAACCTTTAGTTTGTCAAAATAGAATAGTCAAAATTAGTATTGGTACTCAATATTCTCTGCAAATTCTCTGTTTTTTGCTGTCAGGTCGTACGAGTGTCAAATCTATTGTTTGCAAGATGAACCCTGGCAACGACGAGGCCTCTTCGGGGTCAGAGGTGAAGAAGTGGTGGACCCGTCAGCTGACTGTGGAGAGCGACGAGAGCGGAGACGACCTCATCGACATTTAGAGACGACGTCCGACTGATGTTTTCTTTCTTCTTTACAGATCGGATGGGAAGCTTGCTGGTGGATTCAGACCTTTTCACTTCTTGTTTCTGTAGGCCGATGAGTGAAAACAGTGTCGCCGCTTCATTTTACCGCTACTTTTATCAGAAGGGTTCGATCAGCTGTGTGTGAAGCTTAACCTGGAGTGGATCATTCATTGAGGCAGCCATTTAGGCATGGATTAGTGTTATGTGTCCCATGTGCTGTGCACTTCTGAGTTTTTCTATGCAGGCGCATCCGGTGTAAAAGCAGACTGTTGACTTAGGCCATACATTAGGTGTATTCATGAACCCAACCGAGAAGCTGCTGCGGTGTGTGTTTTCTACTGTTCTACATGTCAATATCTTAATCAACTTCTGTCCTTCGATTTCTTTGATTTGTCTCTGTTTCTCATTCCTTGCATTTCTGATAATGTCTCTTGAGTTTTTCAGTGGTGATTGTTAACTGTTGTTTGTCTCATTGTCACTTTATACAAAAACGTATATGTCATTTTTTTTATCTGGACAAGAAAATGGAAAAACAAAATATACAGTTTTGACTGTGAATGTATTTAAAGTTACATTAGTGTGTATTGTGCAGCTTTAAAACAACTATTTTGTAAGTTATTAGAAACACTTATATTTATTATTCTATTAAAGGCCTATTGGGCATTTATGAGAAACACAGTGGTGTCACTGTCTTTGTACGTGACTTCAGGAATTTGAAATAGTTTTAAAAAAAGCTATATACATGTTTTTGCACAATAAAAATATTACATACAATGGTGGTTTGCCCATTTAAGGCCAATATGCCTCTATCTGAAGCACCATTTGATCACAGACACAATCACCCAGGTCAAAGCTGAAAAAGCACTGCAATGTCTATATGGGCCACTGAAACAAAAGTAAAACTCTGGCTTTAATCTGCCATGTTAAAAATCACTTAAATCTAACATGTTTCTCCAGAAATGTTGCCAGGGAGAGTCTGAGGGCTGTCAATCAACATTGTGTACGTGTTGCTTAATGTGCTAATGGCAGAGAAACAACTTACCGTCCCAGGAAAAGCCTGCATCGGTGGCCATGCTAACTAGTCTGAGCATTTGTGGCAGGCTCAGCTGATGGGGAGAAGCTGTAGCGTCACAGAGAGCAATGGAGAGAGTGTGAGCAGCGCGTATACAAGCGTGATTGACAAAAACAACTTCTGACCGACTGGTCTATTTCTGTAGTTATCGTTGGAAGACGGCAATGAAGCTTGATTTTTTTTTTTTCTTCACAGATCATCTGTCTTGGCTATACTATCACAACACAATGACAATTTTAACAGATATGTAAATAAATATACTTTTTATAATGGTTGCATACCCCACACATGTAGCTCTTTTTAGCATGTTCTTTTTTTTGATCAGATAAAGTGTCTCCATAGGTTTTGCATAGCTTGTCTCAAACCCTGGTTGTGATGCTGACTTAGTGGCATCCTGAGCAAAGAGCAACATGGATTGTTTACAAGATTAACCCTGGAGGAGAAAGGAGGAGATTTTCTTAAGTCTTCTTTACATGCTTATTATTGTCATATAAACTTTACAGATACTACAGATATTACATCTTGCTTCTCTCCATGGCTCGTTTTACACAACAGCTTATAGGATAGTCTCTTCTAAACACAAAGACCTACAATGGCTGTAACTGAGTGGAAAGATGCTGTTTAATGATTCCTTTCACATGAATATACGACTGTGCAGAATCAACCTGGTCTTTGGAAAACTCTGCCCTCTCCTGGACACATGCTTTGTCACATGGGTACACTAGTCTTTCTTCTTCTCTTCTGGCTCAGTCTTGTTCAACTTACAACAGGACTTACTTTCTGGTTGGGTACTCAGTTTAATTTTTGTCTAGAGTGTCTTTCTAAACTTTTCAGACCACTCAGCTATTCATACGTTGTCATACTGCACAAAGTTCAATGCACATTATTGAAATTCCATTTGACAGACCAACAAAATCTGTGCTTCTTTGTGAAGTGGAAGGTGTAAAATGAGATGCTTGTATATGTCATATAGAAGCATCATGATGCGTTTGCATGCATTATAAGCAGATGCATTTGGAAATGATAATTAAGCAGCGTTTATTCTATGTATAATACACATATTCTACCCGAAGTCGCTGCTTTATTTTGACGTATTCCTTTCTAGTGGGTTCATCAGACAATGGCTGCGGGTCAGAGTGGAGGTAATTGAATAAAGAGGTCGCATTCATGCAGCTGCATTTTACTTTAACAAGGGGCCTTGTTAGACACAGAATTAGCCTATTAAAAGAAACACGGCCTTGATTTGTCCGGTTAAAACCCTGTTAAGTTTCACAGCTGACGGAGGGTGTGCGGGGCTGTCTAGATAATGAACGAGCAGAGAAAGTGCAGAGGATCGGCTGCCTGTGGGACATCCACTCTGTAGAGGTCCTGATTTACTCACACATTCCTCTCTCGGTGACTGAGTGCTCCCTCTGGCATCTGGTCCTGTTGGGAAACAGTGTGACATCAGCCTTCTTGCCAATCAACTGCCTTTAATTTATCTTTTCTCACTTACTCTTCCTGTCAACCATCTCCTCTTAAGTGCCACTTAGCTGAGAGCTAGCTCATCAAAGGGGCCTTTTCTGCATCTTTTTTTTTTTTCTCTCATTTTCGCTCTGCGTGGCGGAGCACTTTTATTTTGTCTTTTAATTGCCTCTGCATCGCGCTGAGCTCTTACGAGGCCTGTTGTTTTTTACCCTCTCTGCCCACCTCTCCCTCGTGCATGTACAATGCTTATTTAGGACCTAATTGAGGCACTTTGGTAATTGTGGAGGAAGTTCTTAAGAGCGGAGGGAGTGGGAGCGTGTCTGCGAGTCCAGATCACCTGTAATTAAAGTACATGATGGCTTTGATGGCTCGGTTCCCTCCTGTTGAGATGGCATGTTTAAAGCTTGAGCCGGCAGCATCACGTGGACTAGAAAATGCCTTCTCTCTGGAACACAAGGCGGATAATGCTGACATGATGGAGTTTCTGACGAGAATTATTATCTTTAAAAAAAAGAAACGCTCATGCACAATCACATACCAGTTCATGTCTTTAAAGATGCAGCGCACACACCTCCAAATTGCATCAATTGCTGTCTTCAAATGACCTAATCTTGAAAAGAATAGGATATCCCCAAATATTTTTCTACATCATTTTATATTGGCCATGTTTGCCACAACACAGGGCTGTTGAAAGAGTCTTGTTTGTTCTGTGGCATTTTCTCAATTTGGGGAGAGGGGAAGTCTTGGCATTTGTACCCCACTCATACTATTGCGGTCCAGCTGCAATTTCAAATTCATGACAACAAGTTCATATTAATGTTCATCCTTTGATAATGTGATTTACATTTTCAGTGTTTCATTCTGTGTATAGCTCCCAGTTTTCAGTTTTCCCTCCACACATTCTGAGCTTCATAAAGAAGGTGGCGGCCGTGCAAATTTACCGTCTCTATCTCACATCAACATTCACCCCAGGTCCCGGCCTAATCCCATCCCTGTGTTTGGAAACAGATGGCTACTACTACAATGAAAAAAGTAGCAAATTATTTTAAGCAGCAGGCAGCAGAGGCAATTAACAACTGATAAAATGTGTTGATTAAAATCTATTGCAGTCTCATGGACGAGGGGTAGGATGGGGGCAATTGTACCGTACAGTCAATTTGGCATCTGACCAGGTCAAGACATGCAGACCTTCACCTGAACACAGCTGCTCATTTCATTTTATTGTATTTTTTGGCTGAATAAGACTTGACTAGATTATAAGTAATGCAATGACAAGAAGCTGGTATTTGTACTGGTACTGACGTTCTTCCCTCAAAACAACTTAAAAAGTTTAGTTTGAGATTCAGAATGTAAAGCTATTTCTTGAATCAAATGGTTTAATTTTGAAATAAAACTCAAAGATGTCTTCCTATGGCCTAGTTTTCTTTCAAATGATTTACAGTCCCTTGAAAAACTATAGCCCTTAATTTTGCACCAACAACCAACGTCCATGTATTTTCTAAGAATTTAACATCGACGGCCTTCTAACTCCGTCGACCTCAGCCCCATGTCTGGAGCCTCCCCACAGGCTTACTTTCAAGAATGCTGTATTCTTGAAAGTATACTCTCTCTATTCTCACATCAACTCTCCCCTGCCCCCAAGAAGCAATCCAGCAGCATGATGCTGCTGCCATGTTTCCACCATGTAGTTTGAGTTGAGAATGATATCTGTCATTTTGAATTTAGATCAAAACGTTTCATTTTGGTTTCTGATCAGAGCACCTTGCCCCCCTACGAGCAAGCTGCAAACTTTATGTCAACAAAACAGTTCATCTTTTTTTTTACTACTCGACAAAGGTGAGATTTGTTGAATTCACAACTAAAAGTTGTTCTGTCAAGCTGTGGTTCTCTGCAGTTCCTCCAAAGTTACTTTGGGCTTATTGGCTGCTTCTCTGGCCCGCTGTCTTTCACCTGTCAGTGATAGTCATGTTTTGGTATGCTTTCCATTTTCAATTGATGGATTGAAAAGTGTTTTGTTTCTGAACACTTTTGAACACTTCTTCAAACTTCTCCATAACTTTGTTTCTTGGTCTTTATGGTGCCTGTTTCTAAGGATCTCTCAGAGTATACAATTTATAGATTAAATTGAACACAAATGGACACTCTTTACTAAATAGATGACTTAGGAAAGCAATTGGTTCCACTGGATTTCATTTATAGGGATCAGAGGAACGCAGAGTTTTTACTTTAGCCCCCCCCTTTTCTCCTGCTTCACGAATTGTGTAGTTCTGTCACATGAAATCCCTCTGAAAAACATGAAAGTTTGTGGTTTTATTGTGGCATTTTTCGGGAAAAACTCAAGAGGTTTTAATGCGTTTGCGGGAAAAACGACAAATTTCTGGGTTTTCTGCCTATCATTTCCCATCTCTTTTCAGATGCCCTGTGCAAACACAATGACTGCAGGAAGTCATCTCGAGGCTTTCACCTCATGCTCAGCGCATCATCAGCCCGGTTCGACTGCCGCCCCGGTGATCCCCGAGCACAAAGTGACACAGAGGCTCTACTTTGTCTCAGAGCCACACAAACCCAATTTCCTTTAAACGACTAATCAGTCCCATTCATCCGTCCACGGGTCCCTAGTTCCTCAAATCTACACCTGTCTTTGGCTTCTTTAATTACTGGAAGGCTGCCTTTGTCTGATCAGGAGCCAAGATTAGAATATGAGTGGCAAATTCAGAAGAAAATCATACAGGCTCAAACCAAGTCAATTACCCACCAATCAAAGTAAAAAAGGCTTGTAATTGCAGGGTAACAGTGAGCGCCTCCGCTTCAGCGCCAGCTTTGAGGGTAAAATAGGCAAGAGATAATGCGTTCCTGCAGGGGGTGCTATGCTCAAACTATTAAGTTTATCTGTGGCAGGGCAAGCTTATAGATCACAGAGAAAGCTTTATTTGTTTCCCCCCCTCCTTTCAAATGCAACTATAGCCTGTAGTGAGACATTACCTTATAATTCTATGCTTTTACTCGGCTATTATGCCAAATTGTGCATATGACGTTTTGAGGAAAATGCAGGAAAATTATAAGGAGAGAAAGCTTTTATAATGCTATTTGTAACAGTACCAGGAAATGATTTTCACAACGCAAGTTGCATGCTTAATACAAATTATTTTGCATCAAAAAAACTGGCCTACCACAAGAAATTGAAAAGAAATGTAATCGATTTATATCCAGATCGGAGTTTAACTGATTTCATTTTATGTTTGTAAAATCTGTTGCTTTCTCCCTTGAACTCCAGCCTCAATATCTTATCTGGGATTTTTCCATCATCGTGTGAGAGTCTTCAAAGCAAGGAAAACAAATTGGCAATACAGCGTCAGATGCTACTGTAGGTCAAGCTGAAGAGCCCCAGTTGTGATGAGGAATACGGTGTGTGTGTTCAACATGCATTCTAATAAGCATCCATATTCAGGGTTTTCCTCCCCTGAGATCAAAAAGTGCCTATAGGCTATTTCTTCTTCTCTTTTTTTCTCCTCCTTTCTTTTGGAAACGGAGAATCATTTAATGCACACTCTTCTCTTCCCCCACCCAAGCTTTCAACGCGTGGTGCTTAAATTTCAGATCCCAAACCCGGAACAGTGGAGAAGCGCGGAAAGGCAGAGTGAATGAGAAAAGCAGAGACTAAGAGAAGCTGCTTCACGGCAGCTGACGGATCCCCCCACCAGGCTTTAGACAGGGCTAGTTTTTGAAAAAACAGGATAAAAACTGACAACTTCAGTTTTGCCTTTCCTTTATTTATTTTCTACCTTTTTGCCCCCTCCCCCCCAATCCCTCTTTGTTTGGCAGCATTTGAAGATAATCAATCACAATATCAAAAGAGAGCCCTGTTGTCATGCAGTTTGTTTTCCAATTCTAACCTTTAGCCCCCTCAGCAGTCAGATGCAATTTTTTCTGATTCCAAAACGTTCAACACACACGCATGGTTGGGGTGTGCATGTGCATGCTCAAACTGCATCAGACTGGTTTACACTCCAAGGCAAACAAAATCAAAATAAATTAGAGTTTACAAAATGTAAGTGTGTGATGCTATTGATCAGCACTGGTCATAGTGCCTTGCAAAAGTATTCATAGTCTTCAAACTTTTTTCACATGTTGCTGCATCACAAACGTTATTGTATTTTAGGAATTTTATTTAATCGACCAATAACAAGTGGTGCCTATTTGTGAAATGAAAGAGAAGTAATACATGGCTTTGAAAAAACCCCAAAAAACTTTAACACCTCTAAATGAAATTAAGTGAAATCAATAGCCTGGAGTGAGCATCTGTTACTATCAAAGTAAAATAAACATAGATTTTCAGTTGAACTTTGACTGGGCCCTTCTTTCACATAAATATGCTTTGAACAAAGCTGTTCTATTGAGTATCTATTTCTATTTGTAACCTCACCAACTTCACAATAAATAATCTTATACTATATAATTTTTTTTTCAATGTCTTTTAACTACAAATGCTTAAGAGAAGGGCTAACTCCTTTGGAAAAATGGCTGTTTTTCAAAAAAGAAATCTTTAAGTGTCAAATGGTCTTTCAAGCCTGACTTTATCCTTCGGGATGAAGTTACAGTGGTCTTCACACTACTACAGACAGCCGTCTGCAGGCTCTACTCAGCTCATAAGTTTGCTGAGTTAGGACTTGGTGTTTATGAATGACTGGACTTATCATAAAACACTGAAGGAGTAATGGAGGCCAAAGGGACTCGGGCTCATTGAAGCGCAAACACAGACGTTAGTTGGGCCATTCTGAATAAAAATGACGGAAAGGAATTTCAGAGTTCAGAGGCTGGCTCTGCTACAGTGCTATTGTTTTGTTTGTTTGTCTTGTAACTTTTCATCACAAAAGAGTACATAGACATGCACAAATGATCTGCTGTCAAAAACAGGAAAACTTTCTGTTCTGTATTTTTAGATGCAAACAGTAACAAAATCACTATGTCTATCAAACCCATCAACAACAGATGCTTTAGCAAGTCAGCATTAACTCACAGTCCGATGTATCTATGAATTGCAAAAGAAGAAAATCATCTCTAGTCACGTCACAAAACTATAGGTGTTTTTTTTTTATTATAAAACGCCCATTTTGATCTAAATCCAGTTCAAATCCATCCAGTTCATTTCATTTCCATCAAGTCATATTGTTAAATTTATGTCCAACTACATACAGTTCATTTTAGTCCTAATTGTAGTAAACACAGTCAACTCGGATGATCCTGGCTGGTAAAATGGTATCTCTTCAAAGAAGCAGATGATGTGGCCCAAAGCACTTACAACTTCTTGTTGTTTTTTCACAAATAAAACATGAGTCTAATTTCGATCTCGAGCAGTGTTTTAATAAATTATGTCCAGTGTATGAAAAATTAGTTCATTTCTGAACTGTCACAAGTTTTGTAGATTTTGTACCTGAGATAATCAGATATAATCCCTATTCTTAATTTCCAAGATTTAGTCATTCTTAGGTTACATTGAATCTGATCAAACAGAAAAGAAGCTCAACTGTCTTACTAGTTTTTCCTCGCTTCTTTACGCTACAACTGTAGTTTGTAGACAGCCCACAAAGGATCATAAAGATGACATTGTTCCAGATATTAATCAGAGGAAGGGAACAAAAAGTTCAGCAGCTTTATTTATAAACCATCCCATAAGGAAGGCATCCATTAAGAATTGAAGTAAATATGGGAAAAGAGGGACATCACCAAAACTAGACACGTCTGCACAATTCTTAAAAAGCCACGTTAGAAACTGAATAGTGAAGCTGAAAAGGGTCCAAATTTCCCTGACAAACCTGAAGGAGAATTTATGTTTGGTACATAATCAACACTGAGTGTCACCAAAAGCACAAAGGGAAACACTGAAGTGTCATCATCATTTTTGGGTACTTTTCTTCAGATAGAACTGGGAATTATGTTATTATGAATAGCTCCAATCACCCCAGATATTCAGCTAAAGGTAGAATTTAATTTTCAGTATTACAGTGAGCCCATTTAGACATCCAAACAAGAAAGGATTCTTTCCTCAGAACCTTTGCAAATCAGAGTGGGCAAATATCAAAAATATTTAGCCTGCAGATAGATCCCTACCAGAGGAGACTGGATGCTGAACTTGAATCAAATGGTTACATTTTACAGGATAAATATGACACTACATAATGAAAAAAATAAAGATGAACCATGCTTTTAACAGTCTTTAACAGGGATATGTATACTTTTGAGACCCACTGCACTTTTAGAAACATGATGAAACGATTGCAGACATTTGTTAAAACTATTCCTGCTCTGAGAACGGCTGAAAACCCGAATCAACAAATCCCTACTCTGGAGTGTAAATGGCTGAAAAGACAGCCGCTTAATTCTCTCAACAAAGATCACCCCATGTACAGTTAAAGACCTCTACAGGCGAAGCCACTCTCCGCTTTACGCTGAACACTAATGACTCATAAAGCCTCGCTGCCACCTCAACTTGACAAATGGCAAATGTCAGCGGCATATTCTCCTGGTAGGCATAATTTTATTAAGTGCAAATATCACTGTGCTCCTTAGGAGACACTCAAAGGTTAGACCAACAGCTGTAGCAGTTTCATGTATATTAGCTTGGATTTAGCGGCGAGTCAGGCACCCCCGACTTGATGGATGCAAGCAGTCAAGCATGAGGACGGATGCTCTTACCCAGTGTAATAAGGAGAAGCTTGAGCTTGGACGATGTTTATTTAAAAGCCTGAGACAATAACCTAATGGAGAGCAATACGTTTGAAGGCTTTTGTGGGGGAGGAAAGAGAAAAAGAAATGTATATTGCAGGGTTGATTTTTTTTTTCACTTTTATTGGCTGTGGTAATTTGTTGACTCACTCATCCATGCAGGATCTTTATGTTTAATGCAGGCCTCTGAGAGTCTGGGGAGGAGAGAGGGGTTTCATGGTGTGGGGGTGGCAGGGTGCCCCCGAGAGATTAGCCTCCACCTCTCAGTGTGAGAGATGAAGGTGGAGGAATATCCGCTTAAAGTGGGCCTCAGATGCTAATGGTCCGATTCTGCTCAGCACACCTGCTAAATAAGTGATGGATGCAGTCTAAAAATAAACGCAGATGGAGAAAGTACAAACACCATTTGAACTTTTCTTCCATTTTCTCATTTTACGAACTTAAACCTCATTGTACTTCATTGGGGCTTGTGTAGTAGAGCAACGCAAAGTAGTGCGTAGTTGTGAAGGAGAAGGAATATCAATTCTGAAAAGTGTGGCATACACGCAACACTATAATTACAGCTGCAAGTCTTTTAATGTCTCCTCTGGCTTTGCACATGTAGAATAAGGCTCTCCAACTCCGTGAGGTTCAGGGTTCAGCACTTCAGGATGCGTTTCTTCTTCAACACACCTCAGTGGTAAATGGCCTCTATTTGTTTAGCACTTTATCAAGTCCAGAGGACCCTTAGGCACTTCACGCTACATTCAGTCATTCTCCCATTCACGCACACATTCACACGCTGAATCACGCAATTCTATCATTGGCAGGGTACAGTAGGACCCGACTGCATGCTCAGGGATGTAATTAACCCTTTTGGTTCTGCTGTGTAGACCTAGCGACATGTGAAATCCCTGACTCAGAGTAGAATTTTTGTCACATACCTCAAGCTCAGCCAAAATCAATGGATAGCATCTGTAAAAATACATGTCTTGAAGCGTTTTCTTAGTCTTTAAATTGAATTTAAGTCTGGACTTTGCGTCATTCCTAAGTACTCTGATATAAGTCCTTTGGATTCAAAACTTTTTTCTCAGTTAACCAAAATCTGGTTATGGAAATTTAAAGCTTTTTTTTCAGTAAAATGAAAATGTTTGGATAAGATTTTTCTTCTTTACTTACTCAACAAAAAAACTAAGCTTGCAATATTTTAATTTACAAAGAATTCTGTAAATCAACAACATCCAAAACATAAAAAGTGTTTACCTCGTTAAGGAAAATGAATAGAATTTCCTTTCTAATTTTATTTTATTTTATTACGCTGTAGTTGCTGTTGTTTTCAGCAACAACAACAGGATGTGGGGTCATTCTTTCCTACTCGTTGTTTTTACCCAAGTTTAATGTAGACGTGAGGCTGTAGTGTGTTGCTCAATGTTGACATCATCTGATCAAAGCACATTCCTGTATATTTGCAGCGTCCACTACTCAGCTTGTGACAAAGTGAAAACAAGACTGCGGCTCCTCCAGAGTTACCATGGGCCTGTGTATGATGTTCTGTGGTTACTGCTCTATAGGTTGACAGTGATATGTTGTAGGCTTAGACTGAATTACCTACTGATGGACTCTATTTGCTAATAAAACTGGTTGCACTTCACTGTATGTACATATACCCCATGTTTTTTTATTTTAATTTGTAAAAATATATTTTACAAAACACGAGTCGTTTTTTTTTTTTTTTTTTTTTTACCATTTCACTAGAAGCAGGTTTTCTTCAAAATACAGGTTTTTACCTTGAAAGTGGATCTGTGCTTCAAGCCTAAAGAACCCAACTCCGCATGTTCATCATCTAACCAAAGAATACATGGAGGAAACATACTTCCAGAATATCATACCTAACTTCTCTAAACTTGTCCAATTCTTTTCAGCTTCAGGTTCAATGTCATCCAGCTGTCAGATGCATGTCGGCTTTTCTGACATGTACTGTGGCTTGACACATTATCATCCTTTGCTCAGCTGTCACTGGCATGCCTGCCCTGCCCCGGCCTCTGAAAAGGTCATGCCCATATGGACAAACATTGGTGGCCCACTGTTGGCAGTGGCTTGCTGCGACTTCCATTTAGAGGAGACGGTTACCGCTGTCTCCTCTGCTTAGACAAACTGCAACACCAACCTGTCCGTAGCAGCCTCCGACAAAGACCGAGCCTCGCGACAGATCATGAAGTTGATGTATTTCAGCACGGGATCACACTGTGATGTTTCAGGGTAAATAAATGTTAAAGCAAATTCTCATTTAAAAGGTTTGTGGCAGATGTTCACATCTGTTTCCAAAAGTTGTCTGTTGAGAAAGAAATATATCATTGCTTAGCAGGACGTTGACATGTGATGATTCGGACAATCACTTTGGCCTGAAGGCTGAACATTTGATCGTGGCAGGAAGTTTAGAGAAGTCATATCTCTCATTTCCAGGAATGACCAGTCCCTAAGACTTAAAAAAAGATAAATGCAGATAGTTGTGATCTGTTTTCTACCAAAATGTTGTGCCAGGATTGTTGTATTGCATTAACAGGTGAGAACAGCACTTATTCTCACAATGCAGAGATGTCTCACGCTGTTAACTTTTTTATAGCTTTTTCCAAAGAAGTATCTAAATATTGAGCAAATTGAGAATACAAGCACATAGAATAAATCACGTGAAAATGTTTTGCTACTGAACTTTTCCATCCTCTTATAGCTTTTATAGAAGATGCCATCATTAAAACAGATGGTACAAAACATTTTATATTTTTCTTTTTGTTGCAAATGTGTTTGAATGAGAGGGAGAATCAGAAATAGATGACAAAAAGGCAATAAAATTAATGGAGCACAGGTGAATTTTGGTTCAAAATTTGTAACATTTCTTTTATAAATTAAGAAATATTTATTAATTTTTATTACCCATTTTATGAGTTTTGCTGTGATTTAAATATGAATAAATTATGTTGTACAGAGTGTGAGTAGAAAGATGAAGCTTGTCAAAATTTCAGCACGCTACCACTTCAGGTCAGAGTATGTTACTCTGATTTCATTATTCCTTCCAGTCTGACCCTCAGGAAAGTAAATTTCAATACTCTATAAACTGTCCATAAGTGCTTCGTTAAACAAATAATTAGTTGTTGAATTTATCCATGTAAGCATATTGAAGTGAGTTAATATGTCTGTCAATTCTTGGGAAGTGCTAAGTTTTCTTCCTTGTTAATTGGGATTTTTGAAGGACATTCATAAGGATTAAAGCTGTTGTGATCATGACCATGAGCTAATACCTTGGACCGGTTCAGGACAGTCAGATAACAGTTTGCACATGTACATGTTCAGCGGATGTTCTTGCCACTTGTGAAGCTGCATTCATTCGCAAACATTTTCTCTCAATCCAACCTGAAAGGTATATAGGTTGGACATCAAATTAGCTTTAGAACAAAGGGAAGAATAACATTAAACTTCCTCTGACTGACTTTAATCTATTTTAGGCCTTTCTGTTGACTTACGTCTCTATTATACACATAACAAAGACGATGGAGAATCCCTTGGGTAATGAACAACATAAAAGGGCCTGTAGCTACCTCCAGCTATAGAAATTGATGCTTGTTGAGGAATTAGTGCAGAGGTGTTTCGTGCGCCCCGCTGCCTAAAATAGCCATTCCTCAGGAATGCAACGTGCACAATGTGGAAAACATCTGTGGCCCTGTGTGAACCTTGGGTTTGACGAATTCTGCCTCTGGAGCGTGCACAAGTCCGCGCACACAGTAGCACGTCGATGCCGAGATGTGGTTCTGTTGCACAGCTGGTGTGTGTTGGAGCTCCTCGGGGTGTGTTTCTGTATACTGTATTTGCACGAGGCCGCATGTCTTGCTGGGGGCATGTGTAAGTATGCGCAACCATGTGGGTGTCTGTGTGCAAGTCCCCAGCCACTTCCCAGCATCATTCCACTGAACTCTCTCTCCGTCAACTCTCTCGTAAGACAATATGACAGAGTGTCAATCACAAAGTGGCCTCAGGTACCAAGGCGACAAGAGGGTTTTTTGGCGGAACGCTTCTGTGAGCAACACCAGGAAGAGGGCAACAGCAGGGGCTGGAGTACAAAACGAATGTTGAAACCGCACAGCCAGGTCTCGCTACGGGCCCCCCTCTGGCCACTCAATCCATCCACTGCCCTGGTCAAGATCCTGACCACTGTTATATGAAGCAAAATTTTCCGCCGTGCCTTTAGAAAAACACTTTTGGCATCAAGCGAGTGATCTGATCCAATCCCATCTCCAAGCCTAGGGGCCTACAGTAAATTGGCTGGGTGCTGCCACTCTTCCACTCCAGCCATGATGTGTTGTGATGGCTCTGTCAGATTGTGAGGCAGTGCTACAGACACCTGTGGAGGTATTTGATGAGAGCTAATGAAATTTGACAAGACTTAATCTTTGTCTGAAGGGTAGTGGTGGATAACTTTCAGAGGGGAGTTTCATTTGTGAAGAAATTACATCTATGCTATTTAAGAATGCCGGCATTAGCAATTTGTGCCTGCGAGTGCAACTGCGAATCCATTTCAAAAACAACGCTCTAAACATTAAACATGGGTCCTACACAGAGACTGCAGGAACAACATGGGGCCTTGCAAAAGCTTGAAGCTTACAAATAAAGAATAAATTAAGCTAAACTTCTAGTAGCCTAAAAATACAGCTCCCTACGTACGACTAGTTACAAAAACAAACAGCAGTACTGCAGCTTCTGCTATTTTAATAGACGTTACAGGCACAATCAAGACAATAGCAGTGCAGGAAATAAAGCTATTGTGAATAAATCACATTCAGATGGACTTCAATGTACTACTGAATTTAGTTAACGTCTAAAGGTTGATTGGCCAGACTGGATTGTTCAGGCCTAAAAGATTAAACGCTTGAAAGCAAAAAGTATTTTCATTCATTTAATTCTGCACAATTTTATGTTTTTCTGTTACAATAAAACACATTGATCTTTCTGTTTTTAATAAGGCAAAATGAGAAAAACGTTCAAATGTACAAGTACTCTTGCAGGGTGCTATAATAATTACATCCGGATCAAAATGGCTGTGACAGAATTATGTAGTTGTGTCAGAAGTGTCTCTCATCCACAAGCCAAACTTTTAACAGTAATCAGTCTCAGGCATATGGTAAATTTACAACACTATTTTGCTGACTTTTACTGCAGTCTTCAACAGAGTTGATTTCAATATGATAATCAACAGGCTTCATGTTTTTGTGCAGTTTCAAAGGAGCTGAAATATTATCAGTCTGAAAGAAGTTTTACAATCATGATTTCTTTTCTGAGTCTTCTGCCCTTTCACTTGAGCCCCCTCAGGTATTTTATGTTTGGCCCTACTACCTTCTTCTCATACGTTTCCAACAGAAATGAATAATCGATGTTTTACTAACATCTCAGACTTCAATTTGCATTTAGGTCAAATGAAACACCTGGAAGACATCAAGCAGTGTGTGAACGATACCACTCTCCAATTAAAGGAAGATGAGAGAGAATGTGAGATCACTACTTCTGAAAATTTCATTCAGTTTTTCTAGTCTCCTCACTTCTATCCAGCCTGCAAAGTATATATTTTTTAGTTTACTTTACGGTGTTTGGTCAAATTAATACTAAACAACAGAGCAAAACAACAAAAGGAAAACCAATGACATTGTCCAGGGAATAACATTAGAGGGCATCAGTTTTTATCTGCTGGTTTGATTTGTGGAATGACAAGAAAACGCAGCTTGAAGCATAGGACCCTAAAAAACATAATTAAAACAGTAAGATTATACACAAAAGAAATGAACACACATACAAGGACAATTCTGAAAAATACCTGGTTAGAAGCTGGAAAAGACTTGAGTCTGGGGCAGAGTTTCATCTCCTTTTATGTCCACAAATACTCCTCATACATTCTGAATGATCGTGTGCGCTTACAAAGCAGAATGGGAAAAAAGAGAAACTGATCTCTTGATTTGCAAATCTAGTAGAGACTTAACCCGAACTGTTAGCGGTGAGGGCTGCAAAAGGTGATTTTACACAGCATTGACTCCGACAGGCCAAATATAGCTGCCCGACAGTTTTCAGATTTTCATTGCTCAGCCACGATCCTTTCTTACCATTTCAATATGATTCCTTGCTTCATGTTGGTATGTCATAAAAAAAAACAATAATTTTGACAGAATGTGAATACTTTTGCATGTCATTGGAACCTCCAGATCAGCAACATGGGACATTTAAAGGAAAACCCATTGACTGCTCAAGAAAACCCACGCATGGTTGTCGTCAGCTCAAATCTAATTATAAATAGATGCCTCTCCAAGCAGTTGTTTGATGATGTCTAGGGTGAGCAATGTCAGAATCCTATAGGTTTTCTTCTTGATGTGAAAGCTCTCATGATAGCAGACCATCGGTTTCCCCGGTTGAACTTTAGCTACATGTGGAGAACAAAGCATCCAAAAAGACACAGATTTCAGCTCAGTAATAAGCAGAGCTGAGCAAAAAGCAAAAAGAATCTTCATGCTGAGGTACTTAAGTTAAGACTGAATAATATATAAATCAGTTCTTTGCCTGAACTAACAAGACTGAAGGGTAAAAAAAAAAAAAATGATATTGGTAACACAAACACTGGGATCTTACCAGCAAAGAATTAGAACATATAGACTTTTCAATGTGACATTTATCTGGTTCCTTGAGAAAGAAATATTTCATTTTGGCAAGCTTGAAGTAGAAGGAGGAGCAATAATACATTTATTTTGTCGCTTGATATAAAAATATTTTCTCTGACACACAGGAACTCCAATAATGAACCCAGTAACTTTTCACCAGAAACAATTCTGTCACATATATATTTTTTTTAGCGGAGCCCTTGCACAGTGTACCACAAAATGCTTACTTTGCACTTATACATCATTATTGTAATGTGTCATCTCTTTGCTTCTTTTCTGTGGACAATGGATTTTATCCACCATCGCGGCTTTCTAAGTGATAGTTTATTTGCTCCTGCCTGCTGTGTTTCCCCTCATTAATGCAAGTTATCCTCTCCCACCTACTTTGCGAAAGGATTCTTCTCATGCAGGTCACAACATTCTGACAAGGAGCAGATTACCGTTAGCTTTCACAGCTAATTAAAGTGTAGATGGTTCACTGTCAATGGACTTGACTGAATGGATGTTTCTCTACTACAAAAAAAAAGAGGATGTTTGGTGTAAGTATTTGCACTTACAGTCGGTGGGAGGATTCTGTGCATGTTGCATGTGAGAAGAATATCTCTTTTCTAGTCCATTGACTACATCTGTCAGAGTCCAGCTGCTTTCTCATTAACTGTGCACAAAATGAGTGATTCCCTGTTATAAACTTAAATTATACCATAGCCTACATACAGACATGAACAGAATTGTTGGTATCCCTCAGTAAATAAACAAAAAGCCCACAATGACAACTGAAAAAACCTGAAATTGTCAAAAGTAGCAGTAAATAAATATTTACTGAAAATCCTCCACTGACAATCAAACACTTCTTTTGAATTGTGGTTCAGTGGAATTATTTTATCCCATCTGATTCACAAATTGTTACTCATTTGATTCAATTTAAATTGTTAACGATCTTTGTGATTAAATAATATGGCACATGTATCTTTCTTATTTGTTTCTCTGCTCCTTAACAAATTTAGTGAACTTCATAAAGTTTCACCAACATTTGATTAGAAGATGTTATTTCTACTCATTCAACGGGCTTAACACGTCATACTTTCATGGAACTTCAGAGTGCGTCTTGCACTTTTCCATGTCAGTCTGAAGAAAGACATCTGATTGAAACTGAACATCAGTACACAATTAGCATTTTGTACAGCATAAAAAAGTGACATCTACAAACATTGAGTTCCAAAATTCCTTTGGTTATTTACAAATGTTCACATGCTTACATGTGGCTTAAGTATTATAAACTGCAAGCAAAGTGGCAATTTTTAAATACAGGTTGGCAGGCAGAGCTTTAGAAGACCATTTAAAAACAAAGGCCTGTGATGAAGCATTTCATTTCCAACGTTAGGTCCTGGAGGCTCGACTCAGTTATGTGAGAATTTAGAATCAGCACTTTTGAGGTGAGCATTTCAAAAATCAAGCATTTCAGTTTCATCAGATCAGTGGTGTCTTTAAGGATAAGTTTGGAGCTTGTGATGTTAAGAAATGTTTGATCAGCAAAGGTCAGGCTTACAGCTTTATCAAGATAAGTAAATCATCTCCTTTAAGGAAGTTTCAGACAGATGATTATACAGTACCTGGTTGAAAGTCAATTAAGCTTCACTCACGTTTGCTAAAGATGCCGGTTTCACCTTCGTTGACTTCACAAAAATAGTAACGTTTTTCTGAAGCACTTTGGAGAGCAGGGTCTTTGTTGAGCTATCTTGAGAGTACTAAATAAAATAGACAAGTTTGTGGTGGAAACATGGCAAAATGTGGAACATATCAAGGGTTATGAACACTTTTGCAGTGTCCAAACTTAGATGTAAGTTGCATTAATAAAAAAACACTTTGTAGACTTTCTCGTGGGTGTTACCCATTGTCAATCTCAGAAAAAAAAACAAAACACAAAAGCAGCAGCAACTGTAACTAACAGCTAATGATGAAAAACACATGCAGGCTGTATCACTTATCCCAGAATGTTTGCGTGATGAGTCGTCATTTTATTCAGTTTCACGCCATTTGAACCTGACCTTTCCCCTCTCCCGTGATTCCGTGTCAGACTGCACGCAATCAATGTCTGTCACCTTCAGCGTTATCAAAAAACAGTCGACCCTCTGTGACACTGGTCTCCACTGGCCCTGTCTCCCTGCATTTGGACAACTTGAGGTTCCATTGGAGGTCTGGGACGCCCCCTCCTCATTATGCCCTCTGACCCACCCTCGCCATTCCTCTGGAAGTGATGCTAATAAAATGAATTCCAGCTGACTGACATGGGTTGGGAGTCAGGGGATGAAATCCATACTTCATGCATTTTGCATGTGTCAGTAATTAGGCAGTTTTGGGGTTGCCAAATGCTTTGGCCAACATATCTCTGTGCCTGGATACACAAAAGAATACGCATTTGAAAACATTTTCTTATCGAGCAAAATGCTAACATGCCAGAGACAAGAGATTAATGATATTAATGTATCCTTGAAGCAAGACCAAACTGGTAGCACTCATAAAAAATGTCTGATTAGATCCCAAGAGTGATGTTATTAAGCGTAGCTTTAATTATGTGTGCTTTCGTCTTGAATAAGTGTCTTGTTCTCTAACCATCCTTGAGACCCATTTTAAAGGTCTGAGAATGTGCCCCAGACCATCTTTTCCCCCTCCAGGCCCCTGGCTCTGACCATTAGGGAGATTCCTTATCTTCCCTAAGCAATGACAGGTGAAATGGAGCACAAAATCCCACAGCCTGCCATGGCTTCTCCGCAGCCTCAACACCTCCAACTCTTAGAGACATTACTCCTTTCATTGTTTTATTTGTTGTCCAAAACTTATGAATGGCAACAGATTAGTGATATTACAGATATAATAATAATAATATAAAAACAGTGGTGAACCAAAGAACAGAAGTGGTGCTATGTGTGATCTGGAAATACTTGCTTGCTGTCTGTTTGACCAAGGCAGCAGTTCACCCTCTGACTTGTTTGAGCCACAGCTTCATCTGATGTATCATGAACAACATGATTGCTGCATCCGCTCCTCTTCATAGTCAGAATAACTTTTAAATAAACATACTTCTTCAGTCCACATTGCTGTTTTAAAAATGTTTTATTTTAGGGGATTACTCTGTTGTAATATTGTAATCTTAAGTGTTGTGTTATTGTTTCTTGTAAGTGGAAAATCTTCAGAATTAGCAAAAATACATCCGTAAAACATCACTCTGTGTATAATTGCCTCTAAAATATTTATTTTTTACTAATTTTGGAGTGTTTAGTTGGTCTACAATATTCTCGTCAGTATTCTTCAAAAACTTTACCTTTAAAAAAAAAGATAATTAATTATATATATATATATATATATATATATATATATATATATATATATATATATATATATATATATATATATATATATATATATATATATATATATTGGGTTCCTTTTCTGGGGATCATATATATATGATCCATTAATTTAAATCAAACATGTACCTTTATTTGCTCTTCTGCTGGCGACGTCCTCCCACGTGCCTCATTTGCGGCAAATAATTGGCTGAAATTGAGCACGTGACATGTACGCTGAAGAGGAAGTTTTGGATCTTGAACGTGTGTATTTGTTTACAGCCGTGAGCTCTCTAGCTGAACCTCTCCCGGAATATTTCTTACGACTAATTATCCCCATTTTTGTCTTAATAACCATCGAGAAATTCTCAACTAGTTGTGTCTGCATATGTTGCACGTTTACCGACGTGTTCTAACGGGAGTAGCACCTGCTAACTAGAGGTGCTAAAATTTAGCATTACTAGCTTGCAGGTGTTAGGTCTCCTTGACCTTAGATCCTCAAGAAGATTGTACAGCGTAATTAAGACATTTGCAGTAAACTGGTTTTGCACAACTACCGACGTTGGAGGAAGCTGCTGTGGGACTTTCATCAGTCGTCTTGCTGGCAGCGAAGCTAACATGAGGGTGAAACAAAACACGGTGACCTGTCAGAGCCTGTCTCTGCAAAGACAAGGTATGAATGCATAATAAGTTTATAGGCTGAATTTACTTTGTGAGTCAGTTATTAGCATTTGAAGTGCATTCATAGCAGGTGACTTGTTGTAGCTCCTGTGACTCTGCTTGCACCCATTTTCTTGGTCCCAGGGAGATGATGGTGATAGAACGAACAAAGAGCCCATGAATTATGGCACAGACCGAACTTTACTGGGATCACCACATCCCGCTGCCAAGGCTTGGTCCAGTCCAAGCCAAGGTCGCCGTCGCTGTGGTGGCGCTCCTGTGCTTCATCAACAGTTATGATGGAGAATTTGTATTTGATGACTCCGAAGCAATCGTCAACAACAAGGTTAGTTTACCCTCTTTTCACTACTCATGTTTAACATGATTGTACTTTTGGAGTGCCAATTTTGCTACTAGGTGACATGAATGCTGCAGGAGTGTCCTTGTTTTTTTTATTTTATTTTATTTTTGCATTGCAGGACCTGAAGCCAACAACTCCCCTGAGCAACATCTGGAGAAATGATTTCTGGGGAAGCAACCTGAGTAGCAACTCCAGTCACAAATCCTACCGACCGCTTACTGTCCTTACATTCAGGTAATGGATGGTGTTTTCTCTTTCCTTTTTGCACTTGCCCTTTAATTCTTTAAGTATCTGCTGGATTATTAATAATTTAACAAGATGCCACTATTTATTTCTTATTAAGACTGCAATTAGAGGAATGTTGCAGTTAGGACAAACTTAACTGATATAACATCTTGCATAATCCAAATAGTAATAGAAACAAACATGACATACCAACCTCATAAATAGAAGAGGGGTGGAGTGTCCTCTATTGCAGCACAAACAAAGACATTCTTAATGTTTGTCTTTAATCTCAAATCATTCAGATATCAATATTCTACTTTACCTCAAGCATTGACTTTTGACAAAGCATTGTAACCTTAAAAAAAGACCCCTTCAATGTTAGGGTGCAGCTAGTAGGTTTCACAATGATAATTAATGTTCCCATGCATTACAAAATTATTCATAGTTATTGGAACACTTTCACTTTAGAACCACAAACTTCAATATCTTTTATTGAGATTTTATGCAAGAGAGTAACGCAACAAAGCACATTTATGTGAAGCAGAAGGAAAAAAAGGATGCTTGATTTTCAAATTGCTAAATAAATATCCTCATATTTATTTATTTTAAAAATAGATATTTGAAAATTGTAGTGTGCATATGTGTTCAGCCTCTTTTAGTATATTCCCCCAAAATAAAATGCAGTGGAAGCATTTGTCTTTGAAAAGCACTTAATTAGTCATTTATGTGCTACTGAGTTAGCTTTTCCATAACGACCTCAGAGTTTTGTTGGAGAACATTAATGAAGCAACAGCATTGTGAATACCAAAATGTTCCAAAATATACCAAAACTTGACAGGTCAGGTCAAGTTTTAGTATACAGGAGCATTAGGTTATAAAACAATATGCCAAGCTTTTAACATCTTACGAAGGACTGTTCCAGCTACTAAGAATGAAATATGTTTGGCACAACACAAACTTACCAAGATAGGGCTGAAAAAATATCATGGCACATCACCCTGAACACACCATTCCCACTGTGAAACATTATGGTGGCATTCTCATGCTGTTGGGTTCCTTTTGGTCAGAGTTGATAGGAACCATAATCCTAAATAAGGGCAATGAAACAAAATAAGATGATAAATTCTTCAAAATGCCTGAGATTGGGAGAGGAGTTCATCAAAACATTCAGGACTTTGTGGTAGTGCTACTAATTTTCTGTACTTCACTGAAATTATTTCTGTAATTTCAGTGATTTTGACAGGTCCATTAATAGTTCATCACTCTTAAAGGTTTGCATGATGCTAGCATGATAACAGTAAATATTATAAGGAACAGAAATTGTGAAAAAGTGAAAATTTTTTGCAGTCAATTTTAATTTACAATTCCTTACAGCTTCCTTTGGTCCAAATTAGGTTTGCAGCAAAAGGTAACTGAATTAAGAGAAGTATAATGACCTTGGAAAATTGGCCTGAGGCTCAACGAATGTATCTAATCTACACAACGTTTTGTTTGACACCTCTCTGGAAAAATGTTTTTTTTTTCTCTTTGGAGCGAAGACAGCTGCCTTGAGATAATAGGACTTTTTTATGTTGCGTCGTAAAAAAAATAAAAGTAAATACAAAACAGAAATCTATCCACACCTGTCCATGCTGGCTCCAAGCACTGTGCCAGAAATATTTTGCACGTAAGAAGCTGCATACCAAAATACTAATGTGAGATTTGGTTAAACTGAGGACAGAAGTGCTTCTGTATAAAAATGTATTACGGTACGTTTAAATGTCCAAGCAAATGGCTGAAGTTAGTTTTAATACTGTGATGCAGCTGATTTTTAAACTGTGGCATAAAGACCTCCAAGAGTGAAATGAGGATTCTTTTCCAAAAAGCTGTCAGAAAGATTGTTAAACCGGTAGTTCATCTTGGTTAAGTAAGCTGTGTGAGTGAGGACAGATGTAAGAATTGTTGATTTACAACAATGCCCTGTCAAGACTTATAGTTATTTATGAACAAAAAGAAACTGTGGAAACCGAAGAAATGTTTGTGCATTACATCGTAATTTTCTGCACAGAGTGGCTTATTAAAATGTTTATGCACCTTAAACTTTTTCTTGCATTTTGTTACATGACAGCCATAAACTTTAATGTGTTTTTGTGGCATTTTATGCGAAAGACTAACATAAAGCAGCATGTAATTGTTATGTAATATAATATATATACATGTATATACGTGCCTAAGATGTATACCTGAAAGGGTGAACACGCAGTGATGTGAAAAATTGTTTGTCCCCTTTTTAATTTCCAGTTTGTTTTCTATATTTGTCACACTTCAGTGTTTCAGAACATGAAACCAATTTAAATCAAGTCAAAGACAACACAAGTAAACACAAAGTGCAGTTTTTAAATTAAAGTGTTTATTATTAATGGAACAAAAAATCCAAACATACATGGCCCTGTGTATGTTTGAAAAAGTGATTGCCCCATAAATCTTTCAAGTGGCTGCGCCACAACTGCAATCAGCCGTTTATAAAAACTTGTATTGAGTTTTTTTCAGCGATGTGGAACCACTCATCTTTACAGAATTGTTCTAATTCAGCCACATTGGAGGGGGTTTGAGCAAGAACTGACTCTTTAAGATCATGTCACAGCATCTCAATAGGATTCAGGTTAGGACTTTGACTAGGCCACTCCAACACATGTAATAAACATGCAAAAATAGTAAATTAGGAAGGAGGCAAACTGCTTTTCATGCCACTGTATATGCAAAGGTTGATCCCATAATTATCTGAACCTTTTTCTGCACATATTTTTCAAATGTCTAGTATGAAGGACTTTGGTTCAGTCCTAAACAACTGGACTGTTGTTTGCCAAAACAGTTCAGTTGTTGGTTGCTATTAATGATAAATGGCAAAACTGTTACATCCTAAATATTACATTGTGTTTCACCATGTTCCAACCACAATATCTTCACATTACTTGTAGCACTACGTTTAACCCCACTAATGAACATTTGCTTGATTTTACCATTTCTGTCACTAATAAACATTTAGCAGCAGTTTCTTCTTGTTTTGCTGTTGCAGGTTAAACTACCTCATAGCAGGAGGCCTGCACCCTGTTGGCTTCCATGTACTAAACATCATCCTCCATGCTGTCATATCTGTCCTTATGATTGACATGTTTGCTATACTGATTGGTGGACTGGACTATGATGAGAAGGGTTGGACAGTGAACCATGCTCCAAAGACCTCTCTACTTGCTGCCATCTTCTTTGCTGCACACCCAGTTCATACAGAAAGTGTAAGTAGAATTCAGCGACTTTAGGATTAGTAATCAGTAGAAAAATCAGTAGAACTGAATTTTTGACTCCGTTAGTGCAAACGCTTTCAAATCAACCTAATTTCTGCTTACATTGAATAAAAATGAAAATTGATTCTTTAGAAACAGAGTAATGAATATATGTGGAGATATGAAGTTACCCTAATTTTTAGATTGTTCTTCAAAGCACACCAAATTTATTGCAACATTTCACACTAGAACAGGAAAGGGAACAGTTTAAGTTTTATGTTTTCAACTCTGCAACTCTGTTAAACTGTGACCTCCTATGGCTCATTTTTATAGAATTTTTTACATAAGTGACTTTCTCTATACTGCCTGTTTTTAAAATAAATCTTCACTGTTTTGGTTTATTGAATGAAGTGAATGAGATTTTAATCTTAGATTTTACTGATTCGACCAGATTACTCACAGTTGTCTCCAATAATGTGACTGGGATATGACAAATAATCAAACGGGTCTGAACCTATTACAAGAGAATATAGGTCATGGCAGCTGTAGATTGTGGAATGAAGAATAAGACCAAAAGACAAAAAAATTGACCCCACTTCCCTATTCATAGCATTTATTAGTAAACCTAAGACTCCACTTTGGAAGCTTAATTCCTCTAATGACTAGAAATAATTTCATCCATTTGTCCTGTAAATAACTACACACTTAATATGTCCTCAACGTAACACAGCACAGTCCCAAAGTATGATAATCTAATGAAGGTTTAGACAACTGCACACTTTCTCTTGTGTTAAGTACTCTGTCTATTAGAGGAATTATGTTACTGAATGATTTCTTGTGTTTCATCTTTTAACTTTGTTCCTCAATTACGTCAACTAAAAATCACACAAAGGTTTTCACCTGTTACTTTACTCCAAATCATAGGTGTCAGATTTGGCCTGCTCTACATCAAATTCTTGTGTAAAAATAATATTTCAGGGTTTTGAACAGAAATTGTTCATCAGTTTTAAATTTTTTTTGGAGTTTGCAGACATTTAGTCTTGTTTCAGAGTGTAACCAACAAAGAAACAACCTTTGGCTGTAAAGTTCCAGGTTGCCATCCCAAACAAAGGCCCTGTTTTCCGAATTGGTGATTTATATTTACAACCTGTTACACCTTTGCAAAGAGAGCAGTGAGCAACATTTCTGCAGGCAGTTTTGAAAGGGAACAGCCCTCTAGCTGTCAGTGAGTGCAATTTACATAAATAGCATGAAACCTTACTCTTCTGTAGAAACACACATGACAAACTGCCCAGAGAAGATGAAGGGTTCACTATAATTAAGTTCCAGTGTAAAAAGCTTTATTGTATTATGCTTAAAACATGCCATTTTTTGTTCACACATTCACATCTGCTTGTTACGACGTGTCTAAAGATCCAGTTCAATGTCAGTTAGTTGTCTGTCATGTGTAGACATAGCACAGGTGCCTCACTTTGATCTTTGAATCTCTTTTAAGACTGAATGCTTTACAGATCAGAGCTAAACAGGCTAACATAAAATAACGACACACTGAAAATGAATGAAAATTTGCTAATTTAATATTAAAATCCTTTCAAAAAGCCTGAAGAAATATGGATCAGCAACACTGGACATTTTGCTTCCTGATGCATGGAAAAAAAAAAGATAAAGAAAATAACTATTGACTTTTGCACAGTAATATTTACCTCAAAACATTTATGAAGCTTTTCAAGGAGAAGTCAGGACACTGCTTGTAGGTAAGTTATTTTAGAGCATTTTTCAATATTAATAAAATAGTGATGAATTTTAGTCATAGATTAAAGATGACATATCTTTAATCAGGAAGACTAAGATTTTGAAATATGACTTTTTGAAAGGGGGTAATGCATAATAATTTAGGAAACCACTGTGAGCATCGGCACACTAGACCAAAACAAACAGATGAAATGCAGTTTTTTTAGACGGCTCATTAAATTGGATTCAGAGCTTATTCCTGTTTATTTGAGTTTTATAATAAACGAAGACTGTCTTCAGTGGTGGCAAAAGCTTAAAATCTGTTTGATTTTATTTAAATTGACCTTTTATTTAACCAGGAAGTTACTATTTAGATTAAGAATCTCCTTTCCAAGAAAAACAACACACATAATGTTATGCGCGGTTTTGCAATTAATCAAATCTATCATAAAATTTTTGGTTCTTGATCCAAATCTTGAATGATCATAAAGCAATAATTACTTTTCCTGTTAGTATTTTGGCAGTGTTTCACTTTGGAAGTATTCTCGTTTTTTTATTACATGTTTGATTGATGTGTACTTCACTACCATTTGAAGGCACCTGTGCAGTCTTGTTTCGGTAAGTCAGTACGAGCAAAGATGGCAAAAACGGGACAGGAGAAGCAGTAAAACGCCCCTAGCAGTTACCAATTGGCACATGTTTGTTGCGTTTGTTACGAGGGCACCGTTTGGTACCAGGTAAAAAAAAAGCCATTAAACAACCAAACTGCAAAAATGTGAAATGGTGGACGGGCAAAAACGACCCTGGCAAGAGCAACAACGCAGGCACCGTCTAAAAATATGAAATGTGGAGTCAGAGACACAAGTTATGTACAATTTGCTAGCTTGTGGTGTCTGCATCTCTCAGCAACATGATAAAGTTTGTGCACCCACCTGCACTGTAACCGTGGAGTGTTTTATAAGGAACAAATACAGAAAGTGAGTGGAATTTATATAATATATTTTGCTAAAATTTAAATGAACCTTTGCCAGCTGCACTAAAATGTGGGTGAATCTGTTTGGCCAAAAATGTTTTTAGTCATTATTTGTAATGAAAATTTTTTATATGAATTTGTTTGCAATGATAGATTGATTTATCTTGCATTTACTCCGGCATTACTTTCTATCTTAGATATATTTCATTCTTTTCTAATTTGTGTTTTTCCTTTTAACTTTAGCTTGACCAGCCTCCTTTCTAAAGTTGTACAGCCTATTCCACTCCAGATCTGCTCATGTTTGGGGCAACAAATAAACTTCTAGCAGGCGATATTCCCTTATGGATGCATGGCATCTTGAAAAAGAAGTCCAGAGGTTTCAGCTCTAAACATCCATTGTCTGTGTGTCTAGAACAAAATCCCTGTCTCAGCTGGGTAACGCAGGGCCAAGGTGTGTGCAGTAGTGTGATCTATGCTGGGGTTCTTATTGACCTGCCAGCTTCTGTGGTTTTTGCAGTAAAAGTTGGCTGGAAGGCAGCAGTCCCCCCCTCAGCATTCTCTTTAATCATGCAGAGCAAGGACTGGGTAAAACCTGGGGGGGGGTTGGTGGGAGGAAGGCAGACTGCGGGCTTATGCCTGCTGTAGAAATCAAAGCAGGCAACCCTAGGATGCCAGCCATACTGTACCCACACACTGTACACAATACACACACCAACAGTAAGCATGCTGGTAATGAGCTCCTCGTATTTTCTGTTAAGATATGTTCAGTTTCAACTTGGCTTGGAATCTAGCACAAGTATTGTTAAAGGTATTTATTCATTTAATTATATTTATTGAGTAAAGACAATTTTACTTGGGGGGGGGGGATTTTTTAAACATGCTGTATGTCTCTCTGGTTTATCTCTTTTGTTTCAATAAGGTGGCAGGTGTCGTGGGTCGAGCGGACCTTTTATGTGCTCTCTTCTTTCAGCTGTCTTTTCTCACATACTGCAAAGCTTTTAACAAAGGTAAGGAATCCAATACAAGTATTTGTTCTTTATTATACAGCAAAATAGGCTTGCATTTGTCTTTGTGAAATCTCAATAAGCAACATTATGTTTTATAACTGCAAAACATTAAAAAACTTCCTTCCCAAAATCAGGATTCTTACATAGTTTCATAATGCACAGAATGTGTTTTCTTATTTCCCAAGTCAAGGTAAATATGGAAAACAGGAAGTGGAATATGCAATTTTCTGGGACATTTTTCTTCCCTTGAATTTGAATCAAAACTTGACTTTGACATTTTAGATAACGGTATTTTGGTTTCTGGCTGAGAAACTAAAAATACAGCGAGTAAAATAATTGATGAAAATGTCAACAATTTTCTCAGTAAATAAATGTCAACTAGCCCTATTAAAATGAAAATTTGAACAAGCCAATGAAATACTAGAATCGTATATATTCTGGTCAAGTGAGATCAATTTTGAACTTTTGGGATCTCATTGCACACTGTTTGTTGGAGAAATGTTGCTGAACACCCCATGATGCCATACCTGTTGTGATGTTTGTAGAACAGCAATGTAGGCTATTGCATATGGTTTTTGCAGACTCTATATGATTAAAAGAGAAATGAATGCAGGAGTGTACATGGCAACATGGTTCTCAACTAGAAAAGGATGGACTGTGACAGTGACTGAGGGTCAGTCTCTGCGTAAAGCACTTTTAGGATTTAAATGTCTGTTGTGGTGAAGAATGAGCTGAAGCAAACAGCACAATTTTGTTTGTTTTTATTTAGCGGTCCATCTGTGTTCTGATCAACATCTTTGGCCATGAGATATTGATCATCACCAAAATAATGACATTATGGGTACAAGTAGCCAAAATTAGTTTCCTCCTTAGAGTGGTCGGACTCAGTCTAAGAAACCTTTTGAGCGCCATCATCTGCAGGCGCCATTGCTTTTCTTCATCAAAAGGAGTCAGTGAAGGTGGTTTGGGCATCAGGGTGTTTCCTGGTCATTTCCCTTAGGATGTTCTACTGACATACCCATCTGGACTACTTTGTGTAGTGTATGTATGAAACAATTACTTTGGCTGTTACTATATGGTGAGTATAATACATATAGTCTATTTGTCAGTCACAAATACACACTGTTAAAAATATATTTTATATATTAGATATACTCTTGTTCAGTAATACAACAATGTCCATTTCGTTGGTTATCAGGGTTTTAAACTTTCTCTGGAGTTCTTTAAACTGATTTTCTGTGGTTCAGATGCCAAGCAAAGCACGGAAACATTGAATTAAATATTCATAAACAGTATAAAGGCATCAAAGACCAAAAATTGTATATTAAAAAATCTGTCCTGATTTGAAAGGTCTCGGCATTATATACTTCAAACTGAACTGAAGTCCAGATGATAGAAAGGCCCTTTATAAACCTCAGAAAAAAAACTCACATCTTATTTTCTGGTTAGTGAAGCATACAATCAAAACAAAACCTGATGACTGTCTAAAAGTGTTTTCAATGTAAATGTCTCGTACCTAAAATGTTATAGAAATTGTCAAATAAAAAAAAATCTATAAACATGGAAATGTCTGAATAGTGAGTAGGAACAATGTAAATCTTCTTTAACCGATGTGATCTGTATCTCCTCAGGGAAGGACAGAGATGCCAGGTTTTCAGTCCAGTGGGTTGTGGTTAGTCTTGTGTTGTGTGCTGCGGCAATGCTTTGTAAAGAACAAGGCATCACTGTCTTGGTATGAAAATCTTCCTTTTTTTTTTTTTTAGAATTCGTTCAGTCTGTCTTAGCAATACAAGAAAACAATTACTGTGATTGTGTCACACTTGGTTTCTCTTCCTACTGTCCTAAACTCTGCATCTAATAACTAAAAGATCACTGACGTGCATAACCTGAGTGAATGTATCTTCCCCTCAGGGTGTGAATGCAGCCTTTGATGTTCTACTGATCTGTAACGTTAATGTCTATGAACTTGGCCACAGGCTTCTCTTCAGGAAGAATTCTCCTGATGTAAGTTAAAAATTTATTCTTCACATTTTGTGTAATAATTTATGTCTTCTCTATATAATTAATGTCACATTTCATATATTATATCCTGTAAAGCTGAGTGAATCAGAGAATATATAATCCTGATGACTCGTTGCTTGAAATTCTTAGTAACAGTTTTTAATGTTTTCACAGCTAAGCGAGATTCTTCGGACAGGTTTGCTGAAACGATTGGGCCTTATGAGCCTTGGCGGCCTCTCGATGCTCTATGCACGCTGGAGGATCATGGGCACAGGACCGCCGGCATTCACAGAAGTAGACAACCCGGCCTCTTTTGAAGAATATATGTTTATTAGAGTAAGTAAGCTTTTTAAAGGATTCAACAATGAATCATTATTTATAGTCAGACCCAGTTTATTCGACAAATTCTTGGTAGACAGTAGGCATCATTGTTTTAACCTTAGTATGTGGGAAAAAAAAGTGTCGGCTAATAGTCTGGAAATTACGGTAGTATATTTTCATCTTTTTAAATAACAATAAATTACTAAATCACTTAACAGCAGTTTTAGTCTTATTTTTACAATTTTGTTTTATATATTTATTTATATAATTTGTTTGTATACATTTTAAGTATTTTACCAATCAGGATAAATATGGAGAATATTTGTTATCCCAAGTTTCTAAAACTATAACAACCTAAATATGTACAAATACAGCACTGAGTGCTGTATTGGCATTGATTACATCTTCGAAAATCCAGAGGCTTATTGATGTCAAGTTTCACAATTTTGTGCGTCATATGGATTTCCTAAATTGATAAGGCAAGAGAAAATGTAGAACAATTTTTAATTGCTTCTTTTTCTTTGTATTTGATCTAGGTAAGCTACTACAGTCTTACAGAATATAACAAAATGACAAATTGCATTTTGAGAACCTAAAGGTTAACCATTTGAGTTTAACCAGTCCGAAACGGTGCATGTTTCCACCTGAACGTCAAAAGTGGCCAGAAAATACAGAAAAACACAGCTTACCTTTTTTCTTTTCTCTTTGTTTATGTTTTAAACATTCTGCCATCTTTAAATAATGTAATTGTAATTTATTCAAATGTTTCCAGCTCAGCCACAGTTTTCAGCTGGCTGAAAAAAAACAACAACTTTAAGCTGATGGCAGTACAAGACATGTTATGCTGCTTATACTACAGGTTTTCTAATTGATTATCAAGAAATGTTTAAAAATGTTGATTTTTAGAACATGAAATGCTTTGCAAAAGTAATTATACCACTAGAACTTTTTCCCCAACACAAATACCAATACATTGCTGCATAGTATAATTGTGAAGTGAAAAGGAAATGATTCACTGTATTTTTCCATCATTTAAAAACCTTTATAGTTTTGGGCATTTGTATTCCACCACCATTACTCTGATGCCCTTAAATAAAACGCATGAACTTTACTGTCAAATTTGAAAATGTTTCCCTTTTTCTTCTTTCTGGACTCTCTCACCCCCCCCCCTCGTTCTTTCGTTTTTGATTGGCAGATTGTGAACTATAATTACTACTACTGTCTTAATGCCTGGCTGCTGCTGTGTCCCTGGTGGCTGTGTTTTGATTGGTCCATGGGCTGTGTGCCTCTCATTAAGTCGGCCACTGATTGGAGGGTGGTGTGGCTGCTGCTGCTCTGGTGTGTCCTGATAGGCTTGATAAGCCAAGCCTTATGCTCGCCGGACAGCCAGAGGAGGAGGTAAGCTGGCAGAGCTCACTAGTGCTTTCTGTAGATAAAGTAAAGTATATGTTATATATATATATATATTGTCTTACACTGCACAACTATTATAGTAAAAAAAAAACAATCCCACACAGTTGCTAATTTCAGCTTCTATTTCCATACAGTGTGACATGGATTGAGTTTTTTCATATTCCTTTATTTAATCAGGTAAACCCCGTTGAGATCTAGTTTTATATCCTCTCTTCTCTCAAAGGACGCTGACCTTGGGCCTGGTGCTGCTAGTCGTGCCATTCCTGCCTGCATGTAACATTTTCTTTAGAGTTGGCTTTGTTGTTGCTGAGAGGGTGCTCTACCTGTCTTCAGCCGGATACTGCTTACTCTTGGCCTACTCCCTCGGACACTGCTGCTACCGATGGATCAAATACAAGGTGTTGTATTAATCATCCCCCCTATTAAATAAAGTTAAAGAGTAACAAAACCTAACAGTTAAAAGGTGGGATTTCCTGTTTCACTGACTTTTTTTTTTTGCTTTGGCCAGGTCACAATGTCCTGGATTTTATGTATTTAATTGAATTCTGGCTTTATTCACCTTATTTTGTTCAGTGATGCACACTGAATGCAAACATTGATGGAGAGAAAAATATGAGAAATGACTAAAATAATACCTGTAAATGCTAAATATACAGTGCCAGCCACATTTATTGGCACCCCTGGGAAGGATGTACAATAGGCTTAAAGGCAGTTGCTTTTTCTGCAGTAATTTCATAACAAAAGATTTTTTTCCAAAGCTTAAATTTCTTTCATTGAACTTATTCAATACGGTAAGAGATCTCATGTTAAGAAATAATTGCTTTTAACATTATCTTAGATTAAGGTTTTCAGCGTTTCTCGTTGTGAAATAATTGCACAGCAAAAAGTTTTGAACTCCCTTTAAGGCCTTTTTTGTACATTTTACCAGATGTTCCATTAAATGCTGCAGTACTATATTTCACAGTTATTGCTATAAAAGTTTTAAGCCGAATACTGTGGTCCTCTGTTAAATATCTCCCTGTGTTTTCTTTTTCCAGAAACTGACATGTGTCATGCTGCTTGCTCTGTTATGTATGTATGTAGTCCGCTGCGCCCTCCGCAGTCACCAGTGGCGGTCAGAACAAAGCCTCTTCTCCAATGCCCTGTCTGTCTGTCCACTCAATGCCAAAGTATATATATATTTATTTTCCTTACTTTTTTCTGGCAGAATATATTGCCTTTCAAAAGTATTCTGTTTTCAGTGAGAACAAACCGTGTTTGTTTGCTGACCTTCTCCTCAGGTACATTATAATGTTGGTAAAAACCTGGCTGATAGAGGAAACACTACTGCTGCTGTTAAGTATTACAGGGAGGCTGTCAGGTAGGCTTCTTCATAAGTAAATATAATTTATAGAACTTTAAAAAAAACAAGAAACTGACCTGTGTTGTGTGTTTTTGGCCTTCAGACTACATCCGAACTACGTCCATGCAATGAACAACCTCGGAAACATCCTGAAGGAGCAGAATGAACTTAGTGAGGCAGAGCAGCTCTTGTCTAAAGCTGTTGCTGTTCAGTATGTTGTCCTACAAAAATCCCCCCAAAAAACAAATCGTCTCAAATCACCTAAACTGTTATCCTTTTCACAAGCTCAGTAATTGTTTTCTCCAAATTTGTCTAGACCTGATTTTGCTGCTGCATGGATGAACCTCGGCATAGTTCAGAACAGCCTTAGGAAGTTTGATGCAGCAGAGGAGAGCTACTGGAACGCCCTCCGCTATCGGAGAAAATACCCAGACTGCTACTATAACCTGGGTCGCCTGGTGAGGTTTTCTCAGTTCAACTGCTTCATTGAAAGAGATAAACTACATCTATTTACATTGCCTGACAAAAGTATTCACACCCATTGAATTTTTCACATGTTGCTGAGTCACAGGGAGACCTCAGTGGATTTTATTAGGATTTCATGTGATGAAATCAGACTAAAATTTTAGAAACGTTTAACATGTAAAAATCTGTAACTTGTGGGATGCATTTGTACTCAACCCCCTTTACTTTGGTACCCCTAAATAACATCCAGTTGAACCAACTGTCTCCTTAGTGGTAAATAATTTCTGTGTAATGTAATCTCAAATTTGGAATCTTGTCAGGGTTGATGGGAAGAAGAATGATGCAGGTTTTATCCAGGAAGAAAACCAGTTACGGGTTCCAAAAGACTTTTAGTAACTGGGGTGAAAGTTCACTTTACAGCAGGTTAAAACCCTAAACACATAGCTTGAGCTACAAAAGTCGTTTGGATCAAAAAATGTTAATATGTCAGAATTCTACATATTCCAGACTTAAATTCGGATGAGAATTTGTTGCATGACTTGACAGTTGCTGTTCAGACTCTCTTCATCTAATCTGACTGAAACTGAGCCAGTTTGCAAAGAAAAAAAGACAAAAATGTCAATTGTTAGACGTGCACAGCTGGTGAGGACATCCCTTAAAAACTTGCAACTATAAAAGCAGCAAAAGGAGGGTTTATAAAATGTTGCCTCATCTGGGCTTAACATAGTTTTGCCTTTTTTGAGTTTTCATATTTGTAAAAATGTGAAAAAACATGTTTTTCCTTCCACTTAAAAAAATTAACAGGTAATACTCAACAGTGCTGATTGGTCTCATAAAATCTCAACCAAATGCATTGAAGTTTGTATTGTGACGTCTCAAACCGTGGAAAACATCAAACGGTGTGATTGCTTCTACAAGGTTGCTTCTTATAGTTGGTTTTTATGGACATAAAATATATTTGCTTTATATTTGTAAACCTTTTCCAAATTTAAAACCGTTTATCATGGACTTTCTTTAATGTTGTGATAGTATGCTGACCAGAACAGACATGTGGATGCCCTGAATGCCTGGAGGAATGCAACTATGCTTAAACCTGACCACAGTCTGGCTTGGAACAACATGGTTATTCTGCTGGACAATACCGGTAAGGACAATAAAAAATAGACACATTCAAATACAACTTTTATTTCTACCCCAATAAACACTAAAAACCATTTTTACTTGCCTTTTCTTTTTGTGCTGGCGCTGCTAAAAACAAAACATGTAATTATGATTTAGTTTACTATATTAAAACTGTGTGTTTTGAATGCAGTTTTGTTACAGCATTAACTGCCAAACACACACGTGCACATGCACAGGCACCCTTGTTGTTTTCAGAAATGCAGGAAATCTAAATGGCCAACAAGATTAGACCGGAAGAGCAGGAACCACCAATGCTTGAAATTTATGTATTAAAGCTTTTGTGTTGTGAGTTTTGGAGGCACTCTTCCCTGCCGTGTGGAGAATGCTCTGATTTCCAAACGCTCGAGCCGTTTTGTCAGAAGCTGCTCCCGTGAGGGCGGAGTCTCCCAGGAGGGCAGTGGAACCGTCCAATCAGGGCCCAGCGTGTCTCCTGATCAAAAGAGCGCAGAACAGCCAGAACAGCGCCCCCCTCAGAGTTTCCCCTGCCGCAGTTTGCTCCCCGAAATCTCACACAAATAATTCTGCCCGTCTCCCCAAATCCTGCAGTAAACCATAAAAAAGCCAAAAAGCAAAACATTGGGGGTCGTTTTGAAATGGAGGAGATATTGTTTGGCATTCACCATTTTTCTTTTGATACAGATAACACAAACAAAAGGCACGCACTTGATCAGATGTTGGCAGGCTACGTGTGTGAAGGGCACAGGCCGTGAGTCAGGAGATGACTACCATTGTTTTGCCCTCTGTTTCTCTTGTCTGCCTCTTCTTTCTCCATTTCTGGCCAGACATCAGACAGATCTGTGACACAGATCAATAACTCAGTGGGCCTTGCGTTCAGCTGTAATTAGGAGACTAAACCACTCCTCCATGTGAGACGGTGGGAGGGGGGGGGAAGCTTTAGATAGTGTTTACCAATAAATCAGAGAGGGTCTTTGTGTCTTCGTGTTGCTTTTTTTTCTTCTTTTTTTGCCTTGCATAAGAATTCATACCTTGTTTTTATTTTTGTTTTTTAAGTTTGTCACGTTACAACAATTTGCATTGTTTTATTGGGATTTTATGCTCTAGGCCAGCACAAAGTTGTGTATAATTGAAAAGTGGAAGGAAAATGATTCATAATTTTCAGAAGTTTCTACAAAAAAACTTGAATTCATGTTTCTAGGCTCAATACTTTGTAGAACCACCTTTTTCTGATGAGGGCTTCAGATAACAGCTCCAAGCAATATATTGTCATTCCAATAGCGTATCACAAAGGACTATTTAGAATGCTATAATTCTTGGCTAATGTATTACAAGTGTTATTTTTTCATATTATTAACTCAGTTAGAGTCTCATAGCAACAGATACTCACACAGAACCCATATCACCACCAAACGTTAATGCTAAAGGTCACAGAGTGGAAGAAGTATAAAGGAGGAGGAGGGCAAAGAAGACAAGATATTGCAACTGATTTTTTTTCAATGTAATATTTTTTACAAATATTACCTCCATCACACGATTTCTGGTTATCATGCAGCCTTAGCTGCAAGTCTTTTGGGGTATAACTCGCATTTTTAAAACAGAAATATTTGCCCTTTTTTGCACAATTATTAAAGATCAGTCAGATTGGATGGAGCACATTTATGAACACGAGTCTTGCCCCAAATCTTCCACTGAATTTGAGTCTGGATTTGTTTTTCCCATAGGGTTATTTGTAAAAATTAATTAAGGTATAAAATCTTTTGTCTTTTGTACCTTCCACTTCACAAACATGCACTACTTTCTGTTGGTCCCTCACATAAAATTCAAACAAATGCAATAAAGCCTGCAGTTATGTGACAAAATGTGAAAGTTTGTAAGCAAGATACTCCATCTAAAATTCTTTTTACATTTGTAACTTTCTTGCTCTGTCCTTTTTGTTTCCTTAGCCTGGTGCTTGCATTGTTTTTAAGATCCTTGGTGTCTCTCATGATGATGCTTTGATTTTTGTGAAACTTTTCTGTTCAAGGTAACCTGGGCCAGGCAGAGCTGATTGGCCGAGAGGCTCTGAAGCTCCTCCCCAATGACCACACCATCATGTTTTCACTGGCTAACGTCTTGGGGAAATTACAGAAATACAAGGTGAGTCAACATGGCTAAAAAAATAAAGAAAAAATGAATGATTGTTAAGAATTAGATTTTTTTTTTCAATCACATCCAGGTGTTATATATATATTTTTTTTTTATGAGTAAAAACAAGAGTCCTATTTTCTGTTTTGCTTAAACTTCTTTTAGGAGTCAGAGAGTTTCTTTCTTCACGCCCTTCGGATCAAACCAAATGCTGCTGGTTGCCATGGCAACTTAGGTAAAGCCACAGCAGTTTTGATTTTGTGAGCACAGAGAAATTCAGAGAAATCAAAAACTAACACTAAAAATATTTACTCTAGCAGAAGCAACATTGAGTAGGCTACATGTTTTGAAGGCTTTTAATCAATTAAATCACAACCGCTGAATCCTGGTCTTGTGTTTGTTCTCAGCTGTGTTGTATCATCGCTGGGGGAAGCTGGAGCTGGCAAAGAAACACTACGAGCTGTCTCTAAAGTTGGACCCTGAGGCTCCTGGGACCAGAGACAACTACAACATGCTGCGACGCAAACTGGACCAGCTTAAACACAGCGCGCCCTGAGGGAACCCAACAGGGACCCCTGCCTGCTATAAAATACATTTTCCACTGTTTCATTTTGTATTATTTTATCTCACTTGTTCTTCCTTTGAACATTTTGAAATAAAGACCACAGTCTGTGTGCCAGGCTTCAGTTTTTATTCCTTAAAAGGGAAAAGAAATGTTGCAAAATGTTTTGTAGTTTAACTGTTATTACAAACTCTTTCATGTATGAGACCTAAGCGTCAGGTACCTAATTGGATTTCATGGGGGTGTAGTGATCAGGGGTGTTAGGATACTTCTCCTGTTTTGAAGCTTCGTTTGAAAACCATGTGGACCTGATCCACGGTGAACCCCATCCTCTTTTCATCTCTGACCCTGTGTTGTGTCAGCTGGACAGAGCACCACGCACATGTAGGTCCAGGAAATCTGGTGTAGATTTATTTAAGTTGGGCGCTTTTCAGAAGTTTCAAATGTTTCCTGACTCAAAGTTGCAATAATTTGGCCTGGGAGCACTCGCATGCACCTGCAGAAAGTATGACAGCAGATTTGCATTAACTATTTGATGATACATAGTGTCTTGTGTAACTGTTTGTACCTATTTTCTGTTTTCATATTTTGTCACATGACAAAACTTTAATGAAATTGTTAACCTGTGGCAAGATTTGTAAACTGCTGATACCATCCATCCAATCTGACTAAACTTGATCTATTTTCCAAATGCTTAACCAATCATCATGTAAATATGTACATTTGGCTTGAAAACAGTTTCCTGAAGCCTATCATCAATAATATTTAAAAAAAAAAAAATACAGTGGGCGTACCATGAGTATAAAGTGCTCAGGCTTCTGCACTTTATGGAGTAAGCAAACTTATTTTCCTTTTTTCATTCACGTCTTAAATTTAACCTACACAAACTGTGTTTACGCTTAGAATAGACATATTCCAAAAGACTTGTAATGGTACTTTTAAGTTTTGACTTCTGGAGGGCTGAAAATATGTACATGCTAAATTTTATTAGCAAAATATTTTTAAAATCATCTATTCTTATCCTTGCACTTTACAATTACCCCCTCTGTTGTGTTGATATTCATGCACAATCCCAGTGAACAGCATATAGTCGTTCCATGATAAACTGTGGTGAAATTCACTTCACATGAATACCTTTGAAAGGTGCTTTATTGATTAGATTTTTTTTTAAGGCCTTTTGTTCTTTAGTGGGATGGTACTTCAAGGTACAAAAGAACCTCGCCTCCCTACTCCTCCTGTCGCCTCTGTAGTTAATAGGAGAAAGGTGTCTCTGCTGGGAAGTTTTTCTCAAGTGTCCAGAAGAAAACGAGGGGTCGGCTGAGACAGGAAACCCTTGGCCGGTCCTGTATGAAGATGGCTCTATAGGGCAGAGCCTTCAAAGGGAGACGGGGATGATCTCCCCAGGGACTCCGCGCGCACACCCACGCACACACGCATGCCCCGCGCACGTGGCCGACTTCTATTGAAGACGGGGGGGAAAAAAAGGCAACCCCAGTGTGAAACATCAGTCAACAAGTGTGCACCCGAGGTCAAAGTTCAACACACTTCTATTTTTTCACCTGCTTCCTACAGCTTGCAGGAAACTTTTGAAGCCATGGCGGGCTGGTATGGCTTTGCTTTAGGAGCGGCTACGTTTGTTTACCCATACAGTACAATACACCAGTTGACGCTTTGATGCTTGGAAGATGTTACTGATACGCTCATCGGGGGGTGCCACGGCACACACGACCATCGGTGTCCTCTGCCTGTGACCTCCTCAAAATGCAACTAATGTCACATGATGAAATTTCCTCCTCCCGCTCTGCTCTGTTTCTTAAAAAATATATTATTTCATTTTTGCTGCTTTGATGGTGAGATTCAGAGGGAGATAAATCTGAAAGTACAACAAATATGTGCTGTGTTCTTGACGTATTGTTTGGTTCAAGATGAAACCTGTTTCAACAAGACTCGTGTAAAGGTCGGTGTGTTGAGAAGACTTCACACTACGGAGGGAATGCAGACAAAAGGAAGATCAGAAATGATAGGATGGTGACATTCACTACTAAAGACATTTTCCTTCACATTATTTTCTGTCGTGCAGAGTAACACGCGGCGCTGCCAGTGTTCGATTGGCTGCAAAACCATCACCTATTCTATTTATGTACTTATGGCTCCTTCCTTTACTTTCCGTGTGATCCTTTCATTCGGCGCCTGTAGTCGACTGTCTGCCTGCGCAGGCTGTGCTGGGACACCAGTGGGGGAGCCCACTTTTATCATAATCATTCTTTGAATACCTTTCATTATCATAAAATATGTGAGTATTAAAGGGATGGGTTCATCGGCCCCACCAACATCTTCATTATCCATTCTGACTGACAAAAACCTGCTGTTCTAGGGGGATTGACATTAATAAAAGATGGAATCCGACAGCTTTAGGAAGTCCTCGGCTTGTTCTCTCTGCACCTTTTACCTGCTTGTATCCACCACAATGATGTGTAAGGAAATCAGCCGTAGGGCCATTATTGTGTTTTAGTTAATCACACTGATGAGTTTTGCTCATCATAAACACTGGCTAGGCGATGGGAATCATTTCTGTTTGTTCTCTTGGAAAATAACAAACTGAAAAGAAGGGAGTTTGGCTTGACTGCTGCAAAAATTTTCTTGGAAAAAAAAAAAAGCATTGTCATCCCTTTTGTTGCAACATTTTCAATAGAAAAACAACAAGCAGGGGAGAACTAATTTCAACCCACTGGGGCTGTTTTGGAACAGCGGGTGAGCTGTTTTGCATTTGATAAACACCAACGGCAGAACTCACCATAAAGGTAGAGTTTATCAAAACTGCCACACAGAAAGTCCCTAAAATCTTCTTTGAAGATATGATTGTCATCGTGAATTGAGGCGACGTCTACAAGAAGGGTCTTTTCTTTTCCTTATCCTAAATGTTTGTATACATCTCCAAACTTAAGGCCGAGGGTCTTTTTTTTTTTTGTCAATAGAGTGGTTCTCAAGCATTTTACAACTAGACTTGGACTTTTTTTGCTTGAAGCATTGTTATAAAAACAAAGAAATAACAAAAGGGTCCTATGTAGAAAATCTATCTGGTCTTTGCGACCCAGTTCGCCAAATCCAAAAAGACTACAGTTGCAGTAAGGACTTCTGGTGATTTGTGTCTCATTAAGCCTTTCACACACTCTACCACTACTACTAGTAAGCAATTAATGATCATTTCTGTTCATATAGCAAATAAGCAATATTACTGATACCAGCACCACTACAGGCAATTCAGGTTCCACCTTCTTACTTTCCTATAGTTTGACAACCCTGGATTTCTGTACGTTGGTCAGACGTTCAGATATTTTAATCAAATAATAGCTCTAAAATGGTGGCCCAGTTTTTGGGGTTAGTGAAGATACAAGAAGAAGCCTCATCATTCTTGACAGACTACAATACTGAACAATAAGACAACCAGATTAAACTTTGCTAAGCTTCTAGGATGAAATAAGAAATTGTAGGATGCCAACAGAATCCTGTATAATAATGTTAATGTCAGTAAACTGGCTAGTGAATTAAGTTCAGTCTGTGGAAGTTTGTTGACTGAAGATAACATATTAGCTCAATATTTAGCTCAAGCTACTGCTAGCTAATCAGACTTCAGACAGACAATACTATTTAGCAAAGTCCTATATATATATATATATATATATATATATATATATATATATATATATATATATATATATATATATATATATATATAATTTTTGTCTGTCTGTTGGTCAACCCAGTCTGTTGGTCAAATCCACCACCCAGCCCTGCTTGGTTAGTAAAATAACCCAAACTGTACTGTTTTTTCTCCCCAGTCAGCTTTCGAGTGCAGTGCGAGTTGTTAAAATGCATTTTGTGGTGTGTGCTGTAGGACTGAAAGCCAGTGCGGCAGCTTGAAGTGCACAGCGTAAGTAGCAAATTGTACATCTGTACGAGTGGCTCATCAATGTGACAGGACGTGATCAAGGGCGGCCCTGTGATGTGTCCGCTGGGCCTCCACGCGGCCCTCGGTCTCCCTCACCCCCGTGTCCCCCAGATCCACAACAACCCTAATGGGCTCTGATGTGCACCTCCATCTTGCCTGTCTAATTGATGTAAATAGTGCACATTTGAACCCACAATCCTTCCCACCATCCCAGCTGGCCCCTCCCTCTGTTTCTTCTAACAGTAGGGGTCAGAGGTTAGAGTGACTGAATGAGCATTAGAATGGCAGTCCTTATTAGAGGAGCAGCTTGTCTGACACCCCAACCACATCCTAGAGAGAGACCCACCCCGTCCGCCTCATCTAGATCATATTACATGACACAACCTCGGAGCAGATACTACCAGCGCGCTACGACACTGTAGGCCACTAGGGCCACACGGTGGCATTTTCAGAGGGGTCCCCCTCGCCTGTCACAGCGCCTTCCCGACGCCGCTCTGTCCGTCTGGCTCCGATGCGCTCTGTCATTTTAAGCAGGGCCACTGTCAGCGGGCATTGGGACTCTGTGTCTACATGCCCTGGCATTTTCAATGGCTTCCTCGGCAGCAGAGCATCCAGCCACCCTCTTGAGAGTCTGTGATGTCGCGGTCAATGATTAATAGTTAGAGATGCGCTGTAAAATGCCCAGTGCGGCCAGATGCTAGTCAGGGCTTTGTTTGAACTGATATAATGGACATCGGCTGCCAATTTGGCTCCCTTACAAAGCCTGGAAGTTCCCCAAGATTGATTCTGTTTCTCTGCAGCAGTGCCCTGGGGGCTGAATTTTTGAGGATGCACTCTTGTGAAAAATGTTGCGGGGTATTATCTTCAGCTGAGAGAAGCGGTACGAATGACAATAAACGGTCATGGAGACATGCTAACAAAACGGTCAATATAATCCTTGACATTTGCATGCAAGAGTGAAAATGTAAGCCAGTTTAGGATCATTTTATGATATCTGACATCAAGGAAAGTCTCCCTGGCTGAGGAAGAATCAAGACGGAAGGGGTGGGGGGTAAGCTGGGATAATTTGCAGCAGGAGAGCCCTGCGAGACTGTTTTGCAAAACAAAACGAAAGCAGCTAGACCCTTATTGAAAAATATAGTGCAGTGAGACGGAAATTTATTAACTGGCACCAGTTAATGTGTGCATTATTCATTTCTGGCGAGCATGAAAAATGATCTAAAGAGGTTTGAAATTGCAGACGCGCAGGCTGACTGCACAGTGGCTGAGCTCGCTGGTTCGTTTCATCCTCTTGCAGGGCTGTTTGGGCAGAGAAAGGTGGAGGGCTAAAGAGGCAGAGAGATTGAGGATGGAGAGGGGGAGGAGGAGTGAAGACCCCTATTCTGGACAGTAGATTTTTTTTTTCTTTCCCAGTAACAGCTGTGCTTCTCTCACGAGGGGGCGGCAGCAGCACCAAGAGAGAGGCTGCTTGGGACAGATGGACCAGCACCACCTCTCTAACCTCCCACCACCAACACCTCTTCTATTAAAATCTCTTGCTCTATTAATGCTTTCATCAAAGCATATATGCCTGTACACACTGCTGCGTTTGCACCAGTAGACCAAGTACATCAGCTCCAAAGTTTGATTGTGTTCCGTCGGAGAAAAGACTAGGATAAACCTCATCATTCTGCCATTTTAAAGTCTTCTCAACAAGACTTTGGTGAACCAACAAAATGTTAATGGCTGTTTGGTGCTTTAAAGATTTTAGTTCACACTAGAAAAGTTTGTGTGACTTATGGCCATTAACATTTTGCCTGCTAAGTAGTCAGTGAAAGCTGGTGCTAGTCTTAGTGTTCAACCAAAGAACTGGTCTTAAAAACATTGCGGACAGAATAAGAACCTATATTCATTTTGTTTCTGGGTTTTTTGCAGTTGTGCTTCAACATTATTTTTGCATCGTCGTCAGCCAAATTAGTGCAAGATTTAGTAGACATAGATAGCATCCATACATTGACCAAAAACCTGGTTATAAAGTATAGAGGAAATTTTGAACTCCGTGCATAAAATATAAATTAAATTTTGTCGAGAACATTCTTACTACATGGTAAGTTTGTTATTTCTGTTTTTATGTGTTTTAATACAAAAAAATAAAACATATCCTTAGTTTTAACCTAAATTGTACTTTTATGTATTACTATTTTATTATTTTAATCATTCTAGACATAAAAACTTTTCTTTTATATTGCAGCTTTATTGTTCATTAGCAATGTGCACTCTTCCCAAAAAATATAAAGAAATGTGCTCAAAGTGTACAAATCGCCTAAACAGTAAGTAAATGCTTAACAACAGTAACTATTGTTGATCTTAGTGACATTAATCCATTATTTTCAGGTTGAAAATCAAACTCTATATTCAGGTTCAAACCCAGTTGTGTTTGATGAACTCTGGCAAAGATCGGCCCATATCTGATCTATGAGTTGGTTACCAAAACAACCTAAGTTATGTTTTTTTTTGTTTGTTTGTTTGATTTACCCCACAGTTTTTAGAATGTGTGATTGTGAAGACCGGTCCCGTCGTTCCATCTGACTTTCTTCTTCTCCTCATCTTTCCTGTAGAAGGAGGTTGTGGGCAGGAGTTGGTGCCAGTGGCATATGGCTTTCCACTGAGCTAAACATTCATACAAAAGACAACCCCATCAGTCATGGCTGTGACCATATGAAGGGAGAGAGCAGGCCTCTGATGAATGGTGTTTGGGACTTACCTGCTGTTAAAACATGCCCTCCAAAAAAAACCCCGCCTCCCTGAAGTACGTGTAACATTTAGAACTGTATCATGTATGTGATGGATATCACTTGTGCCAGGTAATACCAAATAACAAATATGCCTCCTAAAGCCTTTTTTCCAAAACCCCGGGTCAGGCCTTCATAGACCAATTAATGCAGAGCATCTGCTGTACAATAAAAAACTTTTAATTATTTTATTTAATAAGAACAAGAGCTGCTTCCTGCTTGCTCCAGTACCACTCACTGCTAGAGTGAGCGTGGAATGGGTCTCCTAGATTAGACCAAATTAATCCATTCTTTAGGGATTCTCCTCCCTCCCCCCCCCCCCCCCCCCTTTCCTAGTTCTGTGGTGAAAAACCCGGCCCGCCTTTGTTCTTCCTCGAGCGCCGACGTTTTTTCTGCCAAATTTAACAGAAGGCTCGGAGGGTAACAGGGGTCCAGCCCAGTATCACCTTCTGGAGCAGAGCAACTAGCGGAGAAAGACAATCAGCCCTGAACCCTGCTGTCTGCAGCACAAAGTGAAAAGACTCTAATTGGGCTTTTTCTCCCCTTTTTACGCTGCATTTTCCTGCAGGATTGCTGGATCATGAAAAAGCAATTAAACCTCAGATTCATTCTAATTTTTCATCCTTTCATTGGTAGAAAGAGGCAAATGTGAAATCACTTATCTGAGTTGGAACGTATGCTTTAGGTGATGTTTTCTGTTTTCATCTTAATGCCTGAGTGACAGGCTTTGGGGCTTAAAGGACTTGATTGCACATTAAAAATAATACAGCCAGGGCAAATTACAACATAATGATAGTTATGGGCATTGTTTTGTATCTAAAGGACAAAACCAGAATGTATTGAGTTTACAAAAAAAATATCTGCCAATCTTAAATAGTGCAATATAATAGAAATGTAATGGGACCGCAGTCCTCAGTGTTACACCTAGGGGCAGTGGTGTCCACAAAACCCAGACCTCAACACTTCGGTGATTGAAGTCAGAAAACATGGCAAGGAAAATGCTCATTGCTCACTTCTGGAGGAAAAAGTATGACCATATCAATTCTATGTTTTTATTTCTAACATTCTTATTGTCTAATTACTGAATGCAGTAAAACGTCAGAGCTCCCCAAAATATGGAATCACTTTGTTTTGAAATATCTTTTTCATTTTTGAAATAATAATAACACTTCCTTAAATCATGTGTCATTATTAATGTAACAATATTAACTGTAAGAAATCAACCACCCCTCCTTTCTCCCCCTAGGACAATGATCTGGTTTTATAGCCCCTCATTAGTCAGCTGACACACTAATTAATATTACACTTTAAGATGTTGTCATTTGCATAAAAGCAACTCTTCTTATAATATTATAAGCAAATGGACCTCGGAATGTAGAAGAACAGTGAAGGTTTTCTCCAAAGATTCTGTTCAAAAAATTATTTTAAGTTTAAAATAAACCTGCCCAAATTATTCATGGGCAGGTTGCGGCATTAAAGTGTACCAATGTTTTTTTTTTTGAACTACAATTTCAAAAATGACAAAATTTTCTATCATATCTAGTTTACAGTGCTTCTTGTTAGATTCCAGAACACAGCATAGAGTATCACACCAGTGCCCCTCTCCCACCTGTTGCTACAAACTGCGAGTCACCTGCCTTGATAAAAATAAGGTCCTTCACTATTTTCCTTTCTGTGCGAGAAATAGAAATTTGGCTATTCTGAAATGTTCTTTATGTTTTGAAATAAGTTTATAAAATACCTAATGTATGTGCCCTTCATCACTCTTATTAACGCATCACATATTTTAAAACAGCACCTCTGTAAGCATCCGACTGCAGGCCCTACCTGAGCAGATAACCGGACTAATCAACCCACTAATGCAACTTTAGCTGTCGGGTGAAAACCTCAAATCAACACGTTTAGTCAGTTTTTGGTTGTTCTGCAAATATGGACATCTTGCACGTCTCTTTTGAAGTCTGTAGATAAGTATTCAGTGCAAATATGTTAAGAAAAGCATGTAACTGACAACAGAGATCCATTTTCTTCATTTCCTGTCATATTCCAGAATAGTTATATTCTTTTGGAAACAAAACATTTCTATCTGACAGTATTGTCATTTCACTTCATGAAGAAAAATAACAGCAAAACAGTAACACACTCTATGCAACTAGCACATTTACCCTAATCCAATATGTAGGGAGTGCTTATTATAAATTCTTACTTCAAAATCAAATAAAATTTATACCCAAAAAATGTTTAGAAATACAATATTTAGCATGTCATAATATCTCTGGTAGTATTTATTGCTTTTCTGCATCAACTAAAAGCAGAAAGATTATGTTCTTCTTGCTTTAAATATTAGTGCTTATGCTGTGAAACCTTGAAACAGGTACAATGAACATGATAAAAGCATAACATGTGAAAAACGGACAAATAATAAGCTTGAAAACAAGCAACATCTTCTAATATGTCATGGCGTTTATTTTCTATTTGTCATTCTCATCCATGTTGAATTTGAAAAAGCGATACATCTGAGTTTTAAAATGCTCTTTTCAGGACTCATAATGAGAGTCTCGCTAAGATCGTCATCGCTGATTCTCCCAGGTCCAATCCAAGCTTTGTTAACCAAGCGCTTAACTCTCACATAACCTTAACTGTTCCAGTCTACAGAGTCCATACATTGTAAATTAGGTCTGTTAATGTACTCTACTCTCTTCACAGACACAAAGAGGGACAGCGGTGGGTGTAACTACACACACGCACGCCAACACACGCATTCATACAGACTGTGCGGCGGTGTTTGGCCTCGCATGCACTCCTGTTTTCTCACCATGCACAAAGTGATCAACTATCACACCCCCAGACGGCTGGATGTCAACATGAAATACCTTCATTTGCATCGGCTTTAAAACAAATAAATAAATAAATAAATAAAACAGCCGACTTCTCGTTACGCCAGCGACCCACCAGTGGCCCCGTAAAATTCACTTTAGCCACGGGGGTCCTGAGACCTTGCTAAATACTGGCCCAATACTGCTGTCAACAGTCCGTCAATCACGGGGCAAATCCTTGTGATTAAACAGAGCTTCGCTGGCTGGCTTCACAATGGACCCGACTCGGCTGAATTAAGCCTGGACGTGCGTGTGCTGCAGAATTATGTCATTATGTTTTATCTGAACGTATCTGTGCAAGTCCATTTGGTTTTTTATTTTTTGTTTTGCTCCTGCAAGCTTTAATTTGTCAGCAAAAAACGGTGTGCATATTGCAATGGAGAGCATTGCACGCAAAAAAATGTTGAACTCAGAATACTGAAACCTCTTTTTAATAATAATCTCTGCGAGATGTGTGTAGTTTGTAATAGGTCCGAGTCTCTTCTCCGACCTACTGAGTGAAAATGAAACAAGGAACGTTGAGCTGAAGGAAGCGGCTCCGGGAATCGTCATGTAAATCAGGCTGCTATGCTAAGAGCATCTAAGCGGGGCTGCAAAAGCCTCAGACAGACAGCTGAATAAAAGACAGCTGAAAAGATCGTCTGTAGTGAGATAAGAGGCGACATCTAATCTGAGTCAGATAGCTGATACAGCCCTGCCATGTCTAAATCCTCGAGTTTGGTCTGAAGAGGAAGGATTTAACTTAAACCCCTTTCAACATGCCTAAATGTGTTTTTGTAATTAAACCCATACAATTAACACTGACAAGCGCGGGTCAAAAAGAGCACGGCTCCACTGTTCAGATGAGCGTCCGCGAGTGAAAAGGAACACAAGACGAAGGGACAAGAGACAGAAAGAAAAAAAAGAAAAGAAATGAAGACGGAGTCCGAGCTGCAGAAAGAGTTTCAAAAGAGAGGCGGAAAGAAAGAAAAACAAGAATGAAAGCAGTGAATGAATGAATGAATGAATGAATGAATTAAGGGAGAGGAGGGGAAGAGGAGGCACACTCACTGAAGCGGTATGGATTTCAAGCATTCAGTCTACAGAGCGCTCTGCGAGTTAACCTCCAGACCACAGTGTTTATTCTGGGACGGTGTTCCAGATCTGGGGGAATATCCAGTTCCCGGACATCAAAGCCCCAAAGCTGTTGGAACAAAGCTTTTAGCTGCTCCTCAAAGCCCCACATTAAGTGAACTGGAGCAGCTGTGGCAATGTGTGGCAATATTTTCACTGTAAATACAACACCACATGGCAGAGGGTGATGGATTACCAACAGCTAGAACAACTGAGTTGTGATAGCGAAAACTATTTGTAAGGGGACGACTAAACATGCAATTTAAAATGCATGAGAAGAAATCCAGAAAGCACAGACATACCAAGCTGAATGGGGTTTATAACACATTAAGCAATTAGAGAAACACAGCAATACTCGTGTTTTATGAGAAAAGGCAACTGATTTTTCAAGTAACATTATTATATGTTTTTTTCATTATGTTTCAATTTGTATTGACTTCCTGTGATTGTAAATTCACACTGCTGCAGTTTCTGAATAGGTCAATATGACACAATTTTTACTTTACTTTTTGATTTGGGAAAGAAATTCAAAAAATGTATATATATATATATATATATATATATATATATATATATATATATATATATATATATATATATATATATATATATATATATACATACAAGTTAAAATCACTAAAACGCTTGTGTTTTATTTTATAAACACAATTACATGATATAATTTGAATTAGTTTGGTTAGAATTTTGCTAAGGAATACTGTTAGGAGTTATGCAAGTAATATGTTACTTATTTATGTATTAAGCTGTTGAATATATTAAATTTTACTTTTTAGTTTTAGCGTATTTAATTTTTTTTAGCCCTTTCTCTGCTTCCAGGTTATTTTTCGGCTGAAAATATGAGCCAACAGTTTTAATATTTAATCTATATTATTTCAAATGAAACAACAATGACAAACTGGAAATGGTCAAAAATATACCTGTGTATTTATTACTAGAATAATAGTTTTGTTTTGGGATAACAGTTACCTTATCATATTTATATATATTTTAGGGGGATTTATTTATTACATATAATTATATTTAAAAAATTATATAATTGCATAATTTCTGTGTTTTATATGTTGCCATATTTTCATATTTTCATGCATCCCCCCAACCTCCTCCTCCCCCCCCCCCCCCCCCCCTCCACACACACAAAACAATTACATAAAAGATCTCATCCTCCCAGCACAAACAGCCAGAAGAGCTGCTTGGCTGCCATGATCTCCAAGCGATCTTAGCGTGTGACCCATGTCGCAGGCATCATGGCCTGATGGACACAGCTGTCTGGCTGCAGGCGAGACGGAGCAAAGAGGAATAGTGAGAAAACACAAGATAGCAGAGAGAGAGACAGTGAGAGAGAGAGAGAGAGAGAAAGACTGGGAGAGGGCAATATTTTCACTGTGTGTGTGTCAGTGTGTGTTTAGCGGACGTATTGATCATCCCATGGCAATTTCTGAGATGTGTCCACTCCATGTGGCACCCTCGGGATAAAGTCAGGAAAAAAAATGACAAAGTATTAAGAGAAAAAAATAAATAAAGTCACACTTTAGCAAGTTAGGCACAGAAGCATTACTGGAAACAACGGAATAATGACACACACACCTGGTGAAATACGTGTATGTGATTTTTTTTTTTAAAAAAGACACTCATTAAGGATCTTTGACTTGAGCAACAGAAGAGACAAAAGTATAACAGAACCTCGGAGGAAAAGTCCTGCAAACGACCTTTAAAGGTACAACTTATTAGGTATAAAGTCCTTCATATACTTTGCCAGATTCCCACTTAAACTGTACAAACTTTTACCTGAGAGTAGGCGAGGGGCCGGTTTCAGCTTTCAGCCTTAACGAGATCTCAGAAAAGGTGCCTGACTGCATGAAGCATAGAGTAACACAGTGCTCTTCCTCCTCAATGTTTTTCTGAGCACTGCCAGCCAGCTGGCTCTAATGAGGCTTCCACATGAATTCCCCCACTTGAAAGAAAAAAAAAAAGAAAAAAAAAAGAACTGATTTTGGAAAATATTTTGTGGTTGTACAAAAATAAAGATGGAAGGAAGACCACCAAAGGCTGTTATTAAAGTAACACAGTTTTAGAAACTGCATTTAAATTACTGTGAGCAAGAGCAGAGAGCCTGACTAATTAACCAGCTAATCAACATCTGCTTCCACATAATAAGCACCTATACATTTCTATTTAACTTATGGAATGTTTTCTCTATATTTCTCCATAACTCTATATTAAAAAATAACTAAATATGAGGTGTGTAGAATATTACAACTGCTTTAGTCATGACATTAATATTCGTATTAAATTAAAACACACATTTTTGTTTTCAATGTTTCTGTACGTATCATAAAATCATGCTATTCTACTTTTGGTTATCATGAAAATCTGACACAGGCACAAACCAACTTTAAAAGTGTTTTTTTTTTCTTTCTAAAAGATTCATTGTTTTACATTGAACCCCCCCGCCCCCCCCTCCCCGCGCCCATAAAATTAAAGAAGTAATTAACGAGTTTGTTAGTGTTTTTTTTAGTAATAGGTTTATGAAATTATCTTTTATAAAAATAGCAAAATGTCAGGACAATATGATAATATCCTGAGTTTGTACCATTGCCTAGCTCATTTGTCTTGTAATCTAACATTCTCTCCTAAATTATAGCAAAAGTCTGGTGTTGTGCACCAAAGATGGGACCTCGCAGAGCCCCAGCAGGACGCCACAGGGCTAGTGCGCGTGTTACGAACAGAGGAAGGAGCCACTCAGACTGGAGAAGAGCCACCACATGTGCTGGGCCACAGAGAAAGGCTCTGACACCGCTCACGCTGTCAACATGCTGACATATACATACGCAAACATTTGCACTGAGCCGCAGACACACGCCGATGCACGGACACACTGCCGGGCCAAGCCAATTAACACCCTGCCACTGCACAGATCATATTTAGAGCAGCAGAGGAGCAGGAGGGCATATGTGGATAATCATACATGCAAATGAGACGAACAAGAGAGGCATCTAAATTCAGAAACCGACTTGTGACAATGCATCAATGCAGAGCCTCCTGTGTAAAATTTTACTTTCAGTAAGCCTAGCTTTCTATAAGATTTGTTCAAATGCATGCATTTTCACTTCTCAACACTTCAACTTAGTTTCAGCGAAACACTTGTCCAGAAATTCACGCTAGGTGGTTTAAAAAAAATGAATCCAACGCTCTTATAGAAAAGCCAGAGTTCCTCTGTATTAAAGGGACAAATATAAAAGACAGAGGAAGCACCTTGGAGCTTTAGGTATAAATTGCTACTGGTCTTGAAGTTTGGCTTTAAAACCAGAAGATGGCAACATACCTCTGGCTGAGATGCCGACCTGCCTGGCTGCTCATTTATGTTTTTTCATGTCTTCACATGTTCACCTGGTGCTTTGTTTATGTTTTTATTCTTTTTTATTTACTTCTTCTTACTTGCACAGTGATGCCTGATATCAGATTCCAGAAGACAATATATGAATTATTCACCCGGTTTACAGAGTTGACCAGTGCGTTGTGGCTAGGTGAAAGCATCTCCGATCCCTAGAGATTACGTTTCAGTTCATGCGGCTTCGCAGGCTGTAAGATACAAAGACATGATAACGGTCCATTGGTATTCTTCCAGCTTTCTCATAGCTGTGAGGAACAGCTGAACACTCCTTGAGAGTTCTCCACTGCTTCTTCTCTTCCCCCTTTTCCCTCCCTTCACTGTATGACATTTGTTACATAAGCAAATGGACGGAGACCGCTACGGGGTTCCAACATTAACTCAGAAAAAGCAAAGAAATCAGAGTCAGTCCTGACTAATGCAGAGTGAGAGCCTTTCCAGCGAGAGTGTGTTGAAAGGGAGACACAAGTGAGGGAATGGCAAATGAGTCCCTCAGTTACAGTAGAAGTGTCCCCGCTACATGAACGGAGCTGATCCTCTTTACCCACAACTGTCACTTCAAACAGACTGGGCCAAGATGAGTCTATTTGCCATAGTAAACAATTTAATATTTGATGTACAGTACAGTAAGCTATCCCCTCCTCATGTTCCACCCCCTCTCCTCTGTTGGTCTTCTTGAGCATGCTTAAGTGTGTGTGCATGTGCATGTGCATGCTTATGAGTGTGTTTGTGTGCCTCGTAGGGTAAGGGTTGGGAGGGGGTGCAGGAGGGGTGGTTCTGGCATAGTCAACAACGCCAGAAGAGGCAACCGGAGCATCTGAGAGCATGCATAATCTCTCCAAGAGATGACGATGGAAAAAAAATACAGTAGCTGCTAAGTACACACTTGCGTGGGGAAATGCAGTTAGTTTTATTCTGTTTGCAGAAGCAAACGTGGATTTTTTTTCAAAAATCTGCTCTTCGTCCAGTGAAGTAGTTCGACTTCTATCCGGCTGGAGTGTACAAATTTGTGCCGTCAACAAAAATGGCTTTGAACCAAAGAATAAATCTGGGACATTGTTTCCAGAAAGAGACTGCATAAATGTTTTTAGGAGCCTTGATAATGACGAGAGAGCTGTGCCCAGAGATCTGTGGTTGATTTCCAATCTCTGGTTTTGCAAACCTTGGACCTGCCAATGCAGATGTTCGCCAATTTCTGTTTATCTTTGTGAACTATAATTACCAGTGTTAAAAGTATTGTTTACTAGCCTTCCTACCATGAGCAGTCATTAATTATTTATGTTAGTAGCAGAAGTGCCTTCACAGTGTGTAAAAGCAATCAGAAGCTGTAAAAATGTTTCACTATTTACAAAAACGACAAAATGATTTGGACTTGACATTATAACCAGCCTTTCGCAAGTCGTGTTAGCCAACAGCTTGATTAAACTTTAAATGTTCAGTAGGCGGGTATAAAGTGACCCTCTGTGGTAAACGGCTCTTTTTAATGTTTGAAAAACTCTGGCTTAAAACAACTAAAAGTGCAAAATGGCAATACCAGGCAAATGGCAATCCATCTACATTCTTTAGCCTCTTATCCATACAGAATTAGGAGGGCTTAGTGTTGGACAATGGTCCGGTTGCAAGGCCAGCTACAGCCAACACAGGACATATAACTCCTAAATTTGGACTCTGAGAGTTAAATCTGAGTTGAAAGTTAGAATCTATCCATGTGCAGGGAGAACATGCAAAATCTTTGCAGAAAGTTTCCTGATGAAACCCAGGACTGTTTTTGCTACAAGGTAACAGTACTAACAACTGTTCCACTCTGCTGCCCTAAAATGGCTAGTACACTAAAGTGTAACTCTTTATTGATGCAGGCCGAATACAGTTTCCTTTATAATAGCTTCTCAGACGTGTTCAGCTTCCTCTGGCTTAATTTTTAAACACGTCACTGATGCTACTTATACATTTCTAACTTGGAGTATCTTTCCTTCAGGTATCAACTTCCTCACTGACGAAGGTTATTGTCAGGGCAACCTTGTATTCACCAATCAAAATGACAATTTCTTTTGCGTCCCCTTCATCAGTCAAGGCAGGTCCAGGTTAATACTTTTTGTTTTCAGTCAGCAGATGACTTTGTCTGTGCATCTCTTGCAAGCATCACTATTCAGTGTGCCAGTTTAGATTTATGTAACTCACATTGACGGTTGGCAATTCTTGAAGAAATTCTGCGTTGACGGCAAACCATTATGCTGATTCTCTGTATGTCGGGGCTCCATACCAAGGATGGCCCATGTGGGGAATGTGGCATGACCAGGGGGTAGGAGGCAGTTTGGATGGCTGAATGGCAAGAGCTACAAGCAGAACAATTACAGCAGTCACTTACCATCACTGTGTCTGGTTGAGGCAATGCCACAGCGGGACGCCGCGGGGCAAGAATGAAGCTTTCATCCAGCTGGTATCACAAGATCAAGCTGGTCGTGCCAGAAATGACAAAACAATATGCTTGTCCCAGTGAAAGTTGCAGTTTGTCTCTTTTAGTCTTTTCTTTTTTGAATGATGGAAACTAACAGATAAGAGATGTTGTGGACTCACCTGTGATTAAACCCTTAACGCAATGTTTAAAAATATAATTTCTTTTCATTTGCTTCTTCCTCTGCAAATGATTCTCAGCCTCAACATGTGTTGTTTAGCATCTGTCAGAGTTTTCAGAAGGTCCAACACGGACATGACAAATATTACGTGCTGACAGTGTTGATATTTTGTCAGCTCTCAAAGTAAAATGGAGCATCAAACAGCTAATGAAAGTCTTTGGGTCCAGATGGAGAATTTGATGGGAGTGAAAAGCTTAAAAAAAAGAAAAAAAAAAAAAAAGGATTTGATGTGCCAAAATAACCACCCACAGACATGGCCATTCAAAGGCATGTGTTTACACAGAAATGAGCATATCTGCACGTAAACACTTATGTAAATCCACACACACACACGCACACACACGCCCACACTCGCATACACAGAGCTGAGGCAGGTGACCGCATCTGCCCCTCGTCCTCAGGTTCAGCGGTGGCCACTCCTGCAGCCTCACCTCGCCTTGTCACTTTTGATTCTCATGGCAGGATCCATCATCTGCTTGGCAGTCTGGGTGCCAGTCAGCTGGATCCCGTGGGACCTGCAGGCAATGGGAGCCCGGAGGCAGTGGGCTGAAGCCTCCCCAGCCTCCGCAGCAGCTGTGTGGGAGACAGAGAGAGGTGCGGCACAGATGTGGGAGTCTGGAGTCGACAGAAGGTACGGCTGATTTCGGCGACGGCCATGTTTGTTATTCCACCTTTTCCTGGGAGGAAGAAGCCGGGGCCCTTGATCTGGCTTGAAGCTAAACACTTAGCTTTTGTTCCACGAGATGAATAAGAGCACGGAGAACGAGGCATTGGGGAAAAGGAGGGAAAAAGGAAGAAGAAAGGACTTGGGGGGCCAGAGGAGAAATCCGGTCACCAAGTGCAGAGTGAGGTTGGTCATTCTATACCCCGCTGAAGCTGAGGCCCCGTCACAGAACAAGAGCCGTTCCTTTTGATGATGTTCAACAGATCTACTGGCAGTGTCTGCACATTAAATTAAGACTGGGGAATTTCAGGACTGAACATACTGCATCAAATTTAGTCTACGTGAACATCTCTTGTTATTCAAAGGTTTAAAACTACTAGTATAATTAGAGTTTATATTCCAGATATTAAGGTAAGCGGTTTGACTGTGATGACCAGTATCCATTTTTGAAACTCTTGTTTTTAGGCTGCAGAGGAAGTAGTTCTTCTGTTGACCTGACTGAATTGACTCCTAAAGATTTCTTTTCTAGTTTGATAACAACATTTGGCACAAAAATATCAAAGATGTCATAATATTTAAAAAATGTTTGACAGTGTCTGAGGTATCAAGAAGAAAAAATAAAAACTGACAGACAAAATAAGGATGATTTGTAAGCATGCATTTAATACTGGTGGTGGTTAACCATTAGCTGCTAATAATGCTAAAGCTAACCGTATTTGCTGTTTCAAAGTTGCCGTTATTTTTTTGTTTCGACTACATTTGACCAAATCCAATTCAAAATGTACAATATTTGCAAAAATATTTACATTTGTCGAACTTGGACTGAAATAAGACACTTAACAAGAATCAAGAAATATGTTTGTTTACTCAGGGTGGTAACAACAAAAATAAAGATTGTTCTGATTAGGACACTACACAAAAAACTCAAAAAAGTGCTAAAATAGTCTAAAGTTCACACAAGCAGTGTGCAAAATCATCACTTCCATGTGTTAGCCATGCCTACTTCATTATTCTGACCAATCAACCAAGTTGTGTAACCTAGATGATTAAGTTTTGCAAAGATGACATGTTCAGTACAATTAGTGAGAACTGCAAGATAATATCATTGTTACTTTCTTACAGCCCAAGAGAGAAACAATTTTTTTCGGTTCTTGTAGTTTATACTTGTATGTTACATTGAGCAGAAACTCTTTAAAACACAATTTTTGATTTTTAAAACCTTTATTTTATTTTTGGAAAACCAATATTTGAACTCTTTCTCCTATTTCTACAATCGAGGAATTAGCATTTCAAACGCATAAAACCAATGTAACAAATATTAAAATTCTGACTAAATTATTGCACACTGACTACAGATCTAACACACAGCGTGTGGTTTTTAAAAGCTTCTCTATATTTTTGATATTAAAACAATAAAGATTATTAGTTTTCTGGAATTACTCCTAAAATATCATCTTGTCTTGTGAGTTGGACATTTTGTTACACTGTTAGTTGGAAGGGATAAAGCCCACTATAAACAAACATGGCTCCACCAACTCTCAGTGGAGCCGTGTGATGAATAGTACCAGTCAAAATCACAGCTGATGCTCATAACCCGATTTTCACAGGGAATTTTGCACAACTTCATTTTGCAGTAACACTATCCACCTTGTAAAAATGAACACCCTCTTCTGACAGCACAAGTGAGAAATGGGATAGTTTTCCCACTGAGTTCCCAGATGTAGGATTGCCATTGTATTCACACACCCAGTGTTAGCCCAAGAAGGCACCCTTTAAAAAAGGCTCAGTCTACGCTTTGCAGAAAAAACAAACCAGTGATATGTAAGAGGTGGCAGTGTGAAACCCTCAGTACAAAGTGCTTGTTTACTCTAGAGTAACCCCAAAAGGAACACTTGATTTGAAATTTGACATCCTCTTCTCGTATGGCATTTTAAAACCGTCGTCCCACTAAATATTTGGGTTCCCATGATATGCCTGATGCTAAGTAAGGCCGTGCGTGTGCTGGCGTGTGCGTGAGAGAGAGTGCGTGTGTGTGTGTGTGCAGTACAGCGGAGCAGAGTACATCTGCAGTGGTAAGGAAACAGCCTGTTAGCATACAGCTTTGACAACTCCATCAGGCCAGTCTCAAGGTAGCTGTCAATCACAACAAATCATCTCATCCCCGAGCGCTGCGAGGACCTCTCTCCACTACTACACACATGACAGGCCCCTACAGCTCTATTTACCCATGCACACCCTCCCAGCACCAATGATTTTGTAATTAGAAAACACCAAAAGAGGAAAGGGAGAAAGGGGCTGCTAGTAAAGTAAGTCGGTAATAAGTTTTGGATACAAAGCAAGTGAATGGCGTCTTTCACTCGCTACATTGGCATTTGAAGAGGGGGTTGGCACTTGCATAGAAAAAGCAAAGGCATTCTCATTCACTCTCCCATTTAGGGAACAATATAGGCTTGTGTGGGTGCGTGCGTGTGTGTGTATGTGTTAAGGTGGGGGTGGAGTGTAGGAGTGTCACACGCAGACTCGATTTGCAAGACTCATTTTCAGCTAAGTATAATTAGATTAATGTGGCGATGGCATAGCTCAAAGCCAGGCCCTCTCCGCTTCCATCCCAGAGCATATGAATTAGCTACTAAACACATCTTTATTCCAGGCAGATAAAGCACTGGTGTGAGTGTTTAGCATATCCTTTATGATGGGGAAAGATGTTAATTGTGTCCCATTACTTCTAAACTGTTTGCTTGTTGTATTAATCACTGTGCTAATTGATGCAGAAATAAAATTGTTGCCACAGGCGCAGAGGGGAGAGAACCAAAGTCAGGGATAGTGGATGAAAGATTATCGTTGCAAACATATGGAGATGGTTCTGCTTTGAAAGTTTGCTCCATCTACCCACAAGCACCGCATGGGCCTGAGTGTTACTCTATGAGTCTCATCAAAGGTGAGGTTGGTTCTGAATGAAATGAAACATGTTCAGTGGCTTGTTCACATATTTGGTAAAGGGGAATCTTTGCAACAATCTGGACAGCTCTGGCAAATTAGCATTTTAAAACACAGATCTCATTTGTGCAGCAAATACTTTGTGATTCAGAAAGCAAAGCACCCTGTAATTTCCAATGCACTCTCTGCCTTGTCTTTTTGAATGGACACATTGGGTTTGTATAATTATTGAGCTCAATTTTCTTCTGAATGGATCAGAATTCCACATCATTCTGCTTTTAGGTTGAGCATCTTTAGGATGCTCAAAGTAAACCTGTTCATTTTATTTCTAAGGCTTCATCAACATTTTAAATGTGTTTTGTGTCACTCTGTTTTTCAATATTTGTTTTGTAGTCAGATGCATTTTTTGATTTTACAAGTAACCCATATAAAGCATTCTTCCTCAACCATTTTCAAATGAAATTTTCACAATGAACTGACTCGGAGTTTTATAAAAGTGCCATTTTTAATGCCTTTGAACTTAAATGTGACAATTGAGACTTTTTAACTGAGGCTAACGTGTATTTTTAAATCCTCCCTTTTCTCCGTTATGACCTTGTCCACCAAGAATTTAAGAGCAAGATGCAAGGGAGTAATGATCCCAGAGAATGATCCCAAATGAGAAATCATCAGTTTTTCTGCCCCAGGCTTAAGCAAACAGTGAAGCTATGACATTTTTCTTCATGTCATTTGATAAAAGACTTTATATCTGTCAGAGTTTTATGTATCTGCCTTGCATTTAATTTGTATACAAATGAAGGTCGCTTTAAATAAATAACATGCCACCATTACTTTTCCACAAATGTGAATTAGCTGGAGACACAATATCTGATGAATAACTGATGAAAGTTGACCAGGAAGCCTGCCAAACTCAGGAATGGCTATTACTGATGGCAGCCCAATTTACTTTCTGATCAAATCATCCAGCTAATAATTTTTTTATCTATTCAGGGCATAAATAGATTGTGTATGAAGCATTTTACTTTTATCCTGAGATGGTTGGGTGATTTTTATACAAAATTAAATACATAAATAATAATAATTTAAAAAGTAACAATTTCCATGCACCAACACAATCGAAAGTTTATGTTGTTCATCCCAATACACACACTATGGAAAACCAAGTGATCAAAGTAACAAAAACATTGACAGGACTTTTTTTTTTGTCACACTTAAATGTTTTACATTATCAAACCTATTCTAATATCAAACAACAGTATCTTGAGTAAATATAAAACAGTTTTCAAATTAAGATTTCCTTCAAATCAAATCAAATCAAATCAAATTTTATTTGTATAGCACATTTCAGCAGCAGAGCATTTCAAAGTGGTTTACATCATAACAAACACAAAATCACAAAGTCATGCACCATAGAATCAACAATCAAAACTTTACATTAAGTCAAGTGCCTTCATTAAATTCGTAATTGATTATGTTTCAAATACAACTCTAAACAAGTCGGTTTTTAGTCGAGATTTAAAGGAAGTCAGTGTTTCAGAGAAAAAGAACCATCAAAACCAACCTGGCTCCACGACCTGATCAGATTTCAGTGTTCTTCCACACACAGTGAAATAGGAAATGATTAGAGGGTAAAATAAGGCAATTGTCAGTTTGATTTACTCTAGACGACCTTCATGTTTTACATGTGAAGAAGCTAAAATAATCCTGTGCTTGTTGTGTTGAACAATCATGTTGACCAAACTGGTCATGCAGTCAATACAGTCCGCCTAAGAAACTATATTTTCTTCCACATATATTTCTCTTGCTACTGTATTACAGCTTTATTCCTGGTTTTAGCTGTGTTCATGTCAAAATGAGATCTTGGAGTTTTAACAAAAGAGAACAAGAATAGGACTATTACAAATTTCTATAAAGGGATGTTAAGTAAGAATTTTACTATTTATATTAAATTTGTCAACAAAGATGACAAAATTTGTCATCATAATTTAGACAATTTATAAGATTGTTGTCTATACTTAATTGAAAACATTGTAACACATAACGTGTGTGGGTGTGTGTGGGGTGTGTGTGTGTATGCGTGTGTGTGTGTATATATATATATATATATATATATATATATATATATTTACTTTTTTGAAGTTTAGCTCATTGTCATTTTAGGCCACTCTTTGGCTGCCTCAGTGTGACACACTGGTCACTCTAACCCTGTTTTTAGGTTAACTCAGCACATTGGGATTGACTAGAACTTGACAGCAAAACAAAACACATATCAAATAGTTTTTGACCCTGCAAGATAAAAGTGTAGAAAGTTTAGAGCTCTTAGAAACGGTTTGGTCTAACAGTTCAGGTGTCTGAATTTCTGACACAAAGACCAATAAATGTGTGCCTACCTGAAGGCAAAAACAAATACGCTGCTTTTTCCTATTTTGTTCACAGAATCACACTCCAGCTTCCTTTAAGAACACATTTTAAATTCAACACATTTCTGCATGACATTAAGGCAAGTAAAAGGATTTGCAGGTGCCAACCACAAACACAGAGGACTTAATGTGTTGGTGTATGCCTCGCTGCCTCTCTAACCGCCAGTGTGAACACAGCACAAACACAGGCGGCCATTTAAAGAGTCGCAGGCCTGTAAGGAGCAGGCGATGAATGAAGAGATTCAGAGAGGACTTCAGAGGTCTTCGCTGGTCGACCAGCCGCTGCCTTAAAACCTGCTGTGTTTTTGTATGCAGATTCCCCTTGTCAGAATTCATTTATTCAAAAGGGGCTATCTGAGAGTGCGCGTTATGAGACAAAAATAGTCGCATTCACGTTCGTCTCGAAAAAACATTTGGAATGCTAATGCCACAAGAACATGCCGTCTATGTGGCCATGTTTGTGTAAGAATCTGATCCAGCGCACCTCAACTCTCTGGCCCGGAGGCACAGTTCACACAGACAGGAGAGCACTGATACCACTTGCAGAGTTCAATACTCTAAATTTGCGCTGGAAACACTTTTTCTTGTTGCAAGAAACGTTTATCGTTGGCACTCTCTCTCTCTATGTAGCCGCTAGATTCAATAGCAAAAGCAAGAGGGAGAAAAAGAAATCTATATTTTTAAAAGGTCTTTAGATCATTCTGGTCATAGAATTGCACCTTTGTTTATCAAAATAGATGTCCACGGTGATGATTGCAAAATTGCTAACCCTAACTAAGAAACGATAAATCTCCAGTGTTTCACAATAGATTGAACCATGGCGTCACAATTTCGGTCTGTGTTTTTCATGGATCTCTGTGCCCGGCTCCCTCTTTCTCTCCCCCTCAGCACTCTTAGGTTCTGCACAGGTGGTAGAAGCTTCCCCGGTAGTGTCTTTCTCGCTCCTTTTTGTTCTCCTCCAATTGCTCTGATCGGGAGCTGTTGATGGTGATGACAGTGCTGGCTGTCCATTGATTTGCTGTGCCCCCCTGGTTGTGAGTTCACAGCAGATGACACTCTTCCTTGGGCTTTAATTAGAGCTGCCCCCATCTTCTCTTCTTTCTGCCCTGGATGTGGTTCGTCAGATGAACACAAAAAGCTCCCACAAACAAAACTCCCTGCTAGGAAATAGCCAGCACCGGCCCTGCTGTGGCTAGTATTTAGTGCCTTGTCTGTAAACCTGTATGAGCAAGATAGAGGACATTTTCTGTGTGTAGATGAATGCCCTTTTAATCCAGATTATTATTATTAGGCCTATTTTTTTTTTTTAAAGCCATGCATGTGAACTAAAGTGCACAATTAGAAATAGACATCTCTGTACCTTTTTACAGATCTCCAGGTGTAATTTTTGAATAAATAAATAAATAAATAAATAAATAAATAAATAAATAAATAAATAAATAAATAAATAGAGAACTGCAATCTAACTGGAAGGATGGTACATTTTGTTGATCCTTCTATCGCCCATGTGGCTTTGTCCTACCCCCTGCTCTGCCATAAGATACAGAAGCCCCAACTTACCATCTGTCCTGGACCTGAGCCACTCCAAACCTGAGCGGGAGAGCGGCGGAGGAGAGAGTGGACAGACAATCCGTGGTCTGGTCAGGGGCTATTATCTCAGTGGTCACGGGTCCTTGCACATATTTCATGGTTGCTCCCAGGGTGTCTTCTCACAGCTATTAGCACACTGTATTCATTTTTGGGCACTTGTGGGTCACTTGTGGGCTGCATAACGCTCTTTCACAGCTGAAAGACAAATGAAATATGAAGCACGAGAGATGAGAGCTGAAGGGTCGCCATGATAAACAGTCTATTCTCCTGAATTTGGCTCACAGATTATATTCCGGCTGTCTCCTTACTTCTTTTCCCTCATACACTCGCTGATGGGATGGTTCCTTAACAACTAAAGTAAAGACACAAGATATATGTTTTTTTTTGTTTTTTTTTTCCAAATCATTGAATTTGTTTCCTTAGTAAAGAAAAAAAAGGGGGGCAATCTTTTAGAAAAACCTTTTGCATTGTAGGTTTTTAGTTCACCTTCATTTTTAATACAGTAAATTGCAAATAAGTACACCCCTATTTTATCACATTACAAACACAAACTTCTATGCATTTAATTTAGATTAATACTGTGCAAGTGATAGATGGTTTTTTACAAGTCTGAAAGGTGTGGTGAAAAACTGTATTTAACCCTATTTTCTTCTTAAAACAAGTCAGTCAGTGTCCATTAGTTAGAAAACAGAGTCCACCTCTGTATTTTTTATCTCAGTTTAAATATAGCTCTACCATCTTCACCAATAGCTGAAAGACAACGCAAACAGGTCCAGTATAAAACTGGGGAGAAGTTGAGTTAGTGATATAAAACAGTATGTAAGCAGTTATATAATGGTAGGTTTGTATGTTGGGACAACTGCAAACCTACCAACAAATAGCTATGTATGCTCACAGAGTGGTAATCATAAAAACAACAAAGACATATAAGGTAACTCTGGAGGAGCTGCAGAGTTCAGGCAGAAGAGTCTGTTGACAGGACAACAATTTAATGTGCCGTCCTTAAAACTAACTCTTATGGAAGAGTGACAACAAGAAAGTCAATGTTAAAGTCATTACCAAATTATTTGTTTGCTTGTTAAAATTACTGTATTTGTTAGTTGCAAATGGAAGAAGGTACTCTCAATAGATGCACACAACTAAATCCAGCTGAGAAACAATGTCAAAACTTGAAAATAAATGATTGCAAATGTTCTTCTTCCAGCCTAACTGAGCTTGAGGTGTTTTGCTGAAATGAATGGGCAACAGCTCCGTCCTCTTCATGCCCTTAAGCTGGTAGAGACTTTCAGCTGTAGTCGCAGTAAAAGTTGGTCATAGTTGGGGTATGTTATTCAGAGGTTCTTGAATATCCTGCTAGCCACACTTCTCTGTTCTCCACTTGTAAAAAGTAAAGTGTATTTTTTCTTAGGTGGTCATCGATTGTGTATCATGTTTGGAGTCAGCTGGTTGTAATTAGTTCACTTAAGTTCCTAATTGGGAAGGCTAATCTATTTTTAGTGTACTAGTGCTCTTCAAAAATGTGCTATATGCTAATATTTCTAACTATAAACCAGGAATATAATCCTAAAGTTAATTTATAAATTAATTCAAAACAGAAGCTACTGTTGGTCCTGAGGATAATCAAGAGAAACGTAAACCCATTTAAACATCCTAATTATCTCTCCACCTTAAATGTGTTCCATAGATTAATACACACTTGCATAGATGCCCACGAAAAGAACCAAAAAACATGTGTCCACATGTTCAGATTCCAAAACACACATGGTCGAATGCATGCTTGCAGACAGGCACATAATCAATGCAGTCTTATAGCAGAGCTGACCAGTGGGGGGGCATGACCTACCAGGTGACCCATGCATGTCTCCACTAGTGCCAGTGCTTGCCTGTGACTGTGTGCGTGTCTATTAGTGTAAAAGTCAGCTGTTCATCCAAGCGAGCACTGTATATTTCAGTTTAAAGCTCATAGGTGCGCTGCCAGACACTGCATAGTAAAACAGCATCACGGTGCTAATGTGGTGTTCAGTTTTCATAACCCTTTTTGTCTCTTGAGTCATCCTGCCAACTCTCCGTAATCCTGAGTCAAACCTTCACTCTGGAGTCAAAGTTTAAGGTTTAAGACATTCTGATGGCGTTAGTAGAGAACAAAGTGGAAGTCCAGTCATAAAGCCAATCAGGGAAGTCCTCGTTGTGTCTCATAAATCTTCTACTTTGTAGGGTTACTGGGAGGTCTGGGAAGTGAAGATTTCCCACCCATTATTTTCAGGAAACCTCAGACAACCTCCCCCTGAACCCAGGTCGTGGAGGGTTGTGACCTTGGGACGATCGTCATTGTTGTTTCAGTAACTATGGCAATCAGGCTCCCCTGTGCTGGGAGGTTCCCACTCCATTTTGTACAGATGCGAATAGCACAGAGTATATCATACAATTCACATTTAAGTTACACATCTATTGTTAAGGTGAAGCTGTGTTGAAATGCAGTCAATATCCTTTGATCCAAACAGAGTTTGTATCAGAGTTTGGATTCATGTGAGGCTTATAATGCTGATACTGAAGTCAAGATTTCAGTATTTTCTAAGTTCAAAAGAAAACATTCTAGTCATTCATTTGTGAACTGGATTTCAACTACTTTGTTCTACCTCATCAAATTATATAGCGTCAGTAAATATTTTAATGTATAAGCAATAACTATCCCTGTGTTTCTTGTATTCAATTTGACTTGTTACCTGCTTTTGAAAGGCAACAACAAACAATTAATTTTGGATTGGCTTTTAGCAGACTTTAGTTAGTTGTTTAGTTTCACTGCACGTTATGACTCAATTTTCAAAATATTTTATTCACTGTGCTTATTTTCTATGCTTTGTTGTTGTGATTAATATCTTTTGATCGCAGTAAGTAGATTTTGTTTAATTTTATTTAATAATTTACCCAAATTTGTTGCTAGATGTTGGTTCTTTTGCCCTTTCAGCATTTCATTTATTTTCGGTACATAATAGAGTATCTACTACAAAACATCATTCTGATGCATTGGATAACATGCATCTATTTGTAGCTAAATCTACAAAATGGAAATAAGAAGGAACATAATGGTGATGTTAATAACAATAATAATAATAAAAAATGTTTTCTTTTTGTTTGCATGTATGTTTTTTTTTGTTCCAAATTTAATTCTCATGAACCAAGTTGCAGTTCATGCCACCTCAACAGGTTTAAGATATATTTCCAGAGGGAAACCAACCATCTCCATCTCAGTGAACAGCAGAGCTCTCTGGTGGCGCAGGGATAAGCCCTTTGACAGAACATTGAAAGGTTTTCTGAGACTCCTGAGGCAGGTTGCTAACCTGAGACGATTAGCAGGTTTCCAAAAAGCGGTCTTCAGGGGCAGGTGGGTTTTGTCACTGTGACAGTCTCTAATAACTAACCCTGCAGAAAAATAAGTGGCAGAAAGTACAGAACAGTCATGTTATGTGAAAGTCTTCATTCTTACATTTTGAATATTAGTCCATTATGCCAATATATCACTTTCAACAGAAAAATAAAAAGCAAAACATGGTACAGGTGCACCCTTCACCTCTAACGCCTTAAAAAGTTTCCCCCAATCTATCAAAGCCTCTTTTTATGACTTCTGTTCCACTTCTAGTTCCTGTAACAGCCATGTAGGCCATGCCAAATGTGCCCAGAAATAAGCTGGGCCTCCCCACTGTCTCTGAGATTGCCCACCCAGGAGTCTGGCACACGCCACAGTGAGCAGGAGGCCCTCTGGATTACAGTAATACACAGGATCTCATAATGGAAAGCTGCCGTGCACATTTCCCTCTCTCCGCCCCCATTGTCCACACTACCAACTGCACAATCAGGATATGAGTGTATGTTTGCACTCGTTAGCATCTCTGGATTTGTCAGTGCCCCACTTCACCCTTTGAATTGGTCCTTACTGCTTCTTGGCTTCGGCGTGGGTAAACATGTTTAAAAACGTGATTTTTAAGGCAAAGAAAAACTGGGATTACATCATCCAACACAACATAAAACTAGCTTTAAAATGTGCTTGAACGCTTTCAAATGACCATCTTGATTTATTGAGGGTAGTTGAAGTCACGGGTCAAAAGAAAAACAATGACAAGAACAAACTTGTCTTGTCCTGTTCATGAGTTACTACATGAACAGGACCTACCGCATGTTAGACAAACATTGCCACTTTCCCCCATCCCTCTGTAATCACCAAATAATTAATGGGCCTCTGGTTGACCTACAGATAGGCGAGGGACAGGACATCCAGACACATTTGAAAGCCCATAAGAGGAAATGGTTAAGAGGAAAATAGTAAGAGAAGTAGAAAGCTAAAGACTTTTTTGGGTGACTAACAAAGGCGCAGGTGGGCCAAAGAGAGCAGAGGGGTGTTCTACCTCGAGTTTAGACCACCAGGTTACCACAAACTGTACATAATTACACCACAGAGGTCATTTACTCTTCTAAGTGGCTTGCTTACCAGCCCCTTCGGTGAGTGCACGCCAATCAGGCTGGTGCTTTAGACAATGGGCCATGTGTGCATCTGGGTGTTGTAAGAGGAGCAGAGGTAACAAGAAGACCACCACTGATCAACATGGATGAGATATTTCAAAAGGGCACAACAAAAAAGCTCTGAAAAAGGGGGGGAAGCAAGGAGAGGCCAGAGGTAGACAGACGGATGGGGCAGGGTCCGCTTATGTTGCAGGGAGGCACGTCTTCAAGCCTATATTTATCCAGGAGGTTCAAGGGGGAAAAGGCGGATACAGTGACACTTAGCACGGTTGTAGAGCAGATGCTTTCTCAAACAGAAATAAGAGGATTGGCAAACTATAATAAACCACAAGTCTTGCACGCACTCTCCACCTTGATTACCTTTTCACGAGCAAGTAAAGAGATTAGCATCAGAAACTGCCAGTGGTTTTATTTGCAGCGCCTTGCGAAAGTTGTGATACCCCTTCATATTTTGACACAATAAGACCACAAACGTCACCGTCTTTTTTAATTGAAATTATAAGTGACTGACTAACTCAAAGTGTGACTTAAAAGGAAAAGGAAAATGGTACATGGTTATCAAAAATTTGTATTTTTACAAAACAGTGAAATGTGGATACGCATTTATATCCAAGCACCTTTACGCTGATCTGGTCACCAAATTAGTAAAACAGAGTCAAAGTTGACTGGCAACTCCTGAAGTCATTGACATTACTTCATTATGTTTGCTGTGTGCTTCAAGTTATTGTCATGTTGGAAGATGAATCGTTTTAGTCAGAGGTGAAGAGGACTCTGGAGCAGGAATTTTTTGAAGTCTCTCTCCATTTTTCTGCGGTGGTTGGGTCTGACAATGTGTCAGACACATTTCTACAAAATTCAAGTGGGGTGCCACATCCATAAGGTCAAAAGAGTTTTGCAGTTCTCACTTTTGATATATGTATTGCTAACGAGCCAATCGGTTGGCCTGCCAACAGTAGCAGTGGAAGTACAGAGAGCCATTAAAGGCCTGGCCCCAGCAACAAAAACAAAACGTATCCACCTGAGACCACAGAGGGACAGGATGCGGGCTACTTATAGCAACCCAAAACCAAACCACATGAATAGCAGGAAAAACGGCTCAGTACGAGAGCTGCGCCGGGCCGTTTGAAGTGCGCCACCTCTAAACTATTCTGAAAAGCCACCCCTGCATCTTTGAAGACGGGTCTTCCTCCACGCTCTCGTGTCCTGTTGTGGATGAATTGTTTCCTCTTTCACTTTGTCTCCTTTTTCCTGCAGAAACTGACACTGTTTTATTGTTCTCCTGAGCCCAAACCCTCTCCTCTTTGGAGGCTGAGGGAGAAGAGCTCTCGCCGCTCTCCTCCCTGGTACGAGATGGACAGTAAGATACCGACAGGTGACGCAGGGGTGGCCATCCTCAAGAATCAGCAGAAGGATAACCCCCCGCTTATCGTTACCGTTTCCTCTGCCCATAAGGTTGCGACCTTGCACTGCCCTTCGCCTAAGAATGGACTGCTAGTGTAATTTATCACTCAAAGCTGCGTGAAGTCATTACACAAACATGACACCAGAATGAGGGAAAAAGAGTGACATATTTTGTTGTCTTTGGTGGGATTTTAATGGCTGACCTTGTAGATGCAACAGATTTATGGCATTCACAGGGATGGAAAATAGGCATTTGCCTCTCTTAAGTGAAAAAAAAAAAACAACAAACAATGCACATAATGAAAAAGGTAGAATGTGGACATCAGTATATCAATGATGATTTTTGTCCTTGATGCAACATGTGGGACATAAAGCATTACAAACAGAGAAGGCTCTAAAATTAAACTAAATATCAATGTTTCAGCTGTTACAGCTCAACGTATCACATCACATACCTCCTGTGGGTTGAATGAAGTTGTTGTTGCATGCTTTACAAGAATATGTATATGTATAAAATATTTTCATCTCCGAGCACTGTAACCGAGTATTATCCGTGCTGTCTCAGATAAAGCTACAGTATATGCACTTCTTTTGTCTCCTGTGGAGAACAGGAGCTGACTTTAACACTCAATATCATGGAATCTTGTTGCACTTGCAGACTGTTTGGTTTTCTCCTGTGGAACAAGTTCATGTCAAAATGTATCATCACGTTCTGCCTGATCATTCTAGAAACTATGAAGATTTTTTTTTCTTTTTTAATACCTTTGGCATAGATTTTGGATAATTCTTGTACAAAGAATTATCCATTAAAATTAGTGCAACATGTCAAGCAATACATGAAAAATGATCTACAGTAGTGCATGGGAATGTTTTGTTCTGTGCCATCATTCTCTTTTTCACTTTTTTATTTTATTGTGTCAATAGAAAACTCTGGTATTTTCATTGAGTTGTTAGCTAACATGCACTTCATTTATCAAACATGCAAATCTAATTGAATGCCTATAGATACTAAAGCTATTAGATATTGGGTAACGGTTGTTCCATCTTACCCCGTTAATGGCATCGCTTACATTAGACATAGATGCTTATTGGTCAATTTCATTTGTTTCCTTTAACCCTTTGAAATCTGTCAGACCACTTCCCCTCATTTTAAATATCATCTACTAATTCATTTAGCAATATTGCAGTTTGATCACATAGTTAATTAGTAAAATTAAACTTCAAATAAACTGTAGAATTAAGCAAAGATAGCTTAATATGTTTGTGTTATGTTGGATATTTTGGTTTTCTTTTATTAGTAATACAAGTTTTCTTTTATTTGTCTTTTATCACAGCTCTTTTGAAAGCCCAAAGAGCTGTGTGGATATAAGACTGTTTCAAACCAAGTCCACATTTTGATGCTGGGTCTTTTTCTGCCTGCGAGCGTCTGGGTATTTGTTAAAACCTCGACATGAAACCCTCTCAGCAGATAAATTTAGTCTTTGTGTTTGTGGGACAGCAAACTGACATTCACATAAATTAACGGGGCCAAACTGGAGAGCTTTAACTAATGGAGTATTTCTTGTTGTAATGACAAGATAGGAGAATAATGAAGTGTTAGTTTGCTTCATAATAACGCTCGATATCCAGGGAAGTGCAGATAGGCACATTAGAAGTCAAAGACTGTTCCAGAATAATAGGAAGGCTCAGAGATAATGTACTCTCACGGGGGGGCCGCGACATTAGCAACAGCGCAGCAGGGCTCGGCTTGCACATGTGCCAATGACGCATTAAATCCTTCAATGACAAAAGAAACATGAAAGGTATATCTGTAGGCACACAGATTCACGGCTATTATTCATCAGACATCATACTGTACATATTTCTGTAACAAAGAGATCGCTAATGTTGGCTGCTAACGGCACTGAGCGTGTGAAAACAAGACAGAGGCATTGTTTTTGTAAGATCATATGTTACAATTTGATTTTACAATTTGGAAGAAGTCCTGCAGATTTTCATAATTAATATTAGGGTATTTGTCTTAGAGGAGAAAAAAAAAAATCCAAATAGCAACGACTGTGCTCTATTTAAAATGCATATTTGTTAAATGCAGTTCCACTTACAGGAATCAAAAATCTGTAATGAGATCACACAGTTAAGAAAATGATGAGAGACACAAATGGGACAAAACAAAAAAGTACAGATGACATTAACTTCTGCTCAAATGAGCACAGTAGGAGGACACACAAGGTATTTAGCACCACTTTTTCTGTCTTCTCATGGTGTTTGTCAACATTTTAGTGTATTCAACCTCCGTCTTCCCTGATGGCAGATATGGTGGGTGAGTGTAATAGTGCCACCCCCCCACCACCCTTTCCAACCCCTTTCCTTCATTAGATATTAATTTATTCATTACATGTTAACTCTGTGAGACCTTGGAAGGAGACACCAGGTGACTCTTCTTCATTTGGTCCCCACTGCTCTCCTCTGGGCCCAGGACAAACCGCAGTAATGCCACACAGTTGGGGAAGCACTGAGCAAATTATTCAGCTCCATGGAGAGGGACTCTTTGTGGTAAACACACGGTGGGACATTTGTGCTGTCATAATTAAATCTGTGAATCCGTAAGACCGGGGTGCCTTTATTTTGGGTAAACAGACAAACATGTGGAGTGGGAAACATAGATGAGTAGAAAACTATTTTATTTACTTTTTTGTAAATACTATTAAAAAGTACCTTTTTTATTTGTAGTGCATTTTGGGTTTGGGTTTGTTGTCTTAATAATGGGTGCAGCAAGACACTACTAAAAAACGGCACAATATTATCATTATAACGAGTGTATATTGGTAATATGAGTCTCATAAATAAAGATATGCGAGGTAAGACTGACACTCTATTGGGGGGGGTCATCAAATCCAGGCCTCGACGACTGGTGTCCTGAAAGTTTTAGATGTGTCCCTGGTCTTACACACCTGAATCAAATGGCTGAATTGCCTCCTCAGCATGCAGTCAGGTTCTGCAGAGTCCTGCTAATGACCTCATTATTTGGCTCAGGTGTGTTGAAGCAGAGACACACCTAAGAGTTGTAGGACACATTATTTATTATTATTTATTATTATTTCAATAATGTGGCCTGCCTACTTGATGCCACAAGCATTCTTAATTTCATGAAGTCAATCGTGCAATTATGATTGTTTATATCGTTTTTGTTGAGCGAAACTGCCCCAGCACATGTAAGCAACCAGCTTCTCCATATGGTGTCCTTGAAATGCCAGGACGTAACACCTCACAGGAGATAAAAATAAATGCATTCATCTAAAAATCATCCAGTCTTTGGAAAGACTCGATGCAGAAGTACCAGATACCTTCAAATCCCATCTCTACTTTGTTTGTTTTGTTCTTTGTTAATTTCTTCTTTTAAACATTTGATAAGTTAGCAATACATGTGCTTTGCTAACTTACAGTAAAACAGAAGGCTCAAAATGTCATTTGGCAGCCATGAAGGCGTGATTGTTATGGGAACCAAGAGAGGTGAATCTTTGATAATAGCAGGACTTCCCATTTCTGCTAGACTGTTCAAACCTTAAAGTCCACACTGAATATGACCTCTTTAAAAGATGGCTTGAGATAAAAATAAATAAATAAATAGATTTTTTGTATGTGAAAATATAAAAAGGGAGACCAATCAGTGCTTTTATCTCATTAGGACCAACAATTATTGAAAACACAGTTTATGATTTGTGTACTATTATTTTCACAAACTGGATTCATAGGTTTTGCAAAGGTATTTCTGAATTCTCCTCTGATGCTGTTCTCGTTAAACCAATATCATGAATTGCCCGGTCTCGTCAAACAGGATTGTTGCACCCTTCTTTTAAAGGATTAGAATATATATATATATATATATATATATATATATATATATATATATATATATATATATATATATATATATATATATATATATATATATATATATATATATTCAAATCAGAAAAACCTGAGGCGTAAGATCAACATACACAGTTCAAGGCAAGGGCGGGCCTGTAGGACTTTATAACTTCCTTATATGAGTGAAAGAGCTCTCAATCTCCAGCCAAGCTTTGAAAGATCAGAGAGAAAGTCGCCCGCAAACATCAATGCCAAGCTTTCCTCCATGGCCCATCAATGGGAGAAAATCCCCAGTGAACAGAGTGCCCGGCTAATCCACAGCTAAATGACACCTCCGAACGCTAATGCCTAGACTGACCACAGAAGCAATCTGCACCGACACCTTCACACACGTCCCTGCTGATGCTTTTCAGTCAGGGGAAACTTGAAAGAGCCGAGGCCATCTCTGTCTCTTTTTCTGAGTGCCACCTGCTTTGCATCCCCGCACCGCGAGCTGCTATAGAGAGACATCTCCGGCAGACGAGAAAGACCCATTGTGTTTGGACGCCTTTGAGGGCATTGTTCTGCTTCACTAAGGCTGGGCCGACATCTGCACCATTCACTCCGAAGGAAGTTGTAATCACTGCTCACACTCTTTGCTGTGCAGCTCCAACTTCATAGCAAGAAGGCCTCTGGTAAACAACAGGCTGAAGAGAGGGGGAGTGCTTGTATAGGATTTAAAAGGGGTTCATGTTATTCTGGAGAGGAATTAGACTAAACAGAAACTCTTATATGCCCCCTTATAGGGCTCTAGATCCAGAAGCTTTTTTTGTAGGCTCAGATTGTCTGAGTACCCTCTGCAATCATAAAACATTTTAGATTACCTCTCCACCAAAAAAAGTGAAATAATCCTGAATAACTTCCCAGAAAAAAAGCAACAACAAAAAAATCTTAGGCTATCTATTTCAAAATGCACCTCACTATGCTTTCATCAGTTAAAAGCAAAGAAGAAACACCATTCTTGTTTCCATGGTCAACATGCAAAGGGTTTTGAAGCAGTTTTCATTTACATATAATTACACTTTAATAGAAGTCTGACTGGTTTGGGGTAAGAGACCGGTCGTGCTTTCTGCAGAGGAGACCCCCTATGATAAAGGATGACAAGCCGCAGCGCTAGCTCCATCTCAGGCTAATTAAACGAATCAATTAAGAGACTATTGTCGTAACTGTGTAACTGATGTTCTGTAGTGGCAAAAAAAAGCAAAAAACGGTCCCTTGGGGAGGTCTTCCAACCATATTAAAGCCGCTATCCACTACATCTCTATCTGATACCGACGTAGGCACTTATTTGCGCCTTGCTGTCATGTCATCGGAGGCGGGCACATTATGGAAATTGAAATGGAGGGGTAGAAGGGAGCAGGGCTGAACTCAGTGTGAAGCGACGGGGTTCGCTTCCCATCACCCTCCAAGGAGAATTTGCCTCAGCAAACTCTAAAGTCCCTCAAAGTTCCCTAATAGCAGAGCCAGAGCCGGCACACCCAGCTGTGTGCATCCAGTCACTAGGTAAGGGTCGCGTAATTAGCATACTCCTCCCTGCCAGGCAAGTCGAGTTGATGCAGATAAATTATCATATTAGATTTACCCTCCTCAGTTCAACTGATTGGTTCCCAAATTGTTTTAGATGGCCGTCATTAATCCTTACCATAGGCTAAGTGCTTTGCCTCAGATCTGATTGCACAGAGGCGCCTAGGGTCAAATTAACAGAATACTAATGTCTGAACTCTGTCTCATTTGCAGTTTCAGGATGCTGTTTCTATTACAGAAAAAGGGAGTCAATTGTCATTTATCTAAAATAGGTTTGAGAAGCTCTCTAGATGATAATAGAGGTCCAAGGTAAGAAGAGACAATGATTCTGAGCACAAAGTGTGTGTGAGAGCTCAGCAATGATCACATAGTGCTAGTGCAAGCGTCTCCTTTAGAACAAGATGTGAGATACAGAGCAATTAATTTTGATATTTTCCAAACAAATATTACATTTTAAAAAATGTGTGTAATTTAATCTCAGTAAAAATACAGCTCTGTTGTGAAGGACTGAGAGGAGACTGTCTGCAGAAAAGTGTGGGGCTCTCTCTGGAGGAGATGCATAGATCCACATCTCAGGTGAGCGTTTCTGTTGACATTTAAGAAGTCTAGCTTTTATGGACGAGTGACAAGGATAAAGCCATTGTTGAAAGAAAATTTCCACAAGTCATTCAAGTGACACAGCAAACATTTAAAAGAAGATGCCCTGATCAAATGAGATGCACGACATGTTGGTCAGTCACATCAAATCCCAATTGTAGTGTTTGATGTAATATGAAAAAAACTTAAAGGGGCTTGACAAATTTAGAAGGCCTTCATCCCGAACAGCTACCTGAGTATTTTTTCTGTGTGGGGAAATGTGTGTATGTCTTTACTTACTGACTTATAAAAACCTATGTACATGACCGAGAGTCCAGTGGAACCATGTCTCCCTTTTTGTCTTTGAAAGCCGACGCCGTTTGTTTAAGTGCTGGCACTGCATGAGTGGAGTGGAGTTCCCTTGGCGCCTGGGTCGCCCTGGCTCCCGTGGCTAAAGTCAGCATTGGCATGTTGCTGAAACCTTCTTACGGAGATCAAGGGATTATCCCAATCTAACACACAGAAAATGCATTTTCACCGGGGGTAGAGTATTACACTCATAAAATCTAAAACAACAGAGTGAAAAAAAATATACCGGCACATTGTATGAAGCCAGCCAGTCTCCCAAAGGAGTCTGAAAAGTGCCATAGGATTCCTCAGGAATCATCATAAGATGGTACAAACATTACATTGCTATAATAACGGACATCTGATCCTCAGAACACAAGTAGGAATTTGTCTAGGAATAACCTACAGTTTGCTCCTCACGATGCTGAGAAAAGATCTCATCTCCTTTACAAGTATGCTCTGTCTTTTTTTTTTTCTCATTTAAATGTTTCAGATCAACAAACAAATTTCAAAGATAATCTAAGTAAATATGAAAGGCTCTTTTCAAATTTGGATTTCACGTTTTTAACCCCTCAACCCTCACCCCCGGAAAATATAATGGAAAAACTGAACATGGGCATGCCTTTGTATGTTAAGGGGGGGAAACAGATATCCAAAATGATTTGACCACTGTTGAGTCAGAAATTAACAGTGATTTCCTTAAGGTGGTTCAGTTTCCCTTGCCACATTCAGGCCTGCATAGTTGGGCCAGTCCTGAAATGTATTTTAAAAAGTTTCACATAAAGTAAAATATTGTATTTTTCCTGAATTTCATATGATCTCATATTGTTTAATATTTTCCAAATCAGTATCTTTTATTTGCTGTTTTTTAGACAATGTTAAATGCAAACATACTTGCAATTCCTCTTAATATAGTCTAATTCAATAATCAGATAATCCCAGTTCTGACTGTAGTGGCCTCCAGTCCTGAACTAAAATACAAAAATATACAATATTTTACATTTTATTACTGATTCAGTCTCCTGTGTGGTAGCACACACTTCACATGAAAGGGGAGGAGACAAAAAGGAGAAGAGGAAACCAGCTTCACAGCATGTACGTATAGCAGAGGCAGCGTTGCAGAGCCAAAGGAGACTTTCCACAACTGCTGGCAGGTGGAGGTGTTAGTGGGGTCAGATTAGCATATTCATAGGTTCCCATTAACTGAACCAGGCAGGCGTAGAGTCATACCCTATGTCAAGCTAAGACCACAATAGCTTTACAGGACAAAAAGCTATAAATAAAGAGTTTTAACAAAGCTCATGTTTTAGTTAAATACTTGCTGGAGTTTGGACTTTAAACAAAGTTTTTGCTCTAATCAAAGAAAGTTTGACTAAAGCACATGCCAACTGGTGTTTAAGGTAAGGAACATAAAGAACGTTTCTCCAGTCCATCTCAAGTCGAGCGCTGAGATACAATGCAATCATGCACATATTTAGCTGCACAATACAACGGGAGCTACATATGGGAACTTGAGAGACATGTATTTGGCCTCCAGAAGAAAAGAAAAGCAGAAGTAGAACTTGCATTATCCACAAAATTGGCACGGGACTGTTTGGATAGTAGCTGATCATGCCTAACTTTATGTGGGGGAACCTGGCCAGTCTTTTGTGGAATATGTGAGTATTTTACCCACTTCAGTCCCAAAAACATAAAATGGACAGTGGAATTTATTCTGTCATGTCTTAATTTATTAAAACTGTTTAACATGAGCAAAAAAAAGATAAAATGCCAGTGCATTTTACCTTGCCAGCTTCTACAAAAACAAACAAACAAAAAAAAATCTAGAATTGATAGGAGTAACAAAATGCTTCTTATATTTTCTGCTTGGGACCAAAGGAAGAAAGACAGAATATACAATTACATAAAAGAGTCAGAGAACTGTGATCACAGATTCCCTTTTAATAAAAATTCTGGGGCAAAAAGTTGTATGTGGAAAAATCTGTTCTCTTCACTAGTTTACTTTTACAGCGAATAATTATACAAATAATTTTTGAAGCAAAATTGGTCACTGTATCCATTTCTTTTTTTTTTTGTCAAGAAATTAATTTGTTGTGATTTCAAAGCCTTCGGTAAAGACGAGCTTGAAGTGACTTGTGATCCATGTTCGGAGGTGCATATCTAATATTGAGGGAGTGACTCAAACGACCATTCTTGTGTCAGAAAAGTGTTATAAACTTTAGATTTATTCCGAGAAGCAATAAAAAGGCTAATTGTGATTTAACTTTTTCAATAGCTCTCTTTTTTCCTAACTCTAAAACAGATGTTTAAAATGTTATTACCTTGTCCTGTTACCTTGTCATACTTTTCTTCAGAACATTTATTTCCAGCTGTGCGTCAAGGGTCTGGAAACTTCCTTATTGTCCTTCAACATGAGTGAACAGATCTAGGTGTGTTTTGGTGCGTGGCCTCGTATTGCTGTGTTTTTTTTTTTGCCTTCTTACTCTTTCCCCGCCTAACTCATACCTGTCATCTGGCAGGGCTAACCCCTAGTAGCTCCCCGCCAAAAGCACACACATACACACGTTGTAAATCCCCGCCAAACGCCCGCCCTTCCAGCCCCTGCGCGCACCAGCCGGTGTCAGCGAATCAGCTGAACCGTCTCCGCCCCGAGAATAACCCCATGACAGACAGCCCGAGTGGCCTCCCCTTGTCAACGTAGCCTGCCTGGAAAGCTGACAGCCAGGGCACAGGGTGGACAGTCTACCTTGGGCAGCAGTTTTCACTGGGCAAGACCTAAAGAGGATGGGTCTTACAGTATGAATGGGAAAGGGAATGATATTATCCGTAGAATTAAAGGATGACATCTTGGTTTTTCAGGGAGACTGAGCAGATCATGAAGCTCATCATACCATACATCATGTAAGGTATGATGTAGGAATATTAGTTAAATGTTTTAAAACTGCATTGGAATTTGTGGCAACAATGTTTTAAGGAAATAAATAAAATTTTAAAAATCAGCAATGAATCCAGAAATCACAATTGTAATTGAAGCGGTCAGGTCCTGTCAAGGTTACTGCAGCACTTGCTCTGCAGTAGTTGGCTGGCAGAGTTGAGTGGACAATCCCTATAGAGGAAAGATTGAAAGGACTGGTTTGGCTTTCAGCCTGCAGATTGTCATTATGCTACCCCAATGAGCAATGAGATAGGGCATGCATTCTGACAATACTCCCGAAAGAACTTTTTCTTATTCAATGCCCACATATCTGGCTTTGATTTTGCAAAATGCATTATATTTTGAGAACCAGTTGCCATCCCATTCATAAAAAAATTGTTTGAGTCCCACCAGTAAAAACAGTTATTCAGGTAGGTACACATTGCTTTGCATTGTGCATTTCAAAAGTGTGAAATGCAACGAGACATTTGTATGTATTGTTATTCAGTCATTTTTATTGCGGTGGCCCCTCAGAAGTTTATGTATATGAAATTTAGTCTGTACAAATCCAGCTGTTCTGTAAAGGCCTCTGAGGCCTCATAGCACTCCTCAATGGAAAATGTATGGCACAAGTGTAAAAGTGCCAATACGTGGAGGTCCACCTCATTGGAAAAACAGCCAAGAAGCCTAAGATTACTCTGGGGAGCTGCAGAGATCTAAAAGTTAGGTAGGAGAATTAATTCTGATTGAACTTGAGCTATTTTGCACAGAATTATGGGGCAAAATCTTAGTCTTGAGATGTGCAAAGATGATAGAGTCTCAGCCTAAAAGATTTACAGCTGTAGCCAAAGGCTCAATCCCAATCCAGTGAATCAATTTTCATTGACGGCAAATCTTATGTGTTTATACATGTGTAGTGTCTCATTCCATATCTACATTACTAACCACTGTGTTGGTCTTTCATGTGAAATCTTAATAAGAAAAAGAACAGAAATGTAAAGTTCTAATGTGATAGAATATAAAAAAGTTAATGAGGTATAAACTGAGTTATTGTGCAGAGTTATGGGGCAACAACTACAGAATTTCACTACAATCATTGATAACATTGCAAAAATGAGAAATAAGAGTAATCATACAAATGCACTATTCATAAAATCTATACTGTTACAATTTGCTGATAAAGTGAAAACTGTTATATTGTTTAAAGCCAAAAATAATTAATTACCTGGAAACAGTCAAAAGCTCTTCTTAGAAAAGGAAGGACTTTATAATTTAAGAGAAAAATGTGAATTTAAAAATTTTAAGTAATTTGTTACCACAAATTATTTAAAATTTGTAACCACAAATTTAAAATTCACCGTGCATCTGTATGCAGGTTGAATTTATAGAATTTGTAGAATTAAAAATGCACTTCATTTAATTTCTAGAATTAGATGAATTCTGAACATCTATTTAAAATTTTCTACATGTTAAAAACAATATGCGCTTATAATTACATGCAATAATGAATCACTCTACTGGTTATAGATATGGATATAAAAAAGACCAACTAAGAAAGACTGGTAAAACAAAGTTAATGTAAATAGTAACGTATTGGTTGATGCTGCAGATATAATAGGAGTGGGTGTGAAAATAAGTTCATACTTCTATCCACTCCTTTGAATGTGCAAATATACTTTATTGCAGTTCTTCTTTTGTTTGTATTTGTTTATATTTATAACTTTGCTTATTCTGTTATTACACTACGTTCAATAAAGTCACACTAAGTAACTGAAAAAGCATGAAATGAATCCCTTTTAGTTTTTTTTTTTTTTTTCAATGCTTTTCAGTGAACATATTTTTTACTTGGTATGAGCATACCTTTATAAGAAAGCCAGAGTCACCAACTTAAACAAATGCAAAGAGGAAAAAATAAAAAAAAACACAAGTAAAGTCAATAAGAAACATCATAATTGCCTCGGTCATGTTTGAAGGTAGATAAAATTAGGTTTGGATGAAAGAACAGCCTAAAAGCTAGATATAAAAAAAAAAAAAATATGCTGTTCGAACCACAGAATAAATATGGATTTTGTCTCTACAAACATCCTGTTGCCATCTTAGCATTCAACCCCCCTGTAGCGGCAACCTGTATCAGAAATCCTAGCATCAATCATTCTTTTGTTCGGCTTTTCATGAATATGCCCCAGGAAGTTGCATCCGTAACTTGCGGATGTCTGACGGTTGAGAAGAGCATAAGGTTTGGGCGAGCACAGCGGAGTCGAGAGCAGTGGGACTGCTCGGCTTAAGCCAAATACATATTTATGAGTAGCATCCACCCACAAGCATGACTTTTCAAACCTAGCCAAGCTCAGGCAGGCATGCAGGCACACAAGCTGGGCCAGAATAGGGCAGGCTGATTGGGCCAGAAGCAGCAGGGGTTTGGGTTACTACTTAACTTTGTTTACGTGCAATTGTGTCCTTTATATCAACACTTTGTTTTAAAGGAATTTGCTAAAATTTCAGAATTGTGCATTAAAGTTGTAGATAATAGATTAAATACTACTGTGGGTTTTTTAAGGGGTGTAAAGTTGATGTAAATGAATCAAGGAGAAATTACTCTGATTTTTGAAGATGCTGATCATTCAAAAAATCAAGCACCTTCTCCTTTTAGCAGGTGTTTTGCCTCTCTGTGCTTTCGGTGCTTTCCTATTCAAGGTCAAGATCTGGCAGCCAAAGTGTGGAAAAGCAGCAATGTGCTCAGATAGATGTGACTTTGAAGAGGAGGAGTTTAGTATTGAATGTTATCGCCTGTTCGGTTTGGATAGAACATCCACAGTTTGGTCTCCTTCACACATTTCTTCAAGGCTCCCTTTAATCTCTCCTGGTGCCTCTCAAACCGTGCCTTTGATGCTGTGAGGCCCTTCTTTCACTCACTCAATATTCGATCTGTCTTACTTCTTACAGCTAAAGCCAGCCGAAGTGTATTCACATAGGTCTACCCCTTGTTTATCACCAGTTCCTCCCACTCCTTTCCTCCGATGCTCGCAGAAATGACCACCTAACTGACTCCGAAAGATCTGTTTTGTCGGCCATGTAACATGAAGTGGAAGTCAGTCTTAATTGATAGAAGCAGTCGATTGTGTCGGTCTCTACAAATGGGAGAAACACAAAGACGGGCAAACACACATGCTTCACTACAGTGTGTTAATAAAAGTTAAGTAGCTTGGGTGCTCCCGCCCACCATGTTGAGCCAGAGGTTTACGTATCAGCTATCATTCCCTCCCTGCTCGCACCCACAGATGAGCCTACGAAATAGAAACAAGATCCAAAATTACTTCTCGTTTACTTTATCTGGAGACATGACACATGTTGTGTAGGATGGCAGACTTTATTGTCAGCGGGAAAAAGCAGTGGCTGTATTTCTTCACACATTTACAACAGCTTCCTTACTGCGGAAAATTTGATGAATCGTGCAGTTTGCAGACTACCATGGACAGGCTGTTTTTTTGGTAATATTGTGCTTCACAAAATCCTCTGGATGATTTAAGCTTTTTCGCATTTTATCAGGTTACAAACAGAAACTTCGATGTTTTCCGGTTAGATGTTATGTGATGGACTAACACAAAGTAGCGCATAATTGTAAAGTGGAAGCGAAATTGTTTTGAGAAGTGGCAAATCTGAAAAGTGCGGTATTTCAGGGTCATGTGAAGTGTTAGTTCTCACAATCTGTTTTGCATGAAGTGCAAACTTCGAATTTTGCTCTTACAAGAACTCCTCACTTCACAGCCATGTCCTGCGTTATACTGGTTTATCACGCACAATCCCTTTCAAATACTGTAGGAGTTTGTGGCTGTAGTGTGACAGAGTGTGACAATGTTCATCTGATATGAATTATTTTCCAAGGCGCTGTAATCGCTGGCCATACTGGCACTCTGTTGCTGATGTCAGGAAGTGACCCTGTGGCCTGTTGTTGAGTCTTCTCCGCGTCAGGATGCAGAAGAGACGTCCACCATATGGCAATGCCTTCTGCATCCTTGTCCCTGAATAATTACTGGACTGTATGCATCACAGCAATTCAGCTGAAATAAAAGCATTAAAATAAACAAGAAGAGTAATTCATGTAACACTAGCTATACTACAGGTTTCTTTTTATTGTGATCTAAACACTAGGTCTATTTTGGACCTATGAAACGACCAACAAAACAGATAACCCTAAAGCAAACAGCAAGCAACCCCCCCCCTTTTTCTTCTTTCCGAGACATGGCTCAGATCAGTGAGGTATTCTCCTTCCTACTTAACAGTAATAAGAGAGTCCTTATTACAGAGCAGAGGGTTTGTGTAACACTGAAGCTAAACCCTCAACTATTCTGTCCCACATTAGTTCCACTTAGTTGGGTCCCAATGACCTATTCAATGTAAATGCACTGAGCAATAATGAGTGGCGGACTGCAGCGACTCTTTAATGGTTGAGTACGTTTGGGGAGAGTGAAATGACAAGGCGGAAGGAGAAAAAGGTTCAAGGCCTTTCAGGATTGGCTCATTCAAGCAGGGTAATGATGGAGAAGTAAATGACTTTAAAAGAATAATTAGGCCAGGATGGGAAAAAAGCCAGCCACATCTCAACAGATACACCTTTAAGATTATTTAAATGAAAACAGTGTCAGGCTACAGCCGGGAGCACATGGGTGACTGGTGTTTTTCTAACAAAGGACAGCGGACCATCAATGCATGTCCATCTGTGATGTTACGACAACAAGAAGACCTCAAAGGTACAAGACCTGCAAATCAGTCAGTGTCACACCTCAAAGCTATCTTGGCTGTTTGGATTTAAATGCCGTATAAGGGCCCAAATTAATGAGTGAAGGTAACTAATTACGGCATCCGAGACATATTAGTGACTCATGTGTTAAGATGAGTGCGACAATCTCTTCCACTCCTCTTCTTAATTTGGCAAGAGAATGTGTAGAGGGAAATGTGCACTTGAAACAGCAGCGTTTGCTGGCAGAGAGTGTCAGAAGAACTTGACTCAGTCTGTCACACTCTGTGAATGCTTTCCTTAATACTGTTGCAGCATAATGGCATCAGGTGTTTCAGTGTGTGCTTGTACAGTGGATATCTTCATGTTTGAGTAAAATGAGCAACACCAACACTTTAGAAATTATGTGGTTCATGGGTTGTTCTCATTTTTGGGGTTCTGTTGTGTATCTTAGAGTATTGGGTTTCAAGGCCAAGATACTTACTCTTCATAGTCCGATTCAATTTTTTCCTGACATACAGACTCCGACTTGATGGTCCGAAGCATCAGATTTGCGAGTATGTATGAAGTATGTACCCCTTGTGCCAGTCAGAGGGTAAACTCAAAGCCACAGTTGCTGCTCTAAAAAGATCGCCCTTTTTTTTTTAGTTTGAATTTTCTTCCAAAGTTTGTGGCAAATTTTTTTCTCAAATTGCTGAGTAGTTCCAACCAACTAGTCTATCTTGGTCTATCTAGATAGATAGACCAGCTAGTTGGAGATTCAATCACATGCAATCGTTAGTGGTCCGCAAGGCCACATTAACTTTAACGTCTTCTAGTTGGGTCAAATGTCGAAGCATATCTAGCGTGTCTTGGCCTTCACAGGGTAAACAACAGTCAGAGCGATCTGAGTTTAGAAAATTGCAAAGATGTCAAAAGCCCCACCCACAAAACTCAACAAGGCTGCTGATTGTTTAAAATGCAGTGGTAGTTAGCGGTACTGAATTGTTTATATGTGCTTCTGAGGTTTTGCATTATATTAAAGCTCGCAAACACATGCTTAGCAAATATGTTGCTTCGGAGTAAAAAGTAAAGAAAAACGCTGATATTAGCTTGTGGCTAATAGTCATTAGCTCACTGGTTTTTTTGACTTGCTAGTGAAATATGGTGGTTTGTTATTTTTACAATTGTTTATTTTGAGATTCATAAATATCTTCCACTGCAATTTTAGTTTGAGTGTTTTCTGTTTGAAGAAGAGTTCAGTGTGCTTGAACAATTCATCTTTTGCAGCTGTTTTTTTAACTTATGTGTACCAACACTTCTTGTCAGTACCGCTGAGTTTGTCATTGTCAGAGTTTGAGAACCATGGAGGTATAGTGACACTCGCTAGTAGGTTATTTATATGGATCTTCGACTTCTTCAAAATTTTAGTTGCTGTCTCACCAAATAAAGAGCATCTTGTGTTAAATATACCAACAAATTGCCCATTGACATCTACTAGAAATACAATTTTAGCACCTTCTATGTCACCCCAATATGATGTTTTAGGAGGTCATACAATGAGGCCAAATCAGAAGGCAGTGTACCTGTAGGTCCTTTGGGTGCTGTAAGACGCTGGGCAGCACATGCAGATGGCAAGTTCAGCTCTTTGGGGCCCTTCATATTTTCATTCTGTCTCATTTGCGTGCCATCCCTCTGCCTGTCAGAATTCCCTTGTAAAAGCCCAAAGACAGGACTGTTACCTATGAGACAGACACCGAGCGGATCTCAGGTTGAGCTCCCTGTTACCATGCGGCAGCCATAGGAAACAGATGGTCTCCAAACAGCCTGTCATGTTTACTGCTGCTGCCATAAAAGACAAGAGTCCAACAACACACTCCCTCAGGAGCCCCACGGGATCGCACAAGGGCCTGGAAACAGCTGCCTCAAGTGGGGGATTGGCCCTACACCTTCACGCATACAGACGCGTTCACACCTTGAACTGACTCCTATCATAACTACTTCTCAAATGCCTCTATTACCAAACAATGACGCGCTAATACGCACCTGAAAACCAACAGCAATAGAGGAACAGGCACGCACTTTAAATGTCCTCCACTGAGCCGTCCGGACATGCTACATTTACTGCAATTAAACAAGCACACCATTTGAATATCTGATGACACCTTCCAACCTGCTCTGTGGGCTCTGAATATAATGGTGTCCCTGCGGAGCCCGCGAGAAATTGTCCATGTCACAGTTAATGAAGGGAATTTGCATTGTTATCTCAATTAAGGGGGGAGAATAATGAAGCTCACTTCTGAATTAGTTAATCGTCAAAAACTTGTACAAATGTGTTCGCATGGCCCATAGGTATGGCCTGCAGATAATGTATATTCTTGAGGGTTACCGGGGTTACGTCAGACCAAGGGGGGGCAGACGATAATGAGGCAGGTGCTACTGGACATTTCGCTTCCTCTCCTCAGGAGTCAAGATGCTAGTCTGACCCCCCAACACCTCCCTTTTTGTCCCCCTCTTTCTCTCTTTCCATGTTATTCTCAGTTACGTTTCTTTCCTGTGGTTCTTTTTAATTGCAAGCTGCAATAAATGCACAAACTCGTGGCACACAACAGAATGGCGCTAAAATTCCCCATGCTTTGCTAAATCCAGGCACTTTTGCAATCAGGGCATCTTCTCCTTTCCCTTTAGGTTCCTTGACAAGCATAAGTCAAGTGATAAACAGCTGTGTGAAGCATAAAAACATCAGTTCCTCTACATTGTGTTGTCAGCTGTCAAAAGGAAAAGAAAAATCTCAGCTTTGACATAAGAGGATAATGTCGAGTTTAGGCGTCCTATTGATCCGCTGTGACAGTTAAAGTGGCAGCTTTGCTGTGTTTTGAGAGGAGCGTATTCTTGTGTGTGAGAACTGCTTAAGTGGGTATTTGTAAGGAGTAACTAAAGGCCATCACTAAAGGGTCTCACAAGTGCTCTTCTGCTCCGGGGGCCTCAAATGGCCAATGAATTATTTATAGCAACCAAGGCATGAGTTGATGTTGGTGTAGAGGAGGGATGGCACACGCACGCAAACGCGCACACCCGCACCACACACACATTGTCGAGGCAAAGCAATTCACACACACGTAGACACAATACACTCACTTGTGGGGGTCAGTGTGCCAGACAGCCACAGGCTAAACAGACAGCTCATAGTCAGAATGCATTGTGGGACAGTGTAGATAACAGGATAGTATTTTTCTGCTCAATCTACTAGTTACTCAGCCTTAAAGAATAACAAGGCCTAAAAAGCTTCATGAAATGACAGTATAAATAGAGGACTTGTTGCATTCCTCTAGTTGTTCAGGTAGACATCCAGCTCACTATTAAATCTATTTGGGTTTCCCAAAACCTATTTCCCAAAATAGGTTTTGGGAATATTAACTAATTGGAATATTAGTTAATATTAGTATTAGTTAATATTCCAATTAACTAATTAACAGTAGTTAATTGGAATATGTTGTTAATCTTACTCAGAAATTCTCCTTGGATTAGTTTCCATTAATAACAATAATTTACTCAACTTTTTGCTTGAAATCTTTCATTTGTGGTACTGTTTCTATAATTTGTCCAACAGTCACAAATGTAAAGGTGTGGAGAAAGTTGTAATTGTCTGTGGCATAAAATCTGTGATATAACAATACATTTAAAAAATATATCTGCTGATTACTTTTTGCCAATTGCCTAGAAGGGTTTTAGATATTTTTTCTCCATAATAAATAAAATCATATCTTAAAAACAGGATTTTGATCAGGTTATCTTCATCTGATTTACTTGATGATTTTTTTTTCAGAACTGTTCAGTTTTTTTAACTTCATGAAAAAATTATAACAATTGAATCTCCCTAGAAGTACACTTCATAGACTGACCTAGATACATTTAGAAATATGTTGTTCAAACATACTGGTTGGGTCTCTTATTGTTTTTGTTCATGATTAATCTTGAACATTAACTATATTTTCACCCAGTTTGTGATAATGATATCTTCCTGATGAAAGCAAATCTTGGATCGAACAAACACAAATCTTTACCAAACACACAATGCATATGATAAGACAGAAAAGATAATATAATAGTGAAAAAAAATATATACAAAACCGAAACTGAGTACAAAAGAGAGAACATGAGATATATAAGTACAGCATATATCTCAAAACAATCCAAAGTGAATGTGGTTGTCAGTAATAAAAGCTTCATTAAAAGGTTAAAGGTTCAAGAGGTCACTTTGTTGGCTTCTCCCCACCTGTGAATTGTCTCCCTCATTCCCAGAAACACTAGAGCTGCGTCCCTGCAGCTTCTCTCCACTGATACAACATGGCATCTTAAAACAAGCATTTACATTAAAAGGTCAGCTGGGGGAGGACACCACAGTAAATCGAGATGAAGAGGACAACTATGCTGCTACAATTTTAAAGGAAAAACACACACGTACACACACTCACTCATCAGCCTGTCTAGACTGTAGCATTCTTTTTTTCCTACCATGACACACACTGCAGGTATAAATATACTGTGCATGTGAAGGCACAGATAGAAAGTTTATTTGTCTACCTCGCTTGCAAAACCCAAATACATGGATAAATACCAAAGGTAGGACAGGCTTGCCTCCAAAAGGTTAGTGGAAGCCAAAAAAGCAGAAATGCTGCAGTTAAAATGCCAAACAGCTTAAGAATCAGATGAAGTTGCCATTAGAGTAAAAAACCCACTAAAAACAAATTAATGAGAGGCTAAGGTTAAATAAATCTTGAGCCAGGATGAGAAGGAAAGTAACTTCACTGAAAAAAACGAACAAAAAAAAAGATAAAAAAATAAAACACAACAACAGCTTTGATAAATGTATTAAATGCTTAATTGATTGTATGATGGGGTTTACACATAACAGTTGGACGGCTGAATCCGTCTTTTAAATACATGTGAGTGTGCTTTAATGTGCATAGACGGCAAGTGTTCTCTTGGTAATAGCTGCTTATACTGACACAGAGTCACTCTGACTGGTTGCTTGATTAATTCTGATCCACTTAATTAGAAAGCTGCCAATTTCCCACGTGTATACTAATAACACAGAGAACTGCTGTCATTGGCTGTTACTGACTGATGGCTTCATTAGGAGTAAGAATCACGGATGTAGAGGGGCGAAACAGAACAGCGATGATAAACTGAAAAAAAAATATTTTGGCATGCTCTTGTCACGTGATCTATACACAGAACATAAGCAATGTATTACAAAATAATGCTCTAAACTAAAATAACATCCATCCATCCATCCATTTTCTTCCTCTTTATCCGGGGTTGGGTCGCAGCTTCAGATGGGAGGCCCAGAAGGTAGTAAAATAACACTGGAGTTTAAAAAACAAATCAGGGTGAGAGTGAAATTTTATCTGCCCTGTAGTCATGATGCATTTCCACTGCGATTGAAACTTTAGACTATATTGCAGAGTACATCGTTCATCCTGGGTCACTACACCCTAAACTGGCCTCACTTTAATTCAGTTTATTTGTATGGCAACCATTTATATTAAAATGTCTTGCTAAAGCATTTTGCAAGAAACAGAACAGTTCCCTTTCATATCCAGTTGCATCCAAACTTACAGAACCATCTTGAACTGGTCACCTTAATAACGAGCAAAACGGTATAAAACTACTATTAAAACAGCTACTACATTAAGTGGCTTTTTGGATGCTTAGTGTGTGTAAATTTGAACTGTAATATTCAATATATTGTATTATTGTAGTAGTTGGTGAAAAAAAAAAGTTTGGGGAAAAATTGTAAAATATAAGCTTTGTGAAATTCTGTGATACCTTGAAACCATATTTGTTCTTAAGATTATTATACCCTGATAAACTCATATTTTCGTGTATATAAATATGAGTCCATCCATTGCTTTTTGGACACAGAATATTCCCTCTGTTCAGACAATACACTTTAAGAATGCATTATTTTAAAAGCCTTGTGCAATGACAGATGTTATGCCCAAAGTTATGACAGATGCACAGCACAGATGCAACTTCTCTCTGTTACTGGAAGCAGAGAGATCATTTCACGGCTGTCAAGAGAGAAAAAATGTTCTAATTCTGCGCCGCACTGCAAATTTGACATAAACACACAGATGCAGCGTGCATGTTTGCTATGCTGAAATGTTTTGTCTGCTTTTCAATTTTTCTTTTGAATTCTTTGTTGTGTCTTAACATTTTTCTATTATGACTATTTATATGTAAAAAATAAATTGGATCACCAGGTAAAAAATTGAGGGAACTTACTTTGAATGTGTTGGAATGTGGGAATTATAGCATAGAAGAGTGTGGACATCTATGCCTTCACTGACATTGGTCTCACTCTATATAACAACTTATTTTTTTTTCAATTAAATGTTTATGTTTTTTCTGCTTTAGAGTTGTAAAAGCAAAGACGTGTACCCTAGGCAAATTTTTTATAGTCATCTATTCTCCTACACTCATCTCTCACAAATGAGCTTAGTCAAAATTGAAAAGCTGCAGATTTTGTGTAATACTGATATATTGCTTTGGTTATTTTGAAAAAAAAAGTAGAAACCTGATCTATGTCTGTATCGGTCCCTTTGCCATTTTGGTATCTCCCACTCATCTCGACAAAAACCGATTAAATGTGTGCCTCACAAGCATTTCAGTGCATGAAAACAAAAGCACACACATCATCCACACAACCTTTAGGGAGGTCAGGTTTGGCATCGAGTTCCTGCGTTATAAGGTTATATTTGCCAGATTTAGGTCACATTGAAGTCTGAAGGATGGCAAAAATGGAAACGAACCGTTTTCACAAGAGGCCATCTCTAATGTTCCCATATGAGAGAGGTTGTTTGCATTGGTTGACATTCACAGCGCTTCCCACAACCTTATAAATGTGGCCCTGAACTCCTTTGAAGTCAGCTAGAATTACTTATGACACAATAAGCTGAAACAGTGAGTAGCAAAAGAGACTCAAATTGAAAGGGCAAAATCTTCTCCTTACCAAACCCCATTCAAAATAAGCTACTGTCTTCTGCAAAATTATTCATACCCTCAGAACCTTTCTGCATTTTATCATATTATACTCACAAACCTCAGTGTAGTTATTTTGGATTTTATGTGACATAGCAACACAAAGAAGTGCATAGCTGTGGACTTGAGGAAAAACATATGTTTTCAGTTTTTACATTGTTTTTTTTTTTTTTTTTACAAATGTAGAAACATTTTATAGGGTAGTCTGATACTCTATAAATGGAAAAAATATGTAACCTATTGCTTTCAAGAGTCACCTAAATAATAAATAGGTGGACACACACATGAACTACTTGAGTGTAACTGAATCAATATTCAGCTGCTCTGTGAAAGTTTTAAATGTTTGTAGCGGACAGTGGAGAATAAACAGTTCATGAAGACCACGGAAATACAGCATGAACAGGAACGAAGATGTGGAAAAGTTTGAAGCAGGGTTATCTTCTGAAAATGGAAGGAACATAGAAGAACCGCAAGCTTACCAAGACATGGGCATCCACTGAAATGGCCCAAACAAGCAAGGAGAGCCAGGAGGGATAGAGTAACTCTGGAGGAGCTGCAGAGAAACACACCTAAGGGAAACAGGGAAACTGTTAGTTGTGATTTCCTCAAATCTGGTTTGAGTAGAAAAGTGGGGTAAAAAAAGTAATGGCTGACAGAGGGCTCTAGCAGGTCTAGTTTGTAGTTTATCTCAAAGTATGTGTGAGCCACAACAAATGATTGGACGAAGAAGTTGCTCTAATCCGTTGTCCTCTAAACTGAACTTTTCGACCTACTTGGAAAGCTTGATGCTGGGCAGCACACTAACACAGCACATGTTAGTGGCAGCATTATGCCTTTCTTCAGTCATTTATTGAAACATTGATAGAACTCAGTAAACCTTTCAGATTACAGCAATTTTATGTAAAAAAAGTTCTAGTCAAAGTTCACACATAAAATAAGTTAAAACGTTGAAAAGAGACTTAGCAAACTTTCCATCCAATCCAGTAGACCATGATCTATTCAGCAACTCTCTATATGTACAACGCTAGCAGAGAGATTGACAAAAGATGGCATAGCTTTAATTTCAGTAAAAAGTTGGTTCTACAAAAAAGTTAAAAATTTCAGTTTGTAAAAATCTTTCAGAACCTTGTATATTATTCCTACAATTATTTTACGCTGCCTATCACAAACAAGCTCGCTAAGATACAATGACAGGAACCTTTGATGTGGAAAAGTTCAAAGGGTAGGAAGTGTAGGAAAAGGAGAAGCTTCAGCAGATCTTAAGAGGGAACCTTTTTTGCTACAACTTTAAAGTCAAAGGCTTGAAAATGGAAAGTATAATGATGTTTTTTTTTGTTGTATTTTTTTTTTTCAATATGCTCTCCAATGATTAACATCTCAGTCTAATCCCAGCTTGGCACAGGGACTTACCCAGAGCTTCCACACTGGCTGTGAGCCAGACTGGCGCTGCGACTTGTCTTCCTACAGACAGAGGGATGAGCCCGGGATGAGATGGGAGATGTGGGGGCCTGGATGGACCCACTACAGACACAATACTGGCACAGTGACAGGAGACAGCAGTCAAGTCTAATCTCAGTCTTTCATATGTCTACAGCAGAGCACAAATGCAGAAATTCTTTATATATGTTATTTATTTGCTTTCTGACCTTTTGGTCAAAGAATCCAAAAGTGCATCATCAGCGAATGCTTTATTCAGTGTGAAGCCTGTAATATCCAATTACAAGCTTAATCACAGAAGCCTATGTATGTCTAGTCACTCCTCAAGTTTCTTGTGTCTATATTGTACCAGTTTGTTAGAAGAATGGGGCAGACATTTGGACATAAAACACTGTTAATAGTCAGAGCATCATTAAGGGATCTTTTTCTCATAACTGGCTTCATGGGGGGCAGAGGAATGATCAAGAATAATCTGCTGTGCTTTGTAGCCACCTAGGTCACAGCCTGCATACAAATCTGCAATAAGGAGGAGAAGCAGGGAAGGAGGGAAGAGACAGGGGGATCTGAAACAGTAGGTGGGTCAGAGAGAGGCAAAGAGGGGAAGAGAGCGAGAGAGACGGAGGGCGAGGAGAACCAGCCACAATGAGGCGGGTCATTTGCGTGTAGCAAGTTCAGACATTCTGTGGGCCCTTATGAAGGGACGCAAAAGGAAAGGGGAGGCTATTTGGAAGAGTTTGTGGTGAAGGGGGTATGGGTGGGGGTGCCTTAGTGGGCAGAGGGGGGAGTCTTGCGCAGGCTGAGGCCCAGAGCTGTATTCAGCAGGGGGAGGCTGCTCCAGCTCCAACACTACTACAAAGCTGGACTCCTAGGGTTCATGAATAAGGCGAGGAAATGATCAGAAAAAAAGGGAAAATAACCCTGAGAGATGTTTAGACAGATGGCCCACTTAAAACGACGCAAGGACACAGGCAGAGAGAAGTGATTTTAATGAAACTTCAAATTCCGCCAATAATTGATCTTTCTTTCTCGCCCCTTAAAATCCCAGCTGAAAAGGTGAAAGTAAATTTAATGTGTTACAAGTGCCTTTCCAAAAGACATTAAAAGATGCCGCTCGCTTTATGTCCTTTAGATTGAATTAAATTGACATCATGAGCAGGCGTTGGAAAAGAAGCAGAGAGATGAGGGGGAAAAGAAAAAAAACCCCAAAAAGCAGAGGCAAGGAATCAAATGAAAAACGTTCAGAAAAGAGCTGCGGTGCCAAAGAAAATAGATAGCAGGGGACTTCTCCTCCTCCGGTCCTTCTTAAAGGGCCACTGAGAGCCTTTGAGGGAGAACATGCTAGTCAGTATTTTTAGAAATTTCATTTGATGGGATTCTGGCAAACATCTCTGCTCTGGGCCTTAGATGTAATATCAAATGTTACTTGCTGGGGACAAGATGATGTTTTATGAATTTAGCAAGTATGAATTATTAATGAAGAAAGTCCTATCAAATATCTGAAATGTGCAACTAATTATATGATGGACAGAAAGGACAAAAAAGGTATTTTGCTATTATTATTTTTTCAAATTGATGGCGATTACCTGACCATACCAAAGTTTTACACTTGGATTTTTTTTATCAGAGAAAAAAAAATAATTTCACTGTGATTCAGAATCTGTGCAGAAGGAGTCAACCGAATGTAAGATATTGCTGGGTTGTGAACGGTGGACTAAGTAGGGACTGAGGTCACGTGGCATGGAATCATGACTTTTCTAAACCCTCCCCTGAGAAGTATTGTCTAGTTGTTATTTTAGGTTAATATAATACTACAACCTCTGTATGTGAAGGTGTTTATATACCTCCATGTCTATTCGAGCTTAGTCCTCTGCTAAGACTCTTTACAGGTGGCTTGAGACAGTGGTTCAATTATTGAGACTCTTAGTTTGAAGTAAGGCAGGAAGTAGTTATTATGTTTTTGTCTGATTACATGTCAGATTCAGCAAATGAAGACCGAATATCATCTCTACTTGTGAAAGGCATTGGAGGGGTGTAGCTGGTAGATAAGACGAAAAGGTTACTGCAGGCAGACAACATAAATTTTGCTGTTACCATGAAACAACCATCGCTGGCTAACAATTAGCAGCTGACGTAGCTAACGTTGGCGTGCAGTCCTGGTGCTATTTCTGTTTTGTTTTTCTTTTTTTTTTTCAATCTGGAATAGAGAGGTTAAACATGAACATAAACCAAAAAATGAATCTTCGAAAACAAAAACCCAAAAAGGGAGTATTTATTTCAACATTATTTGGAATGAGGCAACTGTGAAATTAGCTTTAAGATAATGAATTTAGAAAACATAGCCAGGGTTTTGTCAAACCTAAATAAGTGATGGGGACATGTGTTTGGTGAGTCAACAAAAGTCTTGTGCCAGACATTAGTCATTATCCACAAAACAGGAGATTGTACAAAGTTTAATTTTTAATTTTCTCCATAAAAGAGCCAAAAATGCCATCCATCTCTTGGAAGAACCCAGTATCGTGCATCATCTTGTCTTGTAGTATAGTACGTCACCTACAGAAATACGAGGAAAAGAAAATAACCTTTCTGCCTACACTAGTGTGGGCAAAAAGGACACAGGAGCCTCCTGGGGAGCGCTTTGCCAGATAAACGCTGAACAGCGGAGGTGTGGTGCCAACGCACGACCTATCTTTTATAATCATAATCCATTCCCACTGCTATTCTCCTCTACGAAGCAGTATCACTCACAGAAATCACCAAATGAGTGTAAGGATAAAGGTGAAAGAGCATTTACAGTGAAGAAACTGTGTGTGCGTGTGTGGGTTGAAGAAGCTTTTCACCAAGGGAATGCCTATTAGAAAATCCCCTGAAACCAAACCTGCCTATCCCACCCACAGTCTCCCTTCGGCCTTACCCAAACCTATCAAGGCCTAATCATACGCTTGGATTTCTCTTAGACGATGCAACCATAAAATTTCAGCAGTGCTGCTTTACCACACCGTTTCAAGAACATGGCATCGAATTTAGAATGGTGATGAAATCCAAAATGCCTTGATTTTCATCCCTTTTGCCTCCACGTTACCAAACCAAACATTTGAGCTCTGTTTATTCAGAGCACTCTCTCCATCACTACCCTCATGTTTGCATGCTGGTGTGTTTGTGTACGTTTGCCCCGAGGCCCATCCACCCTGCCCGGGGTCTTCATTACTGAGTGAGAGAGCAATAGCTGTTCTGCTTGGCCGGTGAAGGAAACAAATCAGGGTGCCAAAAAAAAAAATAAAAAAAAAGAAGCATTTTAATCTGATTTTTTTGTGTGTGGTTGAAGAAAACCAATCATAAAGCAGAAGATGTAACTTAAACATGCATAATATTTGAATTCATTTCTATGGAGGGTATCTAAAACCAGTATGTGTTAACCACCGTGTACAATAACAATTCTGAAACCCAACAGCAAGAAGAACATTATGTTTACACTAAATTGTAATTTTTTTTTGTCATAAAAAGTTAATTGAAAACATTTAAGACATTTAACAGTTCATAGTTCTTTGAAGTAAACTGAAAAATAAACCTCAAGACACAGTTATTGTTAGCTTTGCTAGATTGTCTAGATTTGGTAGATTGTCTTTGGTAGAAACAATGAGTCACAAAAATCTTTCAGAAGCTCTAAATGATCAGCAATAATTTAAAACGGGTTTGTTGTGGTCCCTTTAAATCGTCTTATGACCTTCCTGTCAGTGGAGGCATTATACCTACAAACAGAAGTGACATACTATGTTTAACTTGATTTCTATTACATTCAAGGTTCTCTACAACCTTGAATGTTCTAGAGAAAGAAAACACATCTGTTTTCTTATTTTAATATTTTATTTCATCTCAGAAGAAATGAAAGTGGTTGTGACAATAGGGTGTATCGTCTCCAAGAAGGAATTGTGACCATATCACAATTATGCTTTAGAGATTTTTAAAATAGGGATATATTCTACAAGAATATCACAAGCTTTAAGCAACTCATGGAGCACCACCAAATTGACCATCTAAAAATGGAAACGGTATGGCACAACTGCAAACCCACAAAGGCCGTCAAGCTAAACTGACTGGCCAGGCAAGGTGAGCATTGATCAGAGAGAGAACCAAGAGGAGGAGCTACAGAAAATCTACATCTCAGATAGGATAATCTGTCAGCAGATTGTTATGCATATCCCAAATTTGGTCGTTTTTTCTATTATTATTTTTTTTTTTTACAATTCTGCTCCACTGTGTGTTGGTCTGTCAGATAAAAATCCCACTAAAATACTCTGTGGTTATAAAATGGCAAAGCCTGAAAATATTTAATGGGTCTGAAGACACAAAAATGCTGACCTATCCAACTGCTCTGTGATTATAGTACAGCGTAATTACCACAAACCTTCCTGGTTAAAACTGCACTGCATGGAGACACCTGCACTGTTTTGCTCTCAACAGCTCTCGGTATTGATTTTCACTTAAGTCTTACCGGTCCAGCATACACCTTTAGCCCTCTGCCCTTCAGAATATTCACCTTGGCAAATTTTTTTCGTCAAAGTACTGTGGTGACAGATATGTGTACAAGTGGCAGATAATCTTGTCTTTTGACATCTATGCTGGATCTATTCAACTGGGCGCAACAGGAGATCAGATATGAGAGGCTATCCTCATTTGTTTGTCCATGCTCTGTCTCTGTCCACCTGACCTTGCTCCTAACTTCAATTTTTCTCCCTTATTGTTGCCTTTTCTGTATGTTGCTTTGTTTGTGGGAAATAATGGCTTCCGTTTTATGAAGAAAACACTGTGGTCTCAATAGATGTGCTTTTATTTTTGATAACCGTAACCTCAACAACAACACTCCAAACTGGACTGAAAGACATAATGGAACCAAGGGTGACACAAGAAAACAATGCATGCAGTTCTTGCCAAGCACTGTACAGCATACTGTTCTTGTGATACACAATATGGCTAAGTGATAACACTTAGTATAACATATCTCACATCTTTTATTTGTTTAATTTTCTCTGGTATTCTCTACGCATTGACATTTAAAAATTCTCTTTGCGCTTTTGATTTCAATACTTTTTCATATGAATAAATTGTGCAAAACATTTTTTTACATTATTTGATGCTTGAGCCAGGACAAAAATTTCTAATATCCTGTTGTGATTTTAAAGACTTTTACATTTTTGTACACATACAAGCCTGCTTTCACCACAGAGACAACCAAGTCTTACGTGGCGGTAGAAAATTAAGGTTGTAGGTTGATTATTCTGTCTGGTTAACATTGGAATATTTAAAATATGGTCACTGATTCATCGACCGAAGGTCAGAAACCTTGGTATTTAGTGGTGTGATCCAGTCCAATTCATTTCATTGATTCCAAAGTAAAAGTAACTCAAACTATCCAAGTTTCTTCAAAGTGTCATTGCATGATTGCATGAGTGATGACTGTGGGCAGGAAGAATCTTCTGTAGAAGTTTTACAATAGATCTTACAAAGAACTGAATAAGTCTGTGATGGAGTAAACATACAGTAGGTTACAGGGTTTTGATCCATTATATTTGTCATTTTATGAAGCATCCTTCTCCACATGATTATTTCCAGAAGCATCAAAGTAACCCACAGAACAGAACCAGTCTTCAGTTTGTTTAACTTTTTAAGTCACGTTCTCTGACGCTGCTTCCACAACAGATGGCAGTAAAGGTTGTGCAAGCTTTTACTCTATAAACAATGAGAGACTTAACCTTTGTCAAGAAGTATACCCTGCTCTGAGTTTATAGACTAAGTACTTTGCTTTCAATGTTGTAATTATTATCGACTATTGTTATAGCAGTGCCTTGCTCTAGTCTCTCCCACAAGTCTTTTGGCTGAGCCTGTTTTTGGGTTTAGGGTTAGTTTTAGGACTGTGATGAAGTTTATTATTGGAAATGTACTGATAATAGCCAGATTTATAGTAAAGGTTGGGACTAGGCTATAGAAGCAAATGAAAAATAAGTGGAAGTCAGTGCAAAGTCCTTGTGAAGATAGAAAGACATATTGGATGTGGGTGTGTGTCCATGTCGGGAAGGAGGGGTGAGCAGATTTTAATGCATGGTCAGAGGCAGGCATCATCGATTTTGACACTAAGTGAAGGACAAGGAGTGCAGAGCTCGATTCCAAATCAATGACACAGTCCAAAATGTCTGTCATGCCAAACTGTGAGGGTGCCAGATGTGTGTGGAAACCACAAAGTGACACAGATTCAGTAAGACACACACGAGACAAAACTTTTGCAAGCATAAGGAGTAAAATTCAGTTCGTTATGAAGATTCTCAAAGCAAACAAGTCTTATCCCCAATGACGAATCTGATGTTGATTCTATAACAAGAAACTTCCCAAAGAAATTGCATGGCAAATGCAAAGAAGCACCATTTTCAGGATCCTGCAGAGACCAAAGCAGTGGGTGTATTATACTAATTAAGCAGGGCCTCTGTACTCAGACGTCAATAGGTTCCATCAGACTGCACATAGCTCCTATAATGGCCCGTGCCCAACCATAGAGGGAATAGAGCTGATTATACACCTGCATATATGCACACATTTAAACAGAAAAATTGGACTAAACACAAGACGTCAATGCCAAATTTTGTTTTACACTTTTATTTTTCTAAAACTCTAGGACTACATAAATGGCCAGTTTTTCCTGATTTTCTGTTGGCACTGTTTTCTCTGCAACTTTTAAGAAATCAATAAGGTAGCCAAATTTAGGCAACTGAAAGGGGGGGGGGAAACTCAAGCTCTTCTGATACTGACTGGTTAAAGGAAAAAAGAGAGATGTTTCACAGAAATGAAGAAAGCAGGAAACCTCTGACTGTTATCCGAGTGGAGGTGCGAGCAGAAATTAAAATGTTTCGTATCGAGCAATCCGAAATGAATTGGGCGAGCCGAGAGGAGAGAAAAGGAAAAAAAAATCAATGGAGCTCTGGCTGCGGTGAAAGGGACGGCATCACGAATGGGATTTACCAGTGGGGCTCAGCAGCTGCCAAATAACCTAGAGCTAAAGAATTACAATAATACTGATGAAGTGTGTGAGGGCTTTTAGGGGCATTGCTGGAAAATTGCACTGATGGAGGCATAACAGTGCTGTCTAATTCAAGTATGCCCCTCCGCTCATCTCGGAAAGGCACAACAACAGACGCACCGCTACCTTTTATAACCAGGAGAAACAGGTTTAAAGAAAAACAGAGCTTTTTCTGTTGATCTCCATTGTGATGTGCGGATGAAAGATTTTGGATTTTGGAATCTCCTTGATCCTTGTGCATCCACAGTTGCCGTTGTTTGAGCAGTATGGCACCATGTAACACAAAATGCAAATCTTATTTATCTCATTTTGAGTATGCAGCTGCAAAGAGGAAAAAAAAGAAAGCAGTAGAGGAAGGAGGGAGAGATGAGATGGGGAGGGGGGTGAATAAAGAGATGAGAGGAACAAGCTCCCATCATCTATTTTTATGCTGCGTTTAATTTACATTTTCTTTTGCTGCCGATAAAAGCAGACAGGGAACACAAGGACGGTGACACCCGGAGAGCTCCCCGGGTCAGAGGGCTGCAGTTAACCTGTCAGAAGCAGAGTACTGATTAGAATAAATCTACACACTCACTAGAGGTCAACTCCGGCCTCTGCTACCGATACGACCCACCACTCTTTAAGGCACGTGCATGTCCACCTAGCAGACATAGAACATGTGCGTGTGTGGTTGAGGTGTCCATACATGAACACATGGAAAAAAATCATAATGAATGAATAAAACTAGATTCCAAAAATATTCACACCCCTTTACACAGACTTTTCTCATGTTAAGACCTCAAACTTAAACAGTTTTTTTTTTTTTTTTTGCAGAGGAAGCGGTAGTTTTTTTGTTTATTTTTTGATAATAGGCCAGTGCATATTTGTGGATTGCAAGAAAAGGAATTTGTGATTGTAAATTGTAAACCCTGATATACTGGCATACCACATACATGATGGTGGCAGCGTCATGATGGAATGAGTCAACTCAAGAGTTACGTAAAGCTCTGTGTGGGGGAGGATGTGAGCAGCGTGTACATGAGCATGATTGACACAGGCTCTGATTGATTGTTCCTGAGCGGGAGCTGTGCATTTCTGCAGGTAGCAGAAGTATCACTGAGTGGAGCCAGAGTGGCTAGATTTTTTCACACATCATCGGTCTCACATTACACTGTCAGGATATAATGAGTGTTTTAACAAATCACAGCTTTAAGCGAGGGGTCCAAAATTATTTTTGCATTTGCTTTTGTGCTTTTAAATATTTCTTTCTGATAAATAATTCATAGATTGTAGATCTTAAGCCATAAAAAATAATTTTAATCACATACATTATTTAAATAATTGACATTTGTAATCTTTCTTTAAAGAATGAGTATTTCCTGTTACTGTAATATCTGTTACTGTTTATACATTATCTGTATCTGTTTCTTGCTGCTTTGTTTGTATTGACTGGTCTGAGCCCTTTCATTCTTAAAAAAAAAAAAAAACATCAATAGGGATCTTTTCAACACCATTTTCCTTTAAACCTAGCAACAAAAAAGTAAGACAGACTGCTGTAAATGGACTTATTATGACACGGCTACAAATATAAATAGTAATTCTCTCCTAAACCCCTTTGCCTGTATAAGTAATAATTACAAAAAAGTGAACCACCCACCAGATCCACACCTCCTCTTCAATGTGTGTACAAGGGGAGGGTCAGCTCAGAGGGTGGGAAGCCTAACGCACGTAAACACCAGACTCCATCTCTGGGGCTCACAGGGCAAGATCCTGCGGCCGTCTCACAGAGGATGAAAGCGCTATCGTTGAATAAAAGAGCGAGGTTGCCGGTGTACACTAACGTGCACACAGAAAGTCTCACTCGAAGAGCTTGAGGCTATAACAGTATGGGATATTTCTTGGGCCACACCTATGGAGGGTGTAAAGCCGCCGCTGAACGTGTCGGAGCAAATGTGAGGTTCCACGCTGGAAAACAAGGAGGCTGGGGTTGTGCAGTCACAATTAATCTACAGGTTGTTGTCAAAAGGGTAAAAAGTAGATTTCCATTTTTGGGAAACCTAAGGATTTGGTAAACCAATTGGAAAAGCTTACCGTCTTTAAACAAACCTAGTTAGTGTAAGTGTTACAGCGTCAATGAGAACAAGGGTCAGCCGTTGCCAACACAAAGAAAGAAAAACATTTCTGTGTCTTTAATTTTTATTTTGTGATCACATGGGAATGTAAATAGAACAGCACTGTTCTTTGTATGCTAACAGACTTCATGTCAATATAATTCTTATTTTTCTCCATATCTTCTCAATTTTTAAACATAAGAAGGGCTCAAACTCTAACTTATTATTATTTTCCATTTCATGTATGTTATAATTTTCGATGAGACAAAATAGCTTTACTCTTGTGAGGATGTTTGATGAGTTAACATCTTCCTTTAGATGTAGGAGATTCTTGGGAAGGCAGCAGCACCTGTCACATCTCTTGAATCCCAAGCAGCAGGAGGACTTGCCTAAGAAATCAGTTTGACTCCTTGGTCATCTTTCAGCTTACGTTCAGTCTCCCTGGTAACCACATGCTCTACTGGTCGATGGGTGGTTGTAATCTACGCTACTTTCATCACTGCGTCAGATTTTAAGTCAGACATGCTCCACCGCATTAAAATATGGTGTCAAATGAAGGGAGGTGGGGAGATTTTCACAGAGCAGGTTTTAATGCAGAACTCTAAGTCCAGCTTACCACCGACTAGAACAGAGATCGGCGAAGGCAGCACTGACAAGAACAGAAATTGAAGGCAGCAGGATCTTCACACAACAGTGTTGGTAACAGGTGAATTTGCGATGAACAACAGGAAGAAGTGGGTTGATGCACTAAAGCTCGGGACCCACAACAAAACTTTCTCATTCTCAACAGATTTTGAAAAGAGTTGGAGTTCACACTCATACATGTTTCAGCAGATTTTTGTTTTACAACTGAGAGATTGAGTATCACACATTTAACAACTGGACCTGCAGAGAGATCACAGCCTGCAGGATTTATCAGACCAACTAAAGGCACCTGAATGCACCAAACATATGGTGGAAAATCATGCAAGGGTGACAGACTGAAGGAACAAAACACGCCAGCAGGTAGCGGTAACGGAAGATATTCTCAGTATTTGGAGAGATTACACTTCTGTTAAACTTTCACATGAAATGAATAAGATGCAATTGTTTTTCTTTTTTTAAAGTTTCTTTATCTGAGATTGTTTGTTGGCTTTAGGATTACTTCCAACGTTGGCTTTCATCTAAAAATATTTGACTTCATCATTTAGGACTATTTTTAAGTAGTCATAACTGTTTCTCTATGTGACAGTAGTTAGTTGTTAATATGTATGATGGCCACTGCTGTCTTTCATTTCTGTTTATAGTGTTGTGTAATTACAAAAAACGTTTGCAAGAAAAATTTAAAAAACGAAACACTCACAGCCGATGTCTTGTCCCACCTTGAGTTTTTGATTGACTGTCTAGTAAAGGCTGTAGCAGACTTTCCCCGCCTGGGAACTAGTGTTAAAAGTCCACAGTTTTAAGGCAGAAAGGGAAGAGCCATACTGAAGACTTAAAGACAGAGGGGATCATGGACAGATGGACTGTTACGGTGAAGCACAGACCAATGAAACAGAAAGTTCTGGAAGCCAGAAGGCTACAGAGGTCAGGGATGTAGATCAGATGGCTGCCTGTAGATCAGGAGGTCTAGCAACAAAGCTCTGGAAAATGATCCACAGGCCTTGAGGTCCACAGCACCAACAGTCAGTACAGGGCGAGTCGAAGGCAGCCAAATCCATTAGCAAAAATTCAGTGGGTGAGCTGAGATTTGGCAAATCAATTAACAAAAATTGGGAGAGCATTCCAGAGCCTCGCAGATCCAACAAGTAACTTCCGGAAGTGAACTCAAAGCTGCCAAATCATGAAATTATACTCTGGAGGGTGGCCAGGCGTACGCAAGATTCTTTGTCTTCAAGCACACCACAATGCTTGTGTGCCGTGCAGCTTCTCCTCCATAACAAGCTGTCTATTATTTTCAGACATGATCAAAGGTTGTCCTCATGGAGCATCGACTCCCCTGCATTGTCGCACATGGCGCCAAAAATAAACGTCCTTCTCCTGGAGGAAGAGATGCTGCCGTGAACATGTTCACAGCCTTTCTTGAAAGACTGACATGTCATAGTTGGAAAAAAAATGGAGCCATCAAGTCATCAATCACCTCTGCTCAGAAAGAAAAATAAAATAAAAAATATCATGGACCTCTAAGGCTAAAAAGCAGAAAGACACACATTTAGCTTTCATACAAACAAAAATGTTTCTTCAAACTTAAGTGTGAATTAAATAATAATAAAAAGTGGCATCATTTATCCATTCTCTAGAGAAATACTCTATAGAATGTTTTGCATCTCTTTTAAAAACAAAATGTTGATTGTGATATGCTTAATTAACTAAATTTAAAAAAGAATCCCACCATATGTGACTCTGTTGGTGGCTATTAAGTCAAGGTTAAAAACTAATTCAAAATCAATTTTCAGCTAATATATTACCAGCTGCTTTTGTTAGCATTCGAGCTCCTCTGGTTCACATTATGTGTTTTGTTTTGCTACAAAGAGGTGTGACACAAAGGTGCAACAAAGACAGGGGTTTTCAATTATATTTTAATTGTCTTTTTTCAATAACAGTAACACCGTATGTGTTTGATTCCTGACTTTCACAGTGGTTGCCGTTGGTAGCGAAGACATTTGCGTCTTCAAGCAGCAAGAAAAACAAGGCATCAAGAGCTACAAGTTTGTACAAATGATTTAATCTCCGGAGGTTGTCTCAGTAGTTTAGCCTTTGTTCCCCTCTGTGTTCACGATCTTGTTTAAAACATCGGATGTGGAAATAAGATTTAAAAACACATTTAAATAAATTCCCTTTATGTCTATTTATGGGCAACACCTTACATGAAAGTGGTCACGTACGGATTCAAGAGTCATTCAGATGGCTCGCCTGATTCGTTCTTGACTCTTACGATGACGCTGGTCTTCTTGTCTGTACTTCTGAAATACTCCGATGACTAAATGAAGCAGGTGTTTATGCAGCATCCTTGCTGTAGCCCATTATGCCCACAGGTATCTGTTTCTTTGTGTAAGTCAGTCAGAGACAGAAACAGATCAGTGGTGTCAGAACCATCAGGCCTCAGACTGAACAGAAGCCGGAGAAGGAGGGGGTCAGGTCAGGGGGAACGCTTTCTTCCTCTGACCTATTGTTCTTCCTCAGTTTGAAAACACACCGCAGCTCTTTCATCCGCGCTTCTGCAGCTAGAGAAACAGGAAGTGTCGGCATCACAGACTCCATCCATCATCTGCAGCTAAAAGACCTGTCACATTTATAGACTTTTTGACTCTCATTGTTATCCACTTCTAACACCGCTGCGTCTCAAAGCCACTTGTGGAAAAGAAAGGCCATTGTAATCTGAATACACAGATTTTAGTTACATGCATAGTGTGGGCGATGCGACAATGTCGGATGGGGAGGGATTAGATGATGTGTTACGATATGTCATAGCAGAGAAGATTGTTCACATGGGACATGGAGTTTATTGTTTATTTATGCTTTTACGCAGACTTCTCAAAATGTATTAAGTTTTTTTTTTCTAAATCACCTTCATACACTCAGCCTTGCCAACTCCCAACCACAAAAATTAAAAATCGGCACTCCCATAAGTTGCTAGAAGTCATTAAATGACAGTAAAAAAAAGTGTCAATATCCAATGCAGTAATTTATTTTAGATAAAATGAATTTGACATTTAAATCCCAAACTGACTGTGAACCAGGCTGAGATCAGCCAGCTATACTTCCGTGCATGTACGATTCATTTGCAATTTGGATGTAGATGGGTCATGTTCTCACTGCAGCTGGGAGGGACTGCTGCAGAAAGACTCAACAATCTGTGACTGCTTCTGGATGATGGAAATTAGCCAGCGACATTCTTAGATTGGTAGCGAATAACAATTCTTCATGTTAGATGTATATTCTACAAAAATAAACACATTGATGTCTCCTGAACTCCATCTTAAAGGAAATGACTTTTGTTCAGTTCAGAACAAAATATTTTTTCAACTTAACTCTGATATACTTTCACTGTTAAGCTGGGTGTGTCACAACAAAGTGGCCTAGTTCTTCAGAATAAAAGAACGCCCTGGTAATTTCAAAGTTTAACAATACTAAGCCTTCCTCATTTTAGGTAGTTTATTGTGCTACATGGTTAGTGTTTAGAGGATTAACCATTTAAAACAACAGTTTCAATTTTAGAATGAGGACAATATTTCCCAAAGTCATAAAATTCTCACTCAGACACAGGAGAGCAAAATCATTCTTAATGTATGTAGAGTTGTTTTAATGAAAAAGCACTTGATTCTTTTAGAAATTCATCATCGTGTTATTGTCCTTCTATCAGTTGTACGAGGATAAATACACATTATGATCTTTAATCTATTTTATATCATGCTTTATAAGTTTCCAAAATAATCTATTGCATTTTATTTCTGTTTTCCATGTTGACTTAAATGTTTAGCAGGATTACAGATAATTCTTCATTTGTACCTTACTGCAATGCAGTGTCATAGGTGTTATAAATTTGATTAACTTATTTGTATCTCCGTTAACAGTGATTTGAAACTTGACTTGGACAGGAGATACATGACTTATGACAAGTAAAAAAAAGTAAAAAAATTAAAATGTGCTGATGATGATTACATTTTGTTGTTATTTTTCTCCCTAAATTTTCAGCCCTTCTATTTTTCTTTTGGTGCTTTATTGTTGCATCTGGAAAATATGATCAAATCCCGAACGTTATTTTACTGTAAAAAAAATAAAATAAAAATCTATCCCGATTTAAGCTCTCCGTTTTCAGGCCGACCAGGGTTGTTCTCTCAGACAGGCTTAACACTTCCTCATCTCTCCTTCACCTAGCTCCAGGTCAACTCTAATAGCAATCAATGAAGGCTCCTGCTACAATAGCTAATTCAATTTCCCTGGACCAGTTTTCTCATCAGAGCTCGAGGTCCTGTCCCCAGCTGATAGGGCCTGAGAACGTGTCTGGAAGTGTGAGGATTTATCCAGCCTGTCAGACACTCTTCTGTAATAGACACAGATAACTGGATTTCTGGACAAGAAGGGAAGGTGAGGAGCAACGTGAGATGAGAAGCTCACCTGCCCGCCTGCATGCCCAGAATAAGGTGCACCACATCCACAAAATGCCCCCCTTCCAACATTATAAAAAAAAAAAAAACTTAATCAAGAGACCTCAACTCCTGCTTGGCCGTCTTCAACAAGATTTCAGGGACTTAGAGCAGGAAGGATGGAAAAAGAGATCTAGAAGGAGGTGGGGGAGTGTGCTGCTTGTCTAAGGGGTGCCAAGGTGAGATTAACATCTGTGTGGCTTCTGTTCACTTACCTGGTGTTCCCAAATGACTCCCCCGGCTGCAAAAACTGTGCTTATCCCAATTGGCAGGACAAAAAAAAAAAAGTGAGAGCAGACTGGATAAGAGGAGAGGCGGCACCCTGCTCTCGCTGTCTGTCAGCTGGCGACCCATGGGGGCAGAGGTTTTGAGGAGAGAGGGATCAAAGAGGAAGCAGAAAGGAGAGCGAAAGTGGTGTGTGAATAAATACAAGGAGGGGAAAAAATGGAACCAATGATCCCCTTTCTGTCTCCTTCGATCTCTGCTTCCTTTCTTCCGCTCGCACTTCCTCTCTTTGCTCGGCTGTTCTGCTCTCCTGGACAGTAACCCACTGTCCACAGCAGTCAAAGCAAATAATGCAAAGGGGAGAGCGTGGCTTAATGTGCGCTCGTACATGTACCGGGACGGCGGCGCACACAACACAAACAACTGAGACACAACAGCCCCCTCGGGCTCCGCGTTCTGGCTCTCACACAGCCTCTGTGAAGTGTGTAGCTGTGTGCCTATGTACGTCTGCACGCTGTAAACATACGTGCACACATGTTCCACCATCTTTCTTCTTGCGTGTACATGCACGATCAAATGTCATGTTCAGCAGTGTGAAAGCAGATATTCTCGCGTCTCTAGCACCATTCAGGATCCCCGGTGAGAAGACATCTGATGGCAGATGCTGCAGTCTGATGGCGACTGAGTTATCCAACCACACCAAACCACTGCCTCTTCCTAACTTAACGTATGTGCCTCACACTTATCCACACGTGCATGCACATGTGCTCATGTATGAAACCAAAACGCTACTAAAAGAAATACATAAATAAAAATAAAGGAGGACAATTTTGTATTCAGGGAAGAAGGCAATTCTTTGACTTTGCAACAAAGGAAACTGAGAACAATAATTCTATTCCTAATTCATCAGACATGGTGAAGGGATGCGTCTGAGGTCTTGAGTGGCGTGCCGGCAGTTGTCATCTGTCTGCCATGCAGCGAGTTAAAGCCGCCGTGGCAGCCAGCTTCAGACTGGCGTACAATAAGCTGGACGGCAGCCAACGTGTCTCCTCTTCAGTCATCACGCATTCTTTCTACCCACACAGGATGCAGAGAAAAAGGCCCGATTTGTACAAAAGGAACAAACCGCAATTCTGTCTTGTGAGCATGAAATTAAGGTTTAGCATTTCAAAAATTTCCCAGAAACGTCTCGAGTGCCTTTTTTCTTTTTTGTTTTTTTATTCAGCTGAGCTTAATGAAACGACGCAACCCGCTTGGAGTGATTAATGGAAATGTCAGATAATTGTGTCCTGGCAGCATTTCATTATTCGGTGTCCTTTTTTTTCCCAAAAAGCCTCGGCTGGAGCAGGAATCCCGAAAATATGTAATTTAGCTCTGACCTTTGGCAGAGTTCAGCAGGTCCCCCATCTGTGTGCGAGGAGCTGAGAGGAGCAGGGAGAGAAGAAGAATGATGACCCCTTTAACAGCTTGCCTGCGACTACCTGCTGATCCAAAAACACTGGCCAGACATGAAGCCCCTGCATAGTCAAAGGATCAAACAGGGCCAGAAAATACTGCTTATTTCAGTGAAACAGAAAGAGAGGGTCTTAGGGGTGCGGGGGAGGTAGAAGGGGGAAGCTTATGAGGTTGTGGGGAATGGTGGGGTGGGGGTGTCCAGTGGTATGTTTTGTGCTACTTTAGGCAAAAGGGAAAGGACAAAAAAAAAGAGGGTGGAAAACTGGGATCTTAGACTGATGGAGACAACGAGGGCAGGAAAAACCCTAACTGGTGTTCACAGTCCGCAGATTCAAAACCAGATACAAAATTTTTCACATTATGGTCTTGCAAACAGTCCATGATGCATTGCACTTCAACAAGGTTCCCAAAGGTTTTAGAGGAGAAACATTCCCACAGCATCACAGATCTTTCACTATACTGGATAGTGGACATGAGGTGCTTTTCACATATTCGTCCACTATTTCATACCAGTATTTAGTGCCAAGAATTCAGCCTTAAAACTCTCACAAAACTGCGCACTTTCTGTACTGACTTAGTGTCAGACATATTCTGTTAATTTTCTTTTTTTATTCCTGCTAAGAAAACTACCCTTTGTTGAAGGTCAGTGATCTGCTCTTTTGCAGGGCATTTCTCTGGATCCTTACCAAAATATAATATTGGCAAGAAATGTCCCACATTGCATTTATCCTGAATCTCCAGCTATCTGGTCTTAACTACCATCATTGCTACATTACACTGTCAGGTCAGGAGGCTGGGTACCCCTTACATAAGTCAGGTGGTTCTCACTTGGTGACTCAGAGGTGTGACATTGGTGGGTCACCTTCTTCCACCTATGCTCTACCAGTCTTTTTGGAAAACATGTTCATACACTGAAAAGCTGTGCAAATCCAAGCTTTAAAATATCTCTTGTGGAAGAGGCTTCAGACACATTTCAACCAAAGTACTTCAACTTCTCATGGAGTTTACTCCACATGTTTACTCTTGTAATAACAGGACAGAAAAGACCTTGGAATGCCTCCTAGACAACCACCGGGCATGTAGATAAAATAGTATGTATGTAAAATAGTTGCTATGGAGACCTGCTGACCACAAGATACCACACTTACCTTACTGTTTATGCATGGTGGCTAGATTAAAAGGGGTCCTCCAGATCTTGGTGGCTAGGATCAGTGTCACGCCACATTAGCGCTCCAGGTAAACAAACAAACTCTGATCAGTAAAACTAAAAATGCCTCAGCTACTAATAGCTCCCACACAATCCGGTACAACCAAATTAATATTTTGGTGTTTCGAAAATATTCAAACTGAGGAAATTTTTTTTACCCATTCTAATCCATCCTGAAATAAAATATGCATTCATAACAAATAACGTTACACCAAAATTGTATATGTACATATGCATGCCTTGCAAAACACTAGACTCTATTCAGCTAGAAGAAAGTTAATGCGCCACAGCCGCCATTAGAAAGAGATAACCCACACTTTGACTGCGGGGGGAAGAATAAAACAACACATACTGTACCATTTGAAGCCTAATCCCCTTTTATATTCCTAATTAGGAAACAACAAGCAATAAGCCTCTTTGCTGAGCTGACCCACACACACTGAACTCACATGTGTGGGTGTGTTAAGATCTGAGGAGAACCATTTTCTCTGTGGTCTTTTTTTTTTTTTTTTACTGATTAACGTCACCATTGAGCTAAATCCTCTGTGGAGGTATGATTTCAACAGCTTTTGTCACATTTGTTTCTTAGTGGGCTTATGTAAAAAAAAAACAAAAAAAAAAAAACAATGAATTTCTTGAGCCATTATGGAAGGTGGAGAATGCCAAAATCGGGGTAAGCACTTATTAGTTAATTGTTAATTGACTTAATGACTTAATTGTAATGAATTGCAATTAATTGCATTTCAACCTAAACCCACATAGACAAAATAAGTAACATTTTCAATATAAAAACCCCTCTTGCTACTAAATGATTGAATGAATTTACAAACAAGCTCAACAAAAAATATATATTTTGTTTTTAATCTGTCATTTAGGTTATTCAACCATCAGAGTTGTGCAAATGACTCTGTGTTTTCGATGTTTCAGGAACCACCTGATCATTCATGTGAAGAGAGGAGAGGTCACACATCCTTTGCTTTCCTATGCCTTGTGCGCACATTTGTTTTGCACATACTCCGGCGTATTGAGAAAAGCAGCTGGGGAAGCACAGGACAGGGTTATGTGAAATGCCCACAACGGCTCCAGAGGGATTAATTTCTCCCACTTTATTTGTTTATTGCTGCATGGTAAGCAACTGGGGTAGCAGGAGCAAAGCAAACAAGAGAGAGCACAGAGAGACTTCTTCCTGTGGCTTTTGATGCCACAGGAAGTTTTAATGTAATTATTACAGTGTACACGATGATGTACAGTGTACTGCATTGGTTTCCTCCAAATTACAATAAACTTTCTGTTACTCGTTTCACACTGCTGACTTTTTACGCTGCCTTACCAAACTATTCATATCCCTTGTTTGTTTGTTTTTTACATTTCACAATTTTATTGGAGTGTGTCTCTAACGGCTTTGGACACCTTGAGACTGAAAACATTGTTCTTTATGAAACTGCTCAGGTATTAAGTGAAGGTGAGTGTAGAAAAATGCAGGGCAAAAGTACCATTTTTTCCAGTTCACAATTATAAGCTTTGTTGCATTGGTCTACTTTTTAAAATCCCACTAAAGTATATTGTAATACAATATGTGACCAAATGTTGAAAAGGTTCTAGGGGACTAGCAATTTTCCCCCTAGATTTTGTTGAAGCATTTTATAGAAAATGTCTTTGCGAAATCGAGGCTTTTAAAATCTTTAATATTTGTATTGATTTATTCTACTGGTTGATTAGAACTATCTCAAATTCCAAAATCTGTTCAAAGAAAATGCATTGTTTTTATCAAAAGACTGATTTTTTTAAACTGTTGACAGTATGTGGTCACTGTTGATATATATGACAGAAATTATGGTGGATCTAACATTTTCTAATGCAGACATGTCCCAGACAAACATGAGGTGGCTTTATATGAGAAAAGAACTTCATGCAAATTTATCTCCATCCTTATCCCCCCCCCTTACAGGGTTATAATGATTTAAAAAATATTTAAAAACTACAGGAACATCTTCTGAAAGGACACTCCAAGACTGGATCAGCATGTTAAATATTAGATAAAAGCTGCCAAATCAATCAAACTTCATTTGGGTTCCTGAAATCACCCAGGAAGAGTCTGACCTCCTTTTCTATTAAATTCAGATATTTTTGTACCTTCTTAAGCCACATTGCTCCCTTCTCACAGCAAGACTCTCACTCTGGCTATCTCACACAAGAATAATGAAATAAATAATTTCAAGAACACACCCACACACACACACATAGAGAATATTTCAGAGAAGGTCCTAAATAGAATAAATATACTACTAGTACACCCAAGCACACACAAATTAAAACATAGTTGCTCAGGAAATAGTTTGAGGACATTAAGCCTTACAGTTAACATGTCATGAACCACTACATATTAAATTAAGCACTTCCTAATAAAGATTATTTTTATTTTTTCTTTTATAAATTGAATTTAAGCAGGTTTCACCAAAGTTTTATTACATTTAACAGGAACCTATAAGGTGGGGTATTGTAAACAGTGCCTTGCAAAAGTATGTTAACATATGGTTACAGCTACGAACTTCAAAGAACTGTTTTATGTGATAGAGAAAAACATAAAAGAGGCAGAAAAATGATGAATTGTTTTCAAGTTTTTTTCTTTACTAATAAAAATCTGCAAGAAGTGTCCGTACAGTACAACCAAATGACTTCACAACTCAGCACTGTAGGGTGAATTGAGTCCATCAGTGTGCAATTTATTCTCAATATAATTGGTGATGATCTCAGATATGTGTTATGGAACATAAATAAAAGTTATAAAGATCAAGGAATCTGACTAGTCACCAACGTGAAGAAGTTTAAAACAGGGTTAGGATATTTACAAATGTATACCAAACTTTGAATATCTCATGAGGCACAGTTCAATCCACCATGTAAAAATGAAAAGAATATGGGGCACTTGCAAACCTACCAAAAAAAAAAAAAAAAAAAAAAGACTGTCGACCTACACTGCAAGGAGAAAACAAATCACAGAAGCAACCACTAATCACCAAAGTGATTAAGGAGGAGCTGCAGAGATCTATAGCTCATGTGGGAGAAATTAGTTGGCAACTAATCTTAGTCATGATGAGGCTACTTTAAAATGTTTTGTAGGCTTCACCATTCTAAGAAATCCACCTCATTGTTAAAATGTGTTGGTAACTGCATTTTGCTTTTAGTAGATCTTTTTTCAGTATCAGGAAAGCTGACCATAGTTGATGTGAAGTTGTACAGTGCAAAGCAGGGATAACTCTATTGGAAAACCAATGTCTTTAGACTTAGATCCAGCATTTGAAGGATGCAACTAAACACTGAGAGAAAGGCTCTTCAGACTACGCTAAAATTTTCATCACATCACATGTTGAAGTAGAAACTTCTATCTTCTCTACATGTATGGTGTATATGAGAGAACAGAGAATCTATTGTTAGATTTTATCTGATCTTGCCACCATGTTGGGCACTAAATAATACATTTAGTGAAGATATGCATGAAATATGCAGAGGTCTTGTCTCAGTTGAGATTAAAAAAATAAATAAATAGCACAATGGGATGATACTGGGCCCAGAATGCTACAGAAAACATGTTGGAGAACAAGCCAGCCTCCGACTGAAATAAATTTGTTTTTATTAGATCCTTATTAATAAAGTTTTAGTTTGGTTTTATTAAATCCTGGTCTTGATCAAAGCACAAACTATTTGGAGACCCTGAGTAATTTAACTCCTGAGGCTAGTTGTTGATGTTTGTGGTCTGTGGTGATTGTATGTCTGCTCAGTAATATTAGTAGTGGTGTAACAGTAGACATACTTATACTAAATACACTCGGTACACCCCTGAAGGCATGCGTACCTAATAGTTACAGCAGTGCTTTATAGTTAAACACATGCAGAATGTTTGCATGCCAAAGTAGGAGTGCAATTGGTGTGTGTAATGTGACAACAAAAAGAAAGAATCAAACTGTGATTCGTCTGAAAATCTAGAACTTGGCTTGGATGAAAAATGAGCATCAGGTAGTAAAAATCATTAATTAGCCATAATTATAATTAAATCAACCTCTGTCATCATACAATTAGCGTTTGCAATATTTTAATGTGCTCTGGTCCATTTTGTGATGTGTTTGTCCATCCTTTAATTTTCAGCTAATTTTCAGCTAACTGGCGAAATGATATTCAATTACTTAATTAAGTATGATCCAGCTGCGTGCCATCTCTCCACACCAGGGGCTGTCTCCCTGTGGGATGCTGGTTTAAGCTTCTCTGCACTAATTAGCACAGTGACATTATCAGACTGTACCTGGCATTCTCTCCCACCTTAAGCACTGAACCAACACCGACTGCAAACTCAACATCGCATTAAAAGAGAATGTTGTTTATTTAGGAGACAGTGAATATGTTTTTTGTTTTCATATGTTTTTAGACAAAATAATTTTTCTGAGTTATAGAATTAGGATATCTCTCAGCAAAGAAATGTCCTGTTGTATGCGGTCAATGGTTTGGAGTTGAACTTTTTTTTTTGCATGTAATCCTGCCAATAAGTGACACAGTACAGTGGTTTGCAAAATTGTTCATAACTCTTAGCACTTACTCAGTATTAAAACTACAAACATGATTTTTTTTTACTGGAAATTAAGTGATAGAGCAACACAAATTATGACCTAATTGTGAAGTGAATGGGAATCAATAAATATTGAAAATACAGGACTTTACGAAGTGTTAGAAGTGTTAGAAGGGAGGGAAGGAGGGACGGACGGACGGACAAATATGAAGTCCTAAACATTGAACATCTCACAGAGCTCCGTTCAAACTACATTACCTGACGGCATACCAAGAAATGGCCGCCCACTTAAACACAGTCCAATTGGGAGAAACTGCTGACAGGTCATATTAGTCATGCGCTCCAAAAACTTAAAATCCTTTTGCAGTATGTATCAAGTCTTGATTAAGGTTGACAACAAACCATACAGGGAAGACAGCAAGCATGTGGAAGAAGGTTCCGGTCAGATGTGATGCAATGAGTTTAATGTAATTGCTTTGACTTGCATGTGACAGAAAAATAACAGCGAACAACACCCTAAAAACCCCACCCACATATTAAAGCACAGGGGTGGCAGCATTATTCTGTTGAGATACTTCAAGGGGTTCAGGAAGTTGCTGGGTGTAAAATGGATGAACCTAAGCACATGGAAAAGTGTGAAAGTGACCGTCTTTGTTGTTCCTAGGAGAGCCCAAAGAGAGTTGAGCTACAAAGAGGTGTCCAGTGAGCTGTAACATACCAAATAAATGCCCATTTAAAATGTAAAAAAGAAACAAACAAACAAAAAAACTCCTGTTTTGTGGATAAGTACATTGACAACTGCTGCCCTTTCATTTATTGGTAAGGTAAACAATTAGACTTATTTTAATATTATATTAGGGTCTTCTGTTTTGAGCGAAAAATGCCTCGTTAAAATCACGTAGGGAACCAACAAAGGATCAACACAGAGTGTCCAGTCCAGCCATGTCTACCTGACGACCAGCAGCCCAATTTGATTAAAGGCTGACGAGCCAAAGAGCCTCCACCCTCCATCCACGGCAGGCCAAAAGTGATCGCTATGGTGATGCGTAATTACAGCTGTCGGCGCACTCTCTACCCTGCTGGCACCAATTTGATTGCTCTCAGCAACAATGATGGACAAGCTTAGCATGCCCTCCATCTCTCTCCTTCCCTGTCTGCTCTCTTTATCTGACATGCACCCTTCACATGGCCACCAAACACAGGCCGATCGCGCCATCCTGGCCCAGTTTTAATTGTTTCTCTCCCCCCGTACCGACTCCTCTCGCCGCCCGTTCCCTCCCCGGTTCCTCCTTCCGTCTCCCTCTCCTTTTCCCTCCTCTCTCATGTGGACAGCTCAGAAGTGCAAGTGTTATTACATGAAACTCCCGCTGTAGCATTAATTGAAGGGAGATATGGTGGGACGAAAAACACCGGGGGGTAGTGCATGTCCATTATCACTCCTGCTTTCAACAGGTCTCACATTTGGAAACTGCAAATTGCAAAAACTTGCAAGGGCAAAATGTTTGACATTATTTGATCTGCAACCATATGGTGCAGGCAGGGAAAAGGGGGTGGGGTTGGTTGGGGGGAGCCCACCCCTTTCCCTGAAAACAGATAAATAAGTAAACAAAAGGAGGGAGAGGTGCAGGCGGCACAATAGGAGATGTGAGAGCAAACAAATCAAGAAGATAATTGTTTTTTTTTTTTTCAAGGGGTAATTAATGGGGGAGGTTAGTTTGCATGAGGGCATGTCAAGTGTTCTCTTTGTAGCCTCTCCTCTGCTATGCCCTTGCCTCTTACCTTATAGATGACAATGACAGTAGCCATGCTGTAGGTGCTGAACAGCAGAACCTGAGGACAAATAGACAGAACTGCAAGATCAAATTCACAAAAAAAACTGCCTTCCTGCTTGCTTTGTAATGGTGGATTCAAGCATTAATAAAGTCAAGAGTAGCTGGACGGAGCTTCCCATATCCTCTGTTAATTATCTGGCTTTGTCTCGGCTTGCTTGTCCTTAATGTGACCTAATGTGGCTAATCGCCGGACTTGAAAACAATCAAAACAGCAATTAGAAACAAGAGCCCCGGAAATGCAAAATTCTCAAATGAATGCAGAGGGAAGTGGGTGGAAGAAAAAGTGCTTTTCATGTCAGCAGGGCATGTTCAGACGGCATTTCAGGTTGTACAGATAAGGATGGAAAATGAGGGAAAGCAGAGAGCTACTGATGCCTAAATCAAATACAAAAAGAGTGAAAGCTATTTCTTTCCCCTTTATCTGATAAAGAAACAGAATCCACATAAAAAGAGATTTTGACAAAAAGCAATTGAATTGATATCAAAGATGTTTGAAAGCAGATTTGTATCTTCTTACGTTAGTTGAATAATTTGGCAGACCTTTGATGCAATAAGCGAACCTCATAAGAAAAAAAAATCAGAAAGAGTTATCTCTTTGCATTTGTTCCTTTTTAAAAAATAATAATAATAAAAATAAATAAATAAAAAAAAGGAGGACGTACACAAATACCTCTTCAAGGAGGTCTTGTTTAAGCTTGTAAATTCCTTGAAAGGGGATGAAATTGGGATCTGGCTATTCCGGTTACAGTCCCGGCATGGTACTGACAAAAACAGATGAGTATTTCTCCTGAGGGAGAGGACTGTGGGTATGGAACCAGTTAGCGCTGCCTGTTATTGCATCTGATTATAAAAAGGCTGCGTGCATGGGAACTTCACTGTTAAAACTAGATGATGTTTGCACCGATAAAAATATGGTAATGCAAAACAGTTAGCTGAAGGACAGAGAGCTTTACTTTAAGGGTATTTATTGGGCAGACTTACTTGTCCAAGGAATGCTGATTACTACAATGCTTTTAAAAAAACACAAACAAAAAAACACATGCTTTGTAAAGATTCTATGTTTTGTATCAGGGAACAAAAAAACATAGATTCTGTTTTACATAAACATGTTCTTAGGAATGTCAGATGTAAGGCCAGCGCAAAGTAGTACATAATTGTAAAATGGTAGGAAAAGGATATGATTTTCTTAATATATATGTATATATTGATTTTGTTACTGAATGAAAAGGAAAAGTGTGTCATGCATATGTGTTCAGCAACAGTAGTGACACATGGTGGTGTCAGAATCATGCTGTGGGGACACAGGGAAAGGAAAACTGGTCACACTTGATGGAAAGATAGATTTAGCTAAAGGGTTTAGCTATCCAGGGTAATCCTGGAAAAATTTCTGAGATTAGGGAAGTGTTTTTCCTTCCATCTGAGTAACTCTAAACATACAGCAATATAATAATTCAGATGATAGCATATTGATGCACTAGAATGGCCCAATCCAAGTCCAGATCAAAATCTAATCGAGAATCTGTGGCAAGACGTGAAAACTGATGTTCGCAGATTCTCTAAGTCCAAACTTGAGAGACTTTGCACAGAATTATGGGTAACATTTTCACCCTCTGCATGTGCAAAGGCCGGTAAAAGCAACAAAAGACACACAGATGTCATGCTGAAAAAAGTTGCATGCCACACTGTTAAAATTTTTATTTGTAAAACATTTTCAAATTCACCTTTCACTTTCTGCCTCCTTCACAATTATGCATTACTTTGTGTTAGTCCATAGCATACAATTTCAATAAAAAACTGAACTGAGAAAATGAATTAGACAAAATTAGATACATTTTCTTCAAAAAAGTAAGAATTACCAGCACTGGAATTGTTTTTTATGTTTTTTTTGTGATGGATGAAAAAAAAAAAAAAAAAATACAAAACAGAAGTCTTCTCTGATCAATTGTGACCCCTCCTCCTTTTCCCACCCAAAATGCTGCCTCCATCGACCAATCAAGCACAGACGAGAGGATTAGCAGGAATCCTGAGGAGGAAGTTTGAACAAGAGGAAACATTAGGATTGAAATAAAACACAGGAAACAGGGTTAACTACAACTCCTCCCTGCCAGCACCAGTGGCTCAGCTATTTTTTGCCCAATTATCCTTAGTTAACGGGATTAATTACTTTAACTTCTTTTTTTTTCCTTTCTTCCCCCTCCGAGCAAACAGGCAATAAATCCTTCCTTGTGTTACACAGTCCAAGAGGGCCATTCTAATTAGCATAACAAGTTACAAAAACATTACAGCCTTAAAGTGCTCTCAGACAGAGAACAACATCAGAAGAGCACAGGATGGGATGCCAGGTGGGATTTAGGAGGGCTATTTATTGGAATAAAATGTTTGGGGAGATTGGGTGGACGAGTAAACATGTCGAATAGTCACACACTGAAATACGCTTGAAAGAACATACTGCTAAACTGCTACATTGAAAGAGCAATGAAACCCAGTGAAAATGTATAAAAACACAAAGTAGCACATTTTGATTCATTAATGAGAAACGTGTTCAGATAATTTTGAACATTGTCACAATGTAAAATTACAAAAGGACAAATTTCATTGGATTTTACTAAGAATGAATGGAGGAAAATGATCCATCCATCCATTCTCTTATACGCTTATAAGTAATGGGGTGGCGTGGGGGGCTGGTGAGAGGCGGGTTACACCCTGGACAGGTCGCCTGGGCATGGAGGAAAATTATACATGGCTTTATTTTGTTTTATTTTAATTTTAGGTTTAAAAATATTCCAGAAATTTCTATCTAGCCTCCCCACCCCTCGTCACTCAAAATTAGCTGAAATTAAAATTCCAGTTCAAATGACAGCATTGAGAGGCTGAAGTGAAAAGCTGCTCTGCAGGTTTGTTACCGAACATTAGGGAACAAACTTGGCAGGCCAGGAACAAATCTGTAGAGAATCCTAAAAGCAGGGTAGGGTTATAAACAATATCACAAGAAGTAGTTTAAAAAAAGTCAGAAGAAGTCCCGTCTGCAGTTTGGAGGCCACAAGACAAATGTGTATGAAGGTACGCTGGTCAGATAAGAGATTAAAATGGTCCAGATGGTCAAGCTACTGATTCAGTGGCTAGTTACACATGCACACCACACTTTTCAGACAGATGACAACACCATATATATATATATTAAAAAATACAAATAAATAATAATAATAATAATACAGAGAGAGAGAGAGAGAGAGATGTACAGTATATACGTACAAGGCACTTTAAAAAGCAGAAAAAAACTATTTTTATAACCTAAAAAAACCCAACTTTTTTTAAAAGGAGAGCAAAATTGTTACAACCCTCTCTGTTCAACGTCCACCACTTTCTGGTCAAACTCACTGCAGAGTCTGAGAGGGAAGAAAACAGACGCTTTCTAGGGAACCTGTTTAGCATGAGTCCCACCCAGTCGTCTGCTTTCACTAACCTGTCCTGACAAGTACCCAGATTAACGTAATCTCATATCAGTGCAGAAGAGCAGAAGAGACCAGATGGACCTCTTGTGCACCCCCGGCCCCCTCCCTTTACCATGACTCAAACACATGAACGTAAAGTCTCTCAGTCACAAACACACACATCAGCCCTAGCTGCAGAGTGCTTTGCATGCACAACCTGGGCCCCCTCCCACAGCGGTTAATGTTCTCGAGCAAATTGCTGCAGCTTTAGATGATGCTGTTTGGGGAGTGGTTCCCCACGTATTCACATGCTGCATCTCATCCAACGCTGCACCCTTGACGGTTTGAGCCTGCATGGTCACTTTGAAATTAGAAGAAAAAGGAGGAAAGGATGTGCTTTTTTCATTCATTAGGCCAACGGATAAATATAAATATCTGTGTATGTATATAAAAAATAATTAATAGAGGGGTAACTGAATGAAACATCCAACAAGACGCTGCAGGCAGGGCAACTGAATTTGGGATTTTTAACACTTGTCATCTGCCGTGATGAAGCAAGCTTGTCTTTTTACAGTTTCCCTGGTAAATCTCAACAACTTTGCTAAACTGAACAGATGGGCTTGCTAATTAGCAGCGCTCAAGCTGTAAGTTTGTTTATAAAGAGAGAAAGGGGTTCCAGACATCTTGACACATTTTATTAACATATCATACCTTAAAGCTATGCTTCTTGGTGCTCACCAGGCTCTTTAGCTAAATGTGCACACACGCACGCAGAGGCACACTTTCGCACACTCATGAGTGCTCGTACGCGCTTCACATAAATGTGCACAGATAGGCCTGCACACACTAAAAACAGTAAAAGTCAGCCTTGCGAAACGGGACGCCCTGCATGCATGCTCATGAATATGCACGATTACCTGTGTGCATGTGTGTGTGTGTCTGTGTGTTTCAGGTCTTAGCAGGAGCATCGCAGAACATTTTGCACGTGTGCGTCCACTATTCAAATGTGCGCTTAAAAGACAGAGTTTGTTTACGAGGGTGTCATGCACATGTCCTTGCAAGCGCAATGGCATGCTTCTCTCTCCGGTGGGACCCCTCCTAAATTCGCCTCCCGTGGATTTGTCAGCTTTCACTATTGTGTGTCACGACAGTGACACTACATGATGTCCTTAGCAGACAAGGTTGGTGCGGTCCCCCAGAAAGGCCCCTGGGTATTTAAGAGCGGGATGTGATGGACTCGGGCTCCGTCAGTGCCACTTGAGCCTCCTGCCAAGCCTCACTTAGGACACCATGACGCCAACCTGTGACAGTGATGCTGGGAGATGGAAAAAGTTGGGGAAAAAAACAAAACAAAAAACCAAAAGCTGCAAGAAGAAAAAAACATGTATGACTTGTGGCACAAAATAGTATCCATATGATTCTTACTTTTTGCCCAGAGATGCACCACAGCCTGGTGTTTCAGCTAAAATGCATTGCCATGGTGATCCTGGTTAAGAGGCTTACATTTGGGCCCATGTGGGTAGTTGCTGGGGGACACTCCCATTGCCATGGTGATGGCTACTGGGAGGACACTTGCATTGCCATGGTGATGATGGCAGGAGCGAGGCATGCCAACCAATGAGATGATGGATAGATGCCATGCAGGAGGTGTGAGGAAAACGTGACCGGAATGTCCGTTTGTCGTCTTTACCGTCATGGAGACTTTTCTTAAAATGCGTCTTCATACGTGGTCACGTCTGCGACAGCTCAGGCAGCTCCCCCTCTAAATCAAGTGTTAACTCTTTCACTGAAGGTAAAAAGATAAAAATAAAAAAAAATAAAAATGTTGGTGGGGGAAAAAAATCAGGAGAAAGTCTACTCTACTGTAAAAATTAAAAGAAAAAAAATAGTGCAAATTACAGATTTAAGATTGCAGATAACATGAATTATGCATAGGAGGCATGCAAAGACGGAGCTTCGAATTCAAAGCATGAAATAATGCAAAATACATCAGAGAAAGACTTAAATTCAGTCACTGGTAGAGCAAGGTTGGAGCCAATTTGTGTCAGTGTTTGTGCGCGTGTGAAAAATGCATGCCGCCTAATTCTACATTCCACTAGTGATAATAACAATACAGATCCAAAAAAAGGCCTTGGGGCAACAATCTAGTGATTTTGCCTCGGATAATAGCTAAAAAGTCCTTTCACCTGCCTCCCAGCACACAGAGGGAGGGACTGATTTGAGGGCTGGTGGGACGGGGTTGGGAATCAAGGGACCAGGGTGGCCTGAAGGCATCGGCCCAAATCCAAATAAGCGCAAGTGATAAAGCGAAAATGAGGTGCTGTAGGAACAAATTTCTCTATGCTGATTTCCTTTCTCAGTCTTACCTAGCCTCTGTTTCTGTCATGTGGAACAAGATATTCACAAGAAGATCAATCTCAAAAACCCAAGACCATTTTATCTATCTTTAAACACAATCTCATGCAGAAATCAGTGAGATAAGTACATTAAGTGGGAAAACACACATGCATGACTTTTCGGTTGGGAAAGCAGCGCTGCAGCTTTTAACTCCCTGCATTGTGCTACAGCTGACAGTTCAGCAAAGATAAAAGATTTATCTTTCTTCTTGTAAGAGTGACACACAATTCACCAGAGAATGAAGGTGTTTGTAACGCATTCAGGAGTGTGTCATGTCAACAAATTTGTCTCTGCGTGGGTAGGAGCACCTGCCAGATAGTGTCTTGTGGCACAGAACATGCGCATCCCGGTCTTTAGGAACACAAAGGCAACACTCAAAAAAGAGCAAGCAATGTTCTTGATGTCATTAGTTGATAATGACATCCTAATTTTGCTAATTAGTAATACAAGATGCTATGGATTGATTACAAAGTCACCTATTTAGACATCAGTTCTGTTTTATAGCATATTTCTTCTTCACATGCAGTTTTAGTTTCATCCCACAACAGCTCATGTTCTTTTGAAAACTACTTGATTTGTGTCATTTTGTTGCTTTTGGAGTAATGAGTACTTCCTGTCTCAGGGCTATTTCAGCCAGTGCGTATATGTTTCACTGTGGAAAAATGACATCCTCTCACTGACTTCAGTCATCATCTGCAAAAGGCCTTTTGCTTTTGCTTTAAAGTTGACATACCACAAAACCTGTTAATCTCTGGGACATACAACTTGTCTCCTTTCTGAACAGGATAATGCTTAGATGTTCCCTTAGTATACTTACATTTGAATATAATTGTTTGATCGTATGAACGTGGCAACTTTAGGCATCTAGAAATCTAAAAATGCTACCCAAGGATGAAGCAGACTGGTGGTGGTCCCCAATTCTCTTCCTATTACTTTAGATTTTGCCATGTGTGCGAGTATTACCGGTATCTTATCCATATTTATGCCTCCCTTTGTTGCATACATTTTAAGGGGTGTATACCTCTCAAAAATCTGCAAAGATTCTCTCTCTACTGTACTGTTCTTACTTAAAAAAAACACTGTTTGCCCATGAGATTAAGAACAGAAGATCCATGAAGCATGGATTTCACATTAATTATAGCATGAATTATGTCAGTTCAAAACGCATTCAGTGCTGTCTGCCCACATTTATAATTCCATAAGAAAGCAGATAGCGTTTAGTGAGTGGTTACTATAAAAATCTGATGTTACTCCTGCAAGATGATAGATACTGTAAGGTCTTGAATTATTTAAAACATTCTCTTCAGATCTCAGCTCTGGGCTTGCTGATTCACTCAAGAAAATCTAAGCGAAAAACATATGTAAAGACTACATAGCTGGAAACATATCTAACAGAGGGCAACATTGAGTAAACACCCTTGATTCATTGTCTAACAGACTGCAGTTTTCAAAACTCAATATTTAACTCAAAACTCAATATTGTTGCAAGTATTTAGCTTGCAACAAAAGCAAAATATTCCATGAATAATTAAATAAGGCTAATATGCATAGTGAAAAGAAATTCTTTATCTGTAATTCTTTTGTGATTTTGTTGTACATTTCCATAGACACGGCCTTAGGGAAACCAATATGTGTGGATAACACCTTTAAAGACACCCCCAAACCGGCCCAGCCCCTGAGGAGACCAATAGAAAGCTGTGTTACCAAAGTCCCTGCAGAGACAACAACCCATGTGAAGTGTGAAACCCCTCTCCAACATGGATTTAAGTTTTCAGAGACGTACATCAGAAAGAATGGAAATATTCGGGCTGAAAAAAAAAAGAGCAGGAGAAGGAGGAGAATGAACGGACAAACCGCTGGTTGAAAAATATTGTTCGATGCGGTGGAGGGATGGTGGTGTTTTCATTGCTGACATCAACATAAATTTTCTTGGCACAGTTCGCCTTGCCCAGCGTGGGCCCAGCACTGGGAAACTGCAGAGGAAATTCTCAAAGCCGCAAGGGAGAGGAATCAAAGAGCCGAGGTTCGGAGACCTCTAACACACTGAACTCCGCGCTGACCCCGTCGCTCTCTATCTCACTTGTGCGCACGTAGCAGACACATGTAGCGATCAGCTCATGTAGGTACATTATAAGATGCAAAGAGTAGAAAGTGAGCACATGCAAAACTGCACCTCTTCAGCTCCTGGTCTGAAAGCATTGAGGTGGTGTTTGGGGGTATAGGCGTCTGCACAACTGAGCAATTGCGTGCAATTCATGTTAAATCTTTTCATGTTTTTTTTTTTTACCAAGCTAAAAATAGATACCAAAAAAAATTTGCTATTCATCCAGCTAAAATAATCTTTTCAGACTTTAGTTAATCTTTGTGTAAATCCAGTGACAAAGTAACACCATGGTAGTTTTAGTCAAAGTCATCATAGCATTCAAGCGTCATAGCAGCCCATGCTTAGCATAGGCACCCAGACTGAGGTAAAGATGATGTAATTAGCCCTGATTTCCTTGAGTCAGTGGGTGATCAGGAAGTGCGACATGGTTGGTCTCATCTGTACCTTCTGAGAGTGGATGCGTTCACGTATGAGCGCACTGTGCCATCAGAGTTGTTGGGGACTGTACAATAAATGGCCGCTCTATTCTATATCCTAGTGAGTAAGCTTTCCAAGCCGGCACCTCTGGAAAGAAGAATATGCACAATGGTCACCATAATGAGAAGCTCTTCCATGTCACCACACAAACTCTGGCAATTTGAGCATGTGCGGTGTAAGCAAATGCTACAAATGCTAAAGACATTTTTGGGGGGGGGAGGCGGATTGTTGTGCGAGTACGCGCCACACCTAACAGGTTTTGGTTTGAGATTCCTCAACCAGAGACCATTCTGTTTGTAGACACCAGGTGAAAGAAGGGGCAGCTGGCTGGACTTGAATGAATGCTGTTCGCTCTGACCCCTGTTTGTGTTTCTGTGTAGGTGGATTCGCGTTTGAGGGTGCGTGTCAATAGGCAGAGTGTCCAGCTAGGGCGTGGGAGGGCCTGATGAGTGGATAAAGCAACTTTGTGAGATGCCAAGACAAAAACACCTCAGTGTGAGAGGAAGAGTCAGAGGTGAAGGAAAAAGAGGGTTTACAATACTGCTCAACCATGACATGTTCAAATCTTTCTTTTTAGTGTTTTTTTCTTTTCCCTGTCATGCTCCATCACCCCCTCCTCATTAATGGAACACCGGCAACATATTTCAGAGTGAATTATTTTAGACCAACTGCTCAAAATGGGTTTAAGTTAAGTATTTTTTTTTTTTTTGCAACTGTGAAGCTATGAATATTTAATTCAGGCTATTCCAAACATTGGATTTTCTAAATAACAGAAAAGTGTTGTTTCTGGTGTGGGAACACTTTATATGAGTCACCTTTTACAGGAGTAACAAGGTCCCCAATCAGAGCTCTGAACAGATGCTAGGGCCCACTGAGGTCTGTCAGAGTGTGTGGACTGTTTTAATCCACTCTGCTGGAAGTCTCCTCTGTAGGATTGTGCATGTGCGAGCTGTGTGAATGTCTGGAACGGGTGAGCACGATAAGTCACAAGCAAGATAAAAGCTGCTTTGGACGATGATGTCACAGATTTTCCCAGATATTCAGCCATTTAGGTCAAAACACAGCTGAAAGGAAAAATGCTAAAGTTGCATTTATGCTTTTGATCATCTATATTTGTGTGAAAATTTGATTGAGATAGCTGCAAGATTTGGCAAAACAATAGGTATGAGCTTTTTTCCTTAAAATTAAAGCAGCGTGCAAACATCAGTCCAAATAAATATCTGAAATGTGGAAAATGCATTTGGATTCAGCCCTCTTGATTCACATCTGTAAGTCTGTTCGGTTGTGTCTCCACCAATTTTATAAACCTAAAGACTAAATCATTTTCCCACTCTTCTTTGCAAAAGAAGAAAAGTTAGTTAGGCCAAAAAGTTCAACTTTAGCCTCATCTGGTCAGAGCATCATCTTCCACCCACAAAATTGCAAATATGACAATGTCCTGTAACACCATTTTTGAATACAATATCATGCACTACTTTGTGTTAAAGGGAGATTGACTAGAGGTCTCCAAATAATACAATCAAAGACTGACCACAGGGTTCAGTGTTGCTTATCAATACACCCAGCAGGGGAGCAAATGCCCGCTCATAACCAGGCCCTCGGCTTTCCACAGTATGAGGAGTGTTAATTTCTCCTATCCTTTATAAAGAAAGAAAAATGGTAAAAGAACAACACAAAGAAGTAAATATCTGGCCGTCACCGAATGCTGGCAGACACATTATCAATCAGTGCTGTTGCAAAGACATAATTCCTACTCAGTGGAAAGGACAGGTGTGTTTTAATATGAAGTTCCCTACGACACTCTGCTTTGCTGATGGCATAGTTATACTCCATGGGAAGCTTGTCTAAAGCAGAGCCAGACTGAGAGATTGGACTTTTAAGTCTGGGCCACAAGGCACAATAAACCAGGCCTTCACAGTGCAACAAAGTCCCAGAGCTCTTCCTCTGACTGGTTCGCCACTGACCGATGCTGTGCCGCTCTCACTGGCTCGCCAGTTTCCAAAAACCTGAACGCCAGAAACCTAGAGGCTAAAAACTCTCATACATAATAAAAACTGGCCCCCGGGCTTGGTGTGTGATCTAATCATATGAGTGTTCTCTGTAGAAAGACAATGTGACAGACTGCAGGGGAGAAGTGAGCGTCAGTAAGTGAGGCATGTGTCGGGAGCTGCAAGGGTGCCAAACAAAGTGGAACAGAGCAGCCGTGTGCATCCTTCTGTTGCCCAGTGTGCAATGCTCTCTTGGCCCTCAATTATCTTTCAGAAAAATATGAAATGATGAGAATGGTTGAAAATGATAAAATGCCATTGAGTTACACCAATCATACATATATCGGGTTAAATATGTCATGATCTTGCTTTGGTGGTTTAGTTAAGTTGTGTCTCAGTTCACTCTTTCAGTTGTCAAGTTTGACAAATTGCAAGCACTCATCAGATTTCTTCGCAAAGAAAGCTCTATTTTCATTAGTTTAGAGTTTTGTCCAATGGTAAGCAAACCTCTGGCTGCAATACACTCTGCCAAATGAATTGTGGCTAATGGCTAGCAAGTTAAAATAACAAAAACACTAGTCAACCATTCTTAAGACAACAAACATCTGGATAAAAGTTCACTCCCTTTGAAATATTGTAGGCAGTAGTGAGAGGAGGCAACAGGTGAAAGCTGAGATGAATACATAATAGAATAAGTTTTTTGCAATTTTTGTCCACAAAATGTTAATTGGAACCACAAAAAGAACACCTTATCTGAATTATCAACAAGTCATATCAAACAAATAGAATGGAAGCTAACATTACCCTTGCATCTCAACAACCAGCTCTCTTTTGGAAGATCCTCAGCTAAAGCAGGATTTACATTGGTAAATGCATATCAGAATTCAAACCCAACACCTTCTTGCTTCATGGCAACAATAGCATCTGTTTATTTTTGTATGTTAATAAAGGCTAATTATTTGGGGAAAAGTAAATAAGTTAATAAATGTAATGTTTAAAATATATTTAAAAAATTAGAATGCTCATTTGATTTTGGTGTGAGAAATTAAAGAGTACTAAAGTCAGCAGCAAACAATTGTGGGACATGGTTCCATTTCTTTTATTTATAACTTATATCAAATATAATAAAATGACTTTGCTCTTCATTAATTGCGCCAGATCTTTGATCTTATCTCGAAATCTGATTCGGACGTTAACACGTGACGATTGAGGCCCCCTGTACTTTAGCCTGTGTCCCTGTGGAGTTACATGGATGTGTGTGACAGAGGGCCCCAGTTAGCTGCAGGCTGTCTCATCTGGACCCGAGAGGGCCTCTAAGAGAGAAAATAAGCAGTTCAGCAGCAGCTGGACAAACGGACTATTATGACAGGTGGACGGCATACGGACGTCAAACACACAAACTAATGGACTTACGGTGTTACCCAAATACACAGGTGGACACAAGATACTTTTCCACATGTGGATGAAACAGCACCTGCCCTGATAGAGGGCCTTAGCTAAAGTCAAATACAAATTGTATATAAAAAAAAAATCTTTCTTTATAGCAGATAAAGTCTACATAGTACTGCATTTTAGAGAAAGCAATTCGCAAAATAGGAAAACAGAGATGGGTTTTAAGAAATGGGGCATGAAACATAATTTTAAGAATGAGTATCTATTGTAGGTCTAAATGAGCTCCCCTTTAAGAGAGGTTGTCCCCCACCCTCTAAATGCAGGCCTAAAATGGCGGATTATTTTAAGTCAAAGAGACAGTCCGAGGGAGCAACTAAAGGGTTTTGAAAGAGAATCGCGGGCAGTCAGGGTTTTGTTTGGGGTACGCTGAGCCGTGTTCTGTACTCACATGCTCAGTTCCACTTGGTTCCACTCAGATAGCCCACAAGAGTTTTAACACACTCAAGCATGCACTAATTAAAAATCCACATGCCGCATCAATTCGGCACCAATCAATGTGCTTAATTAACTCATCTATACATCACAGCGGCGCAAGATAGATCCTAATTTTTGACACAGCCAGTGCAGGAATATTAACTATTTTACTTGTAAAACTTCACAGGGTATGTTACAGAAATATGATTTACATGACTAATGCCACCCAACACTTTCTTTTTAATTAAAATCATTATCATTCATTTTAGTTTTCCTTACCTCAAATTGCAGTTCATCTTGCAGGAGGTGCGGTGTAAATTATATATAGTAGTTCATATCTCACTGCTTCCCTTATCTAATTAATTCACCCTGAGAAACTTGAGTGAGGGAATAGTTTTACCCTCTATCCCTGGTTACTATCAAACTGCCCCCTGGAATATTTTCTCACCTTTGCTTGGTGGGGAACTTGGGATTCTTAATACAATCCCTGCTTCTTCAGGAAGTGTTAATTTGATAGCTTTCAAATACCAGAGGAGGCAAAAACAGGCCATTAATAATTTGTGTGACTTTTCTAAAAAAAAGAAAAAAACAGAAAGAAAGAAAAAAAAGAGTGCTTTTTAATTTTTTTTTTTTTTTTTACGTTTTTCTCCCCTATTTTTTTCCCTACATGAAACTTTCTTGGAGCAAAAAGTTAACAACTCCAAGCTGAACTTTACACTAACGGCAGAAAAATCACACGAGTTACATTTAGAAAATAGCAATAATTAGATGTGTTTACAAGTCACATCTAAATATATAGATTTAAGCATCTTAGACTAAAATTTTTAATTGATCTAACTTTTAAAGTTTATATTGAAGTGCTTAAACACACAAAAAGAAGATTCCATATGTCCTCAGTCATCTTTTCTTCTTTGTCCAGTGCTTTGTTCAGTCGGATGCCGGGGCCCCCGCTCGGTCTCTCTGTGCTGCTGCCCAGGTCAGCTCCCCTAGAAGCGAGACTGCAGCTTTCTCTTCTGTTTGTTGAGACAAACCAGAATGGAGAACCTTGAACATGACCCTTGAAAAGACCCTTTTATTCTCAGTTCATGAGGATCTTTCCCCTCCTATATGTCTTTCTCTTTGTTTAACCCTGACTATTTGCTGAGTTTCTGCTAAAAATCCAATTAGGTTAATTTGAAACAGTCCTGGTGAGAGAACTTTATCTTTTTTTTTTTCTCGGAGCATCAGAGATAACTAACCTAATTAAGACTCGACTTCTACCTTTGTCTGTTTGAAGTTGCAAATTAAGAAAAGAAAAAGTAAACATGTCATAGATTAGGTCTGAGATTAGATTGCTAAAGCAAACACAGGAGGAAGGACAGTATCTTTACATGGCTTTCAATTGGTTAGTTCTCTTCCCCTGAGGGCTTTCACCAACTTTGCCCTGTAAAAGACAAATAAGAGGTACACCAAGGGTGTCTTGGAAAGATATTTATACCTAATGAACTTTAACATGTTTTTTTAACAAGCTTCCTATAATTGTTTTGGGATTTTATGTAATAGACCAAGACAAAGTCACACATAGGAAGACAGTGTTCCTGTCAGACAAAACCAATACAGGGATTTACTTAATGAATGCTAGACGTTGTGGAAAACTGCACATGAGCTAAACACAGGGCAACAAAACTTTTCCAAGGCTGCACAATGCTGGAGAATGGGCTATGGGTTTCCCAAACAAAAAGATTACAGATACAAATGGAACATGTTCTTTTCAGTCCAGACCTTAAAACCAATTCAGAATTTTGGGCCGGACAGTTTGGCTTTGTCTAAGCTGTTTGCAATGAACAACGAGAAAAAGCTTCCACTGTCTACATAGAAACATGTGTCCAAAGAAAACAAAAGAAGTTGTTTTACAAAGTAGAAATACATTAAACTTTTGTAAATTTTTAAAACGCGAAAACATTCAAGAATGCTCAATAACTTTGCAAGACAAAGCAACAATACATTTCCTGCTATTTCAAAGCAGATAATCTGCTTGAAAGAGGGATGATATGCTTCTTTATCCACCTGTGATAGTCCAACGTGATTAATAGTGTTTTTATTTTTTTTTTAAAAAAGGCCGTTAGAGCTTATCAAACTTGTGAAGCAACATACAGGTTGTTTCATTCAGCTGAGTGACACTCAAAAACACACAAACACACAGAATAAACACAAACAACAGGCCTGCTGAGTTTGGTTTACTCCCATCAGCTGGCTCTGACCGGCCACGCGGACCACCCCGACTTCTCAACTCCCTCTCTATCACTGGGACAGGATGGGGGGTGAGAGACAAGGGGGTAGGGATGTGGAGGGGGGGGGGGGTTGCATGGGGATTTGGTGGGAAGAATTGAAGAGGGGGATGGGTGGAGCTTGGTGTTTGGGTTGAAGGGATACTCCCCAGCAAATTAAAACCCAATCAATGAGAATCTCTCAAAGCCCCTTTCAAGCTAAACCCTCTTGCAGAAACCATAAACACCTCTATCCAGTCTCTCCTCACCACTGCTTTTGGACCAAACTCACTGTCAGTTTTCCTCCACTCTGCATCAGGCAGACCACAAAAAGCTGACTTCATTTCGCATTACAACACAGTGGGCATTAATTCCTGAACAAAGACAATTAAAACCAACCTGATTATTGAGTCTTTAGGTATTACTAGATTTGTGTTGGGGGAGCTGTGCAAGCTACCTGGAGTCGGTTCAAACATTGCATCATGACTGCAGACAAAGTTAGAACAGTGACACATTTAAATAATGTATTTCTGTTCTTCATGACAAAACACAAATTCAATTTGTAATCACGTGAAAGTTATTAAAACTCTTGCAGCTGGCACAATTTTCCTTGTCCTTCTTCTGAAATCTTTGCGCTATTTCAATCGTTCAAGCAACAAATTGTTAACTCTTTCCAGTCATGATGGCTCTGACTTCTGCCATGTATACCCTTTATGAATTTTGGAATATTTAATGATTTTCCACCTATTTTCCTCATAAAAATAAACAGGTAGAGTCTCATGTGCTCTTGGCTAAGAACTTCCATTTGCCTTTGGCTAGAAAGACCATCCATCCATCATCTATACCCACTTATTGAAGCGGGGTGGGGGGATGGTCATTAGGCAAGAAGCAGGGTACACCCCCGACATAGAGACACATAGGACAAAAAGCCACACACACATATGCCTATCAAAGCTACCAATAATGTATTTGGACTATGGGAGAAAGCCGGAGTACCCGGTGAGAACCCACACATGCACAGGGAGAACATGCAGCGAGACCCCAGACTAGGATTTGAACCCAGGACCCTCTTGCTGCATGCCAACAGTGCTACTATAGACCAGTGAAATTCTACATGGGTTCACAAGAGCAAAGTTTCATTCAGTTTTCATAAAATTCTGCTTTTTCCCACCTAAACCTGTCAACATCACATACAACTTAGATTCCGAGCTTCTTGGTTGAATAGGTTTTGCTAAACAAATTCTTCCTAATGTCACTCTTAGCTCAACATACTAAATCTTTTAAATATATATATCAAAGCTTTATTCGTTCTATTTTATGGTTCTTAAATGAAAGTATCTCAAGAAATTGATTCTACATGACTCAGAAGCAAGTCTTCCTGGATGCCAAAATCAGATTAGCTTTTCAGATTCTTTATTTCATCTTCTTCATCTTGTCTGCCTTTTGACCACCTGACACACCAGTTGGAAACATTTCTTCTGCACAGTCTTAAACTTTTTTTGTTTTTTCAGATTTCAGGTAAAACCTAAAGCATTGTGTTATTTTTGCAAATTGTCTCATCAGTTGAATATGTAGCATTGAGACAGCAAACTTCTAGTTACAAAGTTCGTATGCTGACTATTACATATAAGAAGGGAGTATTAAATATCAAATAAACGTTTTAAATCTGTTATTTTGTTGTTTTTGTTTTGTTACAATGAGCAGACACTCAAAGAAAGAACTGTCCAAATATTGGGGAGTTGCACCGTGCAGCTATGCACTCACAACATGCTTCCACACAAACACACACACCCCTTCATACACCACCTGCTGAAGTAGAAACTGAGAGAGTCCTTACTGGCTAAAGCCTAACAGTGGGGAACAATTAAACCAAATCCCAGCCTTTGATCACTTGGTCATGTGAACATGACAGGTGACCATATGGCTGATAAAATGCAAATGGCAATTGGTGCTTAAAGTCTCTAGATCCATAGTGCAATGAGAAATGGGGAGAAGAAAGGAAACAAAGCAGAGAAGTCATTTGATAACTCAGTTTGAATATGTCCTCCCACCACTCACATCCGAGTTCTGAATTTACTTGTTACCTTAATTCTTCTTTGCCTTCTAATACGCACGGACTTTCATTTGAACCCCCTTTTTTAAGTCTTTCCCTTGCAAAGGAGTCATTTGTAAGAGCCGTGTATAAAAGCCCATTCATGCAAAGTAAAAAAAGAACAAAAAGATCATCAGACTTTTACAGCTGGACGGGCAGACAAGAAGGAAGAGGGGCTTAATAAAAGTCAGCAACCACAAACAATGGGTTGCAGATGCTGGAGCTGTTGTTTCTGAACAGTACAGGGGTGAGAGAATGGAAGGTGAAGTCACATACATATTTGTGGCAGGATGCAGGAGAATGAGCCCACTGTGTAAAACTGGGAACGTCTCGCCGGGTAACGCATGCACTCACCGACTGCACATGCAAGCACAAAACAAACACACAAAGCTCAGAGAGGGATAGTAAGGCCCAGAGGCAGTTTCTATCTGCAAGCAGCAGGGGGAGCAGCTCCACTATTGTTCTGAATGGACCCAGGCCTGAGGCCGTGGGCTGTGGACTTTGGAGGGGGTGTTTGTTCAATGCACACACTTACAAATATGCTCAAAGGGAACATGGGATGGGTGCAGGAAGAAGATAGCAGCAGAGTACGGAGTGACTATTAATGTTCTGTTCACTGACACTTTCCTTCTTTCTTCTGTCATCCTTTTAGTATAGTTCAACAAAACCAAGAGGACATTTTTACAAAGACCCAAACTTGGAAAAATATAGATAAACATGTTCCCATCTTTAACCAATCAAGCAACACTGACAGGTTAAAGATCAATATGCTTATAAATGAAATAAAAGGCCGGAAAAGTAGAATTCTTCACATTTTTTAAATCAAAAGCAGAGAATCCAATTAACTTGCATTCTAGTGCTGGATTAATGAATAAGCCTTATTCTAATTGTTGTAGTACTGTTGCTCCAATTTATCCCAACATAAGTTTGTTTATGTTTTTGACAAATTGCTCAAAACACCTGGGATACAGCTGAGTTTCAAGCTCCTGGGAGGCATAAATGTAGCGGTTTTCACTGTGGTGAGGAAAAACGTCCCCCAGTGCAAAAGTAATTGTTTATGTGTTCAGAATATTGTTTTGATGACAGTGAGATTCCACTTTCATAAAAAAAAGAGCAACGGAATAAAGAGTACCTTCTTTCTACAGTCTTTTCATTGAATTTTATTTGTATTTGTATACAACAGCTCTAGCTTTACTCCAAAAACATTAGAATGAAGACTTCCAAAGACATATGTAATATAAATATATTTACATTCATTGTCAAGTGTATGTTACTAAAATTTGTATGCCACCTGGACACACACACACACACATATTATATTCATTGTCAAATGTTTTTTGACAATGTCTTTAAATGTTTTTAATAATTTCATTTAACAGGCTTTTTAAAGCATTTTTGAAAATAATGAGTCAGTCAGTTCTTTATCAAAACATTTCAGATTGCAATTAATAAAATTCTCACTTTTAGAAACAGTAGAGACATGTGTTTTTTTTTCTGTTATAAGTTTGTCAACTTTACAATAAATTACTGACCACACTAATAACACAACACTAGAGATATTTACAGAATGGAGCCACAGGACAAATTTGCCTACTGTGTCCCAGTGTGTCGTTAACAGACGGCTCGCGAAAAAGATATTGTTTGATTACACTCATTCTTGTTTGAGAGTCTCACACAACCATTGCCGGTTTGTGTGCTTGTCCTCTTTGTACCTCCTTCACAGTTGTGTGAGGACACTCGTGGTTAATGGTTGTTAACAGCACAAGTGTTAAAGCATCCAAATGCAGACAATTAAAGAGCCGCTGGGCCAGAAGAGATGGATGGCTGTTGGCTGGTGTGGAGAGGGGAGAGCCTTTTTCTTCAGTGGTGCACACTCTCCTTTCTTATGCAATGTGTTGGGCTGAAAACAGAGCATAACAGGCCACTTCACCTCAAGGGCCGTTTCTGGACATGCACGAGCCAGCTACCAGCGCCATGTTTACCAGGGATTTAAAAGTTAAGACATACTGTTCCTACAGTTTAAATTCTTTTAATGAGATGCCATAGAAAGCTACCAGAGATTTTTATGGCTGCACAGAGCACATAATAATGCATTGCTGCTCTATCCCCCACCTGTTGCTTTGTACTGCCTGACAGCTTGACAAGAAAAAAAAAAAAAACTGCTTTTATCTTTTCCTCACTTTCAAGAAAGATTGGGCCGTTTCAAAACATTTTCATTAAAATACCTAAACCATCTTGGGGAGGAAACTGAAAAAATATCCGCCAGCACTCTGACCTTATGGGTAGCTGTATTTCAAAATTATACTTGGAAATCAAGTCTGTGAAGCCACTGATTCTAGGCTTGAAGAGAGGGGAAAAGGGAGGGTTGGGTGTTTGTAAAATTGACTTTTTTGAGCTTTTTATCATGTTATAATGTTAATCCCTCATCACAAATAAACCTGTAGTGTTGTTTTGATTCTTTCATGCAAAATGTTGGAGAAATTATTGAATCTCTGGAGCCATTCGGCGTGCCTAAACACTTGGCCTCACAAAGCTCCGCCTGAAGTCAGGAAGAGTTGGAGCTTTCTTAAAGAGACAGAGGTTAATTTCAAACTGTCAAATTGCAAAAGTCAAATTTCTATCATGTTTTATTTTATATATAAGGATTTTTTACAAAAGCTGAAGATAACATATTTAGTTGGTTGTGCTATAAAATGACACTATGTCCCTGTACATAATATTTCCCTATCCCCCTTTAACAGGGCAAATAGGCCAACTAATTAAGCAGATATAATCAGCTTGCCTGTTACTCTACTCAAAATACACTAAAGACTCTGTATTACTTGATATGTTGTATTATTTTTCCACATCCATTAACCTAAAAATGAAAGCCAACATTATGGTGGGTCTCATTGCCTATACTGTGTCAGTACAAATTTGCTGTACAAGAAAGGAGATATTGGAATATTCGTAATGTGGTCTAGTTGATTTATTCAATAAAAAGCATAAATAACTTATATCTTGTCAGAGGGACAAAGAGGACAGGTTGCCACAATTATTAAAGACAATAATTGTGGCAAAAATTAAAGGCAAAAATTGGACTGGAGAAACTTGACAACGGTTGAGGAGGGCAGGAGAATGACACACAATTAAAGATAATCAAAATAACAAACAAGAGGCATATATTATATAACTTACACTAACACTAGTTCAATTCCTTGCTTAGATAAACAGTGAATGAGCCAATCACAAAAAAGTACACCATTTTGGTTTATTTATACACACAAAAAGAACTAATTCATATCCAGAAATATTACACACAGTCAAATTCAAACCATGCCATCATTCAGTGCAGTCAAAATGAGTTTTCACTGTCAAATGGTAACAAGTCAGCTTCACATGAGTAAGTATGTGGCGACAGTGGAAAGAAACAACAGCAGTGTTGATAATAGATGTTTTTCTCTATTTCTCTGTTAAAAAAAAGCACCAAAATCATACCATGCATTTTTATTTTCATGTGAATACAGTGAAACTATTATGTTTTTACTCAAGGTGATCAAACTACTGGGCCATTGCCTTAATGTTTGATCTTGCTGAGGACCTTACATGCATGTACAGTATGTGCCTAAACATGCAAACCCACATTGTCAATGAAATTGTGATGAAAGTTTCCAAAAGTTTCCAAAAAAATTTTTAACTTGAAGAATGCTTCACTAAACTTGTACTCTTTTACATTATTAATTGTTCTCTGTGAAGGTTGAAACAAACGGAGAAAAAAAAGTTAGGGGAAAAACTCTGGGTGAAGAATAGATGATGGGACACCAGATGACATCACATCAAGTCTGATTGAAGCGCATGCTGTCCCATCAATCTCGTTCTTCATTTTCACCATCACTCTCTACTCCCCGCGGAACAACAGACCGGAGTAATTTGCCACCGGCCTTCTGTCTCTGTGTTTGTGCGTCCCTTTCCCCCCCCCCACATCACGACCCATCACCTTCACCAGCTCCGCAAACCTGAGCCGGGCCGACCTTGGCGTACCCCATCGGCCATTAATTCACAGCCTTTCTTGTCCATCTCTTCCTCAAGCATCTCTTCCTCATCTCTCAACCCCGTCTCCCACAGTTTGAGTCGTATTTACACTGGTGTGCACTTCTGCGTGTGTGTGGTCTCCCACGGTTAGGGAAGCGTGCATGTGTCAGGTCCAATGAAGGTGACACCTTACGCCTCGTGCCGAGATAATGAAGGCTTTAACTTTACAACTCAAGCATATCAGATTGCAGCACCCCAGTCCCTCAGACATGCACCCACTACATGAGTGATCTGAATGGGTCGCCACCCTCCATTTAATGTGCACTGAGCAGTGTGCACTGTAAAATATGCCAAGAGGCTTCATCATCATAACCATCACTTACTGCTGTGTGGGATTCCAGCTTTTCATGGTTCGCGTCTGCTCAGGAATACGACTGTCTCGATCTGCAGGCGAAGAGTAGCGTACTGCTTACCAACTGTCACGGAGGGGCGAAGGTCGGACGTAAACCGGTACTCTCTGTAGCCTCGGACCATGGGAGAGTCAAGGAATCAAACAATCATTTAGATTCTTTGCAATGCAGCTGAATGTAGTACACAGAGAGAGAAAAAAACCTCCATCTAAATTCCCTGACTGGCTCCCTTCTATCCTTTCTCCTCAACTCACCTTTTCCCTCCCCCTTTTATTCACGAAGGGTTCTTTCCATAATAAAAGGAACCTGTGGAACTAATCCTTGCAAATCTCCTGTGCTTTCTGTCCTATACCTCCAGGCAACACAGCGCACCGAAATCCTCCATTTGCATGCCTAAACTGCACTAACTGTGAATAAACCCTTTTAGCTGCTAATGTAATAACATCTCCATTTCAGGAAAAAAAGGAGCGGGGGGTTAGCCAACCCTTCAGAGATTCACCCCTCTCCCTCCTCTCCTCTCGCCTACCCCTCTCTCTTTTCCACTCTCATCCCAGCACAATAGGCCCAGCATACAGATGCATCCAGAGGCCCGCCTTATCAGCCACATCTTGTTGGGGTCAGCTTTGGGAATGGAAGCAGAGACCTGATTACAAGCAGATAAGCACAAACACACACATACACACTGACGGAAGCTGCAAACCAGCCTCACTTCACCTTGAAATTGGACATCGGAAGATTTAAAGCCATGTTGTTGTTTTTTTTTTTTTGTTTTAATGTATCTGTTGAGATTTTTTTATATATACAGTATATAATTGTGTAACATTTATATCTGTAATATATAATTTACAGTATTAGAAAACAAGTAAATTCTGAAACCCCCACCCACCACAAAATATCATTTGTGTTTACCTAAAAATTGTAAGAAAAACTGATTTAAATGCAGAACAAAATGATCAGTTTTGCTACACATTTTTACAAAAAAATTGGGAGAACCTCTTTGATTCTCTCATGCAGCCATAGGTAAAAGAAAGTATGATACTGCCATTTCAACAGTTTTATTATATAAACATTTTGGTCTTCACCAGGTTCAAAATGTTTTAAACTACATAATCAATCTGCCTCCCCTAATCCGCCTTCACAGTTACAGTTATTGCAAAAATTACTTTAACATATTGCCATGTAAGTGATAGTACTTCACTATCTTTTACATTTATTTAAATAAAATGTAAGATATAACAAATTCAACAATGTCTTATCAAATAAAATGAAGCTAAAGGATCTCAACCCCACAAGAAAGAAATAACTCTTTGTTTAATATTAAGTTTTCAAGGATTTATCCATCTGGTCTTCACCAGGTTCTGAAATTGCTTATGTCTTATGTCAAATGAACGAAACAACAATCCAGAAAACACCATGACTGCTTTCTTTTAGCTACACTGTAACATTCTCGCTTGAAAGAAACAGATTGAGCATACAGAGGAGTGTTAAGTTACGTTGTTTAAATAACATATGGTGTCCTCCAAGGCTCCGTCTTAGGTTCATTACTCTTTTTATTACATTTATTTATTATGGGGTCAAATAAGAAAAACAAAACAATGATCTCATTTTTTACCGCTACACTGAAAACGGTCAAATCTGCTTTCTTTGAAATTAAAAAAACAGTAATTATGCTCAGCCATTAGTAAAGGTTGAGTACAGTTGTGTTCTTTTGGGCAAAGAATTAAAGGCCTTTCACTCTGTTGCTTCAAGGAGGGAAGCAACTCTGTTGCTTCAAGGATGACCATTAAGTTCTTAATTCTAATGACAGCAAAATCTTTATTGTAATATTTGGGCACAACTACGCCAACTGTCTCGCCAGTCTTCTTGGCCCTCTTTAATTTTTTCTCACTCATCTACAAGAAATAAATAGACTGGCATTCCCCAGTCTATTTACATTTAATAAAAAAAGTGAGTTTTGTCATAAAGTCAAGCTTTTGTCAGCTAAACCTCATCGCTAAAGTCAAAGGATGTTTTCGACCTCAATCTCTCATGGACCTGCTGCCGTGCCAGACCCTAACCAGGGTGCTCATGTCATCCAACCATTCACCTCTGTATGTCCTCACAGTAAGGCTCAAGGCCAGAGCGGAGGAAGCCTTTAAAGTGCAGCATTTTAGATCCGCTCAAACCCCTTGAATCTTAAATATTCTCTAAAGGCACTTGTTTCCTTTTTTCTATTATTTTGGCTGAACTTGATATTGTATTTTTACTTTAATTGCATACTTTACATTTCATTTGTCAGTTTCTTGTTTGCTATCTTATCTTATCTTATAGGGTTTTGTTGCTACTGCTTTTGCACACAACTGTAGATGTTTACTTTTGATCTGTTCTGGACTTTCTGGTTCTCTTTGTGGTTCTGAATCTGCTTGTTTGAAAATGATCTAGTCCTTTACTACATCATCTAAAAGTATTTCAATCTAACCTGAACAAAACATGACCACGAAACATGAGAAAGCCTAGGAAATTGTTAGTCTTCACCATAACGTACATAAAATCCAAGCATTTAAATTGGATGTACTGTTTACCATGACTGTAGGCGTTTGCTTTGCTCACACAGACAATCTGACACATACGGAGGTTCGGAGCATTATTTTACACAGTCATATCAAGATGACTGTGAGAATACATTATAAAAATTATCCCCTCAAGAGTAGGCAGAAAAACAGATGCCAGGATCTGATTTTAATTGTCCAATTACACGGAGTAAGGCTGTTCCAGCCCACCCTGAACAAGGTTCTCCTCCCCAAATTCTGTTTTCAGGAAAGATCCCTTTTTTTTTTTTTCCTGTGAATCAGGGCTGAAAGAGTGGAGGTAACTGAGACATTGCGCATGCTGCCTCCTCTGAGAGCTGATGCTCACCACCTCGAATGAATAACATTAACATCAAAGAGAATTTCTCTGAAACCAGCTGATCAAGCTGCATCATATGTTGCAGTGACAAGCCTGTAACAAACACCACTCTTTCTGCTTTTCTCTTGTTTTTTTGTTTTCATCTTATTTCATCTACCACACGCACATACGCACGCAATAAGAGCACACACACACACACACCTCTAACATACATTGGTATTCTCCTAGTATAAGAAGGAAGATCCAAACACTTCAAAGAGCCAATTCCAGTACTACCACCCGTACAACAGCTTCTACTTACAGATATGATAAAACAGCAGTGTCGAACACGAGCGTTGCTGCCATGCAGCACTCAAATACAAACACCCTAAAAAAAATAGCAAATGTAACCCGCGTTACAAAACTTGCTACTAAATGTTTTCTGCCGACCCAATTTATTTCTACTCATTCTTCTTAGCCTTCACTCTCTGTTTTCAATTTCCGAATTTTACCGAACCTCGGATTTCTATATTAACGTCTCAGTACACACGCATTTATTTGAAAACATGTGCATATATATTGTTAAACCCAAAAAGAAACGGACCTTTTTCTTCGCATGGGATGAGAACGAAGGTTCAAAATGCCTGATATTTTGAGGTCCCCAAACACACACACACACACGCAAGCAGAAGTGGAAAGAGGAGGAACAGCTTGTACTGTAGCTCTGCCACTCATTCACCCAACCAACCCAACCAACCAAATGCCAAGCAAGCTTCAAAAAAAAAAAAAAAAAAAAAAGAAAAACATAAAAAAGATGAACTTATTGAGGTCTCTATTTCCATGGCAACACAGAATAGTTTTGATGATGTTCCTTCCCAGTCGGCAGGCAGGGCTTGGCCGAATCACGGCACAGATTGGTGCTCCGTGGCTTGTTACTAAGGGCGGGTTTAGAACGTGCAGACAGAGAAACAGCGAGAGAGAGAAAGAGAGAGAGAAAGAGGCGCAGATGGTTGGAAGAATTGCCACTTTGAAGAAAACCCCTACCCACACTCACAACTGAGTTCTGCAATATTGATTTGAATGGATGGAGGGGAAGAAAACCTAGTGGCCTATGAATAAGTAAGTAATGGTTAATATGGGCTAAATCAAAAGCCATTCAAACTGAATTGAATATGTGTTCTCAATGATGCAAAGGTCCAGTGCGCCTTTCTCTCTCCATGAGGGCACAGTGAACCACGGCACTGAAGCCTTCTCGTGTCATGTCGCTAATATCCTCTATCTGACAAACGCAGAATGGAGACAGAACAGCAAAAGGGGGAAATCAAAGATGAAAAATCTTCTCTGAATGAATCTCAGTCACATTTAAATGAGCCAAACCTCTTTGGTGAAAGATTTGGTGAAATATTAATTATTTGTCCGCATTAGAAATGCAAACGATGTATTAAAAATGGGATGTTGATGGACAGAACCAGTAACCAATGTGAATATCACAGTAGCAGCACCGCTACTACAACTTATTAGACTCCTGCAACGACTGTTTGTGATTTTTGCTCTGCTTTTATAGTCCTAATTACAAATTTCTTCACAGCATCGGAGAGGCTCCAGTTCCTTTAAGATAAACATCATACGGACATTGGGGGTTTTAATTTACTCAGCAGGAGAAGTTGTGCTAAAAAAACTAAAGAAATATTTTCTTTTTTGGGGGGAAAAAAGGAAGAAAGAAAGAAAGAAACTCCCCAAAAACTTCCTCGTCCCTCTTGGCTCTCCTTCCCAGAATTTCCTCCTCCTGCCTCGTCCCTCTACAGAGAGGAGCACAACAAGCTGCGGGAAACGGCGCGGGAGAACAGGGCCCTGCCAGGCCCCGGCTAGCAGTGATTCGTGTTCGACACGGCAACACCGCTGTTCAGACAGGCACAGCTGAAGACGCCAGGGTTGATGGCATGGCATCACTTACAGTAGCGCAACTTCCCTCTGTCGTCTCCCCTTTCCTCACCTTTTTTTATTTATTTATTTTTTTCCGCTGCCATCCCCCGCCTCCGCTCGTACCTTCTCTCTGACCCCGCAACCCCTGAATCCCCCCAGCGCACGGCGACATGGCAGACAGGCAGCCACGCAGACAGGTGACCGTAAACAATTAATCAACATTGTGACACCTCTGCATCTGCCAGGCCCAATACAGGGAGGGGAGCTGTCAGCTAACAAAACAAAGCATCCCCCGACACACACTTTACCACACACACGTGTGCGTGTGTGTTTAGCAAGTGGCTCAGAAGCACATGAAGAATGCCACTCCAAAACGGTAGAAGCTTGTAGACATAAAATATTTACCACACACTGTACAGAGAGTGACATGACAATAAAGCATTAAACTTCTTCTTTTTTTTTTTTTTCAGGGCTTCATGCAATGTAATACCTCTTGGCAGCTCTGGTACAACATTATACATTTCCAGAATTCATTAAAACATTATTTCTCATATTAATATCCACTATTCTAGATTATTCCAGTACCAAGAGGAATAAGCAGAGGGTTTCAGTGAATATTTTTTGCTAAAATAAAGCCTCCCTCAAGATTGAGTGAATTTTATTTGGAAGAAAACGAACAAAACGATGAGCTGCCGCACAACTACGGACATATAGCCCACCATTGTTGTTGTTACATATGACACATTGGATACATTTAGAGTCATAGGTCATGTTAGAGGTTGGGTGCATCTGGAAAGTATTTATAGGGCTTCACTTTTTCCACATTTTGTTACTTTACAGCCTTATTCCAAATTGTATTGAATAAACCTCTTTCCTCAAAGTTCTACACACAAGTGCCCCATTAAGATAATTTAGAACATATTTGGAGTGCTTTAAAATTGCATAAAACATAAAAAAGCTAAATAACCTACATTTACACAAGTATTCACAGTCGTTTTATACTTTATTGATGAATCTCAAATTTGAGCTTTTTCCACTGATCGTCATTGAGCTATTTCTACATCTTACATGGAGTCCACCTGTGATAAATTCAGTTCATTATAGTAGGTTTGGAAAGCCACACATCTCCCTACATCAGGTCAGAGGTCAAACACTACATCAAAGGAATTGTCTGCAAACCTCAGACAGGATTGTCTTGAGAAACAAATTGGATACAGAAAAAATAAATTTGTTGATTTGAAGCTCCCAGTGAGCTCAGTGACCTCCATCATTAGTCAATGGAAGAAGTTTGGAAGTAGCAAGACTCTAGCTGGCTGTCTAAACTGTAATTGGTGGAGAAAGGCCTCAGTCAGGGAGGTACCAAGAAACTGATGGGGACTCAGGCTTTGTAATCATAAAGAGACAATATGACAAACCCTTCCCTTTGTTCCACTTAATTCAAAATGTGAGTATGGTCTGTTATCCCACACAAATGCTTCCCTGGTGTTGAGGATGTTTTTCCTCCTGTGTCTCCATTGTCCTAATCCAGCGTCCCCTTTGCCCTGAGATTGTCCTGCAGGCTACGGAGCAGAGCTGGGCAGCATATTCATATGAATGAGCACAGCTAATAAGTGATGAATGTCACAGCTGCTGGTGGCTTTTTGTCATTTGGGGACAGGGACAATATGGAGTGGCGAGGTCAGAGGTGGAATATGTGCTGCTAAAGTTTAACCCAGTGGATGTGCAATCTGTCAATGAAGAGAGGTTAACCCAGGGAAAGCTGCTCTTGAGGCTACGACAAAATGACTTACATGATTTTAAGCTTGTGTTCAGGTAGAGGACAGTTTTTATTTTAATATAATCTACAACTTTGTCTATTTTTGTGTCTTGTTTACATATAGATGCAGAATAGCCGAGCGTGCAATGTCCGCAAACACTCCCGGGGATTGTGTTAACACTGCCACAGAGCTTCCAGAGTTGACCAGCCTTTTGTTTCAAAGGGTGGTGTGTGTGGAGGGGGTAAAGAAGGGGTACAGGGGTGGGGGGACTCATTACATTACAATCTCAATGATAAGGAGGGTTCACGGGGGTGCATGAGGCCACGGAGGAGGAGGCATTGGTCCTCACTCCATGCACACCTCTGTTTTTGCAAACGTACAGGAAGCGTAGCCTTCTGAGATGAACAGAAGTCATAAAAGGATAAACGCTCACAATCAGAATATGTAGGCATCAGCAATGCTCACCTGGTGGGGAAAGGAACAGGAGGGGGAGAAAAACTTACTTAGGTTTAGATTAACCTGCCATTTTCATAAAGGTAATCATTATGCTGCCAGTGGGAAACTTGTGGGATGAGAACTGAAGGCAGAACTCAGAGCTCGCATTGGATCCTGTTTGTTCTGAGCAGAGTGGCCATCGGTGCGAGGGGCAGGTAAGAGGGAACAGAGGTGGGCGAGACGTTTACCATGTTTTTTTTGTTTTTTTTATTGGTGGGGGGAGTTTAGAGGGCTTGTTTGGTGCTAGGGTTTGACTGCATCTCACACATCAAATTGAAGCAAAGTGTTACACGTGAATGTTGTGACAAATGAGACACATGACAGAAAGCAGGAGTAGGTGAGAATTGGGAAACGAGGGGAAGGTTTCCCCGGGGAATCTGTGTGTGTTGGGGTGTGTTGGTACATATGTGTGCAAAGATCCTGGGGATGATTTATTCTTGCTGTAAATTATGAAGTATTATTATGTTTTCAGGTGACTTCAGGGAAAAGCTTCCTACTATAATCACTTGTCTGGAATTTGTCGTTTGTATGCCATGTTTTGGTCGATTTAAGTCTTTGATGTTGCTCACTGCGTTTCAGAGCCTATATGGAGATAAGAGTTAGGAAGTAAAAACGGCCTGGGAACTACAACTTTAACAAAGTCCCCAGGGCCTTTGGAAGAGAAATTAGTCCACAACATCACAGATTCCTCGCCATGCAGAACAGTGTTTATGAGTTGCTGTTTTTTTTTATCACATATTCTTTGCTTCTCGTCAAACCCAACTAGAGTTTGATGTCAAAAATGTTCAGTCTTACTGTCACCTGACTAAAGCACATGGTTCCAATTAAAGAGTATAATAAACTTTGCACACTTACATTTGTGGTGATGGAATATATTCTTTTTGAATTGATCCCAAACAACCAGCTTTCATGTGGAGAGTGTCTGGTGGTTGTTATGGAGACTTGCTTTTCAGTTCTGGCTCTTTTATTCTTCAATCACCAATTTGACATGGGCAAGTTTATGAAACTAGCCATGTTTTGTAGACATGTGGAGACTTTTAATGGTCAACACACATCTGTGTCACTTGCTTAGCGTGTTTTCTGTCTATTCGATTTTGAAGAGTGACCAGGGTAAATGGGTCTCCATCATATATAAACAACAGGCAAATAGTAAGTCATAAATTGCTATTTAAGTTTAAATCACAAAGCAAGCATCTTTTTACATTTATTCTACCATAAATGTGGCACAGATTTGGCCCCGGTGATTATACCTAAACAATGATTTCTTACTACAATAAATGTCAGCAGGTTCATATCACTTGAAAGATGCATTACATTTTAAGCCCTTTTGACACATTTTTACCAGAATTTCCCATAAGGTTTTAGGTTGTGTGGCACAGTGACTTTGCATTGACCATTGACAACTTCTTACTCTTCCTGCTAACTCCAGTCAAAAAGGCATGAATAATTGAATTATGCATTTAGTATCAAATCCTTAAAGGTCATGGTATCTCAGTTTGGTTTAAACATAGTAGCTTATTTCAGAAGTAACCTGTTAATAGCGAAACATAGGAAAGCAAGTCTTTTGATACCGCATCGGCGTTCTAACTAGATAATACCAGCAAAAGATTTTCTGGTTGCATGCTCCATCTAAGACTCAGTGGTATTCCAGCTGCAGTTTAAAAAAAATCTCCACATTCCTCTTTCTTCAACATTTTATATTCATGATGTTGAAATTAATATCAGTCTATACATGTAGCCCTGGTCCCCAGAGAGCTTTTTGTTCATTTAAATTAAGTTCCGAGGATTTGTAAAGGTATCAAACTGAGTGCAGATCAGTGTTTGGTGTGGTCATTAGGGTCCAGAAGACCAGTTAGAGATGAAAGACTATGATGGAAATTGGACAGCGATCCCACTTGCTCATAAAAAAACATTGACCACACTTTCATCACCTCACTGGCTCTGTCTTGCTGCACTCCTTTAATGTTCTAAAAATGCCACCAGGACCATCTTTTAAGGAAAGATTAAAAGATGACCACAGACCTTAGACATGTTTGAAACATGGCTTTATTGGTCTTGAGTCTGTTTGTGGGACTCAGCGTGAGTTGTCGCTTACGGGGAATAAAGCAGTCGGTAAACACAAAGTATAAGAAAAAACGGTGGCTAACTTGCCCCATGAAGTGTATTTGTGTGCATGTGTGTATATATTTACACACATACTGCATTTTAGTGATATACTGTATATGTGGTATTAAAATGCAGGTCATTTTTGACTCAAACTTTATTTTGTAGTCCCCTGGACCAATTTACGTCATGTTTATATATTTCATAATAAAATAGACAGGATTCAAACTCAGACAGTATCCATCTAAGGAAAGAATGGCCTTCCGAAGCTAAATCTAGAAAAAAAATGAGTGATTCAAAAGTAAATGTTTTGGCCTGTCACTTCTTCCTCCCACCTGCTCTGGCCTGCTAGGACAAACATTTAGGCTGCCTAATTATCCATCCAGATATAATTGGTCCACCTCTGTGTACAATGACCCTTGTGTTTTTTGTTTTTTTTGTGTGTGTGTGTGTGTGTGTATGTGTGGGCAGGCACACGCGTGAATGCTTGTATGTGTGCAAATCAAGTTTTCACCTTGACAGCCCCAGCTTTAATTAAATTAAAGCAAAGGTGTTAAAGCTGTTGATTGTCACCGTGAGCGGGTGAGGAGCACATAATACAATGCATATCAATGCAAACATGAGTGACTGCAGTCCCCTAGGTGTCAGCCAAATGAGTGTGAATATTCAGCTTTTTCCCCTTCACTTAACTCTCATTTCACTCTGATGACATTTTATTAGCCGTCCCTTGGCAGTGCCATTAAGCCTAGCAGTTTGCTAAAATATGGCATGTTTGTACTCTTCATTCCATGCAAATGCAAGATGCCAATCTGATTAAGAACCACAACATTCCTATTTTCCTTGGGTTGTGATGTGGGTTTGCTGCACCAAAATGTTTGCTAACAAATAAATATATATATATATATATATATATATATATATATATATATATATATAAATCAAATAAATGAAAATAAAAACCAGTCAAATTTGATTGACGTTGTCACAGTGAATCTGAGCATGTATCCAAATCAAAAAGATAAGTTTCACCAGGAGAAAATTTAAGTGCTGGAATGATCTAGAAAATGTCCAGAACTACCTCTGACTCAAAATCTGTAGGCGTACTGAAAGTGAGCCCACAAGAAATCCCTTCCCAGTTTGATAGGTTTAAGTAACTTTGGCAAGGTAGAGTTGCTACATTTCACCAAGTCAACACATGATTTCAAACTACAGACAAAGACGACTGTTTAATCGTAAAGTGGCAAAACAAAGAATTAGTTAAAGGATGTGAAAACTTGTATCTAGTTGCGTATTTTCAGATGTTTCTCTGGACTATATGTAACAGGATAAATGTCTCATTAACTTTAACATCAAAAAAGCATTTCTCCACTTCACTTTCTTTGCTATCTTTCTGAGATGGAAACAGCAAATTCAATGTTCCTCTTTTGTTAAGGAAGGCTTATGTAGCTATTTCACATATTGTGTAGTCAAGGATAAATTCTGTCCCTTCTAAGACTGGTACTATTTAACTGAAGAAAAGATTTTTATCAAAATGTATAAAACTATAAAACCAACACATTGTTTACCCCCCTTTTAGTAGTTATAGAAATATTTAGGCTGGAGCCTTTTCCACCCACAGCCTCCTCTAGGTATTCACCCAAATTCTGTTCTTTATGTCAAGGCAGACTTATACTCACTCACTTGCATGGCCAATCCCTTCCTTGGACAACCTCTCCCTTCCTCTGCACTGGACATCGATTTAAATGAAAACAAGTTGCCAATCCAAATAAACACCATGTCAAGTAGCCATCCAAGCAGACAGAAATATCAGCCCAGCATGATACCACAGGGCAAAACACCACAGGGGCACCGATGCTCCTGGCCCCCCGGGGGGTCCGCAGAGGCCATCGAGGTGTATGCATGTGTGGACCCGGGTGCACATACTCTTATGCTCAGCCATGCATGTATGAGTGACTAATCATGTGTGGTCTTGTGACCCTGTGCAGGACATTTATCTGGTCAATAAGTGCCGTCGTTGTTATTGTAGGCAATGTACTGTAAGATAAGCAGTTCTGAAAAGACTTGATTTGCTCAGGTGGGGGAACCAGCAGATCACCTTCTGCTGGTAACAGAACATGACATGACTCTCTGATGACCTTTCTGCAGCTGTGACAGCCATGTGTTCATACAAGAAGATCCAAATGTTTAAAGGAACATATACAATTGCGATTAGCATTGCAATAAAGATTTTGTTTAACTGCAAAGTAAGATGCAATGGAGTATTAATTTGTAAACAACAATCACACTGAGATTCCTGGTACAATGTAGCTTGCAAAGGTGTTCATAACCACTGAACATATTTACGTGTTCAAAGTAAAGCCAGAATATTTGGTGTATTTTAATTAAAATTTATATGATAGGCCAATGAGTAGCATATAACACTGAAGTGGTGAAAACAATACAAGAACTGCAAAACAGCTGCATGTCTGTTGTGATAAGGTTTTACCCGCTTTGCACATTTAGAAACTGAAAGTTTTGCCCATTCATTTAGCAAAATAGCTTAAGATTGGTCTGCTTGGATGTAAAGTGTTTGCAAAGAATACCTTTGAACTCTGACTCCCAGTTCTTAATTGGCTGGAAGGACAACTGAGATTTTAAATGTTATTATGCTCTTGCTTATGAATTTCAAACTTGTATTGTTGGCTACACTTCAACTGAGGCATTCTAATACATGAAGTTGATTTGATCTAAAGCATTCTGCTGTTGTGTTTAGGGTTGCTGTCCAGCTGGAAGGTAAGTTTTTCACCCCTCTAGTCTGTTTGCAGCTTCTCTTTAAGGAACTCCCTGTATTTTTCTCCCTCTAAGGCTTAGAGGGAGAAGTAAGCCTATCTCCAATAGAATGAATGCTTGAGTCAGGATGCAGGTTCTTTACTTTTGCTTTATTCTGGTGACCCAAGTACTCATGTAACATGGAGTAAAGTGTAACATAAATAAAATAGCTGCATTTATTATGACTAGAAATCTATTCTTGAATTTTAAATGAAAACTTACAGACGATGATGTTGATGGCGTAAACAAAAGGCTGACTGTGACAGATGCACCTCCTCATGTGTGACTGAGTAAAAAGACTAAACACAATGGCTGATTTCCTGTCCCACACCTACCTTGACCTTCAAAATAAAAGCCTTATTACTCTAACACAAAAATTAAAACTAAGAACCTATTTTACAATAAATTAATGGGCAGAGCAAGGATCTATCCTTGAGGGTGCCCATTTTCATCTGACAGCAGTCAGTTCCTCTTCTTGTAACTTGAGTAAAGGTGATTTGGGGTCAGGACAAAATTTTCCCTTAGGAATTGTGTGGACCCACAACCCCCTGCTTGTATCTTGATGTGGTCTCCCCTGGCCACCATGAAGTAGAGAGGCCATATTTAATCGCTCGTACCCCACTGAGTGTGAGCACAGCAGCAACGCACTGGGGTCATGAAAAAAAAAAAAAAAAAAAACGACAGGCAAAACTTGTGGTCTACCGGGCAAAGAGAAATATGCGGTGGTTAGGGAGGGGTTTTCAGTGCTGAGACTCTCGTGGTGTTTCTAAGGTCATGCTAATTGCCATGTACTTACAGCATGCTTTCAGTCCATTGCAGTTCTACTGAGGTGGAACTAGGAAATGATAGGGGTGAAGGTACAGGTGTGAAACTTTAATTAAATACCACTGCAAAGGTTAATGCATAGAACGAAAGAAGTGCAGTCACTGTTAAGTGGAATACATTTAGACGTGGCTAAGAATATACCCCTCAATGTGGATAGAGAGGAGGAAGAACAGAAAAGAAAACGCTCTGTCTGGTTCATTTTCTGAAAAAAAGTACAGGTATCTGGAGGAAAGTGATATCGTAATTGACTCAAACTGGACGATTTTCGTTCATAAATACAACTACAATTAATCTCTTAATGGTTTGTATTTGGCATAAATAGCCTACTGAGCCAAATAAAGGCTTTAACTGTCAAGGTCCTAAGATGTTTATATGCACATTTCATTCTCTGTAAAGTGTAAACTAACAGATTATGCAGGCCTTATTCATAATATATTCAATAATATATGGGGGAGTAATGTCTCTTCTATATCCTGAAACTCTTGGTGAGTGGGGGTGTGTATATGTGTGTAATGGAGGGGCTTGGGCGTTCATGGGCATGAGTGTGACCCTTGATAATTAGTACCATCTGCTATATTAGAACACCTCTGGAGAGACAGGTGATGTTAATAAAGCAAGATGGACAATTTGGCTTGAAATTTCCTGCAAGACAGAAAGACAGAACTTTGCTGTTAAGAAGTTGAATGAGACATTATCTTACGTATGCAAGCCTAAAAAAAGAAATGCTGCACACAGTATATTAATCTATTGTATTATCAATTATTTTAAAAATATTTTACAATGTTTAAAATATGCTGGTTTGTGCCATTAATAAAACAAGTATTCATAACCCTCCAAGTTTTTTCAGACTTTGTCAGGTTACAATCACAAACACAAGTGTATTTGTGATGCATATTGTGAGAGTGAGGTGAGTTTATTTGTATTGTACTAATCATACAAAAGGTAATTTAAAATGCTTTGTAGAAAGATGGAGATAAAGAGAAGCAAATATCTCATTAAAGACAGCCTTCTGTATTAAAATAATATTAAGTTCAAGTCTTTCATAAAAGGAAGAAGATGATCAGATTCCTAAGAAATAACTGGCTTAGAAAACATGATAAGAATAAATAGAATAAATATAGCAGTCTGATATTTATGGGTATGTTACAAAATGATATTTTTAGTCCTGGTTTAAAGGTTCAGGAAATCTATATCTATATCTACCTATAGGTTATGGATTTTTTTTTGTGCAAATTAATAGCCTTCAGACCATAGCATTTATTTGCATTCAGCCACTAGCACATTGCACAACTACCTTTCACCCCAATTACACTGCAGTTATGAACTACCTCATATTGGTGTATCGTGCACAATTTAAATAAAACATGAAAGTTTGTGCTTGTAACTAGAAAAATGTGAAAAAGTTGAAAATACTGAATTGGCATTTGCATGCAAAAATAAGAACACTCACTCATAAAGATGGCTTGTTCTTTTGAGATATCATTGGGGAGGAAGCTCTGGGACAAATTCAGCACAACAAAGGTATCCAAAAACAAACAAAAAAATACACTCACTTGGTGGCCCAAAACCACCAAATGAAAAATATCCTCACTAGATTGAAGAAAAGAGAGCGCCCTTTCATCTCACATCTCAAATTAGGCAAAGCACATATCTTATTTGTCTTGGTATCATATCGTACTGCATACATGAAAAGAGCATGTGTAAAATTCCACTCAAAGTGCTGATCGTGGAATTGAATCTCAGCAGCACAGCGGCCATTGTGCGTGATGAACCATGATGATCCCGTGTAGTTTCCAACCTGTGGTTCTGGTTATTCTCACTCCGCCCGAACACGCTACTCCACTCAAGGCACTAATTAGGTATTCATGTGGTGTTTTGTTTGTTTATCACTGTGTTACCACTGCAAGTCTTGGTTCAACATGTCTCATTTTCATAGCTGACATGAAAGCCAGAGAGAGTGGAATTTTCTGCGCTGTATTTATGCCTAATCTCAGTTAACACAAACTCGTCTCAGTCCTCTTTTGCTCTGAATTACCACCCGCAGTGGTTTTGTCCTCCCCCAGCCATCACCCCCCCACCCATTTTTCTTTTTGTTAAATAATTCATAATGCCTTCAAAACTCACACGTGATGCACTGTATCTTTGTGGATGTAGAAGAATAAGGTCGAAGACAGCAGATCTGATCATGAGTCTTAAGCAATGAGCAGGTGAGAGTGATAAACATTTTTTTTTGTCTTCATATTATGTTTTAAATTCATGTTTGCCCCATCATCTTCGACATTCTTTATATTTTCTAAGAATCAAGCTCACTGATCTTAAGGACTATATAATACACCAAAGTGCTCATTCCAGATTATCAACCTTTATTTATTTAGTTATTTTTTTTCTTTTTACCACACCCGCCGTCTTTGGCTGTTTTCAGGGTTTTGAGTTTCGGGGTATAAGCCTAAGCCGCTGCCTGACTGAAAACTGCATCTGGCCTCTTTCAGTCTCACAGCTTGCGTTTGCTTCCAAACTCCCTCACCTCCATCCTTTTCCCCCTCTCCACTGCCTCTTACTTCTCCTCAGCTTCCATATTGTAACAGCCAAACCCGGCAACCACTGCCGCCATGTTCCCAACCTAAAAGGGTATGAAACACAAGGACGTAAGGACTTTTATGTCACAGCGCTGGGAAGTGAAATTTGTCATTTTTTTTTAGTGATAAATAGCAGAACTGCACCAGTTGTTCATAGGAACTGGTTGCAGAGGATTTCCGTTTGGGGACTCGCAGTAAAGTGGGCTGTAAACAAACGCCTATCCAACTTTTCAGATCATTATTTGTAAAATAAGGATAGGGAAAATCTCTCAGGTGGCAACAGGTGAATATTTAGTGAGCCTCTTCTTTTTTAGTTTTACCTGATGTATGAGACATCTAACATCTTCAAGGGATTCATAAGGTTGAATGACATTTCTGAAATCGATTACAAGCACTGGAGTTAGACTGTGTGGAGAAATCATCTGTTCTTGATGATTTCAGATGAGTTTTTGGAAATGGAATTCACGAATTCCATTTATTAATACCAAAATACAGCTGGTCCATTTCACATGCCACCTTTAAGAGGTAGCAAGACAAAATGGCATCCCAGAACACTTTCCCACTCCGTTTGTTAGCCTCTCTCTAAGGTACGCCCCAAAGAGGGTGTTACCTAGTTTGTCATATCCTGTAACTTAGCTTTGAGGGTGTTTCCTAACATGTCTTTTCCTCTAGCTTTAGCTTAGCAACTAGCTAAAAGAAATAAAAGGGAAACACAGAATTATTTATTGTCAACAACTGCCATATTGTTTTACATTCTGAGTTACTTTAAAATGACGTGGCCTTAATCTGTTGCAATGTAGACATTCCTGTTATATCAATAATTTTACAGCCCATCAATACATATAAGCAGTTCCTACCTAAAGATTTCCATAACATAACATATGTACATAGCATATGGCATGCAGAAGAAAGAGGATGTGCAATTAGCTCACAACCCTCATAAACTAATTTGAGGTCTACAGTTTCTTCCACAAAAGCAAATAGTGATCAGTGGTTGTAGGCTCCAAGTGTAAGTACGCAACTTACAATGACCATCGACACATTAAGGAACATAAGGGCGGATAATGGGAATGATCCGAAGTGATCACAGGCAATCCTGAAGTGCAATGGAAGGAGGAGAGTGGAGAAAAATGCATACATATGGGCTGAAATACAGAGGGAAAATGGTCAATTGGAATGGAAATGGTAAAGAAACCACAAGAACTAATCAGAGAATAGAAGAAAAAGCTAAGGGAAAGCATAGGGAAAGGAGAAATGAGGAGATGGAAATCAGATCCCAACCATTATTTGGTTATCAAAAGAAAATCCAACCCGTCACCACATACTGTCAATGTTACTGTACAGCTCTAGGTGCCTCCTCTTGCAGTATTAGTGAAGCAGACATTAAACAAAAATAATTCCATGTGTTTTAGTAGAGTCTAGCAACACACACCATACTTTGGCAATAACATTTCTGTACAACATATTATTCTTGGTAGTTAAGCATCAGATTACTTGTGATCAGTAACAGTAACAGGAAACATTTCAATCTGTTCTGATGTTTCTGTTGAAAGGTCCAATCCACAGTAGAGCCAATATGAGTGAAATGCTACTCATAGCTGTTGAAGTCACATCATTTATTTTTTCACACAAAAACTATAAATAGTTTATAGTATGTTACTTTGATTGGCTGCCAAAGGTGATTGTGAAGAAAACAGAAGGTATGTAGGAAAAGCACACATGGAGCCAGTGAGGAATGGCAGTAGACTTTTTTGTCCAAGCAAAATTGGACAGGAAATGACCAAATCTGCAAATATACAATATGGTGTGGTGAGGGAAGCAACAGCAAATTTGGTCATTTTGGAATATATTTATTATTGTGTCTTTACATTTCAAGGACTCAAGTGACACGTAACCCCTGAGCTTAAGTGACTGCTGCCTCAGCCTTACTTAATGTCAACTTATAGTTCGTAATAAAAAGTCACATTTAACATCATACATTAACACAAACAAAAATTCCTTACAAACATTTCTAAATTGGTGCCACAAAAGACTCCAAAAAACCCACTAAAACAATCAAAATCTTGGAGGAACAGCTATTTATTGACATTTTAACCGTTTATTTGGTTTCTTCAGTGCAGTCTGGCACAACCGGCCCTTTAAGAACATTGAGATTTTTGATATGGCCCAAAATGAAAATGAGTTTGACAGCCCTGTTCTAGTTGCCAACCAGTATTTCAAATTAACTTTAATTTTAAGTGACTTCTTTAATTGTTTTCTGCTTGAATTTATTAATTTAGTGTGAGTGTAGATACTCATGAGCCAAACTGAGCAGAGAGACCATGCTGATATTCAACATAATCTTCAGAGAGGAGGAAGACTACAATCTGACATATGCCATAAAAGATGGTAACAAAAAGGGAGGGGAAAAAAATCTTGTCGTTGATGAGTGTGAAAGCAATTCTCCTTACTAAATGTGAAAAGAACTGGGGGAGCCTTTTAATGGTTACACGCTCATCCTCTCTCCACACTAATCTCAACTGCCGCTTCCTCCCAATTAGCAGAGCCTGCACTGGCTCTCGTCATTTCCTCTCTTTATTGATGAATCGACTTCCCTATGAAACTCACCGTCTTTTCTGTAGAGCCACAAAAACATCAGTGTACATAATTCTACTGCACCAGAATGTGTTTTTGGTCATCTTAGCTGACCGGCTCTATTTATACAAGTAGATTATACATGCAGATTGAAGAAGCAACATTCAGATGCTGCTCTAGCTCTTGCACCCTGGGTAGAATGGCATAATTAAATGAATTGACTAAAAGGGATGCAATGAATATCCCAACACAGTGTCAGGTCAGTATGCTGCCAAATTAAAGCCAAGGGCTAAAGGGGAGTAAAAATTTATTTACATGAAGTAGGAAAGCAGAAGAATGTTTCAATGTTGATGCAAAGTTTATTCATTGATCTACTGGTAGTGCAGAGGGATTTATTTATTTATGTATAGAAGTGTGTTAGAACAATATCAGTAATGTCAAAAATTCCCTTAGAGTAGCTGTGGTTGTTGGCTATTGTTTTGCGAGGCGTCGTGAGTTCACTTCCACACTACAGTGGACCACCACCTACGAATTCAGGATTCAGTATTCACAGATATTCACAGATGTAGCTGAGGTCCCTAATCAATCTGAATACCAACAGTCCACCATCATTCTACCAACAGAAAGTATCAAACATTGTAGAGAGAGAATTGTCAAAGTAGTGGATGTCCCAACTAATTCACCCAAAAGTTAGACTGTGCATTGTTCAAAGAGAGATGTGGAGATTGTTTTAAATCATACTCAAAAGCAGCTTAAATAATATCTTCACAAACTTTTCAATATCTTCATGAATGTGTTTTTTTAATTATTATTATTTTGTCATATCAATTTGTGGAGTACCAAGGGAAATCTGAAATGTGTTTGGAACCGAGTTCGCCTGCTGCATAAACTGTGCTCAACATCTTCATTTAGTAAAATTTCAAATTAGTTTGTCTTGTATTAAAAGGCTAAAAACAACTTTGGTGCTATCTTATGAATGCTTAAACCACCATTATTTTGGCAGTGGCTAATTATTAACATCAAAGCCTATTTACCTACACAAGATGTAGAGGTTAATGGTGGTGTATCATCAATAATCTTCCTGTTTGAAACATAGACTGACGACGGAACATTTGCAGTCAGAATAAGTTACTGATATAAATGTAGAGTGGCTTAAAATGAACAAAAAAATATGACAATATTTTTTATTTGTCATTTTTATTGTTTTTTTTTATTATTATTTGATCTTTTTAATAGGAGAAAAACCTTGGACTCAATATTAGCTTCAGCTGCTAAGACACACTAATCTCTTTATTTAAAGAAGGCGAGAGTTTCCTGACACATATCATCTAGTATACTTGTTTAAATTTAGCCCTAAATACACATTGAAAATTTTAGTATTTTAAACAAATATGTTCTGTCCAAATGTAGCCCAACAGAAGGAAAGTCATAATGGAGTCCCAGTCTGATAAATCACATTAAGACATTAATAAATACCTTTGTGTTTTGTCACCTATCTGTTTCAAGCCACTATTTCCCATTGCTTAGACAGAAGACGAGGTCATCCTTTCAACAAATACTTTCAGAAACATGTTTACAAATGAGAATGGATAGAAAATCTTTAAGCAGAAATGAAGAGACCCACACCAGCACGTGTATGTGAAGATGTGTAAATATAAAAGACAGTGCTTATCAATATAAAGGAATCTAAAAAAATCAAATAAAAATACAAAGAAATCTAAAGAAATGCAAAGTAATGGAGCGCTTATAACCAACACCAACAATAACCCTCCAGGAAATCTGCTACAATGCTCCGCGTGGTGTCATTTTTAGCATTTTTCACAGCTTCTTATTTATCTCAACATAAAGATGTAAAAAGGATGTAGCCAATTTTCTGTTTTCTCGCTGCATTTTCATGCATATGACCAGCCACACACAAGCAAACATGAGCAAGTCAGATCTGCAGCGAAGACGACACCTGCATACTTTCCTCACAGCTGTGTGTGAACATAAATAAATACACAAGAGGAGCATATGATGCTGGAACGCGAGGCTAATTAAGTGACAGACAACAGCTTGCAGGAAGGCATTTCCAGTGAAACCTATCACCGATTCCATCAGAACAACAGCCACACACTGTACTGTACAGTATGCAGGCTGTGTGAGCCACTTGTTGTCAATCTGTCTTTCTGTCAGGGGATGCTGCATCGACAACATACATCAACTCCTTGCTTTAATTTCATATTATCTTGATTATACTACCACTTCAGACAACGCTGGCCCATATCTGATTATTTTGCCTAACTGTGACCCATATGTGGTTTTTCAAAACAATCTGAACAGCAGATTTCTTTTGTTTTTATTAATATTGAACTTTCTACTTTCATATGTGGTTCTTTACCTGACATATCTAATGTTTTTCAAACCAACATCAGCCGAACTGTCATGTTTAAATTGTAACAGACTTGACAATTGTCCATAATTACAGACACCGCTGATAGTAAACTGTAAACTTTGTCAGCTCCAATTGCACAACTTCAAAATTGGTGCACAGACTAGTATGTGTGACATATTATCTTAAAAGCACCGCAAAGCTTCTCTTCATAGACTGTTCTTGTGAAATTTGATAGCGACTGCATTTAAAAGATCGAAATTGTCAGCCAAGAACTGCAGCCTAAGTGCAACTTAGATTTGCAAACTTTGCATTGGTGTTTCAGAAATCCATTTTGTTATCTTTAAGGGAAAGAACTATGTAAGATTGACTTTTTTGAGCTTCACATCATATTATAATGTTACCCCTTCATCAAAAACAATGTTGGAGTGTTACCTTGATTCTTTCATGCATGTTTGAGAAATCTTGCTAAAGGCTTAACAGAGGTGTGACGTGGTGATGACTTCCTGAAGGTGGAGCTTCAGAAAGAGCAGGAGTTTTTAAACAGGCAGAACCCCAATTTTAAGGCATTAAATTATGAAGTAAAAATTTATTTTAAGTCATATATATACAGTGTATATATATATATATATATATATATATATATATATATATATATATATATATATATATATATATATATATATATATATATATATATATATATATATATATATATATATACAGTACAGACCAAAAGTTTGGACACACCTTCTAATTCAATGGGTTTTCTTTATTTTCATGACTATTTATAAGGCAAGAAATCCCACTTATTAACCTGACAGGGCAACACCTATGAAGTGAAAACCATTTCAGGTGACGACCTCTTGAAGCTCATCAGGAAAATGCAGAGTGTGTGCAAAGCAGTAATCACAGCAAAAGGTTGCTACTTTGAAGAAACTAGAATATAAGGGGTATTTTCAGTTGTTTTACACATTTTTGTTTAGTGCATATTTCCACATGTGTTATTCATAGTTTTGATGCCTTCAGTGTGAATCTACAATGCCAATAGTCATGAAAATAAAGGAAACTCATTGAATTAAAAGGTGTGTCCAAACTTTTGGTCTGCACTGTGTTTATATATATATATATGGCATTTTTGTTGCAAATGAAGGCAACATATTAACATGATTGTGCTATGAAATGGCTCTATGTGCCAACAAATTTCACTGCTTCTTTAAAAGGTGCCAGAATCTTAAAAATGAATCAATATTTTCTGTAAAAGTGTGTTGTGATTATTTGACACTATGGTTGGTCTCAACATTCATATTCTCAATAATGTAACTGTGAAGGAAGTAAGTATCACTTAAGGCTGGTGCATAAACACTGACAGGCACACAAAATCCTTGACAACCACAAACAACACAAAATTTTGGCCAATGATTTTGTCACTTAATCTGCTCATCTCACTAAATACCTGGTTTACAACCTGTGGTGTAGACGGGTGTTATGAGTAGACTAAAACGCATTGCAAACTGGCTGCCCAACTCACTTTCTTGAAATCTAACAAGCAATTCAATCCAATTAATTCACTTCATTAATCAAATCTGGTCAAATCAATATAAGAGAATTTGCCTTGAAACTGTGGTTGGATTGCAAATGATTCTTACAGTACTAACACCATGCCAACTGCTTGAAATGACCCAATATTTCATATTCTTTTGGAGTGTGTTTGTTAGAGTCCCATGCAGAGTCTGAAAGACAGCGGTTTACAAACCAATCTCTTCACTCTCTAAATTAAACTAATTTGCATTATGGACTCTGGTGGCATACCTCTGTATTATGATGCAAATACAGTAGTGAAAGACCAGCATCTGCACCCAACAGATTCAATTCCTGTGCACTTATAGTTTTGCCAGAGATTCAGAAAGCATCTGCATAAGAAGCGCTCCAACTCTTTTAAGTGTCACTTAAAAAGCACTTCTGGATTACAAAGTGTTGTTTAGTCCTGTAATTCGACTTGATCCTGCCATTGAGCAGAAAGGTGAAGAAACTTGCTTTTGCACATCTCTATCCTCGACTTGTGAACTCCCATACTGCAAGTGTCCCATTAACAGTTCCTCTTGGGGTACGAGCAAAGGAGACGGGCAAGATTGCCTCACAAAGGCCCTTCTTTGTGTTTCAACGTATGACACAACTGTCGGCCAAGCTAGGAGGAAGCAAGGCAATCAAAAAAAATCAAGCATTCACATGAAATTAGGGAAGGGGTAGATAAAGCTTTGCCGAACAAAAAAAGAGAGAGAGAAAAGAAAAATGCTGGATTTCCAACACAATCAAAACTAGAAATTCAATCAGACAAGATGTGAAAAATAAACACTTTTATGCATGCACAGCCCAGTTGAGAAGATTGTTGTTTATAACGTTAAACTGAAGAGGGTTGGAGCGGCTCTATTGTGTAGTGGGCATGCCTCTTATTGGTGAACAGAGCCTCTGCATGTCAAGCAGAGGTGGGGCACTCTCCCGAGAGTCCACTATCACAGCAGGTTAACCTGGCACTGCTTTTCTAAGGACTGATTGCCCGGACCCCTGTAGCGCGAGGTAAACCGACAATTTTCCATCAGCAGGGAACGTGGCTTTATTAGTAAAAGTAGGGGGGATGGTTGGAGGTAACGGAGAAAAGTGAAATCCAGTTTACATAGCTTTAAATGTAATAGGAAGGCAAAAAAATAAATAAACTCAAAAGTTTACCAAAATTTGTTTTTGGTTTTCTACGGTTAGCACACAGAAATGCATTCATTAAAACAATAAGTGAGAAAAAAAAGCACTTCTGAACATACTTGAGCACAAACCTTGTGAGGTTTTCTGGAGATGTTCTGCAAATATCTCTTTCAAAGCAGTCAGAAGGCTATTAAAAACAAGCCTGTTTCTAAAGATCTTGGTTAGTGTCGAGCAAGATTTCATCTTTCAACGACTTTCTGACAGGTGAGAAAATATTACCTGACTGAATAGAAAAAAGAAAACAAACTGCAGCCTGTGTATCAGAGATGAGACAGCTTTGGCAAGGCGAATCAATAGCATCCCCAGGCTGCAAGTGAATTTAGAAGAGTCCTTTCCTCCAAAGACATTGCATTTTTTAAGCTAAACATGGTTAAATCTACAAACAAACCCAGGTGAGGGGAAAGAGTCACAACTTGGAGGACAAACAAGCAGTGCCTTATGGTTTTCAAGGTCTCCATTTGTTTTTCCGTGTTCCACTGTCAGGTGCAAAAAGGGGCGAGAGCGGCGCAGAGAATGGCGAAGCCGCAGTGGGTTAAAAGGCCACGACTGGGATTATAGCACAAGTAGGGACCCCATACTGTGGCTTGACATGCCTTGCAGCTTACAGTGCATTTTTCTCTGACAATGCAGGGTCATACACTGTCAGAAAGCATGAAATGTTTTCACACGCATGTTGAAAGACACGTGAAATGTTGAAGAGTCCCCACTTTCGAAGGTTATCTGCCAGGGTATTTCTATTTTTTATTGTTATTATTTTTTTAAATAAAATCTTTCTGCAAAGTCAACATTGAATCGCGGGAAAAACACATTTGCATGCCCGTAATGTTTGACCTCGAAGGACATTGTGACATGGTCACATTTTTTTGTAGGAGGTTTATTGTTCAGAATGGGTCTGACTTTTGCTTGATGTACTATTTGCAAAAGTATTCATACTTTACTTTGTGACAGTCCCAAACTTCAATGTAATTCATTAGGATTTTGTGCGATAGACCAAAAATAATATATTTATGAAGGGTACAGAAGCTTATAATGTTTTCCAGATCTTGTTTTTGTCAAATTGAAATGTTGAAAAGTGTGGCATGTGTATGTTTTTAGTCCGTTGGAGGCAATACTTTAAAGAACCTGCTTCTAGTATAGTTAGCAGTGCATACATTGTAGTATATCTCCACCATATTACCCTCAACATGAGGCTGCCACCACCATTTACTCAGTGTAGATGGTGTGGTGAGGGATTGTTTCCCTGCATGACTCCTAATTGGAATTTACATAAAGTTTCCAAAGTAAAGGTGGCTGTTTGATAAACTTTTCAGATCTTGGCTTGCTTAAAAAAAAAAAAAGGAAAATTTTATATTTTTATTTTTCCACTTAATGCATTAATTTGTTTTAGTCTATTCCATAAGTTCCCAGTAAAATACAAGGAAGTTTGTGATTTGCAAATTGATAAAATGTGTGATTTAACAGGCGTCTCTTGAAACAAAATGACATATTCTAAACAACTATCCTTCAACAAAACCTATTTTTACCCAAATTACTCAGGCCAGTCTTGCTTGGTAGTCACCGATCAGCATGTGGGCTAGCTAATCCTGCCCTCAGTGAGCTCATCTATCTGTCCATTCCGTTCTGAGACATGTGCTAACATGCCGTAATAATCATAATTCTTCCCCTGGCCCGGGCCACCACATCCTCCTGATTAGGACCTAAGTCCCGGCGGTATCCGAGTTAAAGCTTATGTTATTCCACCCTTAGCATCACTCCTCCCAGTCTGCAGCCTTTCCATTAAACGTGCCATAAAATGAGGAGGGAGACATGAGCGGAGTCAGAGCGCAGGGAGGGGAAGATGAGCTGTTATGCTCGGGGAAGCGTTCTCTGCATCTGACAAAAATACGAATTCTTCCCAGTGTGTCATCTGCATGGCTCCCTGATGCAGCAAAGGATTGTCTTTTATCAACAGCCAGCGATGACACTTTCCAAATATTTAATGCATGGGGGAATTTCTTGCTCAATCCGAATGTGTTTAAACTGAGAACCGTTTTTCCTTCAAAAAAAAAGAAGCAAGAGACGACCCCCCTTCAGTTTTTTTCAGCAGCCATGAAAATATCATGTCATGAATACCGCTCCTTTTATGTTATTCTGCATCCTCCCGCTATGCTGTAAGCCACTGTCAATGGAGGGCCCAATTGTTTATATTTTTTTCCAAGTGTTGGTAAGAGTCAGGTTCCTTCATGGCCCCACTGCCCTGTTTATGGGATGTGGGGGTCCATAGCTACGGTTTTCCCAGCCCTGGAGACCTGCAGTGGGAAGTAAACTTAGCCCACTCTCCAAAAGCAGGGCACTGCACACCCATCAACACCTCCTTCACAGGTTTGCAGCAGGAAAACAGGAGACAGGAGGAACTGTCAGTCTGCATCGCTGTGTTGTAAAAAAGCCGCGTGTGACAATTTTTTTTTTTTTTTGGAAGTCATGTTTATATTCATGCCTCACATGACAAATGCGGATCTTTTGGCAATATATGCATAAATGTGTCACAAAGATGAATGAAAGCACAATGACAAACAAGTGGTACCTTGACACTTTTTGTCACTTAAGCACTGGCATGTAGATACCATGCACTCCATCTGTCTGCAAAACGCCTCTAGTTACTGGATGTTTGTAGAAATAAATGATTACTGAGCTCTTGCAACCTTCAAAAAAGTAATTGAAATCGCAAATGAAAAATGTGAGATTGATTTCAAAAAGCATTGTAACAAAGCAAATGTTCTGCTTTAAAGGGTGAGGTAACTGATAAAAAAAAACATGTATAGAATCAATTTTAAAATTATTTTCACATTGATTGCTTTTATGTATCTCTTCTAAGATATAACGCGTTTTTTCTAACAGTTCTAAGTTAACTTTAAACTGCAGCTGAAACTTGAAAGCACTCATAAATAGTTTAGTAAGATATTGGTTTGATGTCTGTCCTTTCAATCAACATTCATTTTCTTAGACTGACATCCTACGTAAAATTGTGTTCAAAAGAATATTTTTGCCCTCAAAATCTACAGTCATTCAATAATATGTAGTTTTAGCTTATGAAATTAAGAAGCAATATGTTTTCTCAAACCTTCTTTTTAGTTCTAGAGTGTGTAAATGAACATTTTGTGTGTGTGTGGTTGAAATGTTTGTTACCTTGTGGGTGGTCGTTTGTGGCAGCCATCTTGTGTCCCTGTTAAAGAGGAGGCCCGCCTCAAACCCAGCTCTGTTATAGGAAGTGCAGTGGTAAGAGCTGATTGGTTGAAGCTTGAAAGTAATTAAACAAATAAAATGACTTGTAAATTGTGCATTTTCTTATGTAAAATGTTTGCCTGATATTTTATTATTGATAAATAATTGCTAGTGTTTATTTTGTGTGAAAGTTAACTTCGTTTTCTTTCCTCTCCCCCCTCCCCACAACCCCACACTCTGGCCGGCTGAGGTGATTGGTCAATTTAAAATGGGAAGGCAGGACTTAACCAGTACATAGGTGGACTGCTTGGTGTGGCAGAGAGATTGATGGGAGGGCTGCCATTTTGAAATCTTCTATGATCCTTGACAATTAATAAACCAGCTTTGTTTGCTGTGCAGTCAAGATTGACCGACTTCTCTTCCCACACCTCTCAGTGTAACAGAAGTTTTTTTTCACCGTCTACTCTATAACATTTGTTCATATAAATAATAAAAAAAAACACATTTTTAGTTTGTTGTTGGTGTTTTCAAATAATGAATGTATGTAAAAAAAAAAATTAAAGTTTTCTTGAATGCACTTTTATAAATAAAAAGAAAACTGATTAAAAGAATGAAATAAAGTGAATGAACAAAAAGACGAATATTCCTTGCATGCACATGTTGCATGAAAATAACTTTTTTAATCATCCTTATTTTCAAAAATACTGCTCAATACTGCTCAGCTTTATGTCATTTCCAGCCACAGGGGAAGAGCTAAAGAGCCACATGCGGCTCTGGCACAGCAGGTTGTGGAACCCTGGCCTAAACTATGCAAAAAAATGGGGCTGAAAAGTTGCTTGGTCTGATTAAATTGGCCAAACTAGTCTGCTTATGGGCAAGTTGAACAGGATGTTTAAGCTGAAAAAGTCACATTTCTTATATATTTTTCTGGGCTAAGTAAAAGTAAGGACTGAAACTCGAAATACACATGAAAATGGGTGACTCTGCACATCCATTGTTTGTAGCAGGTTTTGACCAAAGACTAGGTTTAGGAGCTCTCATTACTGTAGAGTTTTGCTGCTGTAGTATGGGTTGGATCTTATTGGTGCTGTCTTTTTGAAATAAAGTGTTTGTGTTTGATTGATAGTTTCTGAAATGTGAACCTTCACACTGCTACTGGAGAAAGATTTTCCTCTCCTCATTTTCTCTAACTGAGATATTGTTCATACGTACAGAGAGGTATTCCTGGGATTTCTGAATGCTGCTCAAATGCCTTTGATTCTTTCTAGCAGAGGTGTTGATGAACGGTGGTGCTGGGAGTTGATGGAAATGTCCAAATTGAATGTAGTCTGACGGTCTCACATATCCTAACTATTTGACATTTGTTCTTGACTTAACTCTTAAGATGGGATGACGTAATGGACGTTATCAAAATTTAAAACTCACTCACTATAGTTGAGAAGACTCTGTATACTCTGTAAATGTTAAACTATTGGGCCACACCAGTGCACCGCTTTTCCATTTTTGTGGCCTGATGCTTAACTTGGACAAAAAAAAAAACTTGCTGGCATTAAATTCAAAGTGAGTAAAATTCTGCAATAAATAAGTATTATGTGTCACTGTTGTATTATTATTATTATTATTATTATTATTATTTGCTCAGTGAAGCATGCTGCTTTCCTTTGAATCTGAAGGTGGACAGCTCATTCTGTTGGCAGCTTCATATGGAGGAGGAATAACAACTCAACTCATGCAGCTGAAGAAAGATTAAATGCTAATAAATACATGATTAACTGCACTTCTTGAGACTTATTCAAAATAAAACTTTGAAATATCTATTAATTAATTTTACTCAGCCACTTGTATTCTACAGCAAAATCCTAAACACAACCAATAGCCTTCAGAGATAATTAAGAGTCCTGGAATGTGAACCTTGGCAAAGAATAAAAGGTTGCTTTTATTATTATTATTGTTAATATGAGAATGAATTATTCACAAGTGGGTTTTTCTTACACATTAAATGACTTCTGGAAGAAAGTGTTTATGCTGTATTTTATTTTGGGTTATCAGCTCTGCAGTTTTTTTGGCCTCTAACATAACAATCCAAAATAAAAACATTGACGTTTGTGCTTTTAATGTGGCAAAATACTAAAAAGTGTAAGGAGTCTGGATACCTCTCTTTTAGCTTCCAGGCACCTTGTGATGAAAGCTTAAATAATCGAAGGCAAATCAGCTCCAAACTTCCAAGCTACACCGGCATACTTGTGAAACATGGAGAATAAGCCCAGAATAATCTGTTTCACGGCCGAGCATGTCGGCTCCATCAATGAAAAATATACCGAAACACCCAGAATCCAACAAGACTCGAGCAGACTGGACATTGACATGTCAAGTGCTAACTGACTGCCTGTCAATACACTCAGTGAGCAGAAAAGTCTCGCACCGTCAGGGGACTGTGAGATACAGGCGAGAGAAAAAAAAAAAAAAAGAAGGAGGTGAAAGTCAATCAAATTAGCTCCTTCCAGCTCACTAAACTCAGGAACTGGAGGTAAGCAAGTCTGGCCTCTTCTGAGAGATCTGACAGTGTCTATGGGGTGCAATCTGAGTGGCGCCCTGTTGAGAAAGGCTAACACTGATAAACCTGCAAGAAACCACAGCAGAGCTCTTCAAATATAATAAAGGAGGGCATTCCAGGATAAGTCAGGATACACAATAGATCGCCTAAAATTGTCGCTGCGACCAAATGGACTTTTATTTCGACGGAAACATTCTAAACAAGTGTGCTGATTTACATGTGTCGTCTGGTGATCAGAACCCTCAGGAGAGAAACGGTCTAGCGAAAAACACGCGGTTAAGATCAGAGCGATAATGACTTACTGAATATTGTCTGCGTCATGGGGCCTGCAGCCGGTTTGATCCCTGTCTCGTTTCATTTCTGTCTCATTAGGCGAAAACCTGCGGAAGTCAGACAGCCTTTTACCACAGATGTGCTTTAAGACGTCAAACGCTCAACACGGTCACGTCACAGCGCATGAGAAATTAAATCATCTCCAAGTGAAACTGGAAGCTGTGTCTTCATTTGGATTAATCTCGTGTCAGGAGTTGTTTGGTGTGATTTGGAAAGGGGGCGGGGGTGAGTGAAATCAATAAACGAAATCAAAAAATGAGAAAACACATGCGAGGGGATAGGAGTTTGGGAGGCCAGAGTGTGTCTGTTTGTGTGAGTGCATAGTAGAACTAGTAGGGGGGCATATTCAACTCATTCCTGTGTCATGTCATATAAATCTATTTAAATATCAGCAGGGACTTTTGTTGTCTTACCACTCCAGAGCTGAATGTGAGTGACAGCAGAGGGGCACAGGAACACCTTGGCTCTTAAGTACGAATTGTTTTGTCGTACAAACAACAGTTCCTCTGAAACTTTTTTTTTTCTTTTTAAATATGTCACAATAGATGTTCAAATAGAGAGATCAACTAGACGAGTTGATCTGCTGTGACTTAAAGATTAGATTTTTATGTCGGGATAACATTTTTAACCAGTGCCCTTTGAGTCTGCTGTCACTGCGAGAGAAAACAAATCAAGTGCCGTGTGTGTAATTTGGGTAATTTATGGGCCATCAGTGCCGTCTTTACTAATAAAAACACAAAGCATTGAATCTCATCTGATCAGACTTTTACATGAGACAGGATGAGCCCATTTGGAGTCACATCAGGCTCTTTTTCTCACACGGTCTACATCTGCCTTCTCTGTTCTTAGTGCGTTGTTTCAAAAACAAACACGGTGTTCTTGTCTCACAAAGTTGAACATGTAATTTGTTGTTTAGCATTCAGGGATTGTTCACTCCATTTTAGAAACTTGACACTCAAGTAAGACTCAAAAATTCCGACTTTGTCTTATATTGTTTTTAACGGACAAGCTCAGGACTTTTGAGGTGAGGTTCTCCCCGTCAGATACAAGCAGTCAATATCTTGCCTGCAGTAGGTAACTTTCTAAGCATCTTCATTTTGCACAGACCAACAAGATCTAACAAGAAAACAAGGTAGTGTAAAAATCAATAAAATGTTATTTTTTAAGTTCCTATTCTTTTTGACTTTTTGTACTACTTTACTTTTTTATCAGGGCAGACCTGACATTCCCAGGGTAAAATAAAAAGATCGTTGACACCAATTGAGGGGGTGGGCCACTTAATCTGATCAATTTTTTTTTCTTCTTACAATTGTGAATGATTGATGAACAATTTTTCAAACCCTAAAGAATATTAACACAGCAAGTAGCACAATGAAATTCAAAGTTTCAGCTGACAAGAAGCTATTGAATATCATGTTTTATATTGGCATTTGAAAGAACACAATGATCCCTAGAACAAATTGAATGCATTTTCTTCAACCCATCAGACTGATATAACAATGCTGTATGTTAGTCCAAAGTCAAGTATCAGTGAGTCACTTTGCCAACAAGGTTGCAGTTTCCTGTATCCTGGGATGCTAACTGGTAAGAGGTCAAACATGTAAGCTAACCACAGTGTATTTTGTTGAACTTTTTCCTTTCAATCCAGCATTAAATATAAATGTTCTTTGAGAGAATGCAAGATGCAAGCTTGTGAACATTGGTTAGAGGTACTGAAAAAACTATATATTGCCTGGTAAGTGCCATCACCAACAGTGCTCTAAAATAAAATAACCTCCTATTTGAGACAAAGTAATTGACTTTACCCCAACAAATCAGTGGAAGGGATGTAAGATTTATTTCTTTTGCTTCACATTGCTTTTTTATACACTTCATTTATATTATATATATATATATATATATATATATATATATATATATATATATATATATATATATATATATATATATATATAATATATGTGGAAAAGCTTTAAAGTAGTGGTAAAATCTGCAACGTTTTTAAATACTTGAAGTGTCGGTTCACTAAATGAGAAGTGGGGGTAGGGAGAATGTAGATGGGGGGGTAAGGGTGTAAGGGTTAATGTCAACCCCACATGGTGGTGGGCTGTATAATACTGACTGGACACAATTGTGCTATGTTCTGTTCTGAGTATGAGTTTCGTACGGGGAGATCATTGTTGGCGAACAGGCTCCACTCTTCATTTACCTTGCAAAACTATAGGTCTCTCTGCCAGTAATTGTTCAATGCAAATCGACAAACAGAAAGTGTTTGCAGAAACTGCTGTGGGGTATTCGACACTGGAGTTGTTTTAAGATGGTAAAAGTCCTCTTTGGTCTCGATTCCTGACATACTACTTGTTAGCTTCAGCCTCTGGGACAATCTAATCTGGATATAAACTCATGGAAAACACAGAATTATCAACATCAAGTAAGTTATTAGCTCTGCGTACCCTTTTAAACAGAACCTCTCATGCAGTTTTGTTGAACTATCCCTTTAATCAGAAGCTTCTTGTGGACTTTCCTTGGATTTTCCTGAAAGAGAACAACAAGACCCGTAAAGTGCCACGAGTTTTTGTTCCATTACCCGGCATTCTCATAAACCCCCCCCCACAAAAAAACAGCAAGCACACACCACCCAGTCACCTCTTTGCAGAGTTGCCCCCAGGGGGGCACAGGCCTGGCCTGTGTGAACATCAAAGGAGTCAAGGTAAAACGGCATGTTTACAGGTGGGAGGAAATTGGAAGTTTCCTTACCCTTGCTTGCTTTGAATAGAAAAGGAAGTCTTTAATATGTCTGTGGAGATTCAAGGTGCTATACTTTCAAAAAAAATGTCGTCCCTGCATATCTTGTCACACGTTCCTCTCTTTTTCACCTGTGCAAAGAAGCACATAAGCTGTGAGTGCATGGGCAGAAAATCAGCAACATTATCCGGTGTGTGTCTCCTGGTTTCTTTGTGTTCTGCGTGCGGATAATTGCACTTTGATGGTACACCTGCTCCTGTTTTGAAGTGCCTTGGCTGAAAAAGAAAAAAACAACAAAAAAAGGAGGTACCTGGAAATGTCTCCACCTAGCAGCACATTACCTACTGAGGTGAATAAACAGAGCAGGCAGGTTGCTGTATGGGAGCCATATTGAGAACCTTGCTGCAAAAGCACCAGCAGGGAAGGATGCTGAGTTTTTGAGGGATTAGTGAAATTCTAACACTTTTTCTCTGTCTCTCTCTCTCTTTCTCGTTCTCTCTCTCTCTCTCATCTTTTTGGTGGGGGGAATCCACAACAATGAGCGCACCTCGGTCGAGCTTGAATATGTCATTTACTCTGCACCTCTCCACTTTGTGTGTCTCTGTGTGCATGAGAGGACCAGTCGAGCCAAGCGTTCTGCATGAAAGGGAGAGCGTTTAGCTTTTGAGGCTATTTGTGCTTCTGACTCTGTGGTGTTTGTGTCCGATGGGAGGCGCCTGCGCCAGCTTCCTTAAAGGAGTGAGGAGGGGTGGTGGTGGTGGTGGTGGGGGGGATAGAGGGGCGGGGGTTTGTTTGTTTCTCCGCCGTGCCAGGAGAAGTGACAGCCATTCCGGCTCTTTCACTCAAACACATTCATCTGTGTGAGAAAGAAAAAGGCGGCCGCTGAACCTCAGATGAAAGGCCATGGGAGCTGCGCTGCACAGGAAGGCAGACTGTACATGGACTTCAGTGCAAGCACAACATGAGCAGCAGCGTCACGGAGACGGACAGACAGATGGAAGCAGAAAGAAAGGAGGACAGAAAGAAACAAAAGGGGACAGTAATTTCAGAAATATAAGTTTTTATTTATTCTCAGAATTATTTTAGAATCACAATAAAATCATATATATATGTACAGTATATATATATATATATATATATATATATATATATATATATATATATATATATATATATATATATATATATATATATATATATATATTCTTTAACTTACTTTTAAGATAAAAGCAATGGGGGGAAAAAGAAGACAGGAAACATGTGACAGTGGTGCAACTTGCACTACTTTGTACAGTGGAAGCACTTTAAAGAAACTGAGTATTTCCACTTCATGCAATGTTTGCATGTTGTTACGCAGAGTCGTTCTGCTGCACTCTGCACTCCTCCTGCCATGACTCATCCGGAATGACAGCGCGCTGGTCGTAAATGTGTGCACACGAACTTATAACTTTTTATTATGTTTTCCTCATTTCTCCATGATATTTTTTTTTTTGTAAGATGTTGTAATTCTTTTATTGCCTTCTCTGTAAATTATATGGGGATTGGTCTTGTTTCTGTATTTACGGACCTGAATTTCCTAATAAAGCTGGACTGAATGAGGACCACACTAAAAGCTCTGAGCTTCTATTGTAGAATAAAAATAGTAATTGAAATAAAAGCTACATACACTTAAACACCTGAGTGACTGAATAACTCACCAAGATTTTTTGTCTATGAAATGTATCTCACTGCGTTGTACTATTTGGCTTTTGCGGGTTATTTTAAGGAAAATCAGGTGACAACGGCTCTGTGTAAATATTCCCCCTCCACACGTATTCACTCGGGCACACTCGAATTCAATTAAAGGATGTGGCGTTTGTTTTAAAAGTTTTCTTTGAAAACATGCACACCTACGATTTTTTTTTCCTGCAATGCCTCTGTTGTTCCTTGCTGGGAGAGACGAGGGAGGGATTTGGGAAGTCTGGCATTGTGAAAATTAATTTGGCTGAGGAGACAAGAATTTCTAAGGGCCGCCCCCACAGGTAAGCAAAAAATAAAAAGAATAAAAATAAATAAATAGACATATAGAGATGGTTTGAGCTTGGACAGATTTTGAGGGGGGGGGAACAAAGCAACATAACAGAAATTAGGTTTAGCGCTTGGAGTTTGAGCGAGAATGCGTTTCCCACAAATGGCTAAATCTCTAAATGTATATTTCGTTCAAATTACCTTCCTAAATACCAGTTTTTTTAGTTTAAAATGCCCAGCGTAGTCCCTGCTTGGTTCTGAAGGTTGCTCCTGGTTTATTTTAACAACCCCGACATCTTGTAAATCCACAGTTAAACTTTTATTTTATTTTCACAAGATAAAAAGTCAAATTTAGACTTCCGCGCCACAAACTGTCACTCAGTCCCTTTTCCTCCGTACCTTTTGAGTGAACACATTAACGTGTCACACGCTTAAAAAGGCAAGAGGCTAATTTTTAATTAACGAAAACAATAAAGGGGAGGGGGCGGGGGGTTGGGGGGGGGGCGAACCCAATAGACCTGTGACTGAACACTTCCCATATTAAAACGAGACATCGTGGCAAGTTTCAACATTTTGAAGCAATAAAATGATCTGATTGACCTGGGCGCATAAAGACGAACGAATTCAGGCATTTTTGGTCTTTTGCCTCTTCCTGCTTCTTAACTTGTATCTTATTTTATTTTATATATATATATATATATATATATATATATATATATATATATATATATATATATATATATATATATATATATATATATTGTATTTTGTATATACAAAATACAAAAGTACCACATTCCACATTCAAGAAATGGATATGTGTTCCGACCCTGCCCCTGTCAAGATGATCAATATGTTCCTGTGATATTAGGCTCTGTGACAGCCCAACGTCTCCTGCTTCCCCTCCGTCACCCACATTAAGCAGGCCCAACACTCATCGCCTCTGACGTATGATAGGTGCGCACGCAGTGGCATATGTGGCAGTGATTAAATAGCTTTTCATCGTTCTTTCCCGCTGGTCTCGCTGAACGCATCTGTCATATTTTTGACATGATTCATAAAAATTGTAAAAAAAAAAATCAGGGTGATCCTATTTTTTTTTTGCTTGCTTGTTTGTTTGTATACAATTGCACGCAGTTTAAAGCCATTTAAGCTTCTGAGTTTAATTAAATGAATGTTTCGCTCATATAATGAGAAGAAAACTGTTGCGAAACTTTTACAACTTTTTTCTTCATTTTTATTTTTGTTTAATTGTATTTATTTAGTTGTGCAATCTTAAAACTAAAAAAAAGAACAAAAAAAAAAGAACTTTCGACGTATTAATTTATTAATTTTTGTTCACTAATTAAGCCCGACCGGAACTCTCAAATGACCTTTCGTGATCTCTAGAATCTAACTTTGGCCCAGTGAGGCAGCGGTTTCTTCCGTATTTACAGTATGGCATCCTTACAGTACAAACAACCGCGTACAAAGAGCAGTGAGAAGTATAAGGAAACAAAAAAAAAAATGGCGCTTCCTTTCTCTGCGGATCAATATCAGCGCAGCAGGAGCCGAACAGGAACCGACATCGACGCACTGTTGTTGAGCTGACCTTTCCCACTCTCCACGGGTCATACCTTCGCTCAGCCGAGGAGGTCAGCGGGCCCGTTACTAAGGGAGGCGATTTCAAGCTGCTGCTAAATAAATATATATATATATATATATATATATATATATATATATATATATATATATCAAATATTTTAAGTCCAATACTTCATACGTGCGCCTCTTGCGGAAAATAGTTTAAGTTGCACATTTTCTACTTTTTAAAAAAAAAATCCAACCAGAAAATCTGAGAAAAAAATAGGGGGCGGGGGGGGGACTCTCCTCCCAATTAAGACTGGAAAATATATATATATATATATATTTTTTTTTTAATATTTTAAATGCACGTGCTACGGCATTTTTAGTGGCTTCTGACAGATTTTTGTTGAGATCAGAGCATCTTCCCTGGAGATACCACCAAGCCGGTTTTATTTACTATACATGCGCTCCGTGAGCCAAGTAATGTGAGCAGCTTGTACAACAAGAGACAGCGTCGCCTGCAGTCAAGCATCTCGGTGAGGCAGAGTGCCACTTGCTGCTGCTGCTGCTGCTTGTGCTGCAGAGAACCGGCCCGCAAGATAACAAGTCCCCCAAGTCTGCGTGCTCAACAAGAATGCAGACCACTTATTCCTACAGAAGCGTGCGAAAAACATCAAACAAAACGGCATTAAACGCGACAAAAGGTTATTTCCATCCTCATCCTATTTATGGTCTTAATTTCGGCCTACTTTGGCCACTTTGTAAAGCGCCATCTGTTCGAATAAAAGAAGAAGAAAAGAACGTGTTGCTTTGCAATTATGCTGAATCACAGCAGCTAAAACACACACACACACACGCACAGCTCAAAGAAAGAAAGAAAAAAGCCCCGAAGCAGAATTAATAACATGAAGTTTAGAAATAAAAAAATGTTAAACCAACAGGTTTAATTCACTTCGAGGACTTAAATCGCGACTACAGCAGATGCAATTCCACGAGAACTCTACAAACATGCAATCCATAAGCAGCAATGGAGAATCTATCTCAGCCAAATGCAGTTCAGGTTGATTTAACTCCAGTCCAACCATCCAGCCCCCATTCAGATGCAACTATGCACAGTACATTTTGATCCTACTTATTAGCGCAGCACAATCAAAGTCAGCTGGTTCGAGGACAATCTGCTACACAGGCCAAAAAAAAACAAAAAAACACAAACGACTGAGCTCAGTCAAGTTCAAGTTCATGGCTGGTCCCCATCAAAGATCCGGTGCTCTCTGATGTGGAGGTTTTAGTTATAAGAAGCTGAGATTTTAAATCAAGCCACTAGCTGAAACTTTACAGACTTGGTCATACAAACTAACCAGCATCCACAAGTGTTTACTGACTGCTCTCAGGTTGGCTTCATTTAAAATGATGGAAAATGATACGTTCTCTCTCTCTTTCTCTCTAAATTGGATTTGAAAGAGCGTGCACCCCAAGAAGCATGCACGTTGCTTATAGAGCCTGTCAGCATCCATCCTGATGCAAACCTGAATATTATAATTGAAACCTCAAGCATTCCTGGAAGGCCCTAATCCATTCTAAAGGTAGATGCCAAACAGCATGCAGCTCAAACACCAAACACCAGCAGCCAGAGACGTTAACAAAAACAAAACAAACAAAAAAAAAACTATGACAAAAGGATTATTAAGCACTTGCAACACCTTTTTATTATATTTGTAAGCAGTAAAATTCTTATCACAATTAAAGGAAGGAAACACCTCTTAAAACTTTGAACAAAAAATTAGCACAGAACGAAACAACTGCCCGTGTTTGTAGCTCGTCATTGTACATATTTATAGGTAAAGAAACATTCTTTTTATAAATACTGTTTCATCTGTAGCAAGTAAATACCATAATTTAATTACAAATGGATAAATATGGCAGCTGATATTTACAACAAAAAGAAAGGAAAGGGTGTGTGGGTAGAGAACAAAAAAAAGACAAACAAAAAAAAAACAAATTGAAAAAACGACACAACGTTTATTTGACCTCACAATCTTTCCAGATAGTGTTTTCTCCTTTTTTTTCCCTTCTTCTTCTTCTTCTTCTTTTTCTTCTTCACAATTCAAACTTGCAAAGCACAAAACATCACAAGTTAAGCCCCAGCAAACTAAAATATACATTCACGATCATGATTATTGTGGTCTGTTGGGAGTTAGAAGGTTAACTTTGGCACTCTCTCCAGTTTATAGATGTTTTAGTATAGTACAATCAGTTTGCCTCAGGATCACAATATTCAACAGTATTGTACAGATTTTAATGGTAATATGTGCACTAAGATTCCAGTTAGAGAAACAGCTACCTGAAGGAACATCTATACACCAAAAGACTTGACAAAACTACCACAACCAAATGGGAACGTGGATTTTTTTTTTTTTTCATTTTCTCCTTTTAAGTTCCTATTTACAGTATGAAACACACCCTCTAAGGTTTATTTATTATACACATTTTCCTCTGTTGGTCATCATCATCGTCCTGCCTGGTGGACAATAACATACAAAATAAATGTTTTTTTTTTTTTGTATTTTTTTTTTTGCGTGTGTGTCTCTAAATAAAAAGTATATCCTGTGGAATGCCCCAGTGCTGTGAAGTGTGTGTGGCTTCGTTTTATTTTGTTTTTGTTTGTTTTGTTTTTTTTTTGTTCTTTTTGTTGTTGTTGTTTTCGAGCTCAGTCCTACACATACCATTCACTGAAATTGGAGGACAGGCCACTGTGGCTGGTGGTGTTGTGCACAGCTGAGGCTGGGGACAGGGTGGTGTTGCTTTGGGTCTCGGTGGTGGGGGACACCAGGCCCGGGGGTGTGGACGATTCGTAGCCGGAGCTTGCAGCTGGCGATGAATCTGACGCAGATGGAGCGGACTCGTGGACCTGGCCGATGAGAGAATAAGAAGAATCAAGCATTTGAAGATAAAACAAGAAGATGCAAAAAAAATAAATAAATATATAAATAAAAAAACAGGCAGATGTTGGCATTTGCAAACAGCTGACAAAAGTCTCAGTTATTGCGATGCAAAATCTGAGACACAACCAGAGATTTGATTATTGACATCATAGTACACACACACACACACACCCACACACACACACACACACACTGTTCCATAAGCCAGATATATTTACCTTCATGTGTTTTCGCAGTGAGCTGGGGTGTGTGTAGGACTTGTCGCACATTTTGCAAAGATATGGCTTGTCCGACGTGTGGACGTGCATGTGTTTCTTTCGGTCGCTGCTGTTCGCGAATCTTCTGTCACATCCCTCAAACTCGCACTGGAAAGGTTTCTCTCCTGCAGAAGAAAAACAACAACCAGATAGGAGTCAGATGTCTTTTTTTCTTTTTCTTTTAATGAAATCGCCTCAGGTGTTGCATTGATGTAGGTAAAACAACAAGGTTTGTGCGTAAAAATTCAACCCCCCCCCCCCCCCCCTCTCTCTCTCTCTCTCTCTCTCTTCCTAGCAGTGGTTTCTAAAGTTTAGGCAGCTGTTTTTAAAACGAGTGTGGATAAAGGAGGAGGAGGAGGGGGTGAGTTGGAAGACTTATTTAGCCTAAATAATGCGCATAGTGATTTAGGAAAGGGGGGGTTGGGGGTGGGAAGGCCGTTGTCGATGGGGCCTTCACACTGGAGGCATACCATTTGGTGCGAAGACAATAAAAATCTAATTAGCAAGTGATCAATTTCATGTACCCCCACTTCCCCCCAGAAAATGCGTTCATATGCGGTAACTAAAAAAAAAAAAAAAAAGTGTCTGATAATGGCCCAGTCTAGCACCTCAGCTCATATCCGAAGGGGCGCAAACAAAAGGCTTTCCCCCTGCTGCTGCTGCGATCCGCAACAACTAGATGCACGAGTCGAGATCGAAATATTTAATTAATAAAGCCCAGATAAAACGCTACGGGGAGAGGAGCGCAGCGGAGGAGATAAGCGCTATTAAAGCTGATGCGATTTACTACACTAGCCGGGGCTGCTCAGCTGCGCACGCAAAGCGCTCCCACCGTTCTCACTGACCCATTTCTACTGGACGTTAAATAAAAAGTAAACAGCGCCAGTTCGGAATCATTCGGTGCGACTGGAAGGAGGAAAGGAGGGGAGGGTGGAGGGGACCTGTTTTAACATCCGATAGAATAGTTATAAAGGAGTCCAATCAGAGCACGTTCAATGGTTAAAAATGAATGATAGCCGCTTCGGTTCTAAATCTTACTTTGTTACTACGACTTTAGTAGCCTAGGATAGTCGCTCTTAATCAGATTCTGTCGTGAGTTTCTGACGGCAAGACGCGGTTAGATGACATGAAAAATAGCAGCACACGCAGGCCAATAGCAATTACACAAATCCTAATTGTTTAAATCAATTTACAGGTAATTCCCGGAGGTACTATTTTTAAATCTAAGATCCCCCCGCCTCCCCCCCCCCCCCCCCACACACCCCCACGCCGTGGTTAAAATTAGGGGCCTACCTGTGTGCGTTCTCTTGTGGATCTTCAAGTTTTCCGAGCGGGCGAAGACCTTGCCGCAGCCGGGGAAGGGGCACGGGAAGGGCTTCTCCCCCGTGTGAACGCGAATGTGGTTCACCAGTTTGTATTTCGCCTTGAACGGCTTGCTCTCCCGGGAGCAGTCCTCCCAAAAGCAGATGTGGTTGGTCTGCTCCGGCCCGCCGACGTGCTCCACGGAGACGTGCGTGACCAGCTCGTGCATGGTGCTGAAAGTTTTGTTGCAGCACTTCTTGGGGTTGCTCAGCTGCTCCGGGTCGATCCACTTGCAGATGAGCTCCTGCTTGATGCACTGCTGCCTCATGTAGCGGAAAAAGGCACCCGGGTGATGGTGGTGGTGGGCTGCCATGTTCATGCCCATGTTCATATTCATGGAGCCGTACTGGTTGTGCAGCTGCGCGGCCGAGTACGGGTCGGTCCTCGGGCTGGAGACCTGGTGGTACTGCTCGGAGCGCCCGAAAACTTCACCCGGCAGTCCGAGCCTCATCTGGCCGTTCAGGACGTTCGGGGAGCCGTGGGAGCCGTGCTGGTCGTGGATCCCGGGGAAGAGAATGTGGCTCTGAGTGTCTGTGTGGGAGTGATGAAGGGACCCCGCCGTGGGGCCAAAAATAGCGTGCTGGCCGCTCGCCGGAGAGGATTCTCCGAAGCCGCGGCTGCGAAAGAGAAAGTCCCTGGTGGAGTTGAAAGGGGAGCTCGCGTACGACGTGACATGGGCGGCGTGGGCCCCCAGAGCCGCAGCGGGGTAGCCCGGCGCCTGGCTGGTGAAGGCAGAGCTCTGTCCCGGGGAGAGATCGTGGTTCAGCTTGAACGCACCCATGTGCGCGGAGTCTACAAAGCTGTTCTGCGCCAAACTCAAGTCTCTGTCCTGCATCTCGCTCGCAGAGTGATGCCTGGCGAACGTACCCACTCCCAGTCCGGGGAACTGGTGGCCAGCATCAAGTAACATGTTTTATTATTGTTATTATTTATTTTACGAAACCAGCGTAGATGTCTTCCTTTTTTTAATTATTACAGTAAAAAGAAAGATGAAAAAAAAAAAAGATCAAATGTTGACACGCAACGATGCAACTTCCAGCTTTGGAAACACCATATCAGGCGTGAATCAAAAGCGCTTCTCCGCGCATAACTAAAAGATTTCAATTTAACTATCAAGGGGGGGGGGGAATCTAATTTACATGGGATCGAAAAATCCAAACGAAAGTGAAGGATTCCCTTGTGTCCTCTCCTCCTGGCTGTGCTTTAGTGAAACTAAGAAGAAGAAGAAAAATACTGTTCGATCAAAACAATTATCTAATTAGACGCCTTCTGCGCACGCCGAGCGAGAGTGTTTGGAGCATCTCAAGAATTAAAAAAAAAGAAAAGAAAAGGAAAAAAAACATTCACCGCGGTCCAGTTTGGGCACGGATTTATGTCTCTGGCTCGGAACGAGCGCTTTATCGGCGGAGGGTCCCTGTTTCTCCGTGGACTGGCTCTACCTCCTCTTCCGCCCCCTTTAACTGGAGCCCGTTCTCTCCTTCCGCGCAGTCTCATTGGCCACCGCGCCTCATCAATCCCAGGTGCCCCTCCAATGGCAGGTAGAGCTCTGGCGACTTAATAGCGCAACGCCATTTTTCCAAGCAAACGATTACCGCCTACTTTTTAGGGTCGAAGATTTTCTCTTCCCCCCCAAACCCCATGTTTCTTTTGAGCAGGCTTAGGGGATCACGACAAGGGAGAAGAGAGCGCGTTTTTTTGTTTTTTGGGTTTTTTTTTGTTGTCTTGTTATTGTTGATATTTTTAGGGTGTTACGCTGGTCATGGCAGTGAATGATAAACAATTTGTTAGATAGGAAAATAGTGATGTACTTGTTTAATCCTGCCAAAATCTGGCGCAGCAGCTCTGCGTATTTCTAAATGTATTCCAAGTTTAGCAAGGTACATGTCACACAACGTCGATAGATAGATAGATAGATAGATAGATAGATAGATAGATAGATAGATAGATAGATAGATAGATAGATAGATAGATAGATAGATAGATAGATAGATAGATAGATAGATAGATAGATAGATAGATAGATAGATAGATAGATAGATAGATAGATAGATAGATAGATAGATAGATAGATAGATAGATAGATAGATAGATAGATAGATAGATAGATAGATCGTTTTGATTGGAATTTCAATCCAATACAAACCAGCACATAATAAAGTTATAGGTAATACTCCTTTAAATCTTAAAAGCATCAGCTATCTGATGAGACCAAAGTTGAACTTTGTGGTCTAAAAGAAACAAGACACAAAACCTTTCTAACACAATTCTCCATAGCAACATATAGTGACATAAACATTTGCAGACAGATTCACAACCCCTTCAGCCCCATTCAAAGGACCTATGTGCATCTATATTAAGATGACACCAAATTGGAACTTTGACCCCTATACGCACAACCGCCACCATCACGGGGAAACATGATGGTGGCGGCATCATAATGCTGAGGGGATGCCACTGCAGATAGACTCAGTTGACAAAGCATAATTGTGTGGCTCCATGTGGATTCCGGTGGCTTCCCAAACGACCACAACTGGATTATGTCGTGGTTCTCCAGTTTTCACCCTACAAACCACCGGTGCTTGTTGCTGGCGCTTTAATGTTAATGGTTCTGCGTAGGGCTGCTTCTGCCGCCTCCCTCTGCGGTTCCCGGCAGCCACCACACCAAATGAAGTCGCATGTTCGTGGTGGTGAACAGCAAACGGATCAAAGTGAGTCCTCGGTGGTCTGTAAATCTGAGGCTGTTTTTGGATGAAACGTGTCGTATTGACATTGCTTTAGTTTCATCCTAAAATCTGGCTGAAAAATAGGTTCAGACAATTGTTTTCTTCTTCTCCTTCTTCTTCTTAAGCCCGCGTTTTCCTGGCAACTTTCCACTCAGTCTGAGCCGAAACGGTTAACACACAAGCCATACATCACAGCTGCTCATTCGCTCCCCAAAGCCAAAAAGGAAGTTTACTTACATTTTCACCACATAAAAATCCACGCAGGCTCCCTTGTCCATTTCACCACAGAGGAGCTCTCTGTCAGTCTCGACTCTACGGACTCTGGGCGACAAATAACGGTGAAAGCCTAGGGAAAGTTTTTTTTTTTTTTTTTTTACTTTTTTTTTTCTTCTTCTTTAAAATTGTGTCTCCTGGCTCGAAGTTAACGGGGGGAGGCTGGGCCACTGTGTGTGCGCCATTCTCCCAAGACTATTTCAACCCGCACCACAGGAAACGCAGGAGCTGATCCAAGTTCAAAGTCACGTCTGCCGACCCCTATAAGAAGTTCTTTATTTTTGTGGGAAAACCAGGGAGCATTCCCCAGATAGAGAGAAAGGCATAAAGAAAATTAAAAAAAAAAAAAAAAGAAGAAGAAAAAGGAAAAAAATCAATAGGGGAAGGCTGCAGCTCTCTTCTAGCTGGAGGAAAAGAAAGAAGAAGAAAAAAAAAGAGGGTCTGGCCCATTGCAAAATCCCCCCAAAGAGCAGTATTTCAACAGGTTATTAGAGGCACTATATTACACATTGAGAGCCGTTCTGCAGATGTAGTGCCTTAAATCACTGGAAATGTGAGTCAAAATGGGAAGTGAGAGCTCACAGAAAGCAGTGACAGCCTCAGCACTGCGTGCGCGGAAACGCCATCAATAAAACCTGCAATCTTGATCACATAAGGGGCGCTCCGGCTGCGTTATTATACGGAACGTTCCTCCTCTCTGTTGGCCCGACAGTATCAATATGTTGACACGTTGGAAGGTTACTTGTGTGGCTTCGGCGACCTTGCGTTTCATGGATGTTTGACCTCTGACCCGTTAAGACCACATATGCCGCCCCTTGACTCCTTTTGGTAAAATAACCCAGTTTATGACAAAGCGTCTTTGTTTTAGAGGGAAAGAGAGGGTCTCTGGTGACCCCTCCCCCCCTCCTCACCCCCAATCTTTATTCTTCTTACTGAGTCTGAGACATCGTCAGCTTTCAGGTGATAAAGGAACTATAAGTCAACAGTTATTAACTCAAAAAGCAAACATTTGTGCCTTAATTTCTGCTCGAAAAAAAAGAACAAAACAGGAAATTCTACCCCAGCTTGCAGTCATGCGTAAACCAAAACTTGTGTGCGTAAATCGCCCAGCAATTCCAGTGACAAATTGTATAACCAAAATCAGATTTTTTATTTTTATTTTTTAAGTGTGTTTATGGATCACGTCTACATTTATTGGGGCTTGGGAAGTAAAGCTTGCAGAAAAATCATAAACAATGCTCCAGCTGCTCCTGTGTGTTTTATGGGCTCCCATGAAGCAAAGCGCTCTTTTGGAGCTGATAGAACGTATTTATTTATTTTTTACTACATAACAGCTCGTACAAAAAGGCTATAATTTATTTTACTTCATTTTATTTTATTTTTTTTGGAACTTTCAAATTCTAGGGAAAAATACCAAATTAAAATAGAGTCACTCTTGAATTGAAATGAAGTTAAATGACCGTTATAACACTTTATTTATTTATTTATAAAGATACACACAAATATATATTTATTATAGGAACTAATTACAAAGTGCATCAATCATTTTCAGCCTGTGGTGCCCTTGTATAAGTTTGAATTGAGTCAAACATTTGTTATAGAAAATTATGAATTTGACGTCATCTACTGACTGAGTGGGGAAAAAAAAACCCACTTTTGGGGCATTTTGCAGTTTCATTGCTGCCCACACATTGTCAGTTGCAACACAGGGATCAACAGTTTTTACGGTGTGTTACTGTAATTCAGAAAGAAGGAGAAATAACACATCTGTGATAGGTGGATATTATCATCTAAAACAGGGACGTGTAGCGTCACAGTACAAGTTGGAGTTGAAGAAGTAAATAAATACATTTCATAAAAACTTTTACAAAAGGTGCACAGGGTTAAATGTGACGAGATTCTTTTTTTTTTTTTTTCCTCAGAGGAAATTGAAATTGATGATGGGGTGAAGATATAATAAAAGAGTCATTAAATAAGTATGTACAATTTTATAGTAGCGTAGCTGTGGTTTTATTTACTTCTGCGTGGTTAAAGGCAGATTTAGTAACCCCAGATTCACACTTGATTACATTTGAAGAGCAGAAACTGGGATATTGGGGATATTAATAACATCCGGTTAAGAATAACAAAACCTGGTGTGTGAAAAAATTATCTTTTTTTAAATAATTACAATTTTATTTTCTACTGAATTATATGTAACTTTGTCATTTGTTTTTTGTTGTCCCTGTGCATTTATTTATTTATTTAGTTATCACTGTCATTTTATACTTTAGATTGGCGTGTAATGTTAAATCTTTTTTTTTTTTTTTTTTTTTTTTTGTATTTTCCCACTCGTGCGCTATGGTCATGTTCTGTGTTTTTTTCTTTGTTTGTTTGTTTGTTTTGGGGGTCTTTTGGGGGGAAGATCTTGTTTACCAAAATTCCTGGATATTAAATAGATTTTTCTTTAAAAAAAAAATAAAAAAGGACCCCTGGTGTGTGTGCGTATTTTCCCCACTCTCTTCTACAGTCTAGTTGTCATTTTACCATCTTATACAAAAACAAGCATCTGGTTTATTTATTTATTTATTTATTTATTTATTTATTTATTTATTTATTTATTTTTTGGCAGAATTATAGAGAGGCATTTGGAAACACCACCTCTCGGGGTGAACTGGAATGCACTTGTCGCGTAAACTGATATTTCGGTCATCCACACACGCACCGGCATCAGTAAACACACACACACGCGCGCGCGCGCACACATAGAGAAAGACAGAGAGAGAGAGAGAGAGAGAGAGAGAGAGAGAGAGAGAGAGAGAGAGAGGGGGAGAGAGGGAGAGAGCGGGAGGGAGGGAGGGAGACGCACAAACCAGATCCGCTCGGTAACTTTGTGAGTACAACTTTTTGGAGTCAACAGCGATAAAGAGAGTGAGGGGGCGGAACCCTGCTGAGCCCCTGCGCTGAACGACAGCCAATCGCTTCGTTCTCCTAACTGCCAGTCACCGAAATCCGTCCAATACCCGCAGTGCCATTTCTAAACTGTATTCCCCACTGTGTCCTCCAACTGTTGTATGTTCTGCCAATCGCTTGAGGACAGAGTGGGGAAAGGAGCAAGCAGAGTTAGAAGCCGGACAAAAGAACTTATAGAACCCTTATGTACATGTTTTCCTCATGTTTTAGAGCGCAAAAGCAGCTGCGGTGAGCGCGGATGGACTTGTGTGTGTAAGTTATGGAACCCCCTTTAAGCAAGAGGAACCCGGCGATAAGATTAGCGGATTTGGCAGCAACTCAGCCCCTTCCTCATCAGAATATGACAGGCTTCCCGGGGCTAGGGGGGCATCACCCTCTCTCCCACCATGCCCACCTCCACCCTGGGGAGCTGGGCAACGACCCCGGAGTGGCACTCACTCCATTTGGACCCGAGCACATGGCACAGACAAATGCTCTCAAACTTAGCCCGTCTCAGCACATTCAGAGCCATCCCGAAGCCCAGACCGCGGCATCTTTTACTCCCGCTCAGACCACAGTGGGTTTCCCCGTGGCTCACCCCCACTCAGGCTACTCAAGCAGCAGGGACTTCATCCTCAGGAGAGAACTCTCAGCCTCTGCTATGCATGCACTTGGCGACCAGCATAGTTCCGCCTCCTCCCCTCATCACCATGGCATGTTCATCTCGCCAACAGGTGCTTACGGGCACGCGGAAAGTGGGGCCCATTCACTTTTCACTGGACTCCACGAGCAGGCGTCCCCGGGCGCCCACCACCACCATGCCCTCAACGGGCAGATGCGCCTGGGTCTACCGGGGGACATCTACGGCAGGCCGGAGCACTTCGGGCACAGGCCGGAGCACTACGGCGCGTCCTCCCTGCACAGCTACAACTCCATGAACCTCAACGTCAACATCGCCGCCGCCGCAGCCGCTCCTCACGGAGCCGCGGGGGCGTTTCTGAGATACATGCGGCAGCCCATCAAGCAGGAGCTCATCTGCAAGTGGATCGACCAGGAGCAGAGCCAGAAGAAGCCCTGCTCGAAGACCTACAGCACCATGCACGAGCTGGTCAACCACGTCACGGTGGAGCACGTCGGCGGACCCGAGCAGAGCACGCACGTCTGCTTCTGGGAGGAATGTCCGCGGGAGGGGAAGGCTTTCAAGGCGAAGTACAAACTGATCAACCACATCCGAGTTCACACCGGGGAGAAGCCGTTTCCTTGTCCGTTCCCAGGATGCGGGAAGGTGTTCGCCAGGTCGGAGAACCTCAAGATCCACAAGAGAACGCACACAGGTCTGTAAAGCATGCTTTTCTGCGTCCAAAACTTGGAAGAAAAAAAAAAGATCGCTGAGCATTTGCAGCGTTTGTTCACCTCGTGCGTAATTGCGCACAGATGGAAGTAAAACATTTAACGCAAGAAGAAAAAAAAAGTAATTGAGAAGTAAACATTAATTACGCCTCTTCTTTAATATTAACTTTTTTTCCCCGGCTCACTGGTCCAGGCACCAGGAGGAGGCGTGAAAGGAAAGGATTAGAGCATATGATTTGTAAAACGTGCTTACGTACATACTACTGCACGCGTAAATGTAATTGTCCTCGGGCGTAGGACGCTTTACGCCATAGCAGTTCAGATAGACTAGGATCCAAATAGAGTTCATGCAACTGAATGCAAAGCAGTTCATAGTTGACCTGATAAGATGCTTTGGATAAGAATTGGACAGTTTCTCTTTTAAACATGCCTTATATGGCGTTTGTTATGAATAGTTTCTCTGTACAGAGATCATATATATATATATATATATATATATATATATATATATATATATATATATATATATATATATATATATATATATATATATATATATATATATATATATATATATATATATATATATATATATATATATATGCACAGCACTGTTGCCTTGCAGCAAGAAGGTCCTGGGTTCGATTCCGGCCCAGGGTCTTTCTGCATGAAGTTTGCATGTTCTCCCTGTGCATACGTGGGTTGTCTCCGGGTACTCCGGATTCCTCCCACAGTCTACAAATATGACTGTCAGGTTAATTGGTGTTTCTAAATTGGCGACCTGTGCCTCTTGCCCGGAACGTTAGCTGGTGAAAGGCACCAACACCTCCTGACCCCACTAGGGACAAGGGTGTAAGAAAATGTATGGTGTATACATATATATATATATATATATATATATGTGATCAGGACACCCTTTTTAAAGACAGCAGGGTAGATATTATGGTAAACATCGCGAGAATAGTGTGTTCTACCTGTGAACAATATGTGTTTGGGTCTGCAGTCAAATAAAAATGATTGCGTAACGAAAAGGACTCTGCAAAAGCTGTTTTTTTGTCGTTTTTACATTTTTTAAGATTCCTTTTCTAAGTGACATTTCTGTGCTTATCCTCTGAGGTTTTGTTGCTGTTCTTATTATTTACTGCTGCTGTTGTTTGTGTTGGAGATAACTGTCTATTCCTGTACTGTCCAAGTACAGGAATACTTGGACGGTATTTTTTATTTTTTTTTTAGTTACAGTATTTTTTTTTCAGATTAACCTTCCACTAAGTGACTCCCAATTGCTTTAATATGAGTTTAATATCACTGCTGTTTTTCTCTCTCTCTTTTTGAAATTATCTTTTTACTAAATAACTTCTTTGTACCAATTTTGTCTTAATTGTATCCAGATGGATTTTTCTTTTTTCCTCGAGTTAACTTTTTAGAATTATTTTTTAGATTAACTTTCAACTAGTGATGTTTATATGTGAATTTATAATATATCAAAATACCCTTTCTAAGGGGCATTTTCTGTCATTATCTTTAGAGGTTTTATAATCTTTCGTGATATTTCTTTAAGCTTTTGCGGAAGATGATATCACTATTTCACTGTATCAATAGTGTTACAATTTTAAATATCTTTTATTGACATGAGCCAACGCTTTCCGGACATAATCAGGTAAAACGTCATGCCGATAAAAGGAGTATAAAATATAAGTCCAGCTTTAAATAGTTTTAAATTGCACACATAAGAACTTGTGCCTCGGGAATAAAGGAAGAAAATGCTGTGCGACATTACACAAGCGTCTCCTGGTGGTCTCCCGAGTGCCTCCCCCCCACCCTTCTTCCAGCCACATGCAAACATGGAAAACCAGAAGGCCTGGAGGCAATGTTACACGTGTTCAACAGAGGAATGAAGCTAATATGTTGGGATAAGTGGGTGTGAAGCAGCGGATAGGTATTCAGTGGCGGAAAGACCAGCTTATCTTTAAGATTTAACGCTGACAAGTTGTGTTGGAGTAGCTCCAGCGTTCGTTTTCTGGGTTTGTTCTGGCAGCTTTCAGACCCACATGATGACTGTGTGCGTTTCTCGTTTGTCCAAAGGAGAGAAACCCTTCAAGTGCGAGTTTGACGGCTGCGATAGAAAGTTCGCCAACAGCAGCGACCGCAAGAAGCACTCTCACGTCCACACGAGTGACAAGCCCTACTACTGCAAGGTGCGGGGCTGCGACAAGTCCTACACGCACCCGAGCTCCCTGCGGAAGCACATGAAGGTGCACTGCAAGTCCCCGCCGCCGCCCCCCTCCTCCACCAACGTCGCCTACATCTCCTCCACGAACACCCTGGTGGCCGACCACAATCTCTCGCCGGGCTCCGAGGCGCACCGGAACCGCTCGGCGAACCTCTCGCCGCAGGTCACCAACCTGAACGAGTGGTACGTGTGCCAGGGGAGCGGGGGTCCCAACCACCTGCACACGCCGTCCAGCGACGTGCCGACGTCGGATTCGGAGGACGAGGACACTTTCAGGGGCTCAGACCCAAGGACGATGCTCTGATTGCCTGTTTACAAGCCGGACCAGACTATAATCAACTCGGCATTGAGTTGACCCCTTTATAAGTACTGGCCACCGACAAATGCAGCTCAACGTTGAAACAGTACAGACTGTAGATGCAATGCAGGTTGCCAGAAAGAGAGAGAGGATGACCCCCCCTGACTATATATATATATATATATATATATATATATATATATATATATATATATATATATATATATATATATATATATATATATATGGTAAGCAATTTAGACCATTAATCAGACTTTATATTTAAAGATCACTACTTCAAATTAATCTCAATTTGACTGATTTGACTTTATATTAAATAATTTACACACAGGTTTTTATGAAGTTTTATATTTTGGACTTAAAATAGAATTTTTCAATTGAAAATTTGCCACATTATGTCACACCAAGGGGAGGGGGGGGGGGGGGTACTGTCTGCTGCCTCATGAGTGACAACAAACAGATATTGACGTGAATACACAGGGGAAAGAAAAAAAAAAGAAGAAAAAACAACAGCTTGGTTTTGGCAAAAAGTGATCAACCGAGTGTCTGAGCAGTTCTTGTTTTTCAGATTTTTTTTTTTTTTTAAAATGCTTTGGATGGAATTTTTTTGTAATATTTAAGAACTATTTAAGACTGTATTTTATGCAAAAAAAAGCAAAACAACAGATAAAAACCCACACACATACACACAGGCGTAACACTCGTTTGTATAGAGTCCAGTTTAAAAAAAAAAAAGTCCCCCGAGACCCTAAAAATGTCGACTCTGTATGGATTTGTACATATGTAACTGTACCGATGCTTGTGAATGTTGTGTAGTTTTATTGACGGAGGGGTTCGTTTTGTACATTGTAATTTATTTGCTGGTGTCCGTGTTGTTAACTGGAATTACAGAAACACCAAAGAATAATATTATTAATAATAATAGTAATAATAATAATAATAATGATAATATCAGTTTTGGTGATGTAAAGAGCCCTACTGATGTTCGAATCTTCTTTTTTTTTTTTTTTTTCCGCAAATTTATGTTGAACTTTTTTAAGATCTGTGCTCTGTAAAAGATGAAATCATCTACCTGGATAGGCCGTGAAATGTGAAAAAAAAAAGTCCCTCCTCTCGCATGCCTTTTTGTAGTGATGTGTCTTTCATATTGAGGTGCATGATGCCGGTGGACAGAACAAAAAAAAAACAAAAGAGAGAGGAAGATATGAATCAGTTATGACTGTGCAGACCCTTGATGTTTCAGATTTAATTTACAACACAAAACTCTTGGTATATTTAATAAAGACAGTCAGGACAAACACAGTAAGCAAGTGTGGAATGATTGCAACCAAAGCCAAAATACCTAGAGTGGCTATTTTCAGGTTTATTAAGAGGTTTAAGGAGGTTGTCCCGTCTTCTTTAATAGCCTTTTTAACTTTAATTAAGAGCCTACAAGCCATCAGTCTCAACAGCAATGGGGAAAGATGGAGTAGCGCCCTTATTCTCTTTAACATATTCCCAGACTCAGGCCCAACAGGCCAAGGAGGGCTGATATAAACTAATCACTGAGCTAATGGGAAAACTTACAGCCCCCCTAGTGGCGCTAGTTCCTGAAAAGGCTGCGACGACACAAAGCGGCTCAGGCATGAATCATTCATGGGAAAAATAAAAGATAAAAAGATATCTGACAATAAGCAAAGACTTGTATAGAGTGTATGAAGAAGGAAAGGGGAGGTGGGAAGGGGGGGGGGGTAAAAAGTACGTTCCCCTCTTATTTCCTCCATTAAAAAACGCAGAATCTCACTTTCAAAGAGTTGCCCGTCCAGTCTATAGAATAAAAATTGACCGGCGTCGGTTTGTGCGAGCACTTCAAAGCCTACATAGCTTCTCATGGGGAAGGCCGCCTGCTTTGACAGTCCTGCACGCCGCGTTAGGATTTCTATGGCAATCGGGCAGCAAGACACTCTCATTTGAATCCGTCCGGTTGCACTGTCACTAAATGGAGTCCAATCAAAGCACGGGTGGGTTGGGATGGCGATGCCCCCCTCGCCACTTCTTCCTCCTGAAGTGCATGTTGCCACAGGCGGGTGCAGTAGATGACATTGACACGCAAGCTGAGAACTGTACAGAGTTACAACAACAAAAGAAATCTCCAAAGAAACTTTTATTCTTGTGCGAGAAGAACATCAGGATAAAATAGGAAAGGGGTGTAAAAGCAACTATTTCCTGTCGGAATTAAGACACACCTGACTCAGGTCAGCGTGGAGAATTGAATGAGAACTGGAAACTAGCTCCAACGCTCATTTAGAGCACAAGATAAGATGCTCCTACCTAATGCAAAAGGAACTTTATTAAACACCAACTTCTGTGGATTTTTCTTTGAACATTCCGATAAGTTTTACTAGATGGGAAAAAGGGACAAAATACCGCAAAATGTCACTTTTCTGATCACCCCAACCAATATGGTGGTGTGGTGTCATTAGGAGGGTGGGGGTCATTAGCAAATCCTTAAAGTTAGCTAACACAGTACTGTTTTTCTAAGAGTGACTGTAAGAGAGGAAAGAATGAACTTATAAGAGTTGCAAAACATGCATATTTATTTATCTATCATTTACAAAAATATGGTTTTGTCTTTTAAATATTTTTTTTTTTGCTACAAGTTTTCACTATAACTTCTGACCCTGGTGCCTCCTTACTGTACGTGGCAAATCACACATGGGGACATTAGCTGTAGTTTCACAGCAATCTGTGCCAAAATTAATTATCTCATTAAATGGAGTTTGAACTTGTACATTATATCAGGATCACTACTTAGGTCACACAAAAAAAAAGAGAGAGAGCACAGCTCAAGTTGGGATCACTAACTTTTTTGCAGAGGTAAAAAAAAAAAAAAACATGAAAAAAAAAAAATGAAATTCTGCCATAGCAACAAATTGAAGGATGGGACAAGTTACACCATGGGGTCAATTGTAACCCAGAACTTTTGACGAGGTGTGTAATTGTGTCAGTGGTGTGTCCTTCCAGTAATTCCGAGACATTCCGCAAAATATAATTTGCACGTTTCCAGACAGTTCCCACTTCATTTCACAGAGATGTGCAGAAGTGGCTGTTTCAGCACAGTGAAAGCGATGCGCTTTTTTCTTAAATGCCGAGCTGCAGGATTGATCTGCTGAATACTGTCGTGTTTTATATTAATGCCATTAAAAAAATGTGCCGTTCTGAGAAATACAAGCATGTTATGCTGTGCGGTAGCTAATAACGAACACTGTGGGAAACGTTAGAACACAGTGCCTTTAAAACTTTACAGTGTCTAATAAATTATTCCAGATATCATTAAAAGATGAATCCAAAGCTAACAATAAGTAAGAACCAAGTAAATTACTAAATTATGGAATAATTACCCTGAGTAAAAATAAAGACCATGAGTAAAAGTTGCTAGAGTTGCAGTGTTTTGGTTTAAAATTGTGGATTATGTAGGTGTAATCGCACACTCATTACAGACGGATGAATAGTATCAATTGACTTTAGATATGTTTTCAATTTATTACCCCCCTTTCATACTTAAGTTGCCATTTTGGCTCTTCCAGCTTCCACTTCACACCCATACATGACAAAGACAGGTCACAGAAAGCTCATAAATCTCACTTATCATTTTATTTAAATCAATATTGTCAACTGGAAAGCATATATTACACTGTATTCCCATATAGTTTAGGTTCTGATTCTTGTTTGCGCTCGTCGAATGTAACCAGTTGCTGACGTATATTATTTTGTGAGATGACTTTAACTATTTGCTTTAACTATCCAGCGTCAAAGCAGGCACAAATGCGGTGATTAGGAAATGCACTCTAAATGCATTTTGCATCCTAAAAAGTCAGACTGGAAGCAAACAAAAATGCAACCGTACAAAAATCTTGAAGAGGAAAAAATAGCCAACAGTTGTACAACTACTACTACTACTACTTCTACCTATCACCGTGTTGTCAATGAATGATTAATATTTACAGGGCAGAGACGGGAAGCATTAGTGACAAATAATAGTTCCTAAACATGGTTTCAGATAGCTGGCTGTTTGTAGTTACCCCTTCTTAAGAGGTAAAAGAATCGATTTTCAAGATTAGGGCTGGCATGAAAAAAGTAATTGAGCTACACTTCCTGAAAAAAAGCATACATTTTTCAGTACAAACAATTATACGTTTTTTTGAGAAATTTTGTAATAAATAAATGGAAAAACATGAATTGGTTGCTGTGTGTTCCACCGCCATTAATTCTTAGTGGGGCCCCCACGTGGCCGCCCCTTTCTAAAAATCTCTGTAGACGCCCCTGTAAATAGGCAAGACCCCCCCGTCCCCCTCACGGCCCCCAAAAAGGGAGAGAAGCTCCTGTTTGGAAACAGACGCTGCAAAATAAACATGATGGAAAATAAGCAGAGACACTCCACGGCCGCATTTTTTATTTTTTTTTTTAAAGGAGGGGGACTTAATAAAAAGGAGTGAAGCGGTCACCCTTCAGCGAGAAACGCTTTGAAGTAGAACTTATTATCTGAGGAATACTTTTTGGGTTGTCCTAACGACGCCGCTGAATGGGAAAGGCGCTGCTTTTGTCAGCGATTTGTTCTCCTTTAGTGGGATGTCCGTGGAAATCACTTACATGGGCCACCTTAACATATACTGCCTGCAAATCAGTAACTGGCAAGAGTCAGACATGCAGACGCCACTTTGGAGAGGACAAAGAGGGGGGAGGAGGTGGGAGTTAACTAAAAAGACGGGGGAAGAGAGAGGGAGAGAGAAAAAGAGAGAGAGAAAAGGAGGGGTTCCCAGTGAGAACGTTGCTTGCTACTCAATTGGGCCCTTTAAAGGGGTTGAGCGATAATTTCTCAGACGAGCGTGGACCCAAAACAAACGCGGACTTGTCAGCGTTTACAAGCTTTATCCATCTCCTGAATGCCGCCGGCACAATGCGCACGAAAGTTGCATGTGAAGCGACGACAAAAAAAGTTAACGCGTCCTCTGAGTGTGTGATCAGAGAGCACCTGCAGCCATGGGACGACTCACGTCTCCGGGGAATCAGAATGCAATCGAGACAATAATAGTAATAATAATAACAATAACAACAATAATAATAATAATAATAATAATAATCATAATAATCATAATCATAATCATACGAGTATTTATTTATAGAAATGAGAAAGGAAGTGTCACTCTTCACACCGTGCGCCCTAAATCTCCAGATCCCATTCGGCAGACCTGCGCACACTTTGTCACGGTTTTGGCCACACAATAAAATCACACTTTTCCTGATCCCTATTGGGTGAAAACTAAGAACATCGAGTGATAAACGGAGGCCAAGGCCCCTGAAAATGAGGGTTATAAGAGAGCCTGAGTTTAATCAATATTTACCCAACTCTTGTAGTCAGAATAAAGCTGTTCTTTTCGCGCCTTTCCGGCAAAGTTTCACAGGTTTTGTCAAAAAACGACATAACGGCGCAGGATTTGCACTTTGTAGAACAATTTGTGTGCGTCAAACAGAGCAGAAGTTCGCGCAGAACTACACCTGCTTGCCTTACTGTACGTTTCATGATTTTGTCACGAAGACCGTTGAAACAGTTTTTTTCATTTCATATATATATATATATATATATATATATATATATATATATATATATATATATATATATATATATATATATATATATATATATATATATATATATATATATATTTGTCTTCCAGGCGTTTTGCCAAATGCTCCCACCTCTGGGTAGGTGTGGTGTTATATTTCATGAGAAGGTCCGAAAACAAAGCAGTCCAGTTGCCTTTGCAACACTCTCTCTTGTCAAAAAACTTTCTATTCGGAGTTGATTCTCTCTCTCTCTCTCTCGTCCATCGTAAGTAAAGCGCAAGTTTTTGAGACTGCTCAGCGAAAAGTCAGCCTGAATGTTTCTTCTTTTCCTTCTTCTTCTTTTTCTCCTATTCCATGCTCGACAGCCTGGAGGGGATAAGTTGGTCTTCAAGTTTAAGATGCGAATTTGTCGGAGTTTTTTCTTTTTTTTTTTTTTTTTCTTTGAGCCTTTGAAGAAAGTTTTGAATAGAGACTTCTCCACCCTCCTTTTGTCGGATGTCTCCAGGGGGAACGTCGCGCCTCTTCAGCCCAGACTCAGCAGCTGTGCTTTCACCCTTTAGCCCCGGTGCGTTTCGCGAAGGAGTTCCACATCTGACAAAAAGTAATCCTCGGAGTGTTATTATTTTTATTAGCTGTTTTTTTTTTATTTATTTAACTCGTAGTTCATTGAATTAATTATACTGAGTGCACATCATATATGTCCTTATTAATGCTTTATAACGGTGTTCTTCAAACTTTAAGGCTGTTTTAAGGTGCCTTATATACAACGCGTTTTTACCCTGTCTGATCAGGGGCGTTGATAGACACGGAGACGTACTGGGGGCACACGATCTGAATCATAAACCACAGTCTACACCAAAATGTATGTAAAAATAGGTCTGACTTTGCTATCATGCCCTGAAAGCACACATAGAACACAACATTCATGAAAAAAGGAATAATTAGCAACTTTCTTTCTGTATTTTCCTTGTGATCTAAATCAAAGGTTTTAAAAAGTTTCAAAAACTTCCATGCTTAAATGTTTACTTGAATTCTTTAAACATGTTTATCTAAGTCATGGGACTTTTGTGTAATCTTTAAAAGTTGATGTTAAAGCACTTAGATGAAGCACAGCCCCAGTGAGATGGGTCTTAGCATCACCTGTGCTTTAGTCCCTTGCACATTACTTTTTCTGTTAAAGATTTCATTTGACCTATATTTCATCTGCAGGTCAAAAGTCTCATCATTCTAATCATGAAAACCCTCCATGGTTTTAGAAAGAAAAATGTAAACAAGAAAAATAAAGTAATTAGAATCAGAGAAACAAAAAAGGCTGTTTAAAGACGCAAATACCGAGCAGTTATTTCCTAAATTTGATGAATTTCCAAATTCTGCTAACATAAACGTCAAACTTACATGAACACTTTTTAATCTCATCTGTTAAAGATCTGAGTATAGCAAACGTATGGGGCTGGTTCGCAGTGCTGCACCGCTGTTCAAAGGAGCGTGATGCATCACTCAGAACCTGACATCAAATCTGGTGGCTCGGTAACATCTGTGGGGGTACGGAAACTTGGTGCCGCTCCAAAAAGCCCCATCCCAGGACTGGGAGCCGCTCCAAGGCTGCAGGTGAGGGGGAGCAAGGTCGTCCACGGACAACCGCATGAGCCAGCCGCCGCCGTACCTTGGCCCTATTATACGGCCCACCGGCCAGAAAGTAGAAAACCGAAGTGCAGATGAGCGTGAGCATGCTTCCCCCGGCCGCCTCTCATTGAATGACAAGGCTTTTCTAAAAGCCTCTAAATGCAGGATGTAGGCCTCAGCGAAACTTGGAAAGTGGGGATGAGAGCGGGTGGAGGGAGATGGTCAGCTACTCCATCAAAGTGCAGCAGATGGACTTTTTAGTGATCTGTATTCTGATTTGTGCCCAGGGATGATGCTGGTTGCATGATCCTGGACGGAACAAGAAGAAACAGCTTCGCTTCTGGCAGCTTCTATGACTTTGATGGCCTTTTTTAATTATTATTTGAAAACGCTGCACATTTTTTGACAGATTTACAGTTTAGATATATTGAGAAAACATGTGGATCTAATCACATATGGCCGCAGTGTTTCAGCCATAAATGTTTACAATTTACATATGTCTTACATGTGATCACAGCACAAAAGTATTATGACTTTTCCACATTTTATTTCATTACAAGCACAAACCTTAGTGTATCTTTTGGGAATTTACTAGAGCATATAGCAGAGAGAAGTTATGCATGGCTGTAAAAAGTACTTTTTAGTTTAAAAATGTTGAAAAGTGTGAGGTACGTTTGTGTTCAGTCCCTCCTGAGTCAGCACTTTGTAGAAACAGCTTGTGTTGCAGTTACAACTCAAAGCATTTTGGTGTACGTTTGCACATTCCTCTTTGCAAAATAGAACGTGAACTTTGATTTTCAAGTCTCGTAACAGATTCTCAATTGGATTTTGATTTGGACTTTGACTGGGCCATGCAGACATTTTGCTTAGGATTAAAGAATCGAGGTCCCTCTTGAACGTTAACGTCTGCTCTTTTGCAGCCTCGATAGGGTTTCTTGCAGGATTTCCCTCTTCTTAACTTTATCCACTTCCACCTCAACTCTGACCAGCTTCCATGCCCCTGCTGACGAAAACCCAACCTCACAGCATAATGCTGCCTCCACCATGTCTCAAAGTGGAGTGTGTTCGGATGTACTTGCTGCGTTGTGGCAAACTTTAAATTTCACTTCTTTCTTTTCCTTTTCCTTTCAGCTATGGCTTTGTTTTTTGCCGCCACACGTAGAGGCCGACTTGGCAGAGTGCGTCCCTCGTAGTTGTTGTGCTGACTGATTCTCCCACATCAGCAGTGGATCACTGCTGCTTCTCTAGAGCTACCATAAGCCTCCTGGTTGGTTTAGTGGTTTCTTGAAGGGATTTGGTACACTTCTCTGTTTTTTTTTCTATCACTTTTTAACATTTTCAAATCCTTTTGATGGTCTGCACTACTTTCTGTACATCTGCTCCACAAAAACCCTGACAAAGTACACTGAACTTTGTGGGTTTCACATTGCAAATTGTAGTAAAGTGTAAAAGACGTCAATACTTTTTCCAAGTCCCAGTAAATCTGCTAGCTTTCTACGTGTTGGATACATACAGATGGTTGCACACCGGAGCAAAGATGCACTTCAGCTCTTCATAAATAAAGGATTACCCCCACCATTATGATCCTTGGTAATGTAATTCAAATCCACGCTTCTTTCTTTTCCCCTCCCTCTCATATCGTTAAACTTATCTGCGATCGAGAAAAATTACTTCAGCCACATAGAGCCAGACTATCACTTTATTCAATCCCCTCTCTTTTGTACGATCAACCCTCTTCATTGTGGACAAAGATTGGCATCAGAAGCACATTTGGAAAGAACTGTGTGCATCCGACATCAGAGGGCTGGCCCCTGAATGCATCTGGGTTTACTGCAAGAAAAGGTCAGCATCCAGAGAGGGGAGAAATCCCTCTTACACAGCTGGGGAGGGAGGAAGATGGGGTATCTCTTGGGGGCAGAAACAGAAGACAAGGGAAGAAAAAACTCATGTCAGTACACAGAGAAGAAACGTGAGCGGGGAAAACTCCAGCATGAGTCAGGAAAATAAAGGAAAGACAAGAGAGCGCATACACTGAGAACAGGCAAAGGTATAACTCCTCTGACTTTTACCATAGCTGAACCGCCACATATGCACTGTGGGCAAAGTGGTGAAGTTGGTTAGCAAACAACCTTTGCCTCCAGCTTATCTGTAGGAGATCTAATTCAGCGTGATAAGCCAGCAAACTAATGTTAAAGCATCCAGTGTGGAGACACCACAGCCTCTTTCAGCATCAGGAGCCGAGACCTCCCTCTGACTTCACGGAGAGGTCCGTATGGAGCCTCAAACACATCACAAGCGTCACACCTACTCGCTCTCACTGACTTGACTTTGGCGTTGGCTGATATGGCTCTGACTGTCCAGAAGAAAATGTGGCGTCTTGATGTTTCCAACTGACCAGGGATAAGCCAGAATGGAAATATGGTTGGATGGGCAATAGGATTGAGATACGGAGGTCTCCATCTGGCCCAGAGCTTCAAAGAGACGTGGGCTCAGTCTGGTGAGGCCCCAGATGAGGCTTAAGGCAAGAAATGATTGAATGCTAAGAAGACTTTTGGTGTTACTGATGTCCACAGAAACAATCAGCCATTTACCAACTACTCCAATTTCTTATGACGTTAAATGCACATTTGGCTCTAGAGCATTTTTTTAAAGATTTTAAAGACAAAATGTAGCTGGTATGCTATTGTCATGTTATGATAAGCTTGAGTTTTTGAACTATAATTTTATATCGGTTTAAAAACTGCTATTTTTAACCACGTAAAGCCAAACATGCTGGTTTTAACTGCAGACATTTCAAAGAGACGCGGGCTAACCAATGTCTCAAAGTTGGTGCGTTCATGTGTACTTGCTGCATTGTAGCTATCTCTTTAATAAGGTCTGTCCCGTCCTTAAAAATCTGCTATTTCATAAACAAGCTGTTGTATTTACACGTTTTCCTCAAAAAACTTGGAAAATGCATAATAAAAATGTACCAAGACTACAATACAGTTTTAAAAACTTTGTGTGAAAATGTGTGTTTTTATATGTTAGTACAATATTGCGAAAGTCTTAGGGGACCATTGTGACGCCAAACAAGAGAAGCGGTAAAGTTTGAAAAACAAGATCCAGATGTTTTCGTAAAAGCATTCAGTAGACAGCTAACTTCTTTTTAATTTGAATTTTCTATCATTGATTTCTTGTATTTGGCCCTAATAGGATAAGACAGCGAATGATGGGTGATTATTCCATAGTATCCACATCATGAGCGTCACGTGTTTTGTGCAGCTGGGAATACATCTACACAGTCAAATCTAGCTTTCTTGTAAATAAGAAAGCATAGATGCTTTGCAGCCGGCTGACTGGCAGTGTGCAGCATTATGTGGGGGAGGAGGGCAGCAGCACTGCATCACTATTATACTCCATTCAGCTGAAAAAAATCCAATCGCTACAACACTTCCTCTGGGATATCTTAAAAAGTAGCAGAAAATGTTGCAGTTATGAAACCATAACTGTTTACAATCTTGGAGCACTTTGATACCAGTCACTGTCCATAACTTACAGAATCAAAAACACAAACAATGCAGCCTGCGACTCCTTCCTGTGAAGGTGCAGATGACAGCCATAATGTGTCTGCTTCTGTCCCAGAGGACATTTGGTGCTGGACTGTCCCGATCACAAGACTAATTGTATAATTAGGCTGGCTCCACTGGGGACGGGAACCTTTTGGCCCTTTGGAGACACTTGCCATTGTTAATGACAGTATATCTCTGGAAATATTAAAGCTTATCCATCTTTTGCGCTATTAAATCTGAAAGGTTGTGATTTCATTATCATGCTTGACTGATGGCTCGCCACATTCCCGTCCGAACGGATAACCTGTAACACTCGTGGTGCACAGGTGAATCTCAATCAAAGAAAAATATCAACAAAAAAATAAATATATTTCTTACAGTAATTCAATTCAAAATGTGAAACACATATGTAGATTAGTAGCACTCAGGAGGGTGTATTGCAAGTATGTATTTAAGCTAGTTTTGTCTTAATGAAACAGCCATCAGTTTCTCCAAAAATGAATCAAATTGTGACAGGTCGCCCCCCCACACACACGTCCCCCCACCCCCCCCACACACACACATATACTGATAGGACAGTAAACCACAAGAGGTCATTACTTAACTAGCTGGCTGTTTAGAGAGTGCTGTATCTTAGCCTGTTGGTGGAAAGTTGAATAGAAGGAAAAAGTGTAACAAAACAAAAAAGTGCACAGGCAACCTGATTTCACCTGATTTGCCGGCCACATACAGAATCTGAGAGGTTTGGTCTAGAGGAAGTTGAAAGGCGCCTGACACTCTTTACACCTCAGCAGATTTAGAGGCTGACCATGTCAGCAACATGAAATACTAAAGCAGCAATCCGCACAAAAGGATTCCTGAGTATTGAGAGCGGATACTGTGCAGCACAAGGGCACACTTTAAAGAGTATGGTAACATTACTATATAAAAAGAATACATTTTTATTCATATTTAATTGTGAGTATCTTCTGTATTTCAGAAATGAACACCTGAAATGTCCCAATTTGTGTTTCATAAATCTATGCGAGTTTCCCTTTTTAGCTACTGAAATAAACTTTCAACGATGTTCTAATTCTTTGAGATGTTCCTCTGTGTAATATTACAAAAAAGAGAGATTCACTCACTTCCTCATTCCCCTCAGCTTTGAGGGAGGAGAAGAGTAGTCCCAATGTGTTCATTACATTGGGAGTGTGGGAGCTGTGAGGGGGGCAGGTGGGGGGGTGCTGCCCAGCTCCTCCTTCAATTTTCAAAATAACCTTATGCAGCGATAGACTTTGTCACAAGTAGAAGTTGGAGGCATGAACTCTTGACGATGAGGGCGGTGACAGGAGGAAACCAGGAGGGGGACCAGAGGCGCGCAGGTGCTCCAGTTCCGTCTGGGGCCGTGGAGAGGTTAGGCCACTTCTCTATCCAGGAGGGGCCCCATAGGTGCCCTCATTAAGCAGGCCCCTGTTGCATCGGCTGAGGAGAGGTGCGACTCCTCACGCTGGAAATCCCCCTCCCTCACCTGGCCCCTGTCCGTCTGTCGCAGCTCCTACAGGGAGCTCTCCCAATCTGAATGATAATAAGCAGAACACCAACAATAACCCTGTGCAGGGCTAACCTCCTGTTAGCCTAATGAAGCACTCCAATAAACTAAATCGTCTCTTGGAAAAACAACAACAAAAACAGAACTTTAGCTCACTGACCCAATTCCAATCTGCAGCTCCTTCTTTCCCCCCTTTCCATCTGTTTATGTCTATGGATGCACATCTGAAAAAAGCAACAAATAAAAGTTTGTTGAAAACTTCCCCTGCAGCACGCTGTGACCGAGATTCAAAGGGCAAGCGGTGCTTCATTAACCGCATCCCCATTTACTTTCCATCCCCCCTGAGTCTGCCACAGAGCGGATTAATGTCAATTACCTGTCGTTCTGCAGCATCCACGCCAACAATATGGCGATGCTGCCATACATTTCCCAGACATGACGTCAAAAAGTGGAATCAGTGTGAGATGCAGTTTCAGTTCGGTCCATTTTTTTTTTCAACTGAATTCAAGTTATTAATTTCAGACGTGTAGTTAGATTTTTGCTTAAAGATTTTAGTCAATTTCATAATAGATTCTTGATGTTTATGGGCATAGGCCCAACCTATTCTAACCGAGGGCTCATTAAGCGCACGCACTTCACGTGTTTAATTGATTCCTAAATCCCAATTAGCAAGTGGTTTGGATTACAAGTTTTAAATGTCAAATAAATAAAACAAAACAAAAAAAAAAGGAGCCCGAGACGTTGCCAGATTCATTCAGACAGCCGCGCCGGAACGTGGTTCCTCTGTAAAGAGCCACATTAAAAGGACTGACCGTATATAGTGCAGGACAAAGAAAACACTATCCAGCTCGAGGACCAATGAGGGCTTCCTTTCACTTTTCAATCACTCGTGGTCCTTGCTCGGGATTAAGAGAGGGCTCTTGACTCCGTCTTTGACACAAAACCAGGAGTGCTTGTCTGCAAGTTGAAGAGGGCTGGGGTGGAATAAAAAGCGGAAGAGAATAAAACGTGAGTCCAGGGTTATCGTGTTTAATTGGATTAGATAGTGTCATGTCGAAGCGCGGAGAGATTCACCGGGATAAGCACACAATTACCCAAAGTAGATATTTGAATAAACAAAATCAATTTAAGGAATATGCCTTTTTAAAAATAAATAAATAAATACACAAATAAATTGCCCAACGCGCTCTGTTTCTTAGGAAAAAAGACAAAATAAAAAACGCAAGTTTCTAGTCACTCCGGAGCTGCGCGCTGCGCCCGACTGAGCGTCAAGCAGCGACGGCGATAACAAGGTGCGCGCAGCTGTGCGTGCAGGTGCGCGGCCTCCACCTGCTCAGCGGCGATGAGGGAGGGGGAAGGCCGGTGCGAATCAAAAGCATCGGGGGCTTGATTATGCGGAGAGATCAGTGTTATTCCGCTTATGAGAAAAATAAAAAATAAAATGCGCCGACGCAGCAAACTTTGAATTAAACAAGGGGAATTTACAGAAATTAAGTTTAGAAGTTCAACGACCCGTGGCGCCACCAAGATGAGTGGGGCGTTCACCATGGATATGCATTTTTATAGAGGAAAAGAAGCGTGTCAAACGAATGTTTAAACTGTTTTGAAATAAACCAAAGTGTCAAAAGAGGAGCTCATTTGTGTATTCCGAAATCATTTTTGCAGGTTTTTTTTTTTTTTTAAGAAAACATAATGAACATATCAAACCAACTGATTTTTAGTGCAAGTACCCAGAGTGATAGGAACTCTAAGGATCAGGGTTCCTAAATGTTAAAGTCCTCTTAAAATCAAACTTAATGCAACTCTTGGGATTCTGTTGTAGCTTTGTGGCTGCTCATGTATGTTCTGAAGGATCCCTAAATTAGCTCCAACTAATTGTTTAAAATATATTCTTACACGTCAGATGGTGAATATGAATATCTAGTGATATTAGATAAAGATGATCTGAGGTTGCCTGAACGAAGACTTTGACTTGAATTCTCAACAAAATGTTTAAGTACGCTGTAACCAAAATGGAGCAGCTGTTGTTAGAACTTAACCTTCCTTGAACAAGCTAAAATGCATGATTAACATACTAATTACTAGAATGGCTAATATTCCACATCTTCACAAATTCATTTTTATAGTGTGAAGGAGGCAAGCTCATCGCGGTCCGAGCACAATGAGAGCTCAGAGAAACCCCTGCATCAGTAATGCACTGACGATAGAGATTTAAATCTTTACGTGATTCTTCTTCAAACTGTCAAGGTGCGTGATGGACGAAAAGTTTTTTCTCACGGAGGAGAGGAGGACCCTACAGGAAATAAAATAATAAAATATTGACTATATATGTTACAACCGTCTTCTTTCAATCAAATTTGTAGTTGGAGGCAGGTGTTACACTGCGACCTCACCTCCTTGTCATGTGACCACACACCTCAGCTGACGTCTGCCTTTTATTGGTTACTCCTGCACCACCCCTCCACCTCCTCTGTCTCAACTTTGACCCATGCATGTGCGTTCAGGAACAGCGGATATTATGCCACTTTTATTAGTTCCATTCCATGACTTCAGTTGAGAGGTGTTACATCGGGCAGAGTAGTATTTTTTTTTTTTTTTGTCAGGCTGCAGGGAACTAATTAAAAAATAAAAAAAACAATAAAAATCGAGGTATTCTGACAATAAAGACGACTGAAATAATACACACGATAGTCAAACGCGACTGAAAGAAGAAAGATAAAAATGACCAAAAAGTTGTGGAGACCGTTTCATTACACCACCCCTCTTCCTCCTCCTCTTCCTCACCCCTGGCAACAGCAGACAAAGCGGGCGGGTTTTAGTGGTCTGCGCCGGGCCGGTCAGCCTTTGATCTGGGCCCGTTAAGAAGAAGTGAATCGAGGAGGAGGGGGGGGGTCCACCCAGGAAAGGAGCAGTGGAGGAAGGTAATGTCACCAAGAAATATCGGGGGTTTTTAAAATTTTGTTTGGTTATTTGCTGTTGTCGTTGTTTATTTTGTTCTCAATAATTACAAATAAATAAATAAAATCATATTCGTTTTAAAGGGCAGATAATCTTAAAATTAGGGCGATTCAATCCACGTAGAGCGAAAATTGCTGACAAGAAATCCACACTATAAAATACGAATATGAGGGTATTAAATTTTAGCCATTAAATCTATATTTCTTTCCTAAACATAAATTATGTTAATATAGAAATAGTGTTCAGTAGTGGAGAGATCCTAAAAGCACTGTCTGTTTTATTGGGGTAACAAATCCTGAGCTTTCTACACTGAAGGTCTTGGTTCCGTTAACCTTTAGCATGTCCAGTTTGACATGCTAAAGGTCAAACTGGACCACAGCAGAGGATCTATGATTATATGGGCTGTATTATGAAGGGATGAACTTGGTAAAATGTTGAGAACTACCATCACACTCGAGTTTCTTTGTTGGAGTTTAAATCCAAGTCTAGCTTGCTTAGTGACAATGCTAATGCTAAACTCAAACGTGTTAGCAAGCTGTACTTCTCGACCCTACAGCTGTTGCTAATCCCTATCTTAGCTGTTGTCAGGAAAAAGATTTCTGCAACTTCGCTTGAACAGACTTAAAAAGTTTATTGCTATTTTAGTAGCCTTTAATGCTCAAGTAGCTTAGAAAAACAAACAAACTAAAGAACAATTTTGCTAGCTAACTGAGCTTTCTATAACCTGTGGCAGTTTTTGCAAACCTTAGCTGTAATTTTATGATGAAAACGTTTATACGACAACACTTGAAGCATTATTCACAAGCTAATTCTTACTTTTTTTTTTCTTTTCAACACTGATGAAACTTCAAAGGGTACATATTGTGATTTAGTTGTTTTACTTGTGTCTTTTAGCTAATAACCAATTGTAATTTGGACTCAGAAGACCAGATTCGAATGTGTTGACCTGTGACATGTAGGAACATCATTTTCTTTTTTCAGGTAAACTCTAAAAGTTTAACAGTGCACAGGTTAAAAACTCAATAACAGAGATGGCCTGTAAAGGGCCAAAGAGTTGGTGAGTTAACACTGAAAAGGCCACAGTGGATCATGCTTTTTAAAAAAACAATTTTTTATATATATTTACAGCCTCTTGTGCAAATCCAAAAACATGCAAATAAGCAAAAAAAAAATATATATATATTTTTATTTTTGTCAAACATATGGCAAAGGTAAGTTATAGTAATTACACATTTCTTCTGTCTTTGCTATAAAAAAAGAAAAATAAAGAGGAACATTTAGAGCCCCTTTTAAATCGAGTTAGCAATGGTATAATGTGCCAGCTGACGCAGCAGAGACAGGCCTTGGTAGATTTTACATCCAGGCAAGCTCACTGTTACGGTCATTAAGCAGCTTCACAAATGGTTTATAATCAGAATGAAACATTAAGCTGTATAAAGTCGGTTGCCAGGGTTAATTTTGTCACATATGTGGTAAAAAAAAAAAAAAAAAAAAAAAAAGAAGAAAAAAGAGCTCGCTGTAATATTGTTTAAAAGGCCCGATGGCTCACATAAAAAGCGCCCTTTCTTAACTTCAAAATGCGTCGTTTTATGTCATCTTATGATCCATTTAGTGGTCAAACTTGAAGAACGCAGAGCAGAAATTCACTTTTTTAAAAAAATTATTATTATTATTATTTAAAGCGTTTTAACTTAAAGCTGATAGGAGAAACCGAGCGCTCAGCTGTCCGCCTGAGGGGCCGCGCATGAACGACCCTTCTGTCAGTTTCTCTGTACGGCCTGAGCTTAAATGGCTTCAGCAGCAGCAACTCCGCAACTAATGCAAACAGCGTTATTGGACGTTAATTAGCGCAAGTGAAAAACGTGTTCCTCCCTCTCCGCTCCGCTGTATTAAAATAAACAAATACATAAATAAGTCCTCTCCTCTCAAACTGCGCCACGCGCACGTAACTGCGGCATTTCTTATTGCTTCGGAGTAAAATCTGCCGCTGCAATTAGTCTGTCATACATCGCCATTTAGAAGTCTATTAAAACATCAAGTCATTATTTGAGCATCCCCGGGCAGGAGGGGAGGCGGGGGGAATTAGAAGAAAACTATCTGTGCCGCACGGGTCCCATTTGGATTAATGGGGAAATATGTAAAACATTTCGTTTTAATTTTCCTCTCACGGTGTTTTGCATACGAGCCTTTTCTCTCTCTCTCTCTCTCTCCCTCCGCTGAAGCGCTCATTATTTATGAAAGCAATCTCGACCGGCACATTACCGGGCTATGAAACGCAGCTCGCTGCCTAATTGATTCCCCGTCACATTTTTTTTTTTTTTTTCTGTGAGGTTCTAATCGTGTTAATTGTAATTTAATCTCTCAGGGAATACCGGAGACGCGTATTTAAATAAGACTGCCGAGCGAAGACGTGAATTTGTATTACTGTTAATATTGTTATCGCGTTTATTATATAATAGAAATGTCACGCAGAATTACGTAGCAGAGTCAGACTCGGGTAAATTCCTGTAATCTACAGAGATGTCAGGGTGAAAAACAATAGGAGGAGAGGTTTCTACTGCATTTCTTTAAAAAAAAAAAAAAAAAAAAAAACCCAAAGGAAAACAAAACAAGAAGAAAAAAAAAACATCAACAAAAACAAAGAAACATATAAACCTGTCCAAATCATTTGCTCCTTTATTCTCACGAGGAGCTTACTTTGTTGCAGTTTCCCCCTCCTTCTGCTCTGAGGTCTTCCTTCCTGTCAGTGGGTGGGGGGCACCTGTTGGAGCAGAGCAGCTTGCAGAGTCAAGTTGTCCCGTCAAAGTGGGCTCCTGCAAAACTAAAGTCACTCTGTTACGCTCTGGTGGGCTTGCAGCGTGGGGCATTCACAGCCATGTGAGGCTAACTGGCTTTCTGAGGGCCTTTCACGCACCTCCACAGCACTCTGAATAGGGGCTGTAAGAAATCTGTTTTACTGTAGGAAATAATGCTTTAATTGCCTTACAAATTCACCTGAATGCGGCAACATAAAGCCAAAGTCATTCTCACTAAGTAGGACATTTTTAATTTGACACTTATTCCACTGTGTTGCACCTCAGGTGGAGCGGTGCGGTAAACAGGATTGAATTGGAAAAGACAGTGATGGCAGCTAAAAAAAAAAAAAAAAAAAAAAAAAGGTTGTTGGGTGTACCCAGATTTTTTCCATCCGGGATTCAGAAACCGGACCAGAGCATTGTGAGGGGAGACAGCTGCCTGAACGTTGCGCTTCAAATTATTGCAGTTATTTTGTGTATCTTCAGATTTCTGTAAGTAAGTATGTATTTTTTTTTTTTTGAGAATTTTGTAAGTATAACCAATATACAGTACACAAAAAGAACTAAAGTCAACAACTTTCCTAAAAAAAAAAAATATATTTGGCTATTTAATATCAAAATAATGAATTGATATGCCTTGTTATTTTATGGTAAATATATTGGGCTAGCTGAAATGTGTCTTCGACTGGACATTCTAGGTTCATCACAACGTCATCAGTGAAATCTTAAGCCGGAGCAACAAAAAAAAAAAAAAATGAACAAATGAATACTGAAAAAATGAAAGAATGACAGAAATATAGACAAAATTAACATACAACTATAAATGGTAACAAACTAACATTCAATTCAATTCAGTATTTTTTCTGACTCTTTATGAACTTGGTTTACATGTTTGTGTTTCATACATTCCACCTATTCTTTTTTTATTACTTGATCCCAGAGATCAACTTAACTTATTCATTTTATAACGTATTTGGCCTAAAACGACAAGCACATTTGGATTGAACATTTTTAACTGGAGCGATTTTTAATGCAAATGTGCGAAGGTTTCACAAGCAAGAGGAAAACATTTCAAAGTTAAGCAAAGGTTAGAGAAAAACATGGCAACAATCTGCATTCTCAGTAATCAAGGCAAACTACACGTTAATTGTTTTACAGTTTATACATTTGATAACATCACAGAAAGTCCAAAAACTGCTGCAAATATAACGTTTCAATCAAACAAAACACTTTTTTTTTTCATTAGAGTTTGAAAACAAGCTCAATATGTTCATATGGCAGCAAAGAGTGAACCAGTTTCGAGTCACCGATGTGGCCAATTGCCAGTGCGACGGCTTACTGTCGGGGTCTTTGGCTGGACGCAGGAGCCGTTTCTGTCTCTCTCTCTCTCTTTTTATTTTCTTTTATGTATGGACAGGACTGGCATGGACACCGGGTCTGTCCCAGACACAATACATCATACAGTAAAAGAAAAGAAACATGAAAAAAAACAGAGAGAGAGAGAGAGAGCAGGGATGAGGTGGGGTAGAGGTGGTATGGCGCCTTTCATTACCATGGTCACCAATGGCACTATTAACCATTCGACACCCCCTCAATTATCCTCCCATCCGCAGTCAGAGAGACAAAGCCTCGGTCCTGGTCTGCTGGAGCAACATGGCCACTAATCTGTCTCTCCTCGAACATCACACCCACTTCACAGCCTCTGCGAGTCAGACAAGTGCTCCACAAAGACCCCTTTTGTGCTTTCATTTGTGACTTCTTCACTCCGCTCATTAAGGAGTTCATTTTTCCTGTTCCGCTGAAGCTATTTTCGACGAACGCTGCTGTAAGCACACGTCGCCCTGATGTAGAAAATGAGTGAAAATGTTGCTGCGCACAATTTACTTTCAGGCCTTGCAGTTAAAAATAAAAACACAAATGAAATTGAGAATTTCTTTCTTTAGCTTTTTTTGACGCAGAAACGCGAGGATGTTCGTGTGAAGGCAGGTGGCGGAGGTCCCGAGTGGAGCTACGAGGCCCGAGGAATGGACCCACCACAACAGAGTGGTGTTGTTTGTTTACCCTTTGCTCCCTTTCCCCCCCGCCTGCCAGGACGTGCTGATGGGAGAGCATTCATCACGACTTTTGAAGCGACGGAGGGTGTGGGCGCGCAGGCTGCACAGTGACATGATGGTGAACGCGCTATCAGAAGAACTGCGCAAGGTTCATTTCCAGAGGACCGCACTGCTCACACGCCACAGCAAATTCAAGCAAGATTCTGATAAGTATATACACGTACATAGTTACATATTCCTGTCATAACACAAATATAGACCATGTTTTCCACTGTAATCTTGCACCGGGGGGATGGTTTGTAAAGTTTCTGAAGTGCTCATTTTGTCTGTGAGAATCCCAGTTTCCTGTCCTGCTTCAGACCTGCGGCCCTTCCGATTATTTCTTCGACACCGCCGCAGCGAGGGTCAGGATGTTCTGAGCCTGCTTCAGCGAGGGCAAGTCAATCATGCTGCCACGGAAGGTGAACGCACCCTGAGGAGAAACACAAACATTGCACTGGAGACGCACGTTTCATACATATAATCAGTTGCAGAAGTCAAAATTCTGTCAATATTTTGGGAGTTAGTATAATAGCATGGTTTTGTTTTTATATTCTCAGACACGAAACTGGGTAGACAAAGGAAGAGTGAAAAATAAATAAATGGATAAATAATATACACACACAAACACACGAAGGGCTCGGCTGAGGGCCGGCTAAGATATGAATCCCTTCGGGCGCTGCCCTGGCAGGGAGAGAGAGGTGGCGGGCAGATTGTGTATTACCTCAGCAGACAGCCCACAGAGCTCGGCACACAGGCTCCAACCATGCACTAAATTAGGGACAATAATATTGTACACTTAATTGGCCCAACTCCCCTCCCCTCACTGTCCTGAGAGTCACCCGGGGGTGTACAGTACGCAGCCTGAGCTATAGAGGTGTGCACACAAAGGATCAGTGTGAGCGTTGGAGCAGAGAAACAGCCGTGTCATCGCAGCGTACGGGCAGCAGAGAGACGCTGGCCAGTTACAGATGGGTCCTGGAAGAGCTGCTCTTTTATGATACAAACAATCAGGCAAGAGCCAGTATTAGATGTTCATGGCATCATACTCTCACGTAAAAACACAGCAGTTTCATTACATTGGGCTATTTATGCAAAAAAGAAAAAAGGAATACATGTAGCATTAATCTTTTATACTGGCTTTTATTCATACACAAATAATTATTCCTGCTGCTGCTGCTACAGTAAAAATAATTACATAGAACCTTTGGATATTGTTATTTTGAATTAGATGCACAGACCTAAAAAACAGCCTGAGCACAAACTAATTTCACTAGTAGTTTTCAAGTGCTTATATGAAAGAATGTTTTAGTTATTTTGTCATTTTAAATTAGCACCTAACATTTCCTTGTTAATTAGTCAGGCTATCTGCTCAGGGAGAGCATGCAGTTGACTTTTTAACATATACATGGCCTCCCAACTGTAGTTTTAATTGTATGTTGCCAAAATGTTTTTTTTTTTAATACAAAATGTTCGGTCTAAAAATGCAAATAGGCATTTCTTAAAAGGAGTGACGGTAGACATACCATTAATTTCAAAACACGTCTGGTTTTTCAAGACCAGAAATGTTTTAAAATAATGAAGTTCAGCTTTCTTATAAGAGAGGGGAGGGTGTAGATGATGAGCAGTTCATAGAAATAAGTAGGGGAGGGGGGAGCTCTGCATTACTTTATGCTTCATACAGCCAAATGAAACAGCTCTGATCATGTCAGGGCTTCAAGACTTTAATCTGTGGGAACTGTGCGATGTAAAATTGTAAGAGTTTTGATCATCAACTTTTTGAATCTCCATCAGTAACAACCCCATGCCTAAATACAATAAATAATACTAAAGTCTTGTTTAGCGTTTAAGGTCGAAACAAAATCATTACAGAGAAATAATTCATGATTCTACATCTATTATTACCTTTCCTTCTTTCTGATGCTGGTCAAAAGCAGCAATGAGCTCCTCGGCCCACTGGACCCTGTCTTGACTCGGAGAGAACTCCTCCTGCACAGCCTGGATCTGCCCGGGGTGAATGACCTGCTTACCTGCAGAGAAACACACAGACACACACACGCACACACACCGGAACATTTAGCTCTTTTAGTCGAAGATGCATGTTTCCCAGCATAATGTTGGTCATTTTTACCCTTTCAGCATTTCATTTTGTTACGTTTATATATATATATATATATATATATATATATATATTTTTTTTTTTTTTTTAAAAAGGGAGCAATCTTCCTGGGGACGTTTCATATCCACCATGCATCAATTGGTACCTGCTTTAACTGTCATTCTCTCTCTTCTGCTCATTCACGCAGTTTTATGACTTTGATCAACATCATCTAACAGCAGGTGATCCCTCAGGTATTTTGTTTCGATTAAGGGTAGTTTAGAACTTCTATGCAAGAGATGCAATATGAATAGGAAGATTAAAAGGTAATAAGAGAGGAGAAGATGGAAATACACAACTGACTTGTCTCTGACTGCATGTCCAAACAGACTGAGGTGAAGCAGATGGGAATGAAACCACAAGAACTTCATAAGCGTTCACTACAGCAAAAGAAAAGTCTGTCGCTAAAAAAACTGAAACTGAAAACTAACAAGGAGATATGTCTCTGTTGGTCACAATCTCACACATACACAGACACGCACGCACAGACACAGCCATCTTCTCCGTTAAATGTGGCCAAAGGCTGCGGATATAATCCCGTGTACATTTGCAGATCAAACTTGTAGTGATAAAGTTGAGGGTTATGAACATGTCTGGCGAGAGCGGCGGCTCAGCGGCAGCCAGCGGGAACCCGACACTTTAGGGCTTAGCTCTGTCGCCAGCAACAAATCCTTCAAGGTGGCAGTGCGGGCGGGCTGCACGAGCGAGTAGGGTTAAAAAAAAAAAAGAAAAAGAAAATCACAGAGGAGAGGGCAGGGAAAATGGGGGGAGGAGAGAACCCAGTTGCTTCATCAAGCTCTGCCCACCCAAGTTAACCCATGAAGAAAAGATCTGGCAAAGATCACATTAACTCTGAGGTGTTTGGTTTGCATTTTCACATCATAGTAAACATAGTACGAAAGCTGGTGGCCATAAATGTAAGAAAGCATTTTTATTGAGAAAGCATGCTATACTACAATAGAATAATTACAATGCTTTTGCTTTCATATTTTTTAACTATTTTTTTCAAAAAACAGACAAAAACAAACAAGAACTTGGCCTATAGCCAACCTATAGGATGGAAAGATTTATATATCAGACCTAAAAAGCTTGACATATTATGTCCATATTTTACCACAAGAAAGTGTATCTTTATGTCAGCCCATCTGCGTATGTATGTGTGTGTAGCTGTTTAGAACAACAAGAGAACGATGGTTCCAACAGGGTCGGCTGGGTGACTCAGGTGGCCTTGGTTACAATCCATTGGTTCTCCTAAAATGCATCATTCACGCCCTGCAGCCAATCCCTGGCTGCCGTGTGGGGCTGGCACCTTATTGGAGGACGGCTATTTAGCAAAGTGCTCTCAGGCGAATGATGGACAGGGTCCTGGGGACTGAAGTGAAATATGGTCCCTGAGAGCAAAGGAATTGTTTTTCTATCTCTAAAAAATGCAAACCAACAGCTCAGACTATATAAGATAGGAAGTTAATAAAATATTTAACTACAATATCATGAAAGATGATGTTTAATTATCTTCTGGTGTGCACATTGGTTCAAAACAATTCTGTCTTAAGCTCCCCAGTAAAGAGCACTGGTGTTCTGTACTCTGCGCTTAATGGGTGCTGCTCCCAGCTTAGGTTGTGCCAAGGTCAATTACTGCACAGGTAGAGCTTCTGGCAGCACCGTATTATTGCTTAAGCACACATGGGCCAGTAATAGCTACTAACCAAGATTATACCGAGTACCCACGGCTTGTACGGCACTAATCCACTGCTTTAAATGCTTCTGCTCCCTTTCAAACTGAACCATTTATTTCATCAACCAGCTGTTTCCCCCTCCCCAGCTTTTCAACCTCATGCACCGAGAGATAAACTGCAAATCTGTCAGGCCCAAACAAATACAAACAATTAACAAAAAGGATTTTCGGTCTATTCTTGCCTAAGCTTGAGGAATCATGTGCTGAGTGTAGCTCTGAAGATGCAGAAATAGGACAGACAACAAAATACACGCGCACGCACACGTTTGACCCTGCAACACATGGGAGGGTGGGAGTGGCAAACAAGGTCACCTGGATGAGTTTCAGTGGGAAACAGCAAGAAGTGCAACCTACACACTGATAAAACATGATGTGCAGGTATTTTGTGTGCTTCGATACGCGCCCTGTGATGAGCAGGTCATTGATTCAATGTCTCTTCTTTGCCATTTTTTTTCCCCTTCCATGGCAACTAATGCCTTGAGGAACTGTAGAAACCAGGAGATTCAGCTACTTATTTTCCCACTTCCAATTTTGACTTCTTGATGGATAAAATAACTGAGATAAAATAATAAAGCTAGAAAACATGGCAAGAATTGCTATGAACACATTCATGAAAAAACAAATCTTCAAACCTTTTCTTAAATAACTTGTTAGAAACAATAAAAACTATTGCTCTGCCAACACCAGTTAGAATTTTGTATATGATCCAACTATATAGGTACGTATTTGACATTTTAAACTAGCAATGAGAAAATATGGGCAAGATTCTTAAAAATGGTGAAATAGCCCTATAACTTAGATATGAGAATGAAACTACATACCAGACATTAACTTCAGCGTCATTAGCCAGCTGCAGTAAATAGCTATGGTTTCTTAGTATGTATAAGGTATAATAGATGGGGCAGTGCTTCCTACTGAATGACATAAAACTGGGTTTAAGGAAATTTGTTAAGTGTGCAACTGAAAATGTCGACATTTTATGAGAGCTAATGCTGCCCCCAAGGATATGCCGCTCTGGACAAAGAGCCACGGCATCAAAAACTGGCACTGACTAGAATACAGACTCCTCAGGATACAGTTGTCTAAATTGTTAATATTTACTGAGAGTGGATGCAGATTCTAAATTGTTCTGTCGTGAAGCACAGATAGATATTATTTTAAGGTGACGTCGTCATTACAAAAGAACAATTCTAAATAGTTGGACATCTTGAGTGCTTTTAGCAGATGAGACCTTTGCAATGTTCTCCCACAGGGAGGATCCAGAAATGATACGGCACGCAATTAATACAACAAAAACTGATAACAACGGGAAGCAAGCGCAGTTATCAAAGGAGCACCTGGAGGATATTAATCATGATTACAGTCAGAGAAAGAGGCAGAACTGTTACCAGTGAAACCCATGAGAGCTCCCTCCTTGGCCTGTAGCCTCAGTCCCTCCACATCTTTATAGTCGATGTAAACCAGGTCGATGGCCTGCAGCCCAAAAGCTTTGGTGGTCACCACCACCTTCTGCCTGGCATAGAGCAGCTCTCTGGCATCCTTAGTCCGCGTGGCACCTAAGGAGGGCCGGGAGGCAAATGCAAGAATGCTGAGGTAGTAGAGTGAGAGGTAATAAATAACACATATAGTGACTCTAAACTTAGAAGGAGGCTTTTTAAATCACGCAACAGGAGGGATAAAGATTCAAATATACAGATTTTCATACAAAACCATTACTTACCTTTCAAAATGTTCACATTTTGTTTGATTACAACAAACATTCAGTTTTTTTTATAAGGAAATTATGTGATGTATCGAAACAAAGCGATTGTTTTAAAGTGAAAGGAAAACGATACATGTATTGATCTCCATCTTCCCTTTATACTCTGACCAACTTTCCTGTCTCTTTTGAAGAAAAGCATCTCACAGCATGATGCTGCCACTACCACGTGTCTATCACCTTTGTGTGTTGAGACTGATGTTACGTCTTGGTTTTCCTGCACTCCGTTTTATAAATGAAAAGGCCTGTTTAGCTCATGGCTAATAGTTTTCCTGTAAACGGTGAACAAGGGCATCGTGGCTGCTTCTCTGATTAATGATCTCCTTACCCTGCCTGTCAGCTTAGGTGAAAGGTGATGTCTTAGTCTGTTTGTTTAATAATCTAACCCTGTTTAAAACTTCTCCGCAGTATTATCCCAGCAGCATCTGGCGTATTCCTCGGTCTTCATGATGCTGATTATCCACTGATGTCATGTGACAAACTACTGAGGCCTTCGCAGAACAGCTGGATTTACAGAGACTAAACTGAACACACATGGGCTTTGTTAACTAGTGAAGCGATTCCTGAAGACAAATGGCTGCACCAGATATTATTTAGTGGTGTACATATGCACGGCGCACGCCACAGTTGTCACTACTCTGCGTTGCCCAATCGGTTTCAAATCCAAACAAAAATATGTCGGTTGTTGTTTTAAAGTCAGAAAGGTGGAAAGGTTTTAGTGGTTTGAATATTTTTTGCAAAGCATTGCACAAAAAGTAACGGTGTGAATATCTAATCTGCTGTTATTTAATTGTGTAGAAATATAAACGCAGAGTGTGACCGACACCTATGCTGGCACAGAAGTCATCGGAGCCAAACACCACGGCGTCATGGTGGAGCCCGGCCCTTGGAGCGAGTTGGCGGATTTCCTCACACACGGCCTAACAGAGAACAAAATACATCAGTATGACAGTTGCAGGAGCAGCCGGACAGAAGAGACACATTTTCAACATCAAAAACACAGAAACAACCACGAGCAAACAAAACAAAAAGGAAAGAAAGACAAAATCTGTGAATTCACCACATGGATTAGTTCTGATGTCTTATCAGGAAGATATAGTCTTGAACTCTACAGTATTTTTGCAAGACTGCATTTTTTCCTTTGTTTTCTCATGTTCCTTTTAAATTATATTTTGACTTGAAAGACAAAATTGTATTTGTGCACACATCTAACAGTACTAATAGGGAAATATTAACTGTTTCATCTGGGAAATTGCTCATTAATTTATTGTTTTGGCCAGAAATCTGCTCAGGGCTCACTAAAAGATTGGAACAAAACATAATTAAAAGCCACACAGGTGTTATAGATAAAAGCGCATTAGACTAGCAGCCACAGTCATGCCTGAAAGAACAAAAACCTGGACTGTCTGTAGTAAAGAGTGACATTTAGTCGGATGTTTTTCAGGCTTTTTTTTTTTTTCATCTTCAAATTAATACCGCCTCTAGCTGTGCTACAGCAAGTTTGTTACCTGGTGTTCAGTCTGGGCGAAAATAAAGGGTTTGTTCAAGAAAGCAGAAACAGGCAAACCCTCGTTCCCCCCCTCCCTTCCCAACCACCAACAAAACACACAGTACACAGGCACATACACGATCATAAACGCAGTCAGAACTAAAAGAAGGGCTGCCAGCTGGTTACTCCCCAAATCTGCTCTCGTTACCCCTCCAAGAAGCAGAAGGTCATGCTGCACTGTTAGGGAAATCTGACTGACTCCAACTGAAATGTCCTAATGTATTTTCTTGCTATGAGGATATTAAATTAGCACTAATTAAGACGGAGGGCATTTTGAGAGGCGGTGGAGGAGCTTTAGATCCTTTTTCTTTCTGGATGTTGTCGAGTTCTCCTCATGCTGATGGAGTCTTTAATCTAAAGCCAACAAACAGCAAAAAAAGACAAAAAAAAAAAAACTCTGACGTTTGCAGTTTCCCTTTTATTTACTCGTAATCTACCTTAAAATTGAGCAGGCCCGCAGCGGTTTCCACGAAGGTGACGAGGCGAACGGGTTCTGTCAGCGTCCGTCCTTTCAAGTTGTGCTGAAACCTGTCAACAAACTGAACACACGGGCAACGTCTCAGGCTCTGCTCATTAACAGCACCCAGGGTTTTGTGACTGGGAGACAATAAAGCACTCAGCAATCGCAATAAATTAATTTACTTGCAGCGCTTTCAGCCAATCATGTTTACACAGTCCAAATAAGTGGGAAAATAGGTTTTTGGTCACACGAGAACCTATTTTGTTTTAACCCTGAGAAAAAAAAAAAATTTCTCATTCCATTTTTTATGTAACCTGGCACTATTTTTAACATTTGGTTGAATTTGTCAGTGTACTTTTATCACTTCATTAATATTTACAAATAACATTAACAGCATAACACATTATAATAACAATAACCTTTATTTCACCAGATAAAAACCTCGCTGAGATCTACAATCTCTTTTTCAAGAGGGACCTGGCGACATAGCAGCACCTTTTACAAGTATCAACATTTACATTCAACCAGAGAAATAGATTTGTTTAGTTTTAAAAGCCCCAGGCACTAGATTTTATCCAGGGGTAGCAGAATAAAAGGGGATGGATATAATACAAACAGCAAATAGGAGCCAAGAAATGGCACAGAGAGTTGCAATGGAAATGGGCCGAATGCAAATTCAACAAACAAGAGCCAGCTACAAAACTGTGCACTGGATTTTAGTTAAGGGTAGCCAAGTAAAAAGGGCTGAATACAAATTTTGTAAACAACAAAAGCTGGTAAGAAACACTGCAATGAGTTTTAGTTGGGGGTGGATGAGGCGGGGGGATACGAATTGTACAAACAGCAAAAACTAGCTAGGAAATTATGGAGTGGATTTTATTCATAGGTGGCAGAGGAAAGGGGTTTGAATGCATAATACATCATGAAAACATCGTAATCATTTTCTTTCAATTGCATGCCTTTGCAATGTTGAAAATTCTGTCACTTTAAATTTGGATGCGTTGTTCTGCGGTAACAACTGCAAAGGATTACAAATGTTTTCAAAACCTCTGGTAGGATAAAAACAGCGGAGCGGGGGAAAATGTCTTCATACGTTAAAATTCCTTGCTTGACGGAAATCCCGACACCTTTATTACCTGTGTCTTGGCAGTTTCAGTCCTTATTCAGAAACACATCTGTGGAGGCTCACGTGGCGCAGGGAGCAAGCACAGGAGAGCAGCAACAAAAGCGAAGAAATAAAATATTTTACATTAACACCAGGGTTCCCCCCTTCGTCTGAAGTGCTCTGCTCTACCTTCTTTCAGAGGTTCTCCTCCACTACAGCTTGTGCTCCCCTGAGAGAGCACGCAGACATGTAAATGCACCCACGCACCGCACCCCCCCCCCCCCACACACACACACAGAGAAGAAACAAAAGTGCAGGAAAAGGAAGAAGAAACAAGATTTGGGACGTCTTTGAGCGTGTTTTTACCACCGCATTATTCTGTTTTCCGCTTGCCTCCTCCGTGGCGGGGAACAGGGGAGAGCGCAGCAACAATCAGAGAGCGATGTGACACTTTGCTGAGGCCTTTATGCTGCACGACTCCTGCTAATATGCAAGCTCACCTAAAGTAGGGTTTTAAAACCCGAGTTTAATTCTTTGAAGACCAAAGCATTCCGATTTTTTCCAACAGACCAGTTCACAGCTAGCCCTGGACTGCCAGTGGGGTTGCCCAAATTCCTAAATCTATCATCTGGAAACACACAAAAGCCCCCTCCGTCAGATATTTCCTTTCAAAGCCAGACAAAAAGAAAAAAAAAAAAGACAGAAAGAAGAGAGAGAGCAAAAGCTCAGAAGAAATGTCTACCTCCGAGTTCCCCCTTCCTTTCCGTCTGCTCCTTCTTTAAGACATCAGAAATAAAAAATAAATAAATATATATATAAACATTACAAATAACCCCAGGTACATCATGACTATTTGTCCAAATGAGGAGCACAATAAGCCCTCACACTCACCACTCTTGTTCTGAAAACTGAAAGAGTGGACCTCCATTGAAGAGGTTTGGAAAAAAATAAAAAATAGAGGCAATTTTAATCATCTCTCCATTCAATCTCGGTTGGATAAATCATATCGGGGAGATTTGCATAAATACAAACCATCAAAGACTTTTCATCTTCAAAGAGGTTTTCAAGACCCAATAGGCTTTGTACTGTAATCATCTGAGGTCACAACCCTGTGGGAGCAAGGCTGCTATGGCAACATAAAAACTAACGCTGGGGGTTTTAGCATAATATGCCCCCCTCCCTCGTCAACACAGGAAGGGTTTTTTTTGGGGAGGTTGGGGTGGGAGCAGGGGCTGGGGGGGTGGGGGGGTCTGAGAAGGAGTGTGAAAAGAGGGTGTAGATAAACCCATTTCTGTGACAGAGAAGACCCAGACTGATGTGGCCTCGTTGTTGGGGAATCCAGCAGACGTCGCCCCTGGCCAGGCGAGTGGTTTAGGTCCTACTGAGGGAGCCAGGTGATGGCTCTACTGGACAAAAAGAAAAAAAAAAAAAGAACACTTCCATGATTACATGTTTCTGTCCTTCCTCAAAACTCTCCTCTTCAGCTATTATACACCTTGAGGGTCTGATTTGCTAGCACAAGAGGCGCTATAGTGGCTGTGTATTGTTACTCTGACACTCACAGCAACCATTAACTGTCAATGGCTATCAAAACTAAGACCCTTTACGGTGCTATTCAGGGCAAAATTGAAAAAAAAATTTAAATAAATAAAAGAATTGTTATAAGGGAAGAAATAATACCTCTTCTTACCATTCAGAGCCACAACGCAAACAAGCCCTCTGACAATTTTCGACTCGCAACCGTGAAAAGAGAAGGAGGGAGAGACGGGCGCAAGAAAGGAGGCTATAGTGGGACAAGTTTCAATTAATTTTCTTCAAAAGGGGGCCAGATTAAATGTTTCCGGCCTGCTGAAGTGTTCATTTCACAGAGGGGAAGCGGAGAAAAGGGGTTGAGGGGAGGGGACGGAAGGAGGAGTAGAAGAGGAGGAGGAGGAGGAGGAGGAGGAGCGGGACAGGGCGCGATTCTTTTGGTCCCCGGTGCACACCAAATAGTGTGGTGGGCAAAGAATGCGCACGGCTCCGAATCTGTGTGAGAATTGTCCTCGAACAAAAGAGTGCGTGTGTGGAGGGGGGTTTACGCCTGTTACAGCCCAATAAGGCCTGTCAGTCACACAAGAGGCTGGAGGAGAGCAGAAAGGCTGGGCAAAAGAGTTTGGCACAAAGAGAAACAAGCAAGTCCATCTTTTAGCGACAAATCAGGCTGAAGGTTCCTGTGCCAATATCAATAAAAAAAAAAAAAAAAAAAAAAAAAAAAAAGAAAGGGGTGAAAAATAAACAAGTGACGGATTTACTGCCCGGCCTAACAAGAGCGGAGAGAATCAGACACATGCTTACAACGCAAACACACACACACACAGAAGGAAAAGTCTGGGCAAGGGCACAGATGGAAAGAGCTGTGAGGGACTGAGGTGACATCGGATGAGCATGCATGACAGAGTCGAAGCCCAATGCAGAACTTGTCTTCGTCTCTGGAGCGTGCGTGCGCCTGCTGGTGCAGAAACACACAAATAAATCTCGACAGAAGCGAGGTAAGCTTAATAGCCAGCGTGTAGGTGGACTTGAATAAACGTACAATCAAGCGCATTAGTGTCACGAAAGGGAGGACTGGGGGGAGGGGGGGAAGATAGCAGGCAATTATCTGCATCATACAGCTTTTAATTAGCCAACAGGTTGTTTTTTTTTTTTAATCTTGCAATGATAACAATAATAATTTTAAAAGGAAAAATGCATGACAAAAGTGTCTTTTTGAAGAGAATAAAAGTAGTGCAGGATGAAAAGCTGGAGCAGTGAATAAGCGAACACCTGTCAGCAATTATGCTGGGAAGAAAGAAAGGGCAGCAGGAAATAGACGTGTTCTAATTAAAACCACTAGTTAAAAACTTCCTGCGCCTGCCACTAGACCATGTATGCGTACATATTAGTGTGTGTAGGGGTGTGTGCGGGGACGTTCGTGCGTTTGCGAAGGTTTCCAACCAGACCAGACACATGCCTTTCACAACAGATTTAACTGAAGCCTTTTAAAAGGCTATATTAGCCACTTAAGAAAGAAAGTTCAACAGAACATTTGCCTGTAATAAAATCAACCCAAAAATGACAAAAGCTCAAGCATTCAGAAGTTTGAAGCATATTTATTATCTTTGAACTATTGCAAACACGCAAACAATGAAAAAAGAAAAAAAAAAACTGACATTGATAGTTTTTATTTTGTGGTAAGTGAAGCATATGGAGCTGATCAGAAAGGTCTACATTAATGATGTCCCTCTCTCCTGACCTTTGAGAACTTGACATCCGTACAGCAGCCTTTTATGGAAACCCACAGGCACGGTCAATGACAAACAAACGGCTCTTAACTACATGTATTCATATTATTTCCAAAGAACGTAGTACCCATATCAAGGTCAAGTACAGCGGCCCGATCATTAAAAACCCTTTTAAAGGCGTCAGACAAGCTCTTGAATAAATGTATTCTATTATGCAATTGCGCCACAATATTTACTTATTGATATTTGATATTTACACCAAAATATTTGGAAAAATCCCAGGATCCAATTTGCATTACATTCATTTCGTATGGGGAAAAAATATACAGTATATATCTTGTCTGGATATGATTTATTTGAGCAAAATTATCTGAGCCACAAATACTAGCACCACCAAATGTTTCTATAAAGCAAATGCATCTAAGACATGTTTTCAATTTATACTTATTTTTCTTATGCTGACCCAAGTGTCTACATGGTAATTGTCAGGTCTAAATACCTATTAAACAAACACAGGAAAGACAAGAGAGTTAGACTCTTTGTTTCTCGCGAGGAGAGCAGACAGATGACTTCCTGTGTTCATTGGGTATAAATATGACACACTGTGTTCTTGTCACTCTTCAAAATGGAAAAGACAAGAGAACATGTCAAATAAGGAGTACGAACAGACATTTTTTTTTTGCATAATTAGCATAAATAAGTAAAATGATTTTGGCAATAACAGTGAAGAGCTCAAACTGATGATGCTTTCAAACCCAAAACATCTTAGTGTGGATGTGATTGTTACTTTTGCAGTTTGAAACATTTTGTCAGTTCCATGTGAGCATCAGTAAAAGCTCTGCTTGTGTTTAAAAACAAAACAGAAATACTATTTTTCTGTAGATGTGAACTATTAATGAAGCTGCTGTACATACCTATTTTGATAATGGATAAGTACAATTTTTAGAACAGTATTTGTTTTTGTGATGCTCCGACTGTGTAAAGTTATAAATTTATAGAATAAAAAAAAAAGACTGTGAGTAGGATAGAAAGGTTAAACAATCTTCAAAGTGACCCTGTTAGAGAACGGTTGGGGGTTGGGGGTTGGGGGGTGGGCACAAAGTCTCCATAGCAACCACTCTTATTAGGGAATCACATCTTTACCAGAGTTGCCAATAACTGGGAATGCACTCCCTTGATGTAACAATTTGCTGGACAGTTATGTTTCATGATAACCAACACATGTTTGTGTGTTAAACAACACGTAAAGCACTTGGCTACTCATGGAAGTTGAGTATCACTGGGCCCTTAACAAATTTAACCACACACTTTTGTTTTCATCAGTATGAAGAACTTCAATTACAGTATATTAAACTAAGACAGAAAAAACTAGAGCTGCATTAATAAACTGTCTTGTAACCAGATTCAGATAATTTCCTTGCCTGATCAGCGGGTCCGAAGAAAATGCAACATTTCTGAGAAATAAATTGTTCCTTATAAAGTGCTAAGTGGTTGTGATTAAAACAATTTTAGTGTAGATGCAGCTCTTGAGTGAAGGAGCCTCAAAGTTTGCCATTTTCGTAACGGTAAGGTATTTATGATGAAACACAAAAGCTGTTTGAAGAGTTTGTTGAAACATATCAGGTGGCGAGAGACAACAGGAAGGATAAACAGAGTACAGCAAAGTTCTGTTCATCCCCATTAGCTTTAAACTTCAACTTGTCCTGAAACACCCTTTTGTAAATGTTGGAAATCTCAGAGTGGAGATAAACATTCTCTATGAAATACATACAAAGGCTGTAATATTTACAGTTCTTATGTAGCTACTACCCAAAATATACTTCTAACCCAAACACAATACCAATGAAACACCAACATACCAATACAAGTCTTGCTTTAAGTGTTTAAAGTATTTTTAGTTCATCTAAAATGGTGAAAAAAAATTATCATTATTGAACACTGGAAAAAGAAAAAAAATTTTAGTTGATCTGATGGTGAAAAAAGAATTATGTATATTATTATTATTGAACACTGGAAAAATAAATACATTTTGGACAGCTGGCTCTGTAGCTCACCCATTTGGCTTCTTGAATGTCCTCCACTTTGGGCAGCATGATGGCTGGAGGAAGAACCTTTGCTTGAAGAACCACTTGCAGGTCAGCCTCAGCTAGGCCACTGGAAACCGAATTTATCCTCACACACTTCTCAGTCCGGCCCAAGTCCAGCTCTCCCAAAATCTGAGCGATGGTCTCTCTGGCTTCAGCCTACCAAACAGAGACATAAAAGACACACACATACACATCAATTATGATTATTTTAGAAACCTCCTAACTCTATTGCAGGTTGAAATTAACACAAAATGAGCTCAATCATTTTAACTGTGTGAAGTTATTACATTCATTGTGGACGAAATGAGGTTATTTTAATGATGGACTGTGTATTTCAACAACCACTTAACATTCAAAAAATAATAATATATATTCATCAAATTATAATTGAAAAACACGACAGGGACATAATCAAAGTCAAATGTCCTTAATAGATATGTAGCTGTTTAAATTACATTGAGCACAAGCACAAAAATAATAATAAATGAGTGATCAAAGAGTTTATACATCAATTTGGCATAAATAATACATGATAAAGCATTTAAGAACCCCCACTGTGAAAAAAAAAAGTTTTTCTTTCCTTCTTACCATGTCTACAGTCTTAAGAGTGGGCGACATGAGAAAATAAGCAGTCAGTTGATTGGCTGAACATTTCCATTTATGAATCAAAAGAGTCATTATTCCGGAAAGATTGGCAAAAAATACATTTTGTACTATCCTGATAAAAAAAAATAACTATAAATGTCAGAGAAACATTCTGCGCAATAATTGCTTATAATATATCTGATTGTGTGAAGAAATCTTATGACGCTAAATAGGAATGGATTACTAAAGAAATACTGCCTTTCAGCAAACAGGTTTTAAATGAATAAAGTAAAACTGTACAGCAATAAATTACTTAGTTTACACTTTGCAATGTTTATGTCTAAATGTGAAATACATGTAGATCAAATGAGTCACATTTTGAGTGTTGCATCTACAACACAGCAACATCCAACATTCAGTTTGGCTGTACCAAAATGTAGATTTTTGCATCAGTTGTCAAGATAACATGTAAACATATGCAAAATATGTATTTGTATATGTCTAACTGATCAAAGCTGTTTTCAGCTTAAGATCCTTTATTCTCATAGTAGCACTTAACCTCGACAGGAAATAGTATTCCCTTGCCCATAAAAACAGATGTGTTTTGAGAAGAGTAGATCTGAAACTATCTCTCAAATGTACAGAAAATAAGATTCTGCTGAGAAGTTCACAAACATTGACCATCGGCATGAATCCCATGCATACCTGCGTCACCGTCCACAATGAACTGTGGTTTCCATCTCCAAGAGAGGGTGCCGACCGAGAAAGAAGCACCTGCTCCAAATTCAACATTTGAACTTTCAAGCTCCACATATATACGGAGCTGCCAATATGGACAAACTAAATCCCATCTGGAGAACAGTTTTATGCTCAGATGAAGCTACTCCCTTTAAGGTACGAGATAAATATCATTTTGCAATATTAATGATTTGTAAAAAGCAGTGAGGAGGGAAGAAGTCAACGAGACACTGCTACACACTGTACAAGGTGGAGAGACTAATACAATATATTTTAACTTAAATTAAAAGGTATTTTTGATGAAAACTGAACACAGTCAGTGCAATCAGACAATGACCACAAACAAACATCTTAAATGGTTCTGGAAGGAATGAAGCATGCTACCATAAATATTCTTGAGTTCAACCCAAGTGAAGATTTTGAATCTTGCTTAAAAGTGATAACATTTAGAACAGGGGTGTCAAACTCCAGTCCTCAAGGGCCGGTGTCCTGCAGTTTTTAGATGTGCCACAGGTACAAAACACTGGAATGAAATGACTTAATTGCCTCCTCCTTGTGTAGATCAGCTCTCCAGAGCCTTGCTAATGACCTAATTATTCCATTCAGGTGTGGTGCAGCAGAAGCACATCTAAAAGTTGCAGGACAGCGGCCCTCGAGGACTGGAGTTTGACACCCCTGATTTAGAATGTGATTGGTTTCTCTGGAGCTTGCAAAGGGAAAATTAGTCAAATATGGGAGTGAATGTGTAAATTTTAGACTCTATGTATAATTATGACCTTGTGTGGATCTTAGAAAACCCGCAAGAGATTCTAAAATTCTAATTTGAAGAACAAAACAGTGTTTCACTGCAGCTGCTGCTGAATTTTGTATTTTAACTTTGGTCCGCCACATATGTAGCATTAGCTTATAGTTGCTGAGGGTTGGAGCTGTGTGGTAATTGGTGTTCTTAATAATATGTTAACGGCTGCATTATTCAATTCTAAGACTTTAGCTACTACTTCCATTCACTCTTGATGCGTTTCAAATAATTACTAAATGGGTTGTTAAAAGTAAAATGTTCTAGTAACACTTACTCAAAAAAAAGAACATGGAGTGCCGATGCACATGTGCATGAGTCACATGCTGGTCAGAACTGGAGCAGAAATAACAGCTTCTAGAATTTTTGTTCTGAAGGGATTTTGACAGATACATTGCCATAGTAAAATTTTACCTACACAAGTAAAACATCTGCCTAAATGCTTCTGTAAATCCTTATTAGACAGTGTTGATAACAGATAGCTAGTTGGCTAGGTCTCTTAAGCTACTGTTTTCCAACAGTTCATATGACTTCCTCCTCCTCACTGAATGAATATCCATATACATTTTCACCTCATGAACTCAGCCAGAACTACAGACTTGCCTTTATTAATTTCCTCTTGCGTTGGCATTGTGTCATGCAGACTCAAGTTTCACGTAACTCTTCAGCAACTTTCAGCTATGTTTTCTACTCACCTGAACTCAGTGGTCTTTTTCACACTATTTTTTGACATTTCTCCATTCTGCACATGAAAATAAATATGGACATTTTGAGATAAAAGCCTGAACGCAACTGGAAAGAAAAGTTGTAAAATTATATACACCTTTTAAGGGTGTTGCTGATGTTAAATGGAGGCAATGATTTAAACATATATACTTACAGTATATGTCTCATATATATGTTTAAATCATCAAACACAACACAATAATATCTGGGACTACCCAAAGAAACTGATAACTTGTGCATCTGTGGAACAATGGCTGTGCTAACATCTCCCTGAGCAATACTTACTTATCATTGACTGTGATATGAACCTGGACTGTTTACCCTTTTCCTTATTTGCATTTTTTTATTTGCTTTAGTGCCATTTTAAATCCTATTTTTGCATTTATCTATTTGCATCAACAAGAGTGGTTTCCCAGTTCTGTAAGAACGTTTTAATAATATCCATAAGCTGTGCATGCCTAAAATGCAAATATATATTACAAAAAATGGCAAAATACCGGATGCAGTCTCATGTTGTTTTTCTGAGAGTCAAACACAATGAGGGTGCAAAAATGAAAAGAAGCCTACACACCCAATTTCTATCAGCAACCAAGTGGCACAAGCAGCTTTACTCAAACCAGATGTTGCAGCTGCAGGAATTAAGAGAAAACATTATGGAGTGGAGAGAAAAAGTCCAGCTATGGGAGAGGAAAGAGCTTCTGTGGGAAAAATGTGGTCTGAGTTAAGCAGTTTGAGGAAACAGTGGCTTGAAAGTTGTCAGCTCACATTAGAGACTAAACTCTGATATTTTTGCATTATATATGTCTGCATAAATGCAATACATCATGTATATACATTATAATTTATTTATTTATTTGACTTTACATATAATTAATGAAATTATTGAGAAACTATTTTCGTGTGTTTATTGTTTAACATCAGTGCAAAATATTTTAACTGTGTTTTGATTGGTGGACTGACCATTTAAGTCATGCAAGTGTTGGCGTAGAGGAAAATACATGGAGGGTAGCAGCATGGAGGGGCTACAGTTCACAGCCTCTTGTAAAAACTTCAGAGAATGAAAGTAAACTTGACTTTAGTTTTATCTGAGCATTGGGGAAGCTGTCAGGAGTCACAGGACTGAGCAGTTTATGCTCTGATCTCTTGGAATGCAGAACTATACTTGATATTCTGAACGCTCCTCCAATATCAATAAAATCCAGTATCAAACTACATATCAAAGATTTAGCCAGATTTAACAGGGGTCACAAGGCGGCTGAACTGCTCCGTGTCATCTACGCCTCCCTTTTTCCATCGCTGAACTAGACGAGAGGGATCGTCACACCATATGATGAGTATGCTGTGATCTTTGACTTTTATGCAAGCCCTTCTCTCTCTGTCTTTGTCTTGCTGCCGGCCTCAGAAGCTCAGGCGGACCTGCAACTGTACAGAGGTAACTTAAAACGGATGGGCCGATTTATGAAGCCCTTAAATCACTAATCATAAACCTGCTACTTGGTGGATGAAATTCTGTCTGTCCCTCCGCTGTTCATGGCAAAAGGGGGAAAACCGATCTGTGAGAACTACAGGCCGCTTTGTGTGCCCAAAGTCACAGAGATCCTTAGCCAAACAAGATACACAGAGAACCAGATGAGATCAATAAACAGGGTTTATACTATTCACAGATCAAATAAGACAGTAGTAATGCAAGCTGCCACTTCAAAAAGGGAGCCTCTGTGAATATTTTCTTTCTTGTTTCATGTAAAGTGAGACTCATCATATGGATAGCCTCTTGAACTTCTCTCAATTGCTGAATCTGATACTAGAAACAGGCAGGTGATGATGCACTATCCTTCCCTTCATCTGCCTTTCTGCCTAAAGAAAGAGATTATTCTTCCAGATACCTTGACCCCGGAGGTATCCTGTACTCCAAGCTTGAATAAAACCTTTTGAAAGCGAGATATTTTACATTAATGGACAGCCATCCAACAAGTTGCTTCAAAGCTCCCTCCCCAATCGCCTGGTCTCCCACGGAGAGCTCACCCCAACGTCAGCTCCGTCTACCCTTTGATTCCCTCCATCATTCCCATCATTACAGGCCGACACACACAAGCGAGCGAGCAGACAGCCAGGCGGACGGGGCCGCAGAACGCGTAGACGCACACGAGAAGCGTTTCAAGTGCAGAAGAGCTGACCTTCCAGGAGAGCGAGGGCAGCTTCTTAACACGCAGCCTGAGCCTTGACGCTCAGGTTCCTACGGAGTGCTGTGTATATGTGACACAGCATGGCTGCTGCCTTGTAGACACCACATCAGACCGGAACGTCCAAACTGATGTGTGTACAGTCCACAGCAGGACCAGCTTCCTCTTCAACATCAGATCATGGATGTCTCACCCTCCTGTCAAGCTGCTTGAAACAAGCGTTGCCTATGGAGAGCCTACGTGCGCAAGTTCACTTAGTTGACACATTGAATTTAAATCATTTCTCCTTGCAGCTAGAAGTGCAGCATATACTGAATACAAAGTAGATGAGATGAGGTGAGTGATATAGATATTTTTAATGAGCTAATAGGGGAATAAACAGCGATTGCATGTTATTAGTCAAATTTCTATCCCACAACAATTCTAGTATTTGATTCCATGTTTAACACTATGGACACATAACACAGGGGACCTTAAACAAAGGAGTAATTGAGGTTTGTTAGTTTTTCGGATTGTATCTCTCTAAATTAGGTCCATGGTTCTAGGAACTTAGGAGTTCCTAAGATCACGGTTTTCTACTTTCTAATTTCTGCTCCTTTTGCCTAAAATCTTCTGATCAACTCTTCCAGTTTAACGGTTTGGAGGCCCAGAGAGCTCCGATAATCAGTCAAAACCGAGGTATTTTTTCCCATAACTTCCCCGCTTCCTTTTTCAGTGGTAAGAATTTTTGGAGCGCCTCGTGTTTCGTCTTCTAAGTGCTGATGTGGCTTGAGATTTCTACTTTTGTCTTCTGCCTTATTGTCTACTTTTTAACCACCGCAATGTTCAGCTGATTAGTCACAGAGATATTGAAAAATAGTTTTTCTGAAGTCCAGGCCAAGTGTCAAATCATTCCTTCCAAGTGCAGGTCAAACATCGTCTCTAATGATTTAAATCATTTTATGATCAAATGTGTTCCTTCTCGTGTGCCATTGTTGTAGGTCAGGAACTCTAACCTGTCTTAATTGATGAACACTTTACTGCATTTCCCTATCCATTAAAGAAAAATAACAGAGTAAAATAACATCCACAGATGTAGAATTTCTGAATGAATCAATTAGTATTTTAAATCTTAAGTTTTTGGAATGTAAATCTAAATCCAGTCTGAAAGTTGACTTTTACTACTTAAGAGTGACTTTAACGCAAGTCTGAAACTTGAGTCACCATTCCTCATAACCCATTATGAATTTGTCAATCTGCATATAAATGTCCCAATCGATTCAAGTCACTTGAATCCACTCATGATCCAATCTGAGTGGATCTAATCCATACTTGATGTTTCTGGTTGGGGCATCTGTAGCTTACATAACTTTCTTTGAAAGAAGCTAAACATATCAGCCACATTTGAGATACGTCTTAGATGTTTACCTCTGGGATCCCATGATAGGAGTACTGTCCAGAACAGCCCAGATAACCCCCAAAATTGATAGTTCCACATTTCAGCTGTTGTCATCTTGTCTCTCTTTAGTACATTTGACCACATTCATACATTCCAAATACCATCCTAATGACTCTGCTGTAGACCCTGCTGACATGGATCAGTTAGTTGTCTCATTCATCATGTCGTCAATACAGTAGAAGTGGCTGATCATTACTGCCTCTGAAAGCCAATATCCAGAGTCACTCTTTTTGAAAATCTGCCTTTATGCGACAATTGCACGTGTCAAGAGTGGAAAAAAAAACATATTTGTTTAGATGTAAGGAGAGTTGGAAGTCTTGACTCACAGTAAAAGTGGTTGTTTTCCACTCTTCTTTTTGTACCTTTTAAGGACCGGCATTTTGCTACCTGCTGCGCAACTCACAATGCCATTTAAAATGAGCTGTAGACTCTTACAAGTGAAGACTGCCTGCCTGAAGTGTTGCTGCATAACCATTTGTTTTTCTTCTGTCAGTGCATGCGTGTTAGGGAGCGTGTGTGTATGTATGCACGTGCACATACGTACGTGCATGTTAGCAGGCTTCAAGTCATAGTGAATGCATTCTGACAAGTGACATGCTGCACTCCAGAAAGCCGGAGTGAGATGACTGTCTAATTCAAGCTACGCTGATAACTGAGATGTAGCAGGAGGAGATTCAGACCTTCAATCTGTCAGTTGGAGGCACAATGCGTTATGTGTTATCCTGTCATGGAGAGACAAGAAGACATGGGTAATCGGATAGAGTAGGAGAAATTTGTAAATCATGATACTTGCTTATCAAAGTTGGTAAAAACTGACAGGCTTGGGTAGGAAAGCAACAGTTTTTACACACAGTTAGCATACTAATTAAGCATGAAAATACATAATTAATGTTCTTTGGAGTACAGTTTATCCTATCTGTAATGGGAAGTGACTAAGCAGATGCCCATCTACCTTGTGAAATTTGATAATTGAGTATTTAATTTCTGCTCATTTTGCATCAATTTACCTTGTTCCACAAAAACTAAAAGCAGTATTAATAACAAACTCAGGGGACATACTAACAGGAATGTGGATGTAATTTTAAAGGGTTAGCTTGGATTTTTTTAAAATGGAGTTCTGTAAAGTTACTATTGGTAATAGTTCCCTGTCCTGCAGAAGAGAAATGTCACATCACCTTGAACAGGAAATATTATTGCTTCTCATATTGCAAAACCTCATGCCATGTCAATTCATTACATTAGTAAAGATTTTGAAAAATGAGCGTATTCAATATTGTTACTAAATACTCCAACCACCACATCGACTCTCTCTTCAATGTTTTCTACAAATCCCACAATGTATCCAAAGTTCCTCGGATGCATCGTGGAGATAGGGGGTGGAAGGGTAGCAAGTGTCTCTTATTTCTTGCAAAACAGGAGATATTTGCTTATTTTTCACTATTTTCTCACCCACATCTGTGCTAACCCTCATTCTTTGATGCTCCTTTCTTCTTGTAACCCTCCCTTCTCTGGCATAAGTTGCTCCCTGGTGTTGAGTGTATTGAGAAGCCCACTGCCATGGAATGATGTGGGTTATGGCTGCCAGTGAAAACACAAGGGTGTAACAGGATAATGGAAGCTTTCGGGAGAACCTCAGCCTTCACCTTTTATTCCTTTTCTTACTACTACTGCTGCTATTTCAATACACTTGAACTGACATTTGAAAGAGTTGCAAAAGTTGCCACGGAATCAACAAGCAATTCGTAAGAAACATGCTAAAACGAGCTTTGCCATCACTCATCTATGCCCCATGACCTCTTGTTCGACCACAGCATTCTCCCCATGAGGTCTCCAGTAGTTATATGACACCTAAAATCACACGTACATTTTGACAGACAGTAAAGCTCGGATTGGAAGGGCTTTCTGATCTGACCAGCATGGAGTCCATTTTCTGGTTGAGCATCTCGCATCCCGTTTGTGAATCTTGGCAGCCTAACTGGGAGTTTCTCTCAAGTCTCTGTGGTCATGTGAGGTGTCGGGCAGGAGTAAAAAACATAAGGAAAATGTGTACTCATCTACAGTGGCTTGGAACAGGATCTCTACACACTGAACATTTTCAGATTTTGTCATGTTAAAACCACAAACTTTCAATGTATTTTGGGGGAGATTTGATGTGATACACCAAAACAAAGTAGTTGTGTACTTCCATCCACTTTACTAACTGTAGGGTTGAAAGAAAATGATACATGGGTTTTAACTCTTTAACTTTTTTTTAACTATGAATACAAATCTGCAAAGTCTGGCATGTCATTGTTTCTATGGTCCTGAGTCAATACAGCATTTTCTAAGGCAATTATGGCCTCGTCTATTGAAGTATTTCTTTAACCAGGTTTGCTAACAATTATAATAATATTTGAAAAGTCTTTGCAAAACTTATTATTCTTAGTCAAATTTGATAGGTAGCATCTCTCAGCATGGATTTTTTTTTATGTTGCCGACTGGATTTAGCTCTACACTTTCCTTTGACCATTCTAACACATTAATAAATTTTGATCTAAACCATATTTGGAGAACCATTGCTCAGGTTAGCTGCCTTACTGATTTATGCTTTAATAGTCATATTTTGGTAGGTTTGCAGTTGCTCTATAATCTAATTTTGAATTGTGAATTCAATGGTGCTAACCAAAACGTTCAAAGCCTGGAATGTTGTTTCATAATCTAATCATCTCCCCATCTCTGACTAGTCTGTTATGTTTCTTGGTCATCAAGATGTCGTTTACTCAACAATGATCTATAACAAATCTCTGGGGCCTTCACAGAATACCTGGATTTACAGTGAGTTTAAACTGCACACAGGTTGACCATTTACTAATTAGGCAACTTCCGAAGGTGTTTAATGGAATTGGATTTTATTTAGGGGCATCAGAGTAAAGGGCGCTGACACAACACAAATAAATACAACATTGAAAACCACTTCATACTTATGTGCTGCTTAGTGTTGATCCACAACATAAAATCTCAATAAAGCCACTGATGTTCATGGTTGTAATCTGAGAAAGTGGGAAAAAGTTAAAGTGATATGAATACTTTTACAAAGCACTGTACATGTCTTCCATATTCCAATTTTGCAATATCACTCCTGGAACGGAGAGTTCCAGGAGAATCTCCGTTAAGACCATACCTGACTGAATCTAGTTTTAAAGCAGGGAGCAAAGCTTTCTGTGTCCTTTGGAAAAGCACACTGAGCATTGAATCGAGGTCATGCAGCAATTGACAGTTGACTGCATAATTTATGTTAAGTTGGAAATCTCTGGTGTCAGACACAATTCATGCATATAGCACGGCTCATGCTGACTGACAATCAGACAAAGGTAATAGACTGTAATAATGTAATCCATACAACAATGACCTGTTTGTCATTCAACCGCTTTTAATGGAGGCATGAGAGAACCAGCTCCAGTAAATGGTCCAATTGGGCATATAGAATAAAAGAAAACACCACTTTTAACCCCCTCCGACCAACCCCCACTATCCACTTTTGAGTGTTTAAGAGGGTAGAGAGGTTTTCCCCACGCTAAAGGAGTCATTCCAGCAAGAGTATGGTTAAGGAGGAAAGTGACACAGAATGCTGTAAAGCAAGCAAAGCAGAAAATTTATGCCTGATTGAGTATTCTCTGATTTTTACTTATGTGTAGATTTGTCTTAGTTACATTACTACTGGTAATATGATGCTGGCAGTGGGCATAATAAATACAGCCCATTGTATGAATATTAGGGAAGGAAAACTTTTTATTTACAGTCATATTTTGGTTAATAAGTTAAGCATTGTGCAATGACCTAACTCATCCCCTCTGTGACGTTAGTCAGAGATCAAATGTGACAAGAAATAATCACTATCATATCTGCAAAATAAGACAAACAGAATCAGCTTAAAATATCAGCAATAGAGCTCTCCAAGTTCTAAATATCGGCATCTGTTTTAATTTCTTTGCAAGTTACTTCAATAATTTTACAAAATCCTTCAGCCGTCATTTGTTAAACTCATACCTAGGTTCATGTTTTGTTACTTACAGGATCAAAAATCTACATTACCACAATTGAAGCACACTTCCTGATTTAAAAGCTTTAAAAGCTGCTGAGTGCCCACTGCTGGAGCACTGACACTTCACTAAGCAGCTACGTTTCACACTTCAGCGAAGTTAATTTGCCGTATCTACCCAATAGCTCAGGGTCTCCGAGGAAATGTAGTGAACCAGGGGTGAAAACCCAGGGGGACGCTGGGTTCAGGGTGCTGTTTGTTGTCTGAATGTACCTAAACTGAACTGCACGCAGTTCTCTCCATCTCTGTTTTATCCTTACCAATTCTGCTTTTAATGCGCAAACGTCTGTGTGTGTGCGTGCGCGCGCGGACGTTAGCACATACAGACGTGTGCGCATGTTTCTATTGTGCCCGTCTTGTGTGCGTTTGCCGGTGTGTGAGAGGCGCTCCCCGTCGTGTCGGCCGCGCCACTATGCCATCTGGAGAGGAAATCGAGTGTGAAGTACAGTATAGTTTGGGACCAAGCTCCGTGGCAGCGGCTCAGCAGTTAGTTCATTAGTTCCAAACTTCCAGGGATTAGGAGAGACTCTCTGCGGCAGGGAGGCAGGGGGGAGTCATCGAGGATGGAGGGACCCATGTGGGGAAAGGAGAAGGGGAAAGAGGAACACCAGGAGGAATATTGGACCAAAGGGCACTACGAGACAGAGAGGGAACATAGGGGGAGGGAGAGATAAACAATTGTAACCCTAAGGACACTAAAGAGGGGGAGACAGGCAATATAGAGAACAAGACGGCAAGGGAGAGAGGAGGAGAGAGGACAGGTGTAGCCGTCAGTTCCGCTCCAGGGTTTTAACCTGCCCTCCTTATTCCTCCACCCCACTGATCATACAGATATGATGATATGTGTAAAAGTGTTAGAGCAGTCAGCCTTGTCTTCCCCTGTCTTCCTTTCCTCCTCCCCATCAGGTCCACAGTGACAGTTAGCAAACTCCGGCTGCTACCCTTTACTCTCTTGTCTTACCACTCTACCCTCTTAAACACTCATTATTTCAGCCAATGTGAAGTGCAGACATTTCATGAGTCAAAGTGGCAATTACCACACACAGTTCCAGATTTCAACTTCCAATAGAGTGGGGGTGGGCTGATCATGTACGTTTTTTGTTTAAATTCATAAACTCCCTTTTCAGGTGAAGGTGACGAGTAATGAACAGAATACATTAGTGGACGTATAATAAAACAGTGGTGGTCAGGAGCAGCAGCCCTATTTAAAGCGCATCCATGCATACGCAGTGACTAAGTTCACACTTCACCCAACCCATTGTGGCCTTCATCTAAACACTGCTTCAAGATGACATTTAAAAAGCCAAGCCTGTGCTTTGCTCCCATTAGACATGCATTACGAGACTTTGAGTCATTGTTGAGGGCCTTGCGAGCCTTGCCGAACCCACAGAGCAGACTGTGTGGTTGTCATGGTGAATATAATCGCAACGAGGCTAGACACTGTAGACACTGTCAGCGCGAACACACACACACAGCAACGTAGACTGTAATAGCTAGAACGCCCATTCATTTACCGATCAGTGGGATCCATTGGCTTAATAAAAGATGTTATGAGGTATGTTTGGAAAGCTTCCAGCAAAATATGTCAGCACAGATAAGGTGAAAGTGTATTTAGCAACATCTGATCTTTGTAAAAAGTATGCTTTGCATTAAATTTGGTGAGTAATTGTCAACAGAATTGACCAAAGACACCCATTCAATCCAATTAAGGAGCAAAATGTGCCAAAACTTGTTAGACTTTAAAAAGTCTAGAGAGGAGGGACTGAGGACATTATTTTTTTTTCTGTTTTTAGGTAGAAAAACAGATAGATATCTAAGAAAATGTTGCAAACTTTAGTGGTGCACCATGCTTTCATTTTATAAACTCCAAAGAAGTCAGACCGCAGTTGACGTCAAATTTAAGGCGTGTTTCCATCATGCTTTTCTGAACATTTATCCTCAAAATTTTAATTGGCCCAAGACCTCAACCTGACATATGAGAAAAGTGAAAAAAAAGTATCTCCCTGGAAAAAAACAGAGCTGTCATTTCCAACAATAAAAGTACCACATGATTCCAAACATCTGAATATGTTCTATAAGCACTGCAGGTGACGTTTATTATGTCATAATCCATTTAGAGAGATCAGAAAAGTGAATTTTAAATTGCTTAACTATTTTAAAAGACAATGAATAAGGTTGATTTCTATTCATTTAAATTAAACAATTATACATTTTTTAGGTGTTCCAGTCACAAAATGTGATATTTGCCTTTTACATAGTTAAATGAAAAAGTGTTTAAAACGTGAACATTTAAATATGGCTAAAAACTAAATGTTTCATGACTATCAAAATTAAGGAAATCTGTAAAATGGCTGCAGTTTACTGCCTATAAATCCTCTGCAAAAATCCTAGGAAATAGGAAAGATAAATGTCTTGAAATTCAAATCACTGACATCCAAAACCAATATGATGCCCAAATAAGGTACTGATTTTAGAAGAAAAGCTATAAACCAACAACTATTGACATCTAATTCTTCCAGGAAAAAAAGGATGTCAATACCGTGAAGGTGTTGGAAGAAAGGCAGTGGGGAAGGCAAATTTATTTATGGAGCAAATTACAGCACAACAAAGAAAACATACTGTAGCCTAGAAGCATTCCACACTGAGCTGAAAGCTAACACGGTGAATAGCAATGTGGTGGAAAACCTGTGCTGTGCTGATGTTTAAAAATGAGAAAAGGAGGAAGTAATGGGATTATTGGGTAGAAAAACCACTGATGTAGAATGCAATTTTCCTGAAGTTAGTGTTGGTATTTTGATGTGCATTACTCAGAGGGCTGCATGTGGAAGACAGAGTGGTAAACCTGCTGAGGAACATTATTTTCTATCTTAAAAGGAATGGTTCTACCCTGTTGCTAATGCATTTTTGTCTTCAATTGCAACAGCACACGTCAGGGTGACAAGTGCAACCCACCAGCTAATCGCTGACATAAAAAAAAAAAAAAAAAGGCTTTTCAGAAAAATCATTCACGTCTTATTCAAAATATATAATAATTCCCACCAAATCCAGTCAGAAATACAGTGATTGGCCAGTGTGGGCTAGTGTGTGAAATATGTAGGTTGGAGCTGAGCAGTTTTGGCAGGAGTCCAGCCTCAGACTTTTTCCACTAGCCTGCATGGCGCCTTCTGTGCTGCATTCTTCTCCACGTTTCCCCCTTCAACACATTATAAAGACAGAAGCTCTGAGATCCACCAGCGCAGGGTCACAGTTTCTGGCCTGTCAGTCACACAGGCCATCAGCTTATTGTCTTTGTCTACTACAGGAACAGCCTCCAGCCATATCAATCATCTTTATTATCATGACTTAAAAACCTTTGTTGTTTAACTTTTTGCCTGGGCTGCCTCTTTATCCTGCGCTCCAATCACGATTTCATGGGCAGTTCAGCCGGGCCAATGGGGAGGTTGAGTGGGCAGGAGGAGAATGCTTTTAACCTGCTGCATCTGGCGCTTTCCCACTGCTCACCCAGTGGGACGTGGTCACCTTGCTTTAAAAGGCTGATAGGGGGGCACCCGGGGCTTTTCTGCAACCACAATAGGGTGAAATGTGCTCGTTTTAAACATCTCACTTAGGTAGTTTTCCTTTTCAGTGATTAGGAGCAAGCACCTGTCTGGCGGAGGGAGGTGGAATTAAAATCAGCCAAGATCACAAAATCAAGCATGTGTTTGTGTGTTCCCTGCTATCCCGTTTATAGCAAGCTGATTTTCATTTATGCGACGCACAATAGGTGCTTTTTTTTCTTCTTCTTTCTTTTTTTTGTACCTTTTTGGTGAGGGCCACGCCATCCTCACAGTCCAGAACGGCGCAGTCAACATCCAGCAAGGCCAGTTTCTTCAATTTGCGTTCATCATTGCCAGGGCAGTAGAGAACTGCCCTACGGGGGATGTAGCGCAGCGAGGAGCCAGGAGACTGATGGTGATGACAGCATGCTTGGGTATACAACTGCCAGACTGCAGGCGGGAGCCAGCCGTTCTTCCTGTCAGCACAGATATATACAAATATAAGTGCACACCGGCACAGGGACATGGACATACCTTTGTGAATGTGGCACATTTAAACAAAAATCAAAGCATGAACTTTTTTTCTCTTTTGCATTTCATTATGTTAGAACCACAAACTTCAGTATATACTAGTGGAATTTAACGTGACAGCTCAAAATAATGTATTACATCATTGAGAATTGAAAATAAAATAACAAAACTGTGGTTTGCATTTGTAATTATCCCCTTCGTCCTTACCCTGATACCCCTTAATAAAATTCAGGGTTGCCGTAACAAGTCACTTAATTTTTAAACTAATTAAATTACAGTATAAAATACAGTCGTTCTGTGAAGGCTGTAGAAAATTCCTTAGAGAACATTAGTAAACAAATGACATTGGGAAGACTAAGGAATACAACAGACAGGTCAGGGAAAATGTTGAAGAGAAGTTTAAAACAGGCTCATGTTTTCAAACAACGTCCAAAGCTCTGAGCATGTTACAAAGCTCTGTTCAATCCAACATCGGAGCATGGAAACAGCATATCTACAAACCAAACAAGATATGACTGTCCACATAAACTAAAAGACCAGGCATGGAACATTATTCAGAGAAACTGCCAAGAAGTGCATGGTAACATTGGAGGAGCTGCAGGGATCCACACCTCAAGTGAGACAATCTGCTGAAGTACAGATAGTCCTCGACTCCACAAATCTGGCCTTTATGATGCTGTTCCTTACAGAGGCAGGGAAGCTGGTGAGAGTTGTTGGGAAAATGGATGGAACCTGCTAAAGTCTAAAAGCTGGGGAAGACGTTTAGCTTCCTTTGTTGCAGTGACCCTGCACTGCAACAACCACAGATACTAGGGAATTATTTAGATTGCAAATGTCAAACTGTAATCCTAGAGGGTCAGTGACCTGCGACTTTTAGATGTGTTGCAGCTTCAACACACCTGGATCACAAACTTTACTCACTACCAGAATTCTGTAGAACTTAATTGTATGTTGAGGAGCTGACTTAGCAAAGCGTGGTAGATTTACCAAGTCAAATTGCAAATCTAAATCAATCTGCGTAACTGCAGAAAGTGTCCTATAGACACTTTACATCCAGTCTGACTAAGCTTAAGCTACTTTGGAAAGAAAAGTTTCTTCTGTACATCTACAAAGCTGGTAGGGACATAAACCAACATACTTGCAGATAGGTCCTGCAAGTACCTATCTGGGTAAGTGCTCCTTAAGGTGCACTTAAGGAGCTGAATACAAATGCACACTGCATACACTTTTATTAAACCATCTATGTTTGTTTTTGTCCACGTTAGAGGTATGTAGTATAACTTTATGTTAATGTTGTTCTGGCTTTACCTCAGCCATATGGAGAACAAAGTATTAAACTGCACCTATACCACATAGAAACTGGTAAAGATCTCTCAAAAATCCCCAGGAATAGCCCAATTGCATCATGATCTCTAAGGAAAGACGAGTTTTCACACAGCTGGTGATAGGTATAAAACCAAACACAGAGCACTGTTCTGTCTCTTTTGCAGCTATGTTGCTGCACAGGAGGGACCTCCGGACCTGAACGCCTTGATCTCGCTGGACGAGTAACAGACTGAATCTTTGAAGACTAACCTTAGATTCAAAGTAAAGCACGACCTGCTTATTTTGTGCATCAGGACAGCCGTGCCTGAACCTGGCTCCAGCTGGAAGACAATCTAAGCATAGATTCTCCAAGAAGAGTCAGGTGTCTCTGACTATGTCAACAAAGCCGGTTTCCCCACTGCCTGAGAGAAGGTGACACAAGAACAGCAGCACTGTGTGTGGAATGTGAGCAAAGCGCCCCTAAGCAACCGCTTACTGTTATGTAGAACCAGTAAGTGATTGCGTTTGGTTCAGAGGTAATTAGATTAGGGAAAAACAAGGTAATTATTGTGCATTTCACTGTGTTTTGCTGTGTTTTACATTTTTCCAACAAGAGCAAGCCCCAGAGCTGCTAACTCGAGGCCATCAATGCTACAGGCTGAAAGTACTTCAGTACTTGTAGTCTGGCACTGTGAGCTTATTCCTTTGTGTCTGTGTTTTGTCTTCCTGTTCCCTTAGTAACTCGTATGAATACGAGTTACTCGTATGAATACGAGTTACTCGTATGAATACGAATACAATTCAAAAACTCGTATGAATACGAGTTACTACAAATTAGATATGGGTGTCATCTGTCATGGTTGTCATTTGGCCCACTTGCTAATGCTATTGCTCTGCAATGGCCAAATTCGAGACATGACATTACTAAACCTTCCATCCGCCCACAACTTTGCAAATCCATGCACAACTTTTGGTGCCATCCTGATAGTCCATAGTTACCTTCCACCCATCAACATGATGGCAGATAAATACAACATTAAGATTGTAAAAAGTTTTATTATTTTCTTGATAAAAACTGGTTTGTTTCCAAGAGAATTTGTTTGTGTATGTTTCTTTCTGTAGGGAATGCCAGTGTGCAGATGCAGTCCTTATCTTTAGTTCGATAGTACCATCTCACCAAGCAGGTATTCATAGAGCAATAAGCGACACATACAGAACAGTGCAAAAACACAGCCATACTCACCGCTTTGTCTACAATTAATCCAGATCTATAACAATAGTCTTGATAAAAAAAACAATGCCTGTAATCATCAAATACACCTAATTACAGCGGTAAACACCATCTCTGCCAATAATTCTCTCTGGATATAAGAAGGGAAGACAGTATGCTTTATCTGAGCTGGGCAGAAGAAAAGCAAGAACAAAAAGGGATATTTGTTAAATAAGGGTGCTGAATTATTCTCTTTTATTTGTCTTTTGCTCTCCAACGGAGCTTAAGTGACTTCAATAGCTTACTAATCCTGTCAACTATGCTTCCCTGTGCCCCCCAGCTCCAATAAAGTTTAATCTACACAGAGATGTTGCAGTTTGAGCAGGTAGTTAGAACCAATTCAAAAGGTTTCAAACACTTCAGTGCTTCTAGGCATAAACCCTACAAACCAGAAGCCTGGGAGAAAGTAACAAAGATGAGACAAATAGACTTTGGCCAAAACCATGAGAACTATTGGACACATAAATCGCTATAAATACAATTCTTTAAAATAGGTAAAATGAGTATGAAAGACACATTTATTTTTCATACTAGACATCAGTAACAGCCCAAAGAAACAAAGGATTTGAGGAAAACACTTAAAAAATGAAGTGATAGATAAAAAAAACAATCCACAGGGAGTATCTGAAATAACATATCTGAAATGTTATTCAAAACGTCATAAGAAAGTCAAGAAACCATCTGAAATCTGTCAATATAAAGCATTCCTGCTGCTATGTACACATTAATATCAGCAGGTTTAATATTAAAACATGGATTATAAAAGGGTTTGTCATAATCAAAATATTACATTAAGCGGTACAATAAATAAAAGCAAAGAGACTTTCTCAAGGCAAAGTCTTACTATTGCAAATTGGAGAAATCATTTGGAAAATGGAAAAAAAAACACAATTTTACCCTGAACTAGTCACCACAATATTATTTTAATCTATAAAAAAAGAGACTAAGCAAAAACAGAGTTCAAGACAGAAGTTCGTGCTTTCTAAAGACAATGTGTGAGGGAGGTAATTCAACACAATTTTGACTTGTATACCAACTGCTGGCCAGCTATTTTATCTCTCCAATGATCCTATCAGAAGTGTGAATGGAAACTGATAAAAAGTCCCAGAAGGTACGCAGCTCTTCTCTCCAGTAGGTAAGTAGAGTGAGGGAGACCCTAGGACTCTTGGTTCAGGGGTGTTTTATCTTATTTGCTTCCTTCTTTTTTTCCCCTCCTTTTACCACCACAAGTTATCATACCATGGGGCTGTATCGCAGCTGTAAAGCGGTTAGACTCAGCCACAGTGACAATGTTTACTACTCTAAGATCAGAGGTAGTTGTGTAGTTAGTGGGGTTATATATTGCTCAAAGGAGCTGGCTCTTATTAACACAGAGACCACAGCAGACATAGCGCCACAAAAGAAAATAGAGGAGGATACAGGTCCGAATTCAGGAAGAAGGGGCCGAGTCATGTATTTGACTTCCTAAGGTTAGTTTAAAACCTAACTCATATGTGTTATATTTGGTTCTAATACCACATCACTATAAATAATCTTCTTGCTTTTTTATAGTATGACAGTTCTGCCCATTGGGTCAGCAGCACTTTGCAAGCATTTTTGTGTGCATTTCTCTCCAGCAAAGGACAACCGTTCCCCAGGTAACAACCAAGCAATTGATCTTCAATACAACAGAAAAGGTGTCAGATGATCTGACACTCTTGTTTCAACATCTCGGTACAGCCTGAGTGTATTACATACACCTTGAACACACATACTTGGACCTGGAGCTTTTTCTTATTCATTAGGTTGGTGATTTTTGTGCCAGTTTATTATATCAACCTTCTTACCTTTGAAAATACTTGCCATTTTAATCCTGACTTGTAAAATTTTAATATTTTTAGTAGCTCAAAAAATGTTATGTCATTTTGAAAGTCTGAAGTTGAGAGTATTGGCCGCATTAGTTACTTCAGAAATAACTCACAATAGACTGACAATACATTTCCAACTGGCCAAAACCTGTACGAACGACCCTGGCTTAATAAAAGCAAACAAGAAATTAGGCTATTCTTACTTTAGATCCTGCAAAGCCATAAGTAAAATGAGAAATGTTCAAGTTCCTTCACAGACCGAGTGGCTTTGTATCTGTTTGACTAAGCACAGGTATGGTGATTAAGACCAACAAAAATGTAAAATGCCTTTTATCTACTCTGGCGATGAAAGGTCCCAGCCTTCTTAACCCAAAAAGTTAGGTTTCTCAAGGGTTGAACAGTTCCAAAATCACTAAAATATACCATCACACAGTTCCTACATTCCAAGTGCATTTAACGAGATGCCCTTCAAAGTGTTTCAGTGACCGGAGCTTTCCCTAAAAGTAGAGGAACACTCACCTCCTTCCCTTTGTTGAAAGAAATTACTAAAAGAAGGCCTCTTAAATTTTCCCTCACCTATGATAAATTCAGATTTTGTTTGGAAATATTTTAAATCATTAAAACGGTTGTGATATCGGAGATAAAGGAGTGCCATACACTGCTCTTATTAAAGTAACACCGCACCCTGTAAGTTACAAGTAACATATCTGCTGCACAATTAACTGGAAAAATGGTGGAATTAATGAATGAAGGAGGGATGGAAGAAGGAAGGTAGGACAGCACAAAAGAAGGAACAAGAAATGAAAGAAAGGAATGAATGATGCAAGAAAGGATGGATACAATAAGGGAAGGATGAAAGCAATGAAGGAAAGAAGAATGGAGGGAAGGAAGCATGCAACCAAATTGGAAAACCAGATGGGAGGATGGAAGGCACAAACTGAGGATAAAAAATAATGGATATTTTTTTATGCTGTATGTTTAATCTTTCTTTTCCAGAACTGAAAAAAAGTATTTGAATCAAATTCCAATCTTTTCCGGACAGTATGGGAACTTTGATCACAGAATGTCTGGTACCATCTCATCCCACATCCAGCTGCTAACCATTGACTTTGGCCTTTTGCAACTATTGGACAAAAGTTTGTTGACTGTTTCAGGGTGTTTCCTGAGAAGCTTAAAATGCTTCTACTGTAGTTATGAATTGAGGGAGTTCAGCTTCAACCCGGCACTTAAAATGCATAAACTAGAATCTTCCTGGAATAATCTTAAAATATGCTGAGCCGGATAGTCAACCTTCATAATTACTGTGTCTAACTTTAAACAGGTCACACTGTAAAGATCCCTGCCACTGATTAGTATCAGTGGCAGGGATCTAATAAATATTGCTTTACAGACAGTTTGTAGTAATTGCTTCATTGTAATGACCCGAAGAACACTACTTCTTGCAACTCTCCTGGATTCCACGTGGCAGCATAATCGCCTAATTCAGGTGCTAATATTCATCCTACTACATGAATTACTGCAGATAACAAGAGGCCCACTCGAAAACACACTCTGAAGACAGCCTCCCTCTCAATATGTAGATTTCCACAATTATCTCCAGCTTGGCGGCGCGGACAGAAGCTGTGTCTAAAATGCACAAAATTAAAGATCTGCGTTTCCACCCCACAATAATAAGGCACTTCTTAATGCTTGTACCCCGTTTGGTGGTCTGCAGTGCTTAAGAATCCAGATTAAATTTGGTGAAAGAATAAAAGATGAATAAAGAACAGGGAGGAAATCGATGTTTCTGAAGTACCAACCAGCCCTCTTCCCCCCTTTCACCAAAAGCTGTCAGCAGGGAGGAAATAAAATGGTCAAGAAATCATCAATATTTACCAAGCTACACGTCTACCTGCCTGTCTGACACTTGGCTTTTTAAAGAAAAAGAAAGCTGAAGCATTCCCTCGCATCTGCTCAACCTCCCAGCATGATGCTGCAATGTGTCTTTTCCTGAATTCCCCCCCTCACCCCCTCCCTCTCACTGCTTCAGAACTAGAAACACAAGTGATGGTACGGAAATGTTGAAAAATTAACCAGAGACATCCAAGACAGGTCAGAGGACAGAATCAAACACTTCTTTTCTACTTTTTTTGCCCCCTGCTTCCTTTGCTTGCCCTCCAGCATGTTGGAAGCTCAGGATGAGCAATCTATTCCCCTCCAGATTAGAACAGCTGGGGGCTGTAGTGTTTACAGCGGCCAGGCTCTCGTTTACAAAAGAAGGAGCAGGGGAGACAATAGCATTCTGGATATGTTACACTTTTATTAATGTACTGCTAGTCCTGCATCTTTAGACAAAAAAAAACACCTCTCCTTTTGAGCATATCAATACATCTGAGCAGCTCAGTATTAATAGATGATGTTTACATGTGTTACTGTTAAGCATGAGTCGGTATGAGACTATTTAAACAAAGATTTTAAAACAATTAAAATGTTTTAGCAATGCACAAACAGATTAGTTTGTCTCTCTTGTCAGCAAGGGAAAAGTGTAGCAAGCTAAACCAGCAGTGCACAGCAACAGGTGTGGGAGGGGTGGCGGTATGCTTGTCAATGCTCCATACATTCAGAGACAACTCTGGTCACTAAAGAACTAAATATATTTTCTCAAGGTGTTATCAGAGTATTACTATGGAAGGCCTGATCACTGGCTGAATTCAATAACTGAAAAAACATATTTGATATCGCCTTTACTTATGGTAGTCACAGCAACTGAATCACAAAATATTACAGCTTACACAATGTAATGTTACTATATATTTTAGAATAAAAAATGTACAGGTTCTTGCATTTCAATGTTTAGTCTGATAGTGTTTATCCAAGCTGTAATCCAACAGGTGTGAGAGGGGGACACCATTCTGTTGTCTACAGAGAGAAACTTTACCTTTGACTTCAGGAAAGACACAAAACAACAATAAAAAACTTAGTAGGGCTCCATGATATTAGGAAGCTTAATAGCAATATTTTTCACCTCAACACTTCATGTAACCCTTACCATCTCGGCCACTATCATCTGTGATTTTTTTTAGTATCAGGGACATTGGTAGTAAAACATGTAAAACATTTACAAAATAAAAGTAGCATATTTGGACTTGCAGGTTGAATTAATCCGAAATGTATTTCTGGTTTCAAAGTTTTATGTTGACCACGGCAGACAAGTCGGGAAAAGGCAGAGCCACAACTGTGGCCAAGGGGTCTTAAAAGGCCTACATCTGCAATAAAAGGTTATTGGTTTTTAAACCATAACTCTTTAAATCTGAGGTATACATTGATCCCGATAACTGGCCCCCTGCCTGATTTATAACATCATAAAAATGGTCCTGGAAGCTTCATGTATCCGGCTTCAACCCAAGACTGTGGCTCTTTTCCTTCAGCTCCAATTTTCTTTCTAGTTGCTCAGATCACACCAATAGTTCTGTGTTGTTCTCAGCTAGTTAAATCTAGCAACAATAGTCCTCACAATCAACTAAACCCTTTCCTTATCCTCTCATCCATGTCCTCTCACCCCTTTCCAGTCTCATTAGTTCAGGTTTTAGGCCTTAATCTACACAATGAGGTTGAAGTCATGGCAGTTATCTTCACCAGCCAATGCCTGTCTACCTGTAATCCCTCCCAAAATCCCAGGAGTTTTCCCAGCTCACAAATTGGCATACAATGCTTTTATGCAAGGTCTCTATTGAAGAAACCTTTTCTCTCATCTTTTTTTCTTTCCTTTGCATGAAATCAGCTAACCTCACTTCTTGCTTAGAAGAATAAATCTTAATCTACCTCACACACAGGATAAGAAAAAGTCAGTGCAAAAGACTAAAAGTGCAACTTTGTGGTTTTTATGACTATAGGTAAAGTTAATTAGTTGTTGTAAAATAATAAAATCAATCATAATTCATCACCAAATATGTGGAGAATACTAATCCATAGCTAACGTTTAAAAAGAAAAACAGAATGAATTCATCATTAAAAGTTAATAAAGAGGGGGCTTTGAAAGGTCAAACCAGCCACTCTATTCCAAGAGGGCATAAGGGGGTTAGCTTTCAACTTAGCATTTTTATTGACTCTGGCAAAACAAAATGAGCAGACTCTGAAGAATTGTGCACTCTGCATTGGTCATTTAGGCCCTCAGAGCCCATTGTAGTTGTTTGAAATGAATGAAAGGAAACCCCACTGGTGGAAATGCAGTGGAACAGTCCCACAACAGACCACAACTGTTCCCTTATGCATGAAAGGCAGGGACATAAAAGACAAGATGGACTTCTGAGGTAGGGCCAAAAACAAAGGCAACAAAAGTGCTGATCACGAGGGGATGACACGACTTGTCTCGGCAGAAGGAGCAAGGAGAAAAGGGGCATGGGACAATAGCACTGCCGGCCAAATGACATGTTGAAGAAATGAAAAATCTACACAAGAAGCGTCTTCTCAATTCACTAAACCCACAAGAGCTGAGTGATTGTGGGCTGGATCTCGGTCAAACCGAGGAGCGGGTGGGCAAAAAGCAGCCCACAGCTTTTCTCTGTCTAACTTTTCTTAAAAAAATCTTTTGCCATTTTGGCAAACAACTTGGCAAGAGCAGAGATGGGCTGGGGTGATGCTTTTAGTCTGCTCACACCAAACCAAACCCAAACCAAGACTAATCAAAGGACGATGGGTTCCGCTCCCGCAGCTTCCGTTTTGATTTGCTGGATGTCTGTGTGTTTGAGCCATTTCTGTTTGTGGCCTAAGTGCAATTATGCTTCTGCCCAAACTCCATGGAAACAGTCAGATGGACAAAAATGTTTCCTCTCACTCAAAGACCATTCTTGTTTTAGTGTCTCCGACTTGCTAATATTTAAGCCAGTATCTTACCAGTTTATTAAATACTTCACTGACCTCTGTAGCCATTTTCACCTTGATGATCTCTACATTGGGAAAAATGCCTAAAGATGGTCTGTCTTACCACCTACAAGACGATCTTCTCTATAGATTCCTTCAAAATGTCCTATGGAAGAGGTTAGCTCTGGTCCAGCAGTTGTCAAACCTGGTCCTCAGAACTCTCTGTCCTGCATGTTTTTGTGTTTCCTTGCTGTCACACACCTGACTTGGGTAATTACCGTAGTAGATTTCTGTAGCACCTGAAGAAAAGTTTTTTTTTAAATCTCAGTGCTGGAGCATAGATCCATGTATAACATGAAGGGCAGTGAGCTCTGAGCACCAGGATTGAGAACTATGGGTCTAATCAAAATAACGTCTTATTCCACTCAGGTGATGTCCCTAGGTGTAAAAATATAGCAAAGCAAGTTTGCTCAAAACAACCAATGGAAGAGTTCAAGCTTTCTCTGAAAGCTGTCAATACAACTCGGTTCTTCTTTGATTAATTACATTATTTTACTAATTTACTAACAATGAATAACAACTCACGGCGTACCAAGGCATTAGAGAGATCTCACTGAGTCAATAAAAGGAGCATTAAAAAAATTATAGAACTACCCATTTTTTTCTTATTGAATGTCTAACATGATGGGTCCTACGTTCATCCAATTCAATCTCTGATTGGCTGATCAGTTTATCATAATGTCTCCTATCCCAGAAACACATGCTGTCTTGGTACTTCAGACTCAACCTTAACTGGTTCAGAGGACTGAGCAACCTTTTTTTAAAAACCAGTTAGGATAAATGTTTTTATTTGCTTCATTACATTAGGCATTGTTTTTTAGAAAGTTCCACTAAGATTTATTTTTAATTTCCTCCTTACATGCCATGGATTCTTCATGGTATTTTAGAAGAAAAAATGTCTGTCATTAGCAAGTTATCTAGAGGAGTTTATCCTCATTATATTAAGAATCCTGTCACAGCATGATTCAGAGACTGAAACTCACCAGCCGTCCAGTGACCTGGGTCAGAACCTACAGCCAGCCTGCCTGAGGGAGACACCCAGCCAAATTTAAACAGCTTTTTGAGCACAGACTTTTCTGACAGCCTTGATCAGAGATATTCAGCTGGTGTAGCAGCTCGATCTCTGATCAAGCAGGACCAAATTCCCTGTCTTATTGTTGTGGTTCTGTTGCTGAAAACACACAGGTCAAGTCAGATTCCAAATTTTGGTCATCTCAAATCACCCTTTAGACCCCTTAAATTGGGGTCTAAAATTCTTTATTTAGGCTTACAAGTGACAGATAAGATCTTGTTAAATAAGCTTAATTCTTTTTAGATAATATTTTAAACAGTCGTCCCCTATTCTTAATTCAGGTCAGTAGTTTGTAATGTAGTAGAATAGCAGGTATTTTTATACATTTGTCGATATTGGGTTTTTTTGTATTAGTGAATATATATTGCAATATTTTGTTACTGCTAGAACAAAATATTTGGTGGCAACATGTTATTCTCTTTAGATATATTTATTTTGCTATGAAGTTAAATAATAAACTTCAGCACATAATTGTAATAACAAATGAAACAGAAAAGATCTCAACTTTAACTGAGAGAAAATTGCCATCTTTGTGCAAAGAAAGGTCATCTTAAGTTTTAAAATAAGTGACGATCACTTGTTGAGTCACAATCCTAAGAGGTCACTCTACAAGTGAGGGCCGTCCTCCGAAGCAGCCCGAGGCCTATCCCACAATTCTTCACATACCAATGGGCCCTTTCACTGGCCATCACCCAGGCTGATTAATGGATCGATGTGGGAATTGATTAGTGAAGAGGAGGTGGGAACAGTAACATAGGTCAAACGTCAATAATGTTGCACCGACAAAAGGTGGAAGACATAAAATGTACCAGTGATAGCCTGCAGCCAGACCTCTACCCATCAAAGTCCTGGTAGGGACAACATAAAGGCCCCAGTGCATTCTCCAGCCTACCCTGCCCTCCCTCCTCTCTGCTTCTTTTCTCTTGGTAATGCTGTGTGTTAAAGTGGCAGGAACCATTCTGGGAGCTGCTTGTCAACTCACCTTCATAAAACAAGCCGTAAAGCAGCAAATAACAGGCTTATATGGCTTCATTACGCCGGCTACGCAGGATCGCAGCCCTGGGCAGAGGGGTGAGGGGTTTGTGCCGGTAGTGGAGGGGCAGGGGAAATGTTGGCAGAACAGCATTTTTCTCACGGAAATTTGTTGTTCCCAAGCTAACACATGCATACTAACAATACCAACACACTTGACCCCTTCAACTTTGCATTAACTAACAGATATAGCAGAAAGGAAAAGGTGATTGAATAGTTGTCAAAACATCCTAACGCATCATCCAACTTCTTTCTATTCATGCATTATTTTTAGTTATTGCAGCAGCTTTCTATTTCTTCCAACTCTTCCAGAAGGTTCTGTTGGCTCTGTGTTCAGCTCAGCATCTTTCATGGACACAGTTAATGATGAAACTATTACTGTTTCCAACTCTGCGTATTCTTTGTTTTTCTCGTCAATAAAAAGTACTCCTGGTTTAGTGCTGTCTCTTCCATTACAATGAATGAATGTGAATTCAAATTAGATGGATCTGGATTCTATATAATTGAATAAGAATTGCTTGTGCATGTCTTGTAAAGTGTTGCGGAGAGAGATTTGCTGTGAAGTGGTGCTATACAAACAGATTAAATGAATTTATTGAGTAAAATGACAACAATAGTCTTCTGGCAAACATTACTTATAGCCTTGAATAAGAAGTGATATTGTAGCTTGAACACAGGGAATGAGAAAGATAGCGCATACATATCTGACAGCAAACTGTTTGCCATAAACAGGGGTTAGATATGAGAGAAATGTTTATTTATTTCATGCAAATATGTTCAGCTTGTTTCACAACCTGACAGCAGGGGTTCAAACATGGTCAATACTTCAGGTTTTATCTCCAAAACAAATATCTTTGCTTATTTTTTTTTTGTTAGTCTGTCTGGTCAACCAATGGGTGCATTAGCAAATGTGCACTTATCTGTCTACCATGAATTTAGAGTAGCAGTCAATTCATTCCCCTTGAGTAAAAACTCAACTTTTGTTTTCAAAGGACTTGCTTGGTATAAAATTAATCTTATTTTGTTCTGCTTCAGATGTTTTATCTTTTTTTTTTACATATAAAGTGTAACCATTATTCTACATATAAATGATGAGAAGTCTGTTGTAGTTTAAAGCTTCAACAAAAACTATAAATAGCCTGCTTATATTTGCAAGTCAAATATGCAGCACGGAGGGCTAACGGAACATCTGGTGAGCAAGCTTACACTATAGATTCACAAAGGTAAATCTCCCTATGTGTGCTTATCTGTCATGTGTGCAGTCCCAGTCGTGTTGCGATTGGCTGCGTGTCGGTTGCTGTAAGGCAGCAGCACAAGCACAATCACTGTGATCAGTGTTTAGTTAATTACCACCTCAATCAGCATTAGCACTCTCTAACCTGGGGGTGAAGAGGTGGGGGGGAACTGCGCACTCCTTTCGAACGCTGTGACACTTGTTCTCTGAGGGGAGGACTTCAGTGTATTACAGTGCACTGGAGAAAAGAGGCAGATGAGAGGTGGGAAGCGCACTGCACAACTCATGTCACCGATTCTGTGTCAGGGGGAGACGGAAAGAGACAGGGAGTCGGAGAGGATTGATTGGTGTTTACTTTTAAGCAGCCTCTCAAACAATGGGCAAACCAAAGAAACCAGCATGCACTGGACCATCTCCCCCTGACGCGCTCTCACGGATCAACAAATTCATCCCCCCAACAAGATACAGACTGTTATCGTGTGTGTCACATGATCACACACCGGTCATATGGCCTAATGGAGCCTAGCTGGATGCAAACTCCAGAGCAAAAAAAAAACATACACACATAAGGTTGGCAAGGCTTCAATGTTAAAACAGTAACACATATGGACAAGCACAATATAATCATTACACACATTTGGCACAGGGACAAACAGACTCAAATGTGTCGCCATCAAACCATATGGACGCACATATCCTAGGCTAATCTTAACAAACACTGCGACGCAGACGCATATTCACGCCTGCCCGCAGACACACATATCCGGACCGCTGAACAGAAATGCCATCTTGAGCCCCGTGGATCACCGGGGCCATCTGACACTGTGGTGCCTGAATGCATTACGACTGGCAAGGTGGCTCCACTTTCCATCTCCGTTAGAGCTGTTACATAATCCTCCTTGATATGACTGCATTAACAGCATTAGTTCTGCAGGTGAGAACACTTTGCACCGCTCATAAAATAGCTCTGCGTCAAATTGGCACAATGGATATGGTTGCTGTTAAAAAGAGTGGATATAAGGCAAATGTTGCTGCATCCTAAATGGTTAAAGTCTTCTGACTATATCCAATCCAAATTTGTTTTCAAGGAAGTCATTGAAATGAATAAGGCTTTAAATGACAGATAACGGCCACAATACAGAGATGTATTAACCGATTGGCTGAAGATCGGATCCTGTGCATTTTCCTCTCGATATGAAAAATTAGATTTTTTTTTTGCAACTCATTAAATGGACCAAAACTAAGAACTCCCACAATTTTTAGGCTATAAATGCATCAAACCACATCACTTCTTACTATACATTTTTTTAAGTACAGGATATATGATTTTATGTATAAATTGGGGTAGTATTTCAGTATCAAAGTAACTGCTGCATATTTTTGGCATATGTGGTACAGTCCACATATGCCAGGAAAAATTTAAAAAAATAAAAATCTGTATAGCTGAAAATCAGAATCAGCAGGTCAGAACTCAGAAAAGATTAGAAACTGGCATCATCCTGATAAACTTTGATTAGTGCATCTAGATTCTACAGAGGTTAAGTTGGTAGGTCAAAGTGTTAAGCATTTCTCTGACTTTGTGAAAAAGGAGAAGATTATTTGCTGCCATGGCAACATGACTAAAAACACTCACTTGCTGAATAAAATCCTGTTTAGTCCAGGATTTTATTCAGCAATGTTTATAGACACAACATCGACAGTGTCTCATACTTAGCTGGGATTATTTAAATATCTGGCTTTAGTGTGAATGGTACCATTTCTGGTCTTTTGCTCCGACTATTTTACACAAGCTCAAGCGCTGACTCAAACACTTCCTAATACTCCTTCCTCGGGCCCCGGGAAAAGATATCTGGCAGATGGGTGAACTGAAAAGTTCCACTAAGAAAACCTAAACATAATGAGGCCTTATCTAAGGTCTGGTAGAGTTTTGAATGTAGAAGAAAACAAAAAACGAACATCTGTGATATTTGTCGAGTTTTCACTCTTGTGGGGTATGAGTCGTGAACAAGCATAAGGGGGACAATTTTGGATCACATTCCATGTAATTAATAAACCAAAACCAAAACAGTCACACTCCAGCCTAAATCTACCTCAGACCTCACCATGTAAGTTACCTCTGCCCCCAAGTGGCTGAACATGATAACTACATGCATTTAACATATAAAATGTATTTAGATGTGAAAGTTCAAACGCTGTAACAGCTATTTACTACTGCATCTACTTTCAAATGCACCATTATGTTAAAGCATATCTTTGTACATTTTCAAAGTAACCAGAGAAAGTGTTTACAAATTAGGAGGAATCTTTAAGTGGTACAATAATATGCTTACATTTTGGATCAAGTTACAGCCAAAATGTATGTTTTAAAATAAAGAGGTTACCCCGTCTTTATTAAATGTTTTTAGCAAAACATGGCAATCAAAAAGCGCATTGATAAATCGCCATTCCTGCATGTCACTACTGAATAGGGGGGCACTTTAAAGAGGAATTTGAGGTAATAAAGCTGATGCTCCCTATAGTGTTATAATGACAGATGCTTCATTCTTTTAACCAACAGGGATGCCTTTTGCCCTCAACTTCTGCCCAGCCCCAAGCCTTTAATTAAGACTGGCTTAGGGCTGACTGATCCTGACACACCAGGAAGTTTCTTAAAAATCTGACTGCCAAAACCATGGAAGTATTATATAGGCCAGTACCCCCCATAGAAGCTTGCAGTCACTCTGCAAAGTCCACATAAAGGGGACTGTAAGCTGAAAGCCCCTCCAGTCAGTCTATGGGCCCCGGTATTAATAAGTTTGGCTTTGGCATTTTGCATTAACCCTTAACTGCAATATGTAGTTTTTAATTTTCCAATCTTTTGAATTCTTGGAAATTACTGTATGCTCTATAGTCCAGAGTTTATACATATGCTGGATGGTTAAGTAGTTGAGATTAAAATGAAATATTAATTACCTCATGCAAAGTCTGTTTAAATCTTTTATAGCAGTTTGTCCAAATCAGAACACCTCGTCATGAAATAAGCATCATATTTCCCACAGAAAAAGCAGTAATGCATGCAGGAAGCTGTAGTAGAACGGTGAGATTGTCAGAGTGTCTGAGTTCGGCAGGAGTTGCGCACCACATGGAGAGAATTCCTGTTCCATCTCTCTGCATAACACAGCCATGAAAGAGAAGAAGCTCGGTAAACAGTTTGCAGCTTTTTCATGGGCTGTAAAATTGCTCCAAATCAGAATTGTTTGACAAAATCAGTTTTTACAAATAAAATGCATACCACAATACAAATCATCCAGGGTTTTTTAAATGGTCTACAATAAAGCTGATGAAAGGTTATTTCACACTCCGAGATCTGACAAGAGAATTGATATTCTACAGCTGATTTCAGTGTTAGGCCAAAGAGACAGAAAGCTACGCAAAGCTGTCATCAGTGCTCATACTTGGCAAGCCGAAGCAATAACTTGTAACTTTCCACTTTCTAGACTTTGATTCAAACACCAGGCATTGTCACTGATCAATTTGAATTACCAATTTGTTTGTCCTGCATTTTAGAAATACATAGACCCCCAAATCCAGCTGATTTAGATGACAAGACAAAGGTTTTTGTCTTTGTTTTTGGTAAAACATATTTGGATGCTTTACTTTCTAAAATAACACAGTAGCTCACTTCCTGCATCAATTGAAACACTATACACACCCAAGAGATACTTCAAATCTACATTTGACTTTGGTGCGAAACAGAAAGGTTTATTTCACACGAGGCTGAAGAAGAAAAAAGTTTTTTTTAATTTTTAAACGTATTAACTTAATAAAAGATTCATAAATATGTTTAAAAACTGCAAACACTTTATCATAAACATTGCATGTGCCTGTCCTGTTCAACAGACACTGCAATTATTCTTCCTTGCAATTTGATCTACATTATAGTTAAATTACAGTTTTAAGCAAAACAAAAACCAATTACACACTAAATTCTCACACACAGACAATTACAGTTGTATTTATAGTGCCAAGTGATCGTCTAGGCCGGTGAAAGTTGCCATACACCAGTTTGATGGTGAAGCACAAGTGTCATTCAATCATAACATTAACAGTTGTAGAGTGTGAATAGATGAAACACTCAGAAACAAAAACACAAACCCAACCACGATGTGGAAAGTGACGGGGAAAATAGCAAGGCCCTGTGTTGCCCTATTGCTCCCATAAGGGTGTGGTGTAGGTGGGTTCCTTCCCTTACTGGGAGGATCATGGAAACTTAGCTCAAAGTCCTTTTTTTAATTTTGTTTGGCACCAACTCATGTTAGAAGCCCGAAATAATAGTTTTGAAGCTCTCTATGACATATGCAAACACACAAGAGTAAAGACAGAAGTTTACTTTCTGCCACATTTTTTTTGTCTTTATTACAGAAGGTGATCGACAAATTGTTCACAGAGATCGTTTCTACAAAAGAAACCTATAACAGGGAGATGAATTTGTTGCTGGTCAGTTCAGCTCAGATTTTTTTCAGTTTTGGACTTTTTGATATAGAGACACACAGGACAAACAATGCATGGACAGTCTCACACTTAAGGGAAAATTAGAGAGATTAATTAATCTAACAGTGATGATTTTGGACAGGAAGAAGCCGGAACTAATGGGCACTATTTTTTTCTTTTCCAAAGCTCAGTTATAAATGTTTTTTTAATGAAAGATTGATTCGTATGTGACAGTTTCAGACAAAAACTCCATTATGGACTTTAATGTTTATGACTAAAACTGTGTTAATCCTCACAGTTGAAACTTGTAACCTTTTCTGAACAGCTTTTTATCACTGTCACCCTTTTATGACCTTTGATGGCTGAGCCTTGGTAGCCTTTAACTTCTCAGAGTTGAGCAAGCTGCTGAGTCATGGACATGTGAGCCCAAAACACAGGGAACAATTAAACTAAAGTGGCTACAGTTAGTGGAGTCACCCTTTGTTTTGTATGTAGGTTATTGAGGATGTTTAGAAAAGAAGCAGTCCTCTGATTGTCTATTTAACCTGATCAGTTAGTGAAAATCCATGACTTTTGACTGACCAGTTACCTGAGTTTGTTTCTGAGGCTAAAAAAAATACTCAGAAACAAACCTGCAGGTGCAGGTCTCCTTCATATTAACCATGTTACTGCCTGCCAATGGCAGTGCAAACAACGGGTCCATTACTGGCTCACATGTAGCCAGCAGAGCAGACATCAGGTACAGGACGTCATTAAGAAGATTCCATTTGAAGTTCGTGAAATCTTTCCTGAACAGCACAGTATGGGTGTTGGCATATTGTTACTGGAAATGCCTGCTGATTGACATGGGGCATGATGAGTGTCGTGCTGCAGACTGTTTTGACTGGACTGAAGCCTAATGATCAACAAGTGACTGAAACTGTTGACGTGAGGATTTTTATAGATCTCACCGAGGCAGTGGGATTCACTATTATTCTTTCCCAAGATCCAAAGAAAAGTCAATCTGTACGCAAATACAGGAGGAAGGTAAGGTTTCTGTACGGTTTAGCAGGTGGCTGTAGGGTAGTCCCCTCTATCCACCTAAAACCCTCACTTCCCCCTTTGTAGTAAAGCTAAACTTCAAAAGAGTCTTATCACCATCACATTCCCTTGGAAAAGAACACAGAAATGGAGACCGGATGCAAAGGCTTACACTAGGTCAGGCTAACACAAGAAGTAAAGTGTAGAAATGCTTTGAATTTTAGCTTGTAAAGGGAAGAGGCTCCTGTACAGGCCTCCTGACCTTCCTACTCAACTTCCTTCCTGACAAGTGAAGGAATGCTGTGTCACATTTAATAAATTGGTAGGTGCATGCATTTTAAAGGTCTCTCAGAAGTCTAATTCAGTCAAGATAAGACTTCAAGACAGAGAAACCAAAGCAGTTTGGTGGAATAAAATTCATAAGCCTCAGTAGAAGTGGTGTTGTTAAGTCTTGTGAAGATAGAAATAAACTATGTGTGTGTCCAAGCACATGTGTATGTAGGATGATAATTACCAATTGCTTGGAAATGGCATAACTTTCAAAACATTGTTTGGCTGTAAAAATGTTCTACAACGCCTATAACTAGTTATTGAAGTATTATTAAAATTATCCATCCATTAATACTTTTTTCTTGTTTACTCAGAGAAACTCAGTCCCCTAATGATGCAGATTTATCTTGGAGTTTTTACCAAGACATCCTGAATAATGTGGAGAAGGGGGGTTCCAGAAACTACTGGCAATAAGAGTATGTTGCTTATGTGCAATTGTGTACTACAATATAGAAGATCAAGGGAAAATGTGGCGTTTTGATCTTTTCTTTTAAAATATCCTAGTAAGCGTCTCCCTGGCTCTTTATTCTCTTTTCTAAGGCCAATTTTGTCTTACACAAAGTCCCCTCTTTGACTGTGACTTTATCCTGTATTTTCCAATTATCACCTTTTAAAGGCCAGCTGGGTGCATACCAAACCATTGGGGGGCAATTCCATTTGCATTGCTCAAAGTCATGGCCAAGTACTTTCATGCTTAAGTTCATATCAGAAAATCTTAAAGGATAGTTGCAGCTGAAAGTCAAACTAGCTCAACAGCTTCAACCAAATAAACTGATAGGATACTGTTCTTTCTCTTAAAATGTGGTTCAAGAGGTTGAAGAACAAATTTGTCAATGCCGAGCTAACTTGGAGAATGGCTTGAAAGTAAAAATGTCTACATAAACCAGCATGAAATGCATGACGGCATTCTAATTTCACTTGGATCACTACAATTGTTATTGGATTTATGTTTACAACTTCATCTACATATTTTTTACTTCTCAATAAATTAGTTTTTTAAAAACACTAACTACCTATCATATTATCCCTGCCCTTTCTGTAGTCAGTGGGTTGTTCTTTTACAATCAAAACAACTCTAACCAATCAGGGAATGGACAAAGAATCTGAGATCGCCCTGGTTTTGGAAACACTGGAACAACAGGGGAAGATTCTTACGACCCCGTGGGTTGTGAAGTCAACTCTCTTGCTCTCTGCAGATGAGAAGAGATTGCACCACTGATAAATATTTCTATTAAAGGTAAAGACCCCACCCACACCTGTCATTAACATGTCCTGAGTGATCAGAAAATGTCGGTCAGGCTCAATTTGGACAGGACCTATAGGCCAGAAAAGTAATAAAAAAATGATGTCCATGGATGTCCAGTGTATAAAGAGAAGATGTAATTGTTTTTTCTTGAAACTACTTCTAAGTTATTTCAGCAGGTCCCCTTACATTCAGCTTGAGTGGGACGTTAATGGTGTAGGGGAGCACTGCTGCCAAGTGGGGTTGAGATCATCTGCTTAATATTAAGGTTGGTGTTGAGAAATGCCGACATCAGGATACAGCCTTTCAGCACTTTCTTTACATGTTAGTGATCATGTTGTTATTGCTGTGTTGCTTGTGTAAGCTCGTTGGTTTTGCACAGTACTGAACAATAACTTTGCTGTCTGCGTTCAGTCCACCCTGTACTTAATACAAAACATATTCACTAGTGCAAATCTGTGTTTGACTTCCTCTCTTCCCTCCCCCTCAGACTGAATATAGTAGCATTTAGCTGTGAATTAATTTTCATGTTTGCTTATACCCTGCTGAGGTGTGATGCCAGTGGTGCATAATCAAGAACTGCAACACTGCATACGAGGAGATAGGCCTTGCCGGCATTTATCCTGTGCAGATTTGTCAAGCAGGAGAAACTGAAACGATAGAATGAGAGTCAATAACCAGGACACACCGCAGACGTCAGCAGAAGGGAAAATGGACATTTACCTCAATCTGTTTCCTAATAGAGGGCCATAGAGCAGAGAATAACTTCTGCAGTGTGGCGTGCAGCTGTGAGTGTGTCCTTGTGACAATGCACATGTCTCTGGCCATGGGACAAGACAAGCACCCAAAGCCACAACCCAAACACCAGCCGCCCTTAACACACTGTGTCTAATGCTCCTATTTAGTGTTTGGAGAGCAGTGGCGCATGGCCTTAGGTTTTCGGGCGGGGAGAGAGGGTAGTACCTAGCCTGACAGCTGTGCCCTGAACGGAGGACAAAAGCCTGAGGAAGTACCGCATCAGCGAAGATGGGACTGAAAGGCACGGCAATTTGCTTGTGGTCACTCTGCCATCTGATTTTGTCCATCATCGACTATTCCCCTCTAATGTGTTGTAGTCGCAAACGCTTTTCCTCGACTTGTAAGGCATCATTAAGTGAGTTCTGGTATAAAGGATCGGCATCAGCACTACATTTAGAAGATCAAAGTATAAACTACTAATTCATAACAGAGTATTTTGAACAAATGAGGTGAACACGGGCCACCTCCAGTGAACAAATCCTTTTATTGTAGTTTATTTGTAATCTTTTCATAGGAGGGAGTCGTTTTTTTCTTTGTCAGTCGCTGTACATCAAAGATGAACTAAACCCACCATGCTGGTTGTGTTTGTATGTCTGTGTTCAAGTATTTAACACAACAGAGAAAAGCATGTTTTTAATCTATTCATAAAATAAGTGTCCTCATATCAGGTTAACACCTAAGCAAATAAATCAATTTGGGAATAGTTTTTTTTTTTGTTTAGTTTTTTTGTTTTTAAGGGGGAAACACTTTTTGAATTTGATGAACACCCAACAGACCATGAAGCAGTATAGCCTTGTTTCTTCCGAGAACAAAGACTATCCTTGCTGTTTGTTCATAAATGCCAATTTTGTTCATTTTTCCCTCCAACAACTTATTTTCGCTTGAAGCACTGACAAGAACACAACACTAACCACATTTCTGTGTGCGGTCAAGCTGAAGATAAAATTGTAAAGCCACTTAGCACCCATAATCAGTTAGTATAAAAGCTAATCTGACATTATATTTGCAGAGGTACAACAGTCTGCAGGAAGGGCTAAGAAAAGCAAAAAGAGATAATAAGCGCTCATTTGTTGCCGCATCAGCCACCAGGCGATAATTATGCTGGGGTGAGAATTTTGAATCCTAAATGGTTTCTTTGATCTGAACAGGTGTTCGCAGATGGATATGTAAGATTATTGCTTTAATTATTACCAGAGATCAAAGCCTTTGTAAAGCCTGTGTCTGATTCTTAAATATCTAGTTTCTCTCACAATCTTTGAGAAATAATACTAAGTAGATATTGGAAAATACATCTGTCAGACCTCCTGTTAGGTGATTTGTAAGACCATTTTATTGTGATTACTTTTGACATACTGAAGTATTATGTGAATGGAAGCCCAGCCAGGTAGTTGAAACATCAATACGGGGGGGCTGCAGTCACAATTCTTACCACATATTTCAGTAGCTATCCCGGAAATAAAATAGAAAGCCAAATGTTTAGTATCTCATCCAAACAGGAAGGTAGTGTGATTCATGTGTGTGTGTTGTGGTTGGATGGCGAGTTGAGGCAGAGGAAATGCCATCAGCTGTCAGAACTTTTATAGGTGAAATGGTTTAAAAATCGCCAACACATCAGGGTAAAATTTGTACATTCTTTAAAACCTTTTGCTTATTTCCTGTAATTATGTGGCTTCACTTGCCTCAAAAATCACAAGATTAAAAGTCAGTTTAATTATCCCATACTGGAAAAAATTACTTTACATATCTGCATTTATAAGAGTCATCGTGTAGTCTGTAGATTTGACGTTTATGGAACAAAAATCCAACAGCCTCCCATTACTGACTATTGTTGCGCCTCTGCTAAAGCAAGATGAATTACAATCCAGCCAGACAATTCTGTGGAACAGACACATGAGCTGAAAAGCTATGAGACATCTAATCGCAGCATGCTTTTCTGTAATATTCAACCTAAACTCCGTATTCGTCAGATTGCCTGTGCTGATGGAGGTTACTGCGACTTGAAATTGCAAGTGTTCACTTTTTTCCTTCATAGACAGTTGAGTAGATTTTAATGTAACACATGTAATTTGCACTCAGGACACTACAACACCTTGCAAAAGTACTCACATCCATGAACTTTCTCACATTTTGTGACATTAAAACCACAATTTTATAGGGACTTCATTAGGGTTGAGGCAGGAGGATGGATGACCACACAACAGTTCTTGTTATGTGGGATGCAAAAGGATCCATGATATTTAAAATGTTTCTCAAAAGAAGAGGTGAAGTGAAGAAAAATGTGGCTGACAGTGGCATTCATCTCCCCTGAGTCAGAACTTTGTAAGACCCTCTTTCGCTTTCAATACAGCGGTGTTTTCTGGTATGACTCTATGGTTCAGTTATGAACAACTACAGACAGGTTTGCTCATTTAACAACAGTTCAAGCTCAGTCAGAGTGGATGGACAGCATTTAACCATTCCAGTGTTATCCATCCGTCAACTCTTGCTCTCACCATCTTTCCTGTCCCTCCATCCCCCACGGTATGATGCTGCCACCACCTTGTCTCCCTGTGGTGAAATGCACAGGACAAACATGTTGCATGTAGAACAAAATCTTAATCAAATTTCACCACAGCACCTTCTCCCACACCTTAGCTGTGTCTCCTACAGGGCTAGTGGCAATCCATTCACCAGTTTTGTTTATTATTTATTTATTATTTATTGTTTGTTTATTAAACAGTGTTCTGTGAGAGATTCAGAGCTTTTGATATTGTTTTATAACCTAACCATGCATTAAATTTCTCCAAAACTTTATCTATGACCTGCCTGCTGTGTTCCTTAGTCGTCATGATGTTTGTTTACTAATGTCATCTATCAAACTTCGGAGGCTTTTATAAAACAGCTGCATTCTTCAAGAGATAATATTAAATACACTTTTTTTAAAATTTTGAAGATAATTGTTCAGTTGTACTTAATACAGCATATCAGGATAAATTTTCAGATTTTAGGTGATGTACTTTGCTTCCACTTAATCAAAAGCTACTTTGTGCTGGTTTATCACATCTACTGCAACTAAAACACACTTAATGTGACACCATATGGAAAGGATGATAAACATTTGCTGAAATACATTAGCTTTAGACTTATCTTAGACTTACATGTGATGTTTTATCACCATTCGAGTTCAGTTTAGCTTATTAAAACAACCCATAACCATTCAGAGACAAATGAACAATGCCTCTTGATCCTAATGTGAACTGACTGCAGAGGTCATGACCACAAGCTGTTGTTAATTCTGCAAACTGAAGATAGTGATTTCAAAAAGAATGAACAGCCATTAAAAGCTAAATAACTACAGTCAGACTCTAAACAACTACTGCACAAGTAAGTCTTAAAAGAATTTAGAAACAAAAGATTTAGTTTTTCTCAAGAAAAGAGAATCAACACATCAGCCTCTCTTTTTTTCCCATTTCAAAAGCATTTCTGACTTGACCAAATAACAAACGTGAAGTATGTCCCTTTGTGTTTTGTTGGTTTTATTCTCCAAAGCTCTAAAAAAAAAAAAAAAATTCTCATCTAAACCATAATGAAAGAGTCTGAAATGTTAAAAATCTGCGTCTCTGAGACAGTGAGTGTCCTCAGAGAGCATTAGCGCGGGCATTATCTCGGTGAGCCAGACTGTTCGGTAGTAAACACCCTGGCAATTGGCCTTGTAGTAAACTCTCGGCGGAACTGCCGCAGCAGAGCTTGGAGTGTTGTAGCCGTCCTGGCATGGAGATGTGGGTCACGCTAGGCTGTCCTCTCCCTCACCCCGGCACCGCAGCCCCAAACCCTGATGAGATTAGCCGGCCAGCCAGAGGCTCAGTGGTGGTAAAACACAAACACCAGTGATTACGTGGACATTAAAGTCCGATCCCCTCACACTTTAGCTTGGATCCCATTGTGCGGGGTCACAAACAGGTTACTGTCACGACTATGCTACCATCGGCATCATACTTTATGCAGAACTGCCTTCCCTCCCCCCCCGCCTCCTCCAATTACAGACATCAAAAAATATAGCAGGTTTCTCCAAACAAAAATACGAGACAGCAAGAGTTTAAACTTTCCACCAACCTAACGAAAATACATGTCTACTCAACTTATCTGGTAGCCACTTGAAAAGAACAAGAATCTGCTTATTTGTCCTTCTATTAGTCTTGCATGTTTGGCTCCAAAAAAAAAAAATTAATGACCATGATGACTGGCGAGTTAAAAGTCAGTGTCAGAAATGGGATTAGGCAGGTTGGAATGCCAGGCTAATCACTCATCAGCGACGGCCAGGAGAAACGACCTCCTTAAGGAGGAGGGGCGGCTTTTATAAAGCTTTGATTACTGCGCAGTCTTAAAACCGCATCCGATGAGTAAAGACAAGCGCTGGTCCACCCCCACGTTTACTGGGCCAGTTGCCCCCTGGATTCCTGTAAATACGTGATGTCATAGAGCTTAATGATGCCCAGACTAACACAGCCGAAGAGTTGAGAAAAAAAAAAAGAAATATTGCAGAGCTGAAATAAAAATAAATAAATAAATAAATACTGTATTTAAAGCAGAATTCAGTCTAATAAAAGGCTGCGTCTCCATAATGAATTTTATGTCTCTGTGGGACGAATAATTATGGTGACGAAAATCATCACTTTCATCTGCGCATAGCCTGCTCTGTCAGGAGCAAAACATCAAAAGCAAAGGTTAGATGGAGAGTGCCCAAAAAGAGAGACACTTTCTCCCGTTCTCCCAAGCGCAGACTGGAATGGACAGTTGTTTCCAGTTGCTACGTTTAAAAGGGCCCATCATAAAGACTGGCGAGAGGAAACAGGATAAGCGCTCGAGCCAAAGCAGTAAAAAAAAAAAAAACTCTCTGGGAAACTTGAAAGCCACACAAATGAAGTCTGTGTCTGCCATCTGGAAACAATAAACAAACAAAACCCAGCAGCCAAACAAACACCACAAAATGGCAGAAGGGGGGAGAGAAACAAAGAGAGATTTAAAAAAGAGCGAGAAATGGTTTCAGACATTTGGACTGTGAGTATGTTGAATGAATGACAGCGAGAGGGGAGGGTGTCGGTGTTAAAAATGTGTGCGGCATGCATCATTAGCAGACACTGATGGGAGGACAGACACAGACACAGGCCTTTGTATAAAACAGCCTTTGATGCTAGGGAGATGGCCCTGCTGTTTGAATGTGTGTGGTACCACTGAAACCTGGTTCTAATGAAGTGCAGTGCTAACAGGAGGCTGCCTGTCTGTAACCAGCGCCGAGATGAGAAGTTACAAACAAGTCCCAAATTCAGCAAAATACCAAAACAAAGTAGCCGGCTATCTGCTCTTTGTTCAGTCAAATCAGAAAAACACATCCTGTCTGACATGTTCTAACAGGAGGTTTTATTCTTTTTTAAAAGGAAAACTGCTACAGTGTACCTCAAATTTCACAGAACTTGTTCATGTTATGTTTAGAATAAACACTGAAAGAAAAATGAGCCTTATCTTAGGTCTGTTATCGGTACCCCTTTGCTTCTTACTGCCAATAAGCTGGCTGAAAGAAGGCTGCTACACTTTACCTTCACTTACAAGAAAGCCGACAGTCATTACATGAAAACTATGGGTGTTTTCACACCTCAGATATTTAGTCCATTTAGCAGCAACTGTATTGACACCACCTCAGTTTCAAAAAAACCCTAGAGGAGTTTGTTTATGGTGCAAACATAATCCAACCATAATCCAACAACTTCCAGGTAAACAATGCAAGCTTGAGTGAACAACTTTCCCGTAAAACAATAAGGACAATCCTGAACATTCTCTTCATGGCTGTTATCAAACAACAGAGTGTGTTCAGTCAGTGTTGACTTCAGAACAGCTGAAACACAGACTGCTACAGGACATCCTTGCTGCCTACAGCCATCAACATCTACAACAACTGTGAAGAAAATAGAATGAGTTAAGACAACATTTAATTTGCCTCTGGGATTAATAAAGTATATTGGATTTGAGCTGAACTAAACTAAGTTGTGTTACTTTACGGGTTGCAGCAAACAAACTAAAACAATGGCAACGTGTTATTTGTAAGGCATAAAACATTATGCAACTTTCATGGTGTCTTATTCGATATACTGTATCTTCTCAGATAATTTTGCCTGAATCACACTATGGACCTCCATGTCAGCTCACAACACAGAATGTGCTTCTTGTATTTACATTTGGAATATAAAAGAATCTCGATTTTCATTGTTTTTTGTGGTCCCAATCACAGAGCCGTGGCATCAATTACATCATAACTTGATGTCTATTTGTGGCCTTTTGCCCTGTTCTCATCGCCAACTGTTAATTTTCCTGAACCAAGCCCTTAAAGGCTTTACAGGCTGTAAACAACAACAAATAATGTTTTGTTTAGTTTTTTAAATCTGAATTTCTACCTTGCAACAATATGTAAATTAAGTATTTAAATTGAAGTTTTGAAATTCTTACTTTTAGGTGCATCTGTGTGAACCTGGCAAACAAATATAAAACATATGATGTAGCGGCCTTCTGTGAGCAGGCCAACAGTTATTTAACATGCTAGAAACCCTAAACCACAATGGTGCTAATTTTACAAGTTGTCCAACATCTGTCTCACTCAGTGTTGTCCCAAATGTCAACTTGTACCTTCAATGTCGGTCTGAAGAAGTTAATGACTGAGAGGAAATCGTAAAGAATGTAAAAGAAACAAAAACGAGCAACAACTGTCCCGGGAGATTCACAAGCAATGGTTTATCCACTATCAAAACTGTCCTACCTCTATATGTTGATAAAACCTGCTAAATGTTTTATAGCAGGTTCTAATGGTCAACCTAAACTATTGACACAGCTTGAAAGACTTCAGGATTTTGGTGAAATATCTGGCATCTGAAAAAAGTGTAGCACAGTATAATATAGTAAGCCTACTTCAATGAAATTAATCCATACACAAAAGACACAGAAGATTTACGGCTTTGTAGAATCAAAGAAATGATTCTGTCCAGGTCTACTGGGATAAAACGACTAAAAAAACTGAGAAGATCCATACCATGAATTATTGTAATAGAATGAAATGACATCATTTAATTACTTAGCAGTCACCTCGTTTAAATGTACATACGGGTCATCAAGTCAGAATTTATACATTAGCAAATGCCCATTAAATGAATGTGAAATGTCCAATTGTGCACTTAGTGAAATACCTATAGTTAAAAGGTGTGGAGTAATCTCATTCAGTTGTTAAATAACAAACATATTAACTTTTTTAAGCAATAAATGTAACTAAAATACTAGTTTATCGAATTTCTTTCTCATTTTACTGTATTTCTTTAGGGTTACTATGGATAGATCGCTTAATAACTCACTCAAATCCAAGTTCCAGTAATAATATCACTACTTGCTGGCATTACTTGGTATCTTAGAAACAACATATTTCTCACAGCAAGAAGAGAACTTGTTCTACACAACACTGCATATCAAGAATTACTTTCAGATACTCCAAACAACATTTCCGCGACCAATTATTGAATTCAAGATACTGATTATATAAAGCATTTGGAAAAAATAACCTACCTACCCGTTTTTCTTCCCAAGGTCTAGTGACAACACTGACACCAAGAGGTTCACTTAAGGACTGCAGCCCTGGTTTAATACATTAGAAATAACCTCACATAACACACATATTTAACATGTGTGTGTGTGTGAAAGGGGAGCAACAAAAAAAAGAAAAAGAAACATACATTTTAAAAAAAGCCACACATGAACATAAATCCCCTGCTGAGCTTGGTTAAATACTCGGCTATAAAAAGGGCCTCTCATTAGTGTTCTGTGTATCGGACCGGAAATTCTGGGTAAAGTATACCTCATCGTCTTAAAACTACTCACCATCCACATGGCCACTAGAACAATGCATGGCTGTCAGAAGACTAAAACACAACTCTGGCAAAGGAGAGGACGGAATCAGAAGAGTTTAAGATTTGAATCATTAATCTAAGTTAAATCAGTCCCATCTGCTTTATTACATTCACTTTTAAACATTGTCTGCTTTATAACTCCACCAATTCTGACCTAACTATGATTTGTAAAGACATAAAAAGCCAGTCATTAGAACAACATGTAATAAAAACATAAAGCATTGCATAATCCTTATAAATGATAACCTAATCCCCGCACTCGCATTGGCTCACATCTGTAAGCAGAAACATGGGTCTCCCACTTGTGTTGTCATTAAAAACAGAAACTGTTTCCCCAGCTCCTCATTTGATCCCACCCCCACGTTCAAATCCTTAACCACATAAACCACCCGTTAGCCAAGTCCACCCCATGTTTCGAGAACAAAATTCTTCTGTTGCAATTGTTCACACATTCCTCCCTCGTCGTGTTTATACAGATGCAGCTCCATGTGCTCTCTGGGGTCGTAAGAAGTCCTACACCGCGGCCCGAAGATGTGCTGTTGATCAAAGGCGTTGGAGCTCGAGGAGGAGCGCTCGTTTTTAGTTGTTTTTGTTCCCTCTTTCTTCTTCTGTGGGATACAGGTTACCGAATCCATCTGCTGGCCTCATGTATCCACCTTAGTCAGTGCTGAGACAAGTGTAGGCCTCTCTTTCTTGCTGTCTCAACCATGTTTACTCAGCTGGTTTCCACGGCAATCGCCAGGACTTTGTTTTTGCACAGCAACATGTGTTAACTTAATGCTCTGTAATGGATTTCAAAGGGAAGCTTAGCAGGTAATAGGGCAATTTATCGATTCGTTTGCTTAAAATTAGTCTTAATTGTAAAAGAAAAATAAAACACACCTCTAAGAAGATTTAGGCTCAAGACAGAAAAAAAACAAACAAACAAGCAAAAGCTAACGCATTTTTCCAAGCTGCGCAAACAATTAAAGAACAGATAAACCATATAATAGTCAAGAAGACATGAGGGTTAAAGTTGCCTGGCCAGTGTGCTCAGCCCTTCCCATATGTGCAGAATTTGGTTACAAAGTCCCAGTGGTTGTTTTCTTGCTTGATTGGATTATGGCCACACACCTTAAGCTCAGCTTCCACCACCAATCAATGAGGAAATGAGGTGTCAACACTCTGGTGTTTATTCAACACTCATTTATTTTTCTACCGGAAGCTAAGAAAAGCTCGGCCACAGAGGACTGCCAGATGGGCAGGAGGTAGTCTGGTGAAGCATTTAGAGAAGAACATGAGATTATTAACGGTGTTAGCGAGTCTTTATTGTATGGAATTAGTAAAATGCAGAGTTCATTTTCTTTATTGCGCAATTGTGAAGCACAATAATGTTTTTATAATGACTTTTTAACTACATTAACACGGTATAACATTACCGAGACATGCCAACATTTATCTCCGGAGAGGAGACGTGCTTTAAAGCTTCAAGCTGAGCATCCATTTGACAAAGCTAAAAAATGTTGATGAGAAGACAGCAGAAAGTCTGTAATGCTTCCAGTCAGCATGAGGTGCCATCAACATAAAATTCTGCACAGTAGCCGCCACTTAATACAACCGGGGCAATCGAAAATTCCCCTTCCAGTTATAGACCAATGCCGCTGCATTACTATTGTAGCATGAATGCCAAGTGTCTGCATGGCTTTATGCCCCCTCTCTTAATTGAAAACGTTATAGGGGTGCATTACACTTAGGCTTTTTATAGGTAGTGCTATAAAGCCCTAGCAGGCCCTGTGAGGGGAAACTGCCCATTAACTTATAAGGTCCAGGCCTTGGCTCTCTTAATTGACAACCTCTAGGCTACTTTCATCACTTGTCGACTTCATAGTGGCAGCCAATGCTTCCTCCAGGATGCTGTTGCATCTTTGACATGAGGGTGTTTGTGACAAAGAGCAGTCTGCCGCCAACGCCGCGACGAGAGCTCTAGGCTGTCCATAAAACAAGCACACGCATTCCTTCCAAGAAGGCTGCATTTAACCACTGAACTACTGGGTCACAGAAATACAAAATTCAGTATGAACAGTTTCTGCTTAAGAGCCAGCTGCAGCGTATTTCTGAAAAAGAAGATATCCTGAAATGTTAGTCTAACTTCATATACGCTTAGAAACTTTGAAGTGCAAAATTAAAAAGGAGATAGAGCAACGGTATCTATGAAAACTTCAAGTTAAACAGTGCAAGAACAGTGTTAAACACTTAAAGGCAGACCTACAAGACTGGTGTGAAAATCACTTCACACTTTAACTTAGCAAGACAGTCAGTTTTGTGCCTCTGGAAATTTATGCCTCCTCAATTACACCCACATGTCACAAAGTAGCTGACGGACTCACAGCTACCTCTGGAATATTAAAAACACTCGCACAGAAATTAAGCCGTTGCAAGTTCACTCCTCCCACGAAACACTAAAACGGTAGAATTGCTATCAGTTAAACTCCTGAAGTGTAATTTTGCAGGATCACTCAAGACCGGTCAGTTGAAATAAAATGTTGTTTTTTTTAGTAAGAACTTTACGAAGATTCTAAATATGTATTCACACAAGTCCTGTTAAATCAACTTTAATGAAAGTGTTAAAGGTTCATTTGGGAAGGTGTGACTATGCAATTGAACTCTGATGTGGAACAAAAAAGCAAACTCTGGACCACCTAAAAACCTAGGTCTTGGTTTGGTTGAAGTGAACTGTAGTGCAGTTCGAATGATATATGTGAACGCAAGCGGACTGGAAAATGAACGGGTTTTACAAAGGGTTTGGTTGGTTTAACACAGTGCGATGTGAAAGCAAACCATGCCTTCACACACTAAAAATGTAACAAATTTTGGTCAACAACTGAATCAAGTCTACTCCGTGTCAGATATGAAAACCTGACACCAAATAGAAGAACTTAAGTCCTTCTATGGTGTCTTTGAGGCAGGATTACCACTACCTTTTCCATGTTTAAAATTCCTGCTTTTGAATGAATGAATGAATGAATGAATGAATGAATGAATGAATGAATGAATGAATGAATGAATGAACGAACAGGATGGATGAAGCATTTATGCAATGGGACTCGGAATAAATTTAAATAAAAGTATGTTTATGTATTTCGGAGACAATTTCATCTAAACTGATTTGCGAATAAGGACAAAACTGGTCTTAGCAGAAAGACCACTGGTCAGGCTCTGTCAGAGGTGACAGTGTAGAAATAGAGTTTAACTATAGAAGGAGAGAGAGTGGAGCAGAGGTGGTAAAGAGGTACAGTGTAGGTACTCGGGTAAGAGGGATAATATGATGTAAATGAGCCAAAGTCCAGAATCAAACTCGGGCCAGTTGTGTCGAGGACTGTAGCTTCCTTATGCTGCACCTGCTCTACCACTACCCACTATTATATTTTTCCAGACTGTATTTTGCTTTTCCATACTTATCCACAACTTGAAAATACTTCAAACCAGAGATGTCAAAGTGCAGTCTTTAGGAGCTGGTAGTCTTATTTAGCTTTTATTTGTGTCCCATATCCAATACACCTGAATCAAATAGTGAATTATATCCCCCGAGTAAAGTTAAGACATACAATGATATTTAATTCAGTTTTATTGAAACCGAGACATCTAAAAGCTTGAGTTTTCTCAAGGACTGGAGTTTGAAAGTTGTGCTTCAGGCAAATGTCATACTTTTCCAGACTGTGTAAGAACACTTATTACTAAACAATATATAGAAAAAATAACACAATTTGCCATGTTGATCTTAATATAGCTGGACTACTACTTCAGTTCATGCAAAGACATATACCTATTAAACTGATAAGTGTGAAAATTTGCAGTCAATAATAATTGTCAAAAATCAAGTCCTTAATTATAAGGCCACAAAAGTATAAAATAGTTTTTTTTTGTTGTTGTTTTTTTTACAAAATATCAAACTCGAACAACTTTTCTCATCTGGCATGAACACCTATGAGAAATCACAGTGACACAAAAACTGAAACTCCATGAATGGAAGGTTTCTGACTGCTATTGAAAAGAATGGTGGGTATGTTGACTATTGATTTATTTATTCAAATGCCAATCTGGTTATTTGTTAAGGCTATGTTTATTATCCTCACTTTAATAAATAAAAAGAACCAAATTAGATGGATTTTGTTTTCCACAGAAATTCAGCGCACTTAAAACTTTCCCAATAATTGTTCACATATACATATTCTCTCAGTAGCACACAAAATCTGTCTACTTGCTTCAGAAGAAAGCTATAAGAATTCTTCATGCATTAGATTATTATGATCCAACCAGTTACATTGTTATGGCCTTGCACAATTTAAAATGTTAGGATTTAGCTGAACTTAGAAGTCCATTGACAATGTTCAAAGCTTATAATAAGCTCTTTACTTGTTTTAAAAAAACATAAAGGTCAGGATAAATATTAAAAACAATGTTTGGTTTGATAAACTAAACCAACGTTCTTTTATGAGTTTGTCTAAAGACTTAGCAATTACTCCTTAGAAATGGCTTTTGTTGAAAAATATTCAGGAAAAATGCTACAGTTCTGATTGTAATAATGCTGTGGACACTAAAAGAACTTAGCTACCAGATATTTTTCTGAAATGTTTAAAAATGACCAACGTAAAATAAATACCTTGACTTTCTGAAATATACAGGTTTGAAGTTCATTAACATTCCGGGTTACTCCAAGAAATAAGACCAGCTTAATAATTGTGCACATGCTGTTTGTCCAGACATATTAAAGTCAGTCAATTTTAAATTCTCACATGCCATTAAGGCTATATTGATAGTTGTTTATTTCACATGTTAAATCTGTTAAATATTATCATGTCCAAAGTTGAGTTTTGCTACACATGTTTACATGACCGTTTTCTCCAGTATATTTCTCACAGATGTTGATCTTATTTTAGTTCGACAAAAGCACGTCTAAGCATATATTAGTTGTATCGTGTAGCCAACAAAACCTTCATAAGCGTTGTTAATTCAAGTTCAAACCCTACTGTACACTTCTGTTGAGCAAACAAAGCAAGTGACCTTCAGCCGACCGCTGCAACGTAGCAACAGCCACAAATGTCTGGAAATGATTTCTACACGCAGCAAAAAAAAAATACTAAGAGTCATGTAAACATTTAGAAACAGACTTACTGTGCAGGAAGACGTCTCACAGCTCTGACAGTGTGCGCTGCCATGTTTTTCTGTGACGCATGAGACACGTACGCAGCGATTGGCCTCAAAACGCACTCCCACGTGATGGTTCAGTCATCTGATTGGGTAGAGTAGTAAGAGGGGCGGGGCTTGGGCTCCTACAAGCACATGGTGAAATAAACAGGAAGATGCACAGAACTTGCTGGCAGCAAGAGACTGCTTAATGCAGACTTTTGTTCTGTAATAATTATAGTAAATCCGTACATTTAAAAGTTGGAGTGAAATTCATATCTTTTTTTATTATTATTATGTGCTGTTTGCCTTCTTTTTGACTGCCATGTCCCAGAGAGAAACCTGAAAAGTATTTTTGGAAAAAAGCTCAGAGAGAGAGATTCGTGGACAAGGCATTTCACCCCAGGAGTTGTCTCGCACAGCAGTGGTGAATTACTACCACCACCATCAGCCAGGTTCTGGTGTTGTGGACAAATGACACGCAGGATTTCCCGTGAGGAGGTCTGCAGGGGATTGGCTTCAAATGTCAGAGTTCAAGGGCAGTTGCATATCCGGATTTCAGAAATGTGTGCTGATGCTCGCTTGTCTCACTGTACACCTTGAAAACTAGAAAACAAAATGTTTTAGTTACTTTTCTTCCCCATTGCCTATCAATAAAAACAATTTTATTTATTTACATAGCTGATCATTTAACAGGACGTGGTACAAATATGTTTTTTCAGTCATTGTTTAAGGTAAATTGCTGTCCCAAATTACTTAAAGAATATGAACTGTTGTTCATACAAGAACAGAGTTTTTGCAGATATTAATCAATTATCTCTTTAGATAACTTGCAAACAATAAAAAGAAAGGGGGGGGGGGGGGATATCATATTACCACATTAACTATATTTTTGTTATTTCATTATGATTCATAGGTGTATAAAAATTATAGAACAAATTCATTTTGCATGAATTTTCAGACATTCCACTTGTTGTCTACGGTCATTTGAAGACTGTGTTCACCTAATATTAATGATGGGTAGCTCTTTTAGTATGCACAGTATGATTCATGGTGCTATTTAAGACTGGAAATATATTCAAGATGCCAAATTTGTTTTTTATTTTAAGCAAGACAAAAGTGTAGGGACCCTCTTTCAGCCAGCGGCTCAGCTAGTGCATAGCAACATTTCAGTGGAGCTGTGGCTTCCTCTCATATCTTTTTGAAAGGAGCTTAATAATATGATGGGATATGTTTAAGTGTTTTGAGATCTTGGTATGCCTTGATACCAGAAAACATGCCAAAACAAGATGATTTCAAATAAATATGAAAAAAAAGACATTGAGCTACAAACAAAAGATCCATTACCAGTTTTACGATTTTTTTTCCCCCCATGATGTAAATCTAAGAAAAATTGAGAATGTTTTGACATCTAAATAAAGCAAGGAAGGGATCAAATCAATTCTTGCGTGGGATAAAAAAAAAAAAAAGGGTCAAAGTAGGAAAATTCCATCTATGGGTTACTTGGAAACTACTTCATTCCCTCCCCCTTCTGTTCATTGAACACAATTGTTGTCCACTAATCCAGTTTTGATAGCATTTGGCACACTTTCTTTGGATCACAGCAAGATGCTCAACTTCCATTCTGGTCTCCCCTAGGAACCTCTGAGCCCGGGAAAGGCAGCCGACACCAGGTCGCGCCAGAGCGGGGGGAGAGGCGGGGAGTAAGGTTCTCTGTGTCCTCATAAAGCACAGAAAATTATTTTTTGATCCGCGTCAACCCCAGACACATGCACGCACACACATGGACCTGCTCACAGGCTCATCAGACTGGCAGTTAATTTGAGATATATGCTGAATGCACGTTTATTCTTGTCAGTCTGTTCTGTTGTTTAACGTCGCTATCACCTAATGACCCCCCAAAAGACAACAGAATATAAAATATTATGTCAAAAGGGTAAGCGTTTTTGGGGGGGGGAGTTTGCCTGTGCCTCCCTCTGCAGTCCCCCCCCGCCCCATCCAAATGTACAATGCATCACTAGGCCTTGATGCCTCAGAAGTCTGGGTTCATTAAAATCTTGAACGAGTGCCAAAGCTGTAGTCAGAGATAAAAAGAATATGAAAGGATAACAAAATTTATGGATGGCAAGACACCACCTCACCCTGGCATTTATAATAAACAAATGGTTTCTGTTTCCAATTTAAATTTCTCATTATACTGTGACTTTTGGAAAATGTGTTTTGATTTACCAACATTTTATCTGAAAAAACTGTATAATTGATTAGATTTACATGGCTCTGATTTTGATGCTGATCGCCTGCCTCCCCCCCAAACCCTCTGCAGCAGCCCCCAACCCACCTCCCCAACCTCTATCCCCCAAAGCCCCCAAAAATAAAAAGAAAGAAAGAAAGATCTGAACAGCTCCTGAGGCACATTAACATCATATAAAACAAACCTACATATCAAACGGGCTTTTTTTCTGATAAAATAATTGGTTTAAAACCGGCACAGAAGCCAATTCAGCCCTTTGAACGGAACCTCTGTGAGGGCACCACAAAAAAAAAAAAAAGTGAGATAGACTTCACAGCCCAAGTGAGATGGACATCAATGCAGTGTGCCAGCAATGGCTGTATTAACCCATGGCTAAATCCCATCAGACAAATGTCAGTGTATCCGTTATGAAACCATGACATTTAGATCCAAGGTCTCCATTGTGGTTTCGGAGGGAGCCGATGTTTGTCCATTCTTCGCCTCCATCAAACCCGCGTATAGCCTCACAGTCAACTGTACTCTGAACATGAAAAGATTAGAGATCATAGTGCTAGATTTATTGCACCATACACTTTTGATACTTTGGTGACATTGCAAAAAACAATTACAGGCAAAATGTAATTCTAAATTTTTTATTCAATTTTAAAAAAAAATATTTAGTCTGATCTGCAATGCCTTGGAAAGTATAAATACTACTTGAAACTTTTCACAATTTGTCACACTAGCTGAAACTTCAATCTCTATGTTTCAGATAGACGAGCACAAAGCACCAGAAAGTGGAATCCTTGTAACACCTGACTATGGTTTAATTTAAACCATTCTATCAAGCTCAGGCTATATGTTTAGGAATTTTGTTCAGAAACGTGAACTTCCACTCCAGTCTTTTGGAGCCTCAGATATTCATCCAACACTTTTCTGTTTTTAGTCATCCACCTTCCCTTCACCTTTGACCAACTTGGTCAAACTTGGAGTTGTTGAAATGTGGGGAAGCATTTCGTAAAGAAATGCTTCCCCACATGGCTTCCCCTGCCATGGAGGTGGCAGAATAACGCTGCCACCTCCATGCTTTGTGGCGGGAACAGGTTGTTTAAGATGGAGCTATTCAAAGGTTAAGACACTGTTTACAAAAATACGGCTTTATGCTTTTTTACTGTTTTTCTTGGTCTTTGTGATGCTCTTTGTTCACTAATGTTCACTAAGAAACCCGAGGCCTTCAGAGACCAGCTGTGAGTATAATAAGAAATGAGAAAGTAAATTATATTTACTGATTTAGTGACCTCTAGAGAAAAGTCGGCTTCCATTTTTATGCACGAGTGCTAGAATAAAGGGGCCTGAATACAAATGCATACCACACTTCAGATCATTACTTATTAAAAATAAACTATTAGACATGTTTTGACTGTCTTTCACATAAACAAAGGAAAATGCAAAAAAAAAAAAATTAAAAATTAAAAGCGAAGCCATTTTTAAAGCCATTTTAGGAATCCAGTGGAAAAATATGAGTGATTTTAATAGAAATAACATTAATTTGCAAATATATATATTTAGATATGCTTTATTTATATATATATACAGTATATATACAGTATATATATATTTGCAAATATATATATAAGAATTATTAGCATAGTGTTTTATTTTGAGCAGTTTATCTATATCAATGGAAGCAGGAAAAATGTGCAAAAATATCACACCTACTTTTGCACCAACTCTGTGGCAGCCATACTTCCAAGACACGCCAACATGTGGCAAACTCCTCCTAATTTACCCCAGACAACCTTTCCAAACATCACCATCGTCACGGCAACACACGAGCATGAACCCGGTCCGACATATCACGACCGCTCCGGTGTCACGAGCTGTGAGGAGCAAAACCCACATTCAAGAATTGGACAGTGTGTCATAAAGATATCATGTTAAGAGGGCAGCACCTATGAGCCACTTGGCTGAGAATCACGTGACGTTTAATTATTGCCTCTTTACATTAGTTTAAACCGACCTCCCTCTATGGCTTCCCCTCTCAGGCATTGGTTGGGGTGAGACTGTAGGGTTGAGGCAGTGGGAAGCAGAGATTGGTGTAGTTGGCAAAGAGGAATAATATATGTATATATAAAAAAAACAACCCTTCATTACTCTGCTTTTTCCTCCTCATTTTCTGTCTCTCTCCACTAACGGCGGCCTAAATCAGGAATTACAAATGATATCATGACAATTTTTCATGCTCTTCAGACCAGTGATGTTTTACCGACTCATTTGCTATGATACCTTGTTACGGATCCAGCTGTGAATCAGGGACGATTCACGGGGCTAGAAGCCCGCCCCCTGCTGAGCCTGGCCAATGACCTGGAAGGCAATAGGGGATGCCAGTGCCTGCAGCATGTGCTGCACTGACAAAGCAGCAGGGCACCGTCAAAAACCCTCTCGTACAAACTTTGCAGATCACTCCGTTTTTAACAGATGAGTAAGCAATGGTACTGATTTTTTTTTTTTCTTTTTTCCTTTTCCTCTGCCCTCACACGAGATCCATGGATTTTCCCTTTGCGAGTGTGCGGCTGTGGCTGATGCACAGCAAAACCCTTGCCCACGAGGCGAATAGTGTAGCGGTGCATTGGGCGTAGAAGGGTGCAGATAGCATGTGGCAGGGTCACTGAGCGGGTTAAGCAACAATTCAGTCGAGTGCCCATAAAAGAAGCAGAGTGCTGTTGGAAAAGACCAGCACACCAGTTAAAGAGGCCCAGCGATCCAGATTAAACTTTGGCCTTTGAACTGGAATTTACAGTTATCTTTTTTTTACTAAAATGCAATAACTTATTTTCCTCGCCAGATTTCTTCTGTAATGATTTTTTTTTTTTTTTAAACTGTAATGTGTGAGACAAAGCGTCATCCTAATCCATTCATTAATTTTTGTATTCATCAACAGGATTTCAATGGAGTTAAGGCTGTTTGGGTTTCCAGTTCAAAGCCCTCACGCAATCCCAGGCCCTGATGACTTCTGCATTACTAAAATGATGCTGCCAGGACTGATGGAGCTGAGAGTGTCAGTAGGCATTAGCCTTCACGGCCCAAAGCTGGTGGACAAGATCAGACTGCGCCCCTTGACCCAGTCCGCCGCCAAGTTGCTGACACAACAATCAAAACAGGCAGAGAGGAAAAGGGCAGTGCAACAAAAGACCTTTTTTTTTTTTTTTTTTTTTTTAAAGTTTACCCAACAAAGATAAGAAAAATATGACAACATGAAATATTAATGTGGAATAAGCCAAGAAAAAGAAGAGGAGAAAACATGTATTGAGACATCTCTGCATGCTAGTCAAATCACAGGAAGTGCTTTAAAGTTTTTTCTTTTTTTTTTCCCCCTGCTTGGTTCACTCTGATTCTTCGTCTCTCACTTCATTTAACTAAATTAATGAGCAGAGTGAGCCAGAATTCTGAAAATTAACTTCCTGGCCATTTTATTGGTGATTGATTTTTCATATTTCACTGTGCTCGTGTAATTTGGCAATAAATAAATGTATCTCCTATGGTGGCCTGTAAATAGAGGATAATTTTTTTTTTTTTTCTTAAGCAAAGCAATTTAGGAAGCAAAACAAATAAGGAAGACAAACGTCACAACAGTTGTGCGATCTGTAGGTTCCGGGAAGCGAGCTTGTATAGAAACGTCCTCATGGCCCTTTTAGTCCACTGACACTGAGCACAGTGGGGTAGTGGCCTTGCAACATAGCACTGCTGCAGTGAGAAACACCTACATCAGAGGGGACCTAAAGCTGTGTACACATGGTTCACGTCAGGACAAACGTGCTTATAGTACAACGTCAGTGATGGGCTCCCTCTGTGCTCTCTGCCTGTGATAGTGCGCTGGATGATGTTCTATAGCATGCTGAGCGGTAAATCACACAGCCATGAAGGATAGAGTGTCATTGTCATGAAACTTGTTTGTAATGTGATGCTTTTATGCAAAAGTGTGTGGTTGGTGGAAAGCGCATGCTTAATTCTACTGATTTCTGAGAACAATCTAACTTAAATATTAATTTCAGGGAGCGTTGGTGGATTTTTTGTTGGACACATTGAGTTCATGGAGCAAGTTATAAAAGTTTATATATACATATGTTTCGTACTTTACAAGAACTCAATGCAGAGTTCCTGGGTTGTGCTGATCGATCCCCTCCGTGGTAACAATTGCATAAAATAATTATCAGACATCTCATAAGATTTTGCTTTTGCATTCTCATAATCTAATCCCTCAGAACAATCTGTACTATGCCATTGGAAAGACAAATGTCACAAATGTCTCTGTTGTTGTATGTATAGTAGATTAGTTCTGGCTCCCAACATTTTTTGCATTTCACCTGGCAGAATAACACTTAAAGAGGTTGCACTGTTAGCCTTGTTACCTTGCTGTAAAAAAGTTCTTTGTTTGAAATCTTGATCATTCTGTGTACAGTTTGTTTCCCTTGTGTCCTCAAATATGCCAGAGGCCTGTCGGGTAATTTTTGTTGGAGTCCTTTGATGGCCTGGTGACTTGTCAGCCACTACAGCTGTGAGTGGCTACGATCATTTATACCAAATGGATGAATGAATATATATTTTGTCGTTTTTGGGGTTACCAACTCTCACTCTTATTGAGTGAGACTCAAACCACTCTCCCGTTAAAGAGCTACCCAAAATAAGGAAATCACATCACCTAAATGTTTTTTGTTCCCCACACTTCTGTTTGTCAATGTGTAAAATAAGCAAGAAATTCTCTCTGATGCACTCATGCCTGCAAACTTCCTCTCAAACGTCCTCAAACTTCCTCGTTTTCAGATCGGTGTCGTCTACATTTCCTCACCCTCAGAAGTTGACTTAGCCTTGTTCCTAATAAAACGGGTGACTATTTTCCACGTCTGCATGCTTTCACCAATCATGAGTAAGGCACCATATATGGATTTTAATATTCCAGGATGATGATATCCACATGTGTTGCATCACAGTCATTAGTTAACAGTGTTCAGAAGATGCCTTGTACCTCAAGCCTGTGTTAGAGAGCAAATAACGGCATGCAACTATACAGTGTCATTAGTCTCTTGAAGTAAACCACAAAGCATTGACTATCCAGGTTGTTCACCTCCAACTAAAAAAGTTGGTGTGCTGCACTCTGCGACTTCAAACGTACTTCCAGCTACAAACTCATTTTTACTACAGTAGCGGTCCAGGTTTCACTGTGATTCAACCATGAACCCAACTTGTGATCAGCAGGTTTCATTTATCCATGTCTTACTTCTGCTAGTAATACTAAAGTCCCTTTAAAATAAGAAGGCATTTCAAGTCACAGCAGCCTCAGTTGTAAGCAAATTTGTCACAGGCTTATCAAGGCCTAATTACCAAAATGAGCTGGCGGATAACCTCACTCCCCCCTCGTCCCCTTCCCTCGGTCCCTCTTCCTTCTCCCCCACAGCAGTGGTCAGCCTGTAAAACCAGGACGTGTTGTCACCTTTATGATATAAATACTAACACACCCTGGGTATAAGAAAGCTGTCAACAGAACATTTGTTTTCCATTTTTCACCACCCAAGGCACTTTAATTTGCAAAAGAAGAAAAAGAAGCAGACAAGGCGTTAAGAATGTGCCACAACACTAACTATTTTGCCCTTTGGTGAGCTCGGATGATTAAACAGATGGGGCTCGAATTCATTCTGTTTTATCGAGTGCAACACGTTTGTTTTGCTCTCCACTCAACCGGTTCTCACCTCAACACATCACTTGCGATTCCCGCATCGAGACTAGAGGCACAAAACACACGAGTGTGTAATTTTAAACGAGAATCTGAAAGCGTGGAGAGCATTTATACTCAGCTATCCACGACATCTGTGAAAGCATCTTTAAGCATCCCTTTTTAATTCATGCTCTGAACTTTGACTGGGCCATTCTAGCACTTGAACACGCTCTGATATAAACCATTTTATTGTGTCATGATAGAAGGTGAACTTCTGGAGTTTCTAACAGGTTTCCTTTTTGTTCCGATATTGTGCTGTGTTTAGCTCCTTCCCATCAACTCTTACCAGCTTTCTCAGAGCATGACACTACCACCACCATGTTGTGCAATGAAAATGGTGGGTTCATGATGATGTGCGGTGCTGGTTTCCCACCACACCTACCGTTTTCAATATAGGCCACACAATGGCAGTGCTCACATGAATCAAGCCCTGTTCAAGCCTCTTCTTTTGACACCTCTCACTTAAATAAACAACGATTTTTTAAAAATTGCAGTTCGGTCCCACACAAAGCACAGAGGCCGTTCTCCTTGCTTTGTAGCAGCAAGCAGGAGATGCTAACACATTCATGCAAGCAATCAAAAAAGTTGTGGAAACAACTTACAGATGAGTTATACGTTTTATCTGATGCCGAGGTGACTATTTTCTCATGACACCCTGTGCAACTTAAAAAAAAAAAAGCTCATTTAAAAAGACACCTCATGAGGTCAGATTACACAATGATGGAGGTTTTTCTCTAGGTAGGTGACTTTTTGAGGCAGTTGCACTGGATTTTATTAAAGGATATGAAAGTAAAGTGGGCTTAACCCACATCCAATCAAGAAATTCGAGATAAAAAAAAAACAACAAAAAAACACAAGCAAAAAAACAAAACACAAAACTTTCACTTGTGTTGACATATCATTTGAAATGCACTTTAATTTGCTTGGGGTTTTTTTTCCCCGTGGCAAACAGACACACATTTGTGTTTATGCCCACACAAGCCACAAACGTTTTGCTGATTATAATTCACGAGTGCATGTCAAGCGAACTGAAAGACAAGGACTCTGCCAGAGCTGCAAGATTTGACCCACGCATGCAAGTAAGCCGTAATGACCCAACTGCCCCCGCCGTACCCCAGCCACTCCTCCCCACCATAAATAGATCAAAGCACATCTGTTTTGGTGTCCAGCAGCCACACATCTATAATTGCAAACTGGCCTTAATGGCTCAGAGCGACCCATCAGACACTAAGCAGTTTGGACACAGGGGATACTAAAGCATATGAGCATGGTGGAACCAACAGTAATTGTTGGACAGGGAATTCTCTGGAGCCACAGCAGCGATCTGTCTGGTCTCCACTGGACTGAAATAGATATCACAACTTCAGCCTGGGGATGCTGGCCCGTAGGCGCTGTAGCTGACCACGCAGCTGGGATTGAGGATGTTCAGCGTCGGGAAGAGGGGTCAAAGCTGAAAAGTCAGGAATGAGTTTCAGATTCAGGAAAACAAAAAGAACAGAAGTAAAAGCATGTGGGATGTTTTTAAACCAAATTGGTTTGCCAATGTTTCCGACTCCTAAGCACGATCTCAAAAGTTTCTGTTTTGGACAAAAGCGAAGAGCCGTAACGGTTAACGATGTCAAATTAGCTGTAGGAGTATCTGAGCTGGTGTTGGTTGAACGGAGTGAAGCAGCGACTGACTGACGAGAGAAACCTCAAGTTGGCCACTTGTCACAGTGTGACACTGATTCGGCCTAATGAGCGTAGTGCTGTCACCGCACATCTGCCTCTCATTCACTTGTAGAATCTGGCAGGCTCAAGGAAAAAGAAAAAAAAAAAACCTGCTGGAGTCGCTGCTCGATGCTGGAAGTTGAGACGCTGCCCACCTCCGTGTTTGCCAGATTGGAAAGAAACTCAACAAATTGTAGTCTAACAAGGGAATCAAACTCAATGGCAACAGCTCCCAATTTTTGAGCTGAACCTTTTGTATTACAAACACAGGATAGACGTGGCAAATAAGGCAGGCTGAGGAAAGTTAAATGATACAGCACAAATGCAGGTTTTTATTGGTCACTGAGGAATTATAGTTGTCCTCAGGGCTGACCTGAGGTACATGCAGTTTTTATAAGGCCAACTGATGTCCATACCTGCTTATTCTTGCATGATTTTCAGCAGCAAGCTAATTCAAAGTGCTCTACATGATTAGAAGAAAAATAAAGCAACAATCAATTGTGTAGCAGTGGAAAAGTAAGTTGAAGAACAGACTTCACTTTAGGATGTTTCAGTTGTCATTAATCAGAGCCAGTTTTAAATAAATGGGTTTTTAGGCTTGGTTTAAAGGAACTCAGTGTTTGAGCAGTTTTGCAGTTTTCTGGAAGTTTGTTGCAGATGGTGCACACCAGAAGACCTGAGAGGTCTGGAAGGTTGATGCAATGGCAACCGGTATTTTGGGGCTAAGTGATTCATTTATTTATATTTCAAAATCTATTCTCTGCCACCTTGGGCAGAAATCATTTTGACTAAAAATGAAGACATTACTTCTTTAATTCTTGAAATGTGCATTAGGCGATAGAATGCCGACGTTGTAATTGTCTATTTGTGTCCCTGATGGTTCGGGTCTGAGTCTATCACAATACCTAGATTTTGGGTTTGATCACTTGTTTCTACAGCTGTGATAGATGAAGCAGTGTGCTGACTCTAAATCGTTCCTCTTTTGTTTCAATGATATTAAGTTTGGTTTTGTTTCTGTTCAGCTGAAGAAAGTTATGGCACATAGTCACCTGGTGATATCCTGTGTCATCTGTGTAGGGGGGAACACCTGATAATAGGGATGAATTTACTACAAATCAAATGCAAGGGGAAAAAATTTCAAAATTGAATGAAAATGAAATTCCTAGACTTCTAGCAGGGATACAACGACATTTCAAAGGCGTTTGGTTCTTTGGTGACATCCTAGATGAGTCAGCAATGTACTCTTGGAGTAAATTGGGTTGGCTTGTTCAATGATATTTTCACAAAGGGGAGTTTTTGATCATTTTCCTTTTTCCTGTGCTTGATGATCTGTAACACTTAGGTGCAACAAAAAGGTAATAACTGTATAAATCTCTCAATACATTTTCAAAACACTGTAAAACAGCACTTTATTTAACAACCTTCTTATTGCTCTTGAGTACTTGTTTCGCCACCGAAGCGAACACTGATGATCAGTCAAATATAATGTCCTAAATCAATTTTCCTTTTGTGCAAAAACTAAACAAAAACAATGCCACAATGTTTTTACGTAATACAGAAAATGTCTGGCTGAATAAAACAAGCAGGCGAGGCTGTAAGCTCTGTTAAGGTTATGATGATCAGGTCATTTTGACTGCTGCAGAAGACAGCAGTTCTCCCATCTGCCCCGACTCCGAAGGCGTCTTTGCAGACCGAGGAGCAGCTATGAAAAATTCCTCCTGGGCATCCTCCTGGAAACTAACACAAAGGTTTACTAAACATCATTGTGGCGGTGGCACCAATTATTGTTAATATACATCAAATGAGCCCCGGCCCAGCGCACTAAACAGACTGATCAAACCGATGATGGCGACTGTCAGTCTGCTCCCCAGTGAAGAGAGCTGTTGAAATAATTAGTCCTTGCCCGGCGAATAAAACAATAATTCAACAGCAGACATGACATCCGAAATATGCGCACTGCCTCAGATGGCTAAAAAAAAAAAAAAAAAAAAATGCCAAAGCACGTTGTGGTCTAAAACGTCATGCTTTTTTTTTTTCTCAGAAACTGAGAACATGGCCACTGCTGGGTTTTCTTTGGTGAAATGGATGATGGTGCAATACCAATATAGAGGAACAAATACCAGCAGGAGGAAGAGATACTACACTACGGGTTATGTGAATGAGTTTATATTTTCAAAGACTGCTTTTAAAGATATTGTTTCTTTTTGGGATTTGTAGCAAATATGAATGCCAATATGTTTTGTTGAGTTTTTTTATTTATTTTTTTTAATGCACATTTAGATTTTACAAGTCAAAGTCAGCTTTGCAGAAAAGAACAAACAGAAACCCAGGCCGAGCTGAGAGTAAGTTCAAAATATATAAAAGCTGTTAAAAATATTCATCAAACAAAAGGCAGAAGTATAACTAAATGAAAACTTAAGGCTTTAAGCATTATGTCGATGCAAATCCTGAAGATGGTGCTGCTCAGCTGCCTTTCTGATCCTTTTGAGGATGTGAATAGTAAAGAGAAAACAATAATGCATGAAGTAACCATGGAGTATTTACTTTTTCCTGAGATGCATTCTCTCTGTTGAACATGATTACACTGACCTGCTTTCACTACGACCACATGACAACAATGCTACATAATACATATGACAATAAGGAAATGTTATTGTTATTATTACGAAAGCTAGTATTGTATTTTAATTTGTAATTTATTGAAGACATTACTTTGGTGACTGATATGTATACAGCAACCTGGTAAAGACCTGTAAAAGGCCTAAAAATAAATTCAAATTTTATCACAGTCACACTGAAAAAACAACAAAAACTAAAACTCAACTTGGATATATAAGCACATTCATTCAGTGAACACAAAATCCCAAGTCAGGCATTAATTGTTTTTTACTAAATCATAGGACCCACATCGATTGACACCCTTAAGTCCCATAAAATAATTGCTTTCTAAATCACACTTTACTGCTTTGTCCTGGCATGCCTAGAAGGTTTTATATAATTATACATGGCTTTCTGTTTTCCTTGGTGTGCATATGATCTTACAAAAAAGTGAGAGCACACCATTTAAAAAGGCTGAGATGTGTTGATTTCTCAAGAAATATATAAAAAACAACATTCAATTTAACCATATCTACTGTAAGAGCAACAATACAAAAGCTTAGAACAACTGCAACTGTGATAATGAAGGCTGGTCAAGGATTCAACTTTAGCCACAAAAACCTCAAAAGCTCAGGTTAAGAAACGGTTATCATTTTATGGTATGGCAAAATAACTTTGCTTCAAAACTATTCTCCTATCTTTACCAGACAGGTCAATAAATATGACGAACTGATTCATCTTTAATGCTAGTTAGTAATACGCAAACAGTCTTGTGGAATGTAGAAAAATTTTAGTCCATTTTTAGTCAACTTTGCATGTTTAAAATGGCCCTTTGCGTGAACTGTTGTGTTGATGCAAGCACTTTTTATAAGACTCTTACTTCTTTGTTGTTTCTCCAATAGGTTCTACTGAGAAGCAGAAGTGAAACAGAAAAAAAAAAAGAAGCCGGATCCTCAAATTTCAGAAGCTTTGTGAGAGTTTTTGTCCTAAAATGCAAAAGCTCTATACTAAATTCCAAAACAATTTTTTTAGTTTTCAAACATGAACGCTAATTCGAGCTGAAAACCTGATGAGCTTATGTAGCAAGAAGTTAGAAAATGTGATTTTCTGTGCATGTTGATGGGTGTGACGTTGTGAGCAGTTGAAAGCTCCCCAACCACAGAAAGCTGGTGTGTGTTTTTAGCCACCAGCCCTGGTGTCAACACCATGACATGCTAGATCAAGATTAGCTCAGGATGGACTATGAAGCATCGTGGACATTTTTTTTTTTTGGAAAGAGTCTGCAGCAACAGGCTGTAGAAATAAAGTTTCTATAAAGCACAACCTTCCTCTGTTTATCTCGACCCACGATGAAGCTAAGGCTCCGGAAGGGGCTCGGAAAGTGTTTGGTGAAAAACAAGCAAACAGCTCATCAGTGATTAGGGTGACGAACACGAAGCAAAGTGCGAAAGTGAAGTATCCACGCGAGTGCGGTGAAACAGCAGACGGGGTCTGAGCAAGGCAGGCGGCGGCGGCGGCGGCGGCGGCTGATGTGTGGGGGTGGTGGGGTGGTGTGGTGATGATGAGACCAGACATGAGCCACATGAGGTCCCCTGACAATGCAGGAGTCCCCTGCGGTATGTCCAATAGTCTGCATACACATACACGCGCGCGCGAGGACACATCACACTGAAACACGCACGAGCAAGCACGCAACTCATTTACTAAGCAGACAAATACACAAAACCAAGAGTAGGAGCTGATGAATACAAATGAACCGAAGTATTTGAGCAGTTTGCTCAAATGTAACTTGATCTTCAGCGCGCGTTGAATTCTTTTCTGATTTATAATGATGGCTCCCCCTCTAGTGGCTATTTTTATCATTGCAATTATTCTGATGTCTGATTTTTTAAAACCCAAAATTCAGGTTCTGAAAAAATTTAGTTAACCAAATCTATTAAAAACTCAGAAAACAAGTATCTTGGTGTGTACACTGTATGTACGGAGTAGTTTATACAGGCCAGTGTTTGCATTATTTACTACAACAGTACAACATGGCAAGGAGATCAGACTGTGGCGCTTCTGAGAAGTTAAGAAAGCCCAAATTGCTTTAACAGCCCTCAGCCCTTACAGCCCTTAACACACCTCATCTGCATTGTTGCTACCTCTAGAAGTGTGGGCAGGTGCAAGGTTCTGTTGAAAAATAAAATCAGAATTTCCATAAGGATTTGTAAAAGATAGAACCATGAAGTGCTCCAAAATAGCCCCATGACCCCAGATGAAGTTGGCCCTCAGGAACCAAACTTTTCTGCAGCCTTTCTGTTACAAACTGAAATCATAGACAGAAACCACTGAGCCACAGTTTAGTCTTTTTTTTCCTTCTGCATGGATAAGATGTTTCTCGCATTTTCTTTGGCTGAGGACTGGTTTAATACAAGTGACGGCACAGTTGCAAATCATGTCCTTGACACATCTGTGTGGGATCATTCTTGAATAACTGTCTCCCAAACTCCTGAATAGGTTTTGCCTCACACTTTTTTCCTTCCAGTAAATGTTCTCCTGTCTTATATTCTAAGAACAGCCATTTTCTTTTGCAATGACCTATTGTGGAGAGTATGCAGTCTTAACATTGCCATAGCAGTTCTTTATTTGATATTTTCTTATGTCTTGAAGTCCTAATCATCAAATCTAACAGAAGTACACCCTTGTAAAATCATAGACATTTCATATTTTGAGTGGAATTACTAAAATAAATAACCTTTTTGATTAAATTCTAATTTTACTGAGCTACACATGTACTGAGAATCTATTCATTTCCTTCAGTACTGATTTTATTTTCCAGCTGCCTTGGCTAACAGGAGCAGCCAACTTAGTGTGGACAAACTGACCCCAAAGTTGGAGTGTACGTGTGGTGATAGGAGGGGTGGGGATGGTGTTGGGTGGATTTCTTACAGAATTCATTTTGGCAGCAAAAAAACACTCCAGATCTGGTTAGGCACCGGTTTGTGGAACCACGCTGGCTTTTCCACACATGTTGTGGACACCAGAAGTCATTCCCAGTTTGGCTCACCAACACACCACTGGTCTCCCTTCCAACATGAGGGTGCCTTTAAAGCGATATGCCTTCCGGGGTTGTCCTTCTATGGGCTTGAACTGCACCATTCACTATTGTATAACTCTCTTCAAATCAGTTTATTCTACTCTACTCTTCTCCTCCCCCTCCACTTTTTTTTTCTTTTTTTTTTTTTTAGCCCACCCCTGACTTAACATGCAGAAAAAGGTCACATTTCTGAGAAGTGACTTCCATGCGTGTTCCATGCTGGGTCGTCACTTTCAATTTCCTAAGACCTTTCATGTCACACAGCCATCAACCCGGAAAACTCCAAAACACTTCACTCCACGCTTCCTGAGGCAACTTCTCAGGAAACAAAAATTAAATCGCAGAAGTCATTCAAAGCCGCTTTGTATACTGCTGGATTAAAATCACAGATCCTGGTTGATTTTTGTTTCACTTTTTAAACTGAAGTCAGTTGCGTAACTTTTTCACAGTTACTCCTGTAACTGCGGAGAGCGTGCACGAGGAGCAACAATTATCTCATTCTTTCCATGTCTTCATATGACGCTGCAGCATTTAACACTGAGAGACCCTTGGGGACACCTGGTGGGGCCCCAACAGACGGCTGTCCTTTCCTTTTTCCACAGCACCGTTCACTTGGTATGAGATGTTTAACTCTGGGCACAGAATTAATGGAGCATGAAATGCAGGCCTTAAGTGCAGCAGGCTCCTAACCTGTAGGTGACACTGTCTGCATGGAGTGTTTCGCCGTGACCTAAGTGAGCTGTATTATAACTGCATTTGACTGGTGACAATTAGTGACCTTTTGCTGATCCAGCAGCCATCCTGTTAAATTACACTTGCGTGACGTTTTTCAGCGAGGACACGCGATGAGATACAGCACCGAAGGCTTCTACTGTACTTCTACTATTGGCTGGCAGGACAGGGGAGAGAGCGCACGGGGTCAAATGTGAGGAGAAAAAGCAGAAGTAGTAACAAAAAAAAAAAACGGCCACATGTGAAGTAGAAGAAGATTTGTCACAGTGCAGCCTTGTGAAAAAGTATTTTTTCCCCTCTTACATTTAGCTTGTTTTTGCTGTTTTGTCGCATTTATGTGTTTTTAATATGAGACAAGAATGATGTTAAGTACAAGATGCATTTTTCAAGTGATGACTCCATTTATTAAAGTTAAAAAGAAATTATTTTAAGTCACTCTTGAAAGACCCAATTTCTTCTTCTTGTTGAGCTATAAACTTTTACCTGAACTGAGGCAAATTAATTCTCCAGAACTTTATCTTTAGTTTTTGTGACAAAGAAAGTTAATTGTTCTCAGTGTGATTTGCAGAGCCTTAAAGTCAAAGAAAAGTATTTGAATACCTTTTGCCTTAGAGACTGAAAGGTGTCAATGTGTTTGTTTCTCATCTTACATTAAATTACTTTAGGCTGCGTTATGATGTGCTTTTTTTTAATAAGATGCATTTGCTCTTTCCTCTTAAAAAAGGAAAATGTCAATTGAAACTGCATTTGTTTTTATTGGGTTTTTTTTGCTATTATTAAATGATATTAAAATTAGTTTCATGATGTGAAATGTTAGAGTGTGATAAAATAAAACAGTTGAATTTTTCAGAAAGAGGAAATCATTTTCTCTCATCAGTGTGCTTTTCCTGTCTCTTGCTTACTAGGCAACAAGTTCTGTGAGCATTTATTTCAGTATTTCCTTTTTCATGTAATGTTTTTAAAGTTCTGGGTTTTTGTTGTTGTTGTTGTCTTCAGATTGCAGCTTCCATTCAAAAGAGATGATAAAGTAACTACGCTATACTTCTTGAATGACATGTTTATCAAAATAAAGTTTCTTTTTTTCTTCTTTTAAGACTGCAGTATATCATGTTGAATAAGAAAGCTCAAAAAAAGATCGGTTATGGTAGCTAATTTAGTTTATTTAAAAAAATGTGTCAGCAGTGTCAGTTTATTCAGAATTTCAATACGAGGTCATATTTTTGATTCAACCCAGTATAAAAACCAGCAAAGGTTATCTCTTTTTAAATTGCTTCCTCTTTAAATGTTTATTTTTAAGTAAGTTTAAATAGACTTATTCTCAATAAACATAACTGAATGAAATTATGTCATTGAACTTACATGACACAAATGCAGCCACGACCATCCTTTCGACCTTGTGTTTAAATACAACTTCTTTTTCATCAGAAGAATATAAATGTTTGTTTTAAAGGGGGGTATTATGTATTTTTTAGGCGCACAGCTATATTAAGTTCAGTTGTTGTAAAACCACTTTTTATTAAGCTAAATTTCACTTCACATCGTCTGATGCTTTGAAATTGATTTCTGTCTCTTTTAAAAAAAAACTCCTACTCTTTCTGACACTCCCCTTTCACCATGTCATCACAACAATACCTCTCCATGCCATTCATTGTTGCAGTTTACAACCGTTCTTTGGAGTGTTGTAGTTTGTCTGAAGAGTCAAACTACTGCATGTCCGCAGTTCCACCAGGTGTTTGCCACATGCTGCTGCCGCTAGTCTGATGGAGCCTATCGGGAGCTGTGTGGCGAGAGCGGAGAAGAGAAGTGCTTTGTGAGGCAGGAACTCAGCTGGGAACTGAAGCTTCAACGTGGAGCTTTGGCTAAATAGCCAAATAGCTTTGGCTCGAATTGTTCGAGCAAGTGCTAAGGCGCCACCGGATATTTAACAATTACTCTAATATGCATGGACTGATCAAAGTAACATTCTGAATATGTGTTTGGTGAGGAAATCACATTATGGCATGATATAAAGCTCAAAAAAGTCAATTTTACACAATGATCCCCTGTAATGTCCTAATCTGGAAATGACCTGCACAGTAGAAGAGTCTCTTTGGGTGTCACAGATGCATTTAAATATCGATCTTACACTTAATAACTTTGTGTTTTCTGGTTTTAATAGGTTACCCAGAATTGTTTGGTTTAATGGGAAAGTACCTCAGGCAAGTAGAGTAATAACGTGATACAAACTGGAGTTTTCCAGTTAATGGCATTTTGAGTTACTTCTTATCTTTTCTGTTGTTCAGTCATAGTTTGACTTGTATTTTAAGTAATTTGCCTGTAACGTCTCCGTATTTTTAATAAGCTTACAATTCAGCTGCTAAGACAGGCCCCACATTGCGGCTGCCCGGCTTTCTTACACGAAGCAAACTTACACAACCGTATTTCTACATCTATCATTATTCTCAGAAGTCAAAGCTACTTAATGGGAAAGCGAAAAAATGTGTCTCTTTTTTCACCTTTAGCGTATTTTCGCATGTTGATTGTTGTGCCGGTGGTTGAGATGTCTGTGCAAATGTGACACTGACTGTTGGTGACTCATCCACACATCACAGAGCGGCGACGGTTTTAACTCTTTTACAGACACCAATAATGCTTCAGCTTCCTCTCGTATCTTCCACCAGCATCGCCAGGGAGCTGCCTGCATTCAACCCAACTTTACAGCTCGCAAGCTTGAGAAACCTCAGTGACAGGAACTTAATATAAAACCTCACTATCTCTCCATCTAACCTTTCTCTCCCTACACCTGCTGCTTTTTACTGCTGTATATGATATTTTTATGTAAAAAGAAAATGGACTTGTATTTTTGAAAACCCGTTGAGATCAGCAGAGAATGCATATACCTCCTTTGTGGTGCTTTTCCAGTTCTTTACTGCAGAGGTCTCCACTAGTCTTATTGTGGGAGTTTCTACTTAGAGAGTGTCTGAAAAAAGAAATGTGGTTTATCATGCTTTTTATTATATTCTTTATTTCTCCAGGTTTAGATCAAATTGAATATAAAATATGTTCTTCAAAGGAGAACTAACTGGAGGTTAGATTCAATACTGTGCCACCTCCATCATACAAAGCAGGTCTGTGCTTCTATAGTTGCAACAGACTAGCTAATCTGTTAGTGGGAAAATGTAAAGAAAATTCAAAGGTACCTTGTTGCATAAATGCGCTCAATGTTAATGGTATCCTTACATCCAAAAAAACAAGTTGTCTTCTTGAATTCATTCCTGTCACCAGTTTTACTGATTTAGATAAACATTACATACATACTATTAAGAGGCACATGCTCCATAACTTACATAAAGGAGGAAGCACTGAGTTGTCAGACGTTCTTATTCTCTGACAACTCCAAGTTTCCTGTTGTAAGTCACGTTGGATTTCCAACATGATTTATATTTGCTAAATGCCAAAATTAATGAAACAGTATCTTTAAACCTTATTTCAACTGCATATGTTTACATCACGTTTCTTAGTATTTGCTAAGACTGTATTTACAGTGTGTAACTTGGACTAAACCTTCTGGGTTTCCCCTCACAATACTTAATTACTTAATCCACTGTGTTTTCAGGCTTGGGAGCCTCAAAGTAATTCTAATCCAATATCTTCAAAATAGGATGACAGGATGTCTGTTATATTTATATTGAGGACTCGTGAATTCGCATGTTCTAGAAAAAAAACTTCAATATGAGCCTTAAATGATGCAAAGAGAACATTTAGGAGGATATGAAACAAGTTTAATTCAAGTGTGAAACGCATTCAGACAATGAAAAGTTATAATTGCCTGGATGATTCAGATCTCTATCATCTGGAATGAAACCAGAAACTGAAACTTTATCACTTTTAGGTAATATGCTGATACAAAAAACATGCGCATGAGGAAATATTTGGGGGTCCTAGTAAAGATACGCCAACCGAACAGCCAGAGATTGAAACCGTCATTTGCCAGAGGAAGCACAGTCGCTCTGATATCTGATCAAACTGGTGCTACTCAGCAGAGCTCCTCACCACATCCATGGCTTTAATCACTGTGTGACTTTCTCTGCAACCACATTTCTGTCTTCTGCAGATACACATGCAGGTAATGTAAAAAATTATGTTGTTATTGTGATATTATGTCAACAAAGTCTTTGGCTGGGCTTTTAAAAACGCATCTAAATTATGAAGATAAGTATTGAGTGAACAACATTTAGTACAAAATCAACAAGCAAAGTGTAAAAAAAGCAGAAGAACATACAGTAACTGACCATTCATGAGGTTTAAGTACATTTATAAGAGCAACTTTTGACAGTTTAAGGGTAAGCATTTAGAAACGAACAATTAGCAAGATGTCATCAAGGGAAAACATCTGTGATGAACTGAAAAAGAAACATTCCTGCTGATCATCAATTTATTAATGATTTAAAAAAAATGATGTCCATATTTCAGCAGACAAACAGACTAGAGACAAACAGAAATGACTCAAAACAGGATTAGGTGTCCAAGCAAAGTTCATTCAGAGGTTAGACTGTGAAGTTGAGAACTTCTGTCTAAAACCTCAGACCAGACCAACAGTTAGCTTTAGTGAAAACCAAATGGTAGACCTCAACAATAAAATAGAACAGAGTACTGTACATCAATCAACTCAGCTTACTTGTGGTGTCCTGAGTTATATGTTAAAATCACTACCTTCCTTTATCAATTTTAATATTTAAAGGGGCAGTATAATGTATTTTCCATGTACATTGTGCCATCTTATACCACAATTAAGTAACTATGTTACCACCAGTTCTAATAGAAATGCTGCATGTATCAAACATAACTTAAAAGAAATGTGACTTTGAAATTTGATTCCTTGGAATCAGCCTCTGTCTCTTTAAGAAGCTCCCACTCTTTCTGATGCTCTCCCTTCAGAAAGTCATCACAACAATCCTCCTCCAATATGCTGTTTACTATTGTTCTTAGGAGCTTTGGACTGAGAAGTAAATCCTGTGATGAGTTCAGCAGACGCACAGTTCCAACAGGTGCTTGCTAATTGCTGCCACTAGTCTGGAGGAGCTGAGGGTTGCTCTGTGAGGCAAAAAACAAACAAACATGGCTGTAGACTGCAGCTTCAAGGAAGAGGTGTGGGTAAATAGACTGCCACCAGAGATTGAAGATTACCTCAAACATACATGAAAGAGTCAAAGAAACACTCCAGCATGTTGTGCAAAACACAATCATTACCGAACCCAAACATAAGCAGTGGTCCCAGTGAACTCCCCACTGACCAGAGAACCCAACACTGAAGAGCAGGCAGGAGCAAACAAGGCCTGGGTGCATTTCATGCCACTTATAGCAGGTTGTAAACACACAGAAAGAGATCCCCGTAGTGGTGGGGTCATCGAAACTGTCTGGTCTAAAAAGTGCCTTAGGCTTAAATATAGAATTAAAAATTCATAAGGACGACAAAATGTCTGTAAATCACACAAACATGTGGGAATTCATAAACGCAAACATTGCTTCATTTCATTCTTTTTTTAGTCAGAAAATTGCAACAAGTGGCAAATACTGTGCATTTTCCTTATTTTAAAGCCAAAAACTGATTCAGTCCACAGAGATATTATGTGTACAGTACTGTTCTTATTTTGTGTTAAAACAGGGTTAAGATGGTCTAAAAACAAGTCTAAAATGTTCACATTTAAATTAAATGTCTATCTAACTTAGACTAAATTGTTTTCTTAGATGTCTATGAACCATTTACAGATTGCTTAGATGTATTCTCATCATATAAAATGTTCACTGGCAGTAACCGCTAGCGATCAGAATTTCACGACAAGGTGATAGGTTGTACCAACCCCAACCTAAAAATTCAATATGGCTGCCATATATAATAAACAGAACTGCTGCTATTTTGGACTTTTCCCTCTCATTAAGTATTCCTCATACACAGAGAAATGTAGAACCTCTGTTCCTTAACGTGCTTCTACTGTGTCTGAAAGTGCTAAGCAGACAGGAAAAAAAAAGAAAAAAGACTGTTATTAGCTCGTATTGCTAATTGCAGTTCGAATAACCAGTGAGGCAAAAATCCTTAGCCAATCCAACTGGTTGAACAGGAACACCAGTTGTACTTATGATGTGGCTCACGAGGGTACTCCTGGTTTTTGCAACAATACAAAGACATAGACATGTGAAGTTAATGGTTCTCTCGACATATTTCCCTTAAATTGTGTGCACACCTTTTGTACTGAGTGCCTTTTTGACAGCTGTTGGGAATGTGAAATTCTGTAAAACATTTTTTAAGTAGATGTATTGTGCTTTCTTAGAGTTCTCCTCTGTGTGTGTGTGTGTGTGTGTGTGTGTGTGTGTGTGCGTGTGTGTGTGTGTGTGTGTGTGCCCGTAGCACTGAGGCAACTAACTTCTGTTGATAACGTGACAAAGCTTGAAAGGCTGGATGAAGAGAAGAGGTGGGATTTTAACACTTCATACATATGGCACAGTTATAAAGGTGCTTCAAGCCTCTCAGCTCCCAGTAAAAGCTGAACACAAAGCCTCAGCAGCACTGACAGTAAAGTACCTCCGCTGCTTTCCTGATCCTTGTAAGTATTGTGTGTTGATTTGATCTTAATTGGTGGATTGCTCTTTTGTTTACTTGCTTCTGTCTATGAAAAGTCGCGTCATCAACTATGTGATTCTTTCTTTCTTGTCCAGGTTGAAATGGCTGCTGAGAACTTTACCTCGGGTCCCACTGAAGCCCCTCCGAATGGCAGCAGCTGTGATGTCTTTGTCTACCAGAGGGCTGCAGTGGTCCTCTTCCCTATTTTCTACTCTGTCGTTTTTATCATCAGCGTGTGTGGGAACTGCCTGGTGCTCTGTGTCATCTGCCAGAGGAAGCAGAAGTTCAACTCCACGTCAATCTACTTGGTGAATCTTGCGCTGTCTGATGCTCTTTTCACGCTGGCGTTGCCAGGTAGAATCACCTACTACATCCGGCACTTTGACTGGCCCTTCGGTGACCTCCTCTGCAGACTCACCACACTTCTGTTCTTTGCAAATACATACGCAGGTGACATAAAGCTCCACACATCCTTATATTACAAGAGATGACTTTATTTTTATATTAAAGTGGCACAGTTATATGACCAAATTAAAGGGACTAGATTGTGAAATTGCTTCTGCGAGTGATTGTTTTTAATCCAATGCCAATCCTCTCCATTTCCGACAGGCATTGGCTTCATGACCTGCATCAGCCTGGACCGATACCTAGCTATGGTGCATCCTCACCGCCTGCAGTGCTTACGCAGCACAAAAGTTGTCCGCAGGGTCTGCTGCCTGGTCTGGTTTCTAGTATCTCTGGAGGTCTCCCCGCTGTTATTCCGCAGCATGCTGCACGTGAGGGGCGATAAGCGGACCTGCATGGAGTACTTTAACTTCGAGGGCTCTCGCTACACCCCTTACCTCTTAATCCTGGCATGCTTTATCTCCTTTTGCTGCCCACTCACGGTCATAATGGCGTGCTACGCTAGGATCAATCTGAAACTGCGGGATGCGGCCAAGAAGAACTCTGTGACGGGCCGAACGAGCCGAAACCACAGGGCCAACACGATCATCCTCCTCATCCTCCTCACGTTTGTCCTCTGCTTCAGCCCGTACCACCTCAACATAATGCAGTTCATGTTCAGAAAGATCAGCCATCAGCCGACTTGTGAGGAACTCACAGCTTTTAAGATGTCCTTGCAGGTAAGAGACATACTCTCTGTTGATGTCACACGTTCTTCTATTTTTTTTTTTTTTTTTTTTCCCTTGTTTGTTGTAATCAATTCTCACAATCAAATCCACAGATTACGGTCTCGTTAATGAACATCAACTGCTGCCTGGATCCTGTCATCTACTTCTTTGCCATAAAGACGTACAAGAAGCGAGTGATGAGCCTGTTTAAGGACTATCTGTATACTTCCGCCGCCTCCTCCAAAGTGACAGCCGAGAATAGCAGCAGCAACACCTGAGCCAAACCACAGAGAAAACCCTAGCTTAAGGGGTTATAAAAAGACCTGTTTTCTCTCACCTGATCAGGTCATTTGTTCCTGCAAATGACTCTTGAGTCTTTGGTGGCGGATTTTATGTTCAGGTTCAGCATTAATGGTTTCAGTTTAGCTGCATTACATATTGCCTTTCCAATAATTCTATGGATTTTTGGTATTTTTGTGGTCGAACATGCGATAAGTATATTGTCTAAACTCCCTTTGTGTATATATATTTGTATATTTGTTTCCTTTGTACAAAAGTTTATTGCTACAAATGATAAACCACTAGTAGTAGTAAAAGTGGAAAGATGTAGTACAACTATTTGTTTTCTATGTTTGAAGTTCGACGAAGTGCAGAATGAATTAACAGTCATTTCATGCAATGATTATTATAATGATATGTTGGGGTTTTTTTAATTATAGCAATATTATGATTGCTTGGTGTCTTTACAAGAAATAATGCGGTACAGTAAGCTCTACTAAAATCAAGGACAATGTGCATTGCAGCAGTTTACGCATGATGGCAAAAATCTAACAATATGCATGAAATTTGCCAAAATGAGAACATGTTGCATTTCTCTTTGCCACCCACACTCATCTTCTGCGTAGGAGTACGTAGATGAAAATCACCACTTCCTCACCCACCTTTCCTGCTCCCCCACTCAGGGGCCTCATTCCTGCTGCTTTCCACATCTTGCGGTGAGGCTTTGGTGTGCGTGTGGGTCTAGCAAACATGCGCAGGTGTACTCTTTGTTTCGAGCAAGTCCCATGTTTAAACTTAACCTTTAGCACTTCCTGAGTTTTTGAAGAAGAAGCCCGATAGGTTTGCATAAAACTGTGTCAAGAAATTGTGTAATATGCAAAAGATTGAAGCAGTTATTGTGCAATTATGTCACAAGGGAAGACGTGTGGGTTATGTACATTTTTAAGATATGTTTATAATTAATTACTAAACATTAAAAAAGACATGAATCAAAATGATGTGCTTTATTCAGATTTTTATTCATCATGATTGTACTCAGAAATTCTTTAAAAATAAAGTCGTCATATATCAGCTGCTAAAATGGAAAAGTGATCTACTGCACATTGTAGATAGACAATGAAAGGGACAAAAAAAAAACCCAGTTATGAATTCTTGTAATCTATCCAACAAATCAGGAAGTGAAACTTTCTATAAACTAAACAGAAAATCCTCATGTTCTGCTTTAACAAGAACCAAACAACAACACATCACCTTCCAGCCGTAGTACAGTTAAGACAAAAATAATTCATACCGCAGGCAGATTTATTTTTTATTATCTTCTTATTTTACCAAATCTGACAGGAAATAATATAACGATTTGGAGCGACCTACCCAGGGTCATAACTCAAATTTCACACAGAATTATTATAATGTTTTTTTTTCTCTGAAGTTAGTGTCAGGTTAAATGAATTAGCTTCCCTGGTTAAAAAAAAAAAAAAAAATATGTAAAGGACCTTTAAAGAAGAAAGCATATTTCATTGCAGTGGCATAATCAGATGCTGAAAGATGTAGAAATGTCCAATATTCAATTAGAGGACATTTATTGTGTGGATGAAAAAAATTCCCACATTATAAAATTACAGTATTGTGCAAAATCACTACATCGATATTCAGTGTCTCTACATCCTGAATATTGCCTGTCTTTAAGCGTACAAAAACTCAAACTGTTATTATTTATTCAACAAAAACAAGCAAACGTGGAAGAGATGCGTGTTAAAAACCCCCGAGTCCACCGTAGCGAGCTTCTTCCACAGGGTTTAACGGTTCAAGCAGTTTTCTAGTCTGGAGTCTTCGCCTGCCAACACAACCACAGGGAAGGAGGGCATCAGTATTGACTTCTGTTTTGGTTACCCATCAATCAGATTAGGGTTTGAGACACTCTGTGATGTGCCTCAGCGGCGGCTGAAACACAACAGATGAAAAAGGAAAGTTTCGAGATCTTGCAGTGGCCTAGTTAAAGTTCACACCTCAGCCTGATTCTGAAGCCGTCTTTTAACGAAAACCCGCAAACTTCAAAGAACAGAAGGAACGTTGAAAAGAAAAGTGGCCTAACATTTATCCAAGTGACGTAAGACTGAAGACGGCATGGAGACAGTGACTAATTTAAGCACTGTTATTGAAGAAGGTGGTTAATCTGTGGCTATTGAGTCACTAGTTAGTTTTCCTTACACATTTTGGTCATTTTCTTCCTTTCTTTCTTTCTTTTTTAGTGGAATTTTTTGTAAATTTAAAGTGAAAATAAAACTATGGTAGCTCCTGGTGCAAATCAAATCATATGTTTAAAAAGGGACAGATTTATTGTTACAGTGGCTGTTTAAACTTTTTAAAACAACATAACATCAAAAGTGCAATATATCTGATTTATAGATGGTGACGTAAGACAGGAATAACCCAATTCTGACCTGAATGTGATACGAGGGGACGCAGTTCAGAGACTGTTTATCTTAGTTGGAGATTTATCAGCTAACTCAACTCCACCGCAATGACACATTTACTGGTGACTAACAAAGCTGTCGATGCTAAACAGCATAGTTTCATGAAACATTTTTACTGGCTGTACTAATATATAGAAAAAAATGTAGACATGGTCAAACAATGTTGTATTTTTTATCTTAGGTAATGAAATGAGTCGGTTTTATTACGTCGGTTTGGAAAAAGTTAACAACTTGTGTTAGATGAAACAGATGTGTTGCCTCATTTTAAAGGTAGGTTTAGGTGAAATGTCATATTAGCCTTTTGCCCCCACTCCATGCACTTACTCATATGTTTAGTGCATTGGCACAAATGTTGGCAGTGGGGTTTCTGAAATGAGTTGTGATGTGCAGGAGAAATAACGTTTCTTCACTATGTAGGAGACACAGAGTTAGTTTACTCTTCTGATAAATGCATCAATATTAGAGCTGTCAGAGTAACTAAAATGGGGAAAGCACTGGGTTGTAGAAATCCAAAAATATTGTAGCGGTTCAAGCTACAAGCTTTAGCAAAAAATAAAGGTTAATTTTGGGCTTTCCTGTTTAGACTCCCTGTTAGGTGCAGTCCCCAGAAACAACTGACATGATGATAGGCTACGTACAGATGCTGGCAGATGATTCTGCTGCAGCTAATCTATTTCCTGCTCATTATATTTTAGTACAAACCAATTTCATCATTTCTGCTCTATCCTTTCAAGAACAAGGCTTGGTGTGGTCATAGACGTTTGGGTTACTGTAGTTTGGAGGAACTTTTTTTTCTATCTCACTCACAACATTAGTAATTCACTATCAGTAGCTTTGTTTTTCTAAAATTATCCCATGTGGTTGTCCTTACATTATTTTGTTAAAAAACTTGAATTATCTAAATAAAATGCATCAGGATATCAACAGTTCATGATGTCACAAAAAACCTTTATTGCATTTATGGTTTTTTTTTTTGTTTGTTTGTTTGTTTGTTTCACTCATCATGATTTAATTTATTCAACCTTTAAAATCTATCTGAATCAACCTGACCCTGTCTGAAAAACCCAGCCTCCTCCCACCTTAATAATTGTTTTTGTGTTTTCTGGATCTAACAACTGCAGTCAAGATTTTGCAACAACTGGCAAAAAGTCTTTTACATCACTGTGCAGAATGTTTGCCCACTCTTCCTAGCAGAATAATTTTAATTCATCCATAATGAGGGTTCTTTTGTGCATGGGTGATCTCTGCAAAGACATACAACAATATCTGGTTCCCACTTAAGTCCAGACTTTGATTTATACCACTCAAGCCCCCGTGTGGAACCAGATCATTGTGCAAAATCAAAAATCAGTTTAAGCAGAAGCTGGTGGCCAGAACAGAGCCTACAGTATATTCTGTATTCTGCCAAGAAGTTGAATTCATTGTTACATCAATTACTGCAAATCATCTAGGTCATGAAGAAGTACGTAAACCCATCTCACACCATGACCCTGTACCACCACAATGCTTGACTGTTGATGTGTCGTTGTTTTCCAGAAGTGCTGTGCTAGTTTTAGTCTAGCTGTGACACGATGCACATAGTTCTACTTCTGTTTCACCAGTTTTGCATAACAGCTGCTGAAAAGTTTTTCAGCATTACCCAGATGTGTTTAGGCAAACATGGAGCAGTCCTTACTGATCTCCTTGGTCAGCAGCTCTTATTATTGAACCATGAACACTGACCCTCACGGAGTCAAGAGGTGTCTTCAATGATTTCAATGTCCTGGTCTCTTTTTTCCCCTTGAAATAATTTCACCACTGTTTTGTGTTCTCTGCACTTGCGGTTATTGTTCTCGCTGGGACTTGAAGATCATTTATTTGTTTTTGATCTGTGGTTTAATTTCCTTAGAGTGTTTCTTTTACCCACTTCCTGTCGTTAGGCAGACTCTGTTTCAGTGTTTTCTACAGGTCTCACAGTAAAGTGTTCATAGTGAAACTGAACTCAAAAAAATGCCATCAGTCACTACTAACTAATTTTTTTACAGGTGGGGCTGTCAGACATTTACATTAGAGTAGATTGGTTTCTGTGTCATTTTTTGTTTGAAAACTGCATTTTAAATTTATTCAGATTATCGTTATGGGATGTATGCCAAAAAAAAATCCCTTTTTTTTCACAGCACAGTATTTTGTATAATAAACAGAACCATATGGTGAAATAACTTTAACCAAAGTTAACAACAACTGTTATTTATCTTTTTTGTGGAAGCTCTTCACGATAGTCAAACATTTTCTCAGGGCTACCACTTAATTAAATACATATTTTATCATCTGAAAAGTTACACAGTTATAGATTTGTTGTTATATTCAAAAGTTTCTTTTTTCACCATAGTGAAAAAAGAAACTATGGTTTCTTTTTTCCATAAAAATGCATATTTTTGCATTTTGTCACCCTTTTGCATAACTGTACCACCACAGCGGTGCACATATATATATATGTGTCAAGTTATTTGCCATGCTAAAGCTGATTCGGTTTCAAACAGGAAACAGCCTTTTGAGGTTTCCTAACATTTCTTCATGTTACAAATCAGTTTTATCTTGTTCAGGGTTGTGTTAGGGACAGAGCTTGGTTCTAGTTCAGCTATGACTGTGCAGGAGGCCAGTACGCGCTGGAAAGGTTGAGAGTCAATCAGAACGGCCCACAAAACAAAAGCGTGTACATAGATTTTCACATAAACGTCCGCCGCATATATGTGCATTATGAGGGATTGCTGCAAAATGAATGACTTGATGCAGTCGGGTGTCTCCTGTTGCTACATGCTCATTATGGGGACGGATTTCTGCAAAGTCAGCCACTCAGTGCAGTTGACTATGTTTCCTTTGTTAGGCCTTTTAAGAACTGATGTAAAAAAAAAAAAAAAAAACTGAACTTGACTGCATCATTTGAATATATAGTATGTTGCTGTTAATAAACATGATCTGTTTGTTTTAAAGGATATCTGTTGTGATTCACTGAATTCAAAATCGATTCAACTACAGTAACAGGCTTTTATGTTATTAGAAAAAGACCCAGACATAAATATGACAAGGACAGAGAGAACATGCAAAACGAGGCAACATCACAAATAGAAGTTTTCTTACTTGCCTCTCAGGCAACTTGCTTTCTTTTTCCTTTTTGTCCTGTGTCTCGAATGATGACATGTAGAGCACTAGTTAGTTGCAAGCTTGTTGCACACAGTAGTCCAGATTTGTCAACCATGATGCTAATTTCCAACATGTGGCTGCCTTACGTCAGATAGCTCCTTACAGTGCTATCGTTTTCTCAAATGAATATTGCTACAGGTGGCGACGATGCACCTGAGCCTGCTCTTTGTGTCGTGCCGTAGATTCTCAGTTCCACAAGTTTCATTTCAAAGATAAAATTAGTGATTTTGAAAGTGAAAAACATTGTGTCTTTTTTTTCTGTGGTGATCAGAGAACATCGACACACGCCACATTATACAGATGAAGAATTGGTGGTTAGAAGCAAGAATGTCTTGGTCGACGCAGCGGATCAACGGCAGGGTATGTTTGTTGGTACGTCGCACACAGTTGGGCAGCAATATTGTGATTTTTGGTTCAGAAAACTGAGGCAAATGAAAATAGAAAGAATTCTGCTGTGAATTGTTGAAAATGTTCACTCAAGGTGGCAATAAACTTTGCTAGATTTTAGTTAGATTTGCTTTAAATTACATAAATGTGCTTTCGAATAAAATACAGCATTTCATTTTAATCCACTAGATATAAAAATCTTGGAATTATCAAATCAATGATGGACTGGCGACCTGTCCAGGGTGTGTCTTTATACCAAACGGTGTCTGGAGACAGGCACTAGTCCACCACATAACCCTGCAAGGATAAGCAGGAAAATTTTTAAACTATTTTTGGACAAAAAAAAGGAACATTTCAAACAACCGGCAGAAAGCATAACCACACTGCGTGGAGGCAGGTCTTTATGGAAACTGACCACTCTCTACTGATGTCAAGATAAAAACGGACCGTTTCTTTTACAAAATAATAACTTTCTAACCGCAAACTGATTTAAAAGCACACAAAGTACGAACTGTCCCATGAAACGTTGCTACCAGTTAATTTCTTAAAAGTTAATTTTGAAGACTGAATTACCAGCATTTTTATTACATCAGTCATGATGAACTATTTAAGAAGAAACTCAAGGTGACACTATCAGCACAAGATTGCATGTTTTTAAGAGGACCTCACTAAATGCTGCTTCGTGGGCTATAACTTAAAGAAATAAACAAACCTGTCCAACAGTTAAATTTATTTAATTGCGCACTATTACAAAAGCAACTACTCTAAATTCAAACTCTAGAACAGAGTTTTAGATGATAAGATGGCTCTGTATTTTCACTTTCTGTAATATTCAGTCTATAACATAGCATCATGTCACTGTATAGGTATGAAACAGAAGAGATATCATGGTTGCACACAATCTATATGATCTACGATGAATAGATATCAACTCCACGATCAGACCAGAAAATTTCTAGGCCGGAAAAAATTGACCAAGTATGAATTATCCCTCTAAATTCACTGAATGTTCTTATGTGGAGAGGTAGAGAACAGGAATATCACTGCTGCCATCCTGTGCCTTCCACATGTTACAACACAAGCGCTTACTGTGCACACTGTACGGTGGATAACGAGCTGAACCCTCCGCAGGCGCAGTACCTGTCACGAGCCAGAGGAGAGCGCGGCATGGCTACCACACATAATGATCTAAAAATGATGGCATTCCGTTAACAAAGAAGAAAACAGGATGTCTTCTGATAATTTCTCAAATGATGTTGTTTCAACACATCCTGTGCTGCAAGTGAAATTGGGTCCCGCCAAGCCGTGGTGTAACAGGGACATGCCTGCCACGGCCTGCGGTCCAACCTAAAGTTTATTTTATTTTTGGGTTTTTTTGTGTGTCCATTATTCGACTACAGGGGAAACAGATGTTTGAAGGTGTTCATATCAGGTTTATTAAACAGTTTTGATCATTATCTCTTTCCGGTTGAGATCGGAACTGGTAGGTGTGAATCTCCACAGTTACTAGTTTGTTCTTTGTATTTTTTTTTTCTTCATAAAAGGAGAAGCAGTGAGCCTCAGGAAGCAGATAAAGGTCTGTACTCTCTTGCATGAGTCCAGCTTTTTTTTTCTTCTTCTTTGAATTGATCAAAGTACAGTAAACCGGTGTCATACTGCTAAGTCGTCCTCTATGCATAATAAGATATTGAACATATTGAAAAATGGCTGATGTGAGTTTTGCAACAGTTTTTTTCCGTCTTTTTTTTTTTTTTTTTTAAAGAAGATCTTGTACCACAGATGTTTCCTGTTCTGTTGCAATCATATCTGAAAGCCACATTGTAAAAAAAAAAAAACATCAGAAAAACCTTCCATCAGATTATCGTGGCCTTTATTTACAAGCAAGTTTTCGAATATTTTAATTTTGGGTGATAGCACAACCTGTGAGAAAGCAGACAGGTTACTTTTAGTCATGGAAGATTTTAGATTTTGTTTTTTCTTTCTGATTTCTTTTTGTGGCCACGCTGTTCTAAATTGAAGAGAGGAGAAGTCTGAAAAGGCGTACTGCTGGGCAGCAGGCTGCAGAGGGCGTGGGGCCTCGAGTCCGTGCCCTAATTTATGCTGTTGCGTAACAGCATAAATATGACATCCATACCCAATGCACAACTGTAGGTTTTTGCTCAGGAGGAAATCCTTTTTGAGGTGTTTCGCTCTCTCTCAAAGTTTCCCTCACCAAATGCAGGATGTGCAGAATGCAGATTTTCATCAAATGGGCCTGAGGATTGATCGTCCTTTGAAGATAGATTTCGTTGATTTATTCCCCCCCCCCCCCCCCCCCCCCCCCCCAATTATGGTTCTAGCTCCTGTAGTGAAATGACATAATATTTTTTTGAAAAAAGCAAAGAAATGTGTGAGACTATTTGTTAGTGTAACATCGCTGCATTCACAATGAAATAACAGCGGCGGCTGACATTTAGTTTTTTGGGTTAACAGTCAGCGATGGGTGTGATCCAGCCGCCTGAGCCTCCATGAGTCAGAACCACATGGCTTGGTCATGAGGAAGTCAAACTCCTTCCTCCCCCTCACCACTGGAGTTGTTTTGAACAAAAGGAGTGTGTGGTCATTACGTAGGTAAATGATTATGTTGAAATACTCTACGCATGTTTTGAAAAATTCTCCATTTTTTTTTCTTTTTTCTTTTTTGGAGCAGAAGCATTTCTTTTTTTTCTCACACCTGCACAGGGTATGTGGAAGGTGTATCTATTAAACCCTTTTTTTTTTTAGAAAAAAGGGAGAAAACCTTCAAGATACTCTCATGCGACATGCACATGCCAATAATCTGCACATTTTGTTTTCGAGCACATCTTCGCAGCACCCAAAAAAGGGCGGGAGTGATTTCAAGGTGTTAAAACCACGCAAAGACACTTGTGCAGAAGATCTGCTGGGTGAAAACAGCAGGGTAGTAGTGTTTCTGTTACTGCTGAGCAAACGACTAAGAGTACGTTTGATTATTTCTCTAAATCATCAAAAAATATTCATTCAAAATGTTTATTTATTAACATAATGTATTCGCTAGCAACCGAAGTAATCTCTATCCTGAATTATTTAAGCAGAAGTTTTGGCGATCATAATTACACACCTAATGTTGAAGCCGAATAAGAAATGAAAATGCAAATGAAGTGCAACTTATTTCCCTTATTTCCCTTTTTCTGTCTAAATGCTTTGCTATAATTAGCTTTAGATGTTTTCAAGTTTTCTCGTTCGTGTTGGTGGCATTGGCGAATCACAGACCTCAAACTACTGAACGAAATCAATGCAAGTCAGAGTTGAACTAGCTTTAGAGGTGTTACCAGAACAAAGAAATGTTTTATTTTTGTTCTGTATCTATAAACTTATCAAACATTTTAAGCCAGACTATTGAGAAGTGATTGATTGATGGAGATGTCTTTCTGTTTAAGCTGGATCTGATTTTACCCAATCATTAACATTTAGTCTTTAGTTATACAATGTCCCTTCTTGCCCATGAAGTACGCTACATGATGGGTTTGGGTGATGGTGATGACAGTAGTAGAAGTTTGTCTTGTAACAGGTGGGTTCCCCCTTCTCCGTCCTTCTCTGTCATTGTGTCCTAGAGCAAAGACCCTTCATCCGCTTTGCCTGCTGGTGATGGTCAGAGGGCCTGGTGACGCCGGTGCATGGCAGCCTCGCCTCTGTCAGACTTCCCCAGGACAGTTGTGAGTACTATGCAGTAGCTTGCCACCATCAACATGTGAATGTATGTGTGAATGTGTGAACTTTAGGGACTCGATAAAGCACAGGCAAGTGCAAGAACTATGAAGCTTAGTGGAAATTGTGTGCTAATAATCATCCCCCTCTGTGAAGAGAGACGCGTCAACTCGAACAACATCTTTGCCAACTGTAAGTGTGGCAAGCTCTCACTAGTCTAGCCCCTTAAAGCTCTTTCCTACGCGACACGTTTCTTCTAAAAAAAAAAAAGCGGTCTTGAATCCGACGGTCATCTTTAAGTCTTTACTGAACTTAAAAGAAAATAAAAATAACAAACAGATTCAAAACAAATAGAAAGTGACGGTCAAAAGACTGTGTTACTCTCAAGGTGCCAGACTTCTACAAAGAGCAATTACTTTCGTCTTTCATAAACTACAGTAATTAGTCACTAACCAATCAAAAGGCACCATGTCATAAGCTCAAACACAATACAATTACAGACGCTTTTCTTTTTCAAACAACAGAGTAAATACTTTAACTCACATAAACACAAAATAACATTTCGTATTAAGCTCCAAAAATGTATATATGGCTCCTACAGCCAACAATAAAATGTCTTAAATATTTATCTTGGTCTGGCTTTAACTTCTCCGCTGCCATTGCCAAATTACAACTACAGACGAACTGCAAATTCTAAAACAGTGCAGAAAATCAACGTTCAGAACTTTTCCCTTTGTTCGCTGTTTTTGTTAGCTTTATTAATGCCCTTAGTATCCTCTGCTTTCAGGATTCTTAGATCTGTAGCCACATACCAGGTTTCCCCTCAGAGTTTCCTGTTATCATCCAATGCCCTCCAATGGTGTCTCTTGTTGTTTTCAAGCAGTTCCAACAGTTAACCTTTATAAGTTCTTCACACATGGTTTTTCTGGCTTCCTTCACAAGCAGAGGTGTTTGGTTAATTGGTCTAAATTTACCTCAGAGTTTGTGCACGTAATGTTGTTTGAAGTGTGCTGCCCTAGGAAAGGTCTTGTGACCTGAACGTAGGCACCATCCACCCCATGACCTTACAAGGGTAGATAAAAGGGGTGTGTGGGAAGTGACGAGGCAGATGAATGTCGGAAGCATCTGATTTAATCTCCAATCCATCAATTTTCTCTACTTAAGAGTCACTGGGATGCACAGGGCTGCCGTCTATCTCCAGATGTCAAGGGGCTAGAGGCATTGTACACCCTTAATAGGTCAGCAGTCAATCCCAGTTGATGAAAACACTGGGATTTCATTCACTGTAGAACCATTCTAACCAGGGTTCCACATAACCATGCTTAGATCTCTTCACGGGGAAGAACACAGACCGTGCTTTGAATGTCTTCTTGCTGCAAGGCATGTGGAACATCCCCGTTTTGTTAAGCCTTAAATAAACATTTTGGTATGTTTAAAGGTATTGTGTGAAGTAGACCGTTGAGCTTTCCATCATGTTATAATGTCATTCTCTCATCCAAATCCATACTATTACCTGGCATGTTGCTTTGATTCTTTCACGGATGTTTGAGAAAACTCTTAATCTCCCGTGGCAACCATTCAGGATGCACAAACACTTGGTCTCACCAAGAGTTTGAGAAAGTTTGGCTCAAATTTGTAATGGAAATGCAGCTTACGACATTTCCGTTTTATGTTCTTGTGCTCACATAGCTGCACATCCCACTTAACCTACAGCTAACAGATGCTAGCGCTACCACCGCTGTAATGATCCCTTATCATTTTGGACTTAGCTTCCGTTAGCTCCTTGTATCAATTCCTTATTATGATCCGAGTTTATTCCCTCTGTTAGTTCAGTTTTTTCTCATTTTAGTTTTGGATTTGTTCTATTGAATTTAACATTTATCCTCCCGTGACAGTTTATTCCTAATGTAAATTTGGTCGTCTCTTATTTTAAGAGTCAGATTTATCATTTCAGATTTGGTGCTCAAATCTGATATTGTTCAGGTTTCCTTCCGGTCCCATCTTTGTTTTTGTCCTCCCATTCAGTTTGCCTTTTATTCCCTTTCCCCCCAGCTGCTAGTCATCTCCTCATTCGTCTCAGCTGCAGTCAGTTACTTGTAATTAGTTCATTTGTCATCTCCACTCGGTGAACATGTACATTTACAGTAGATTATCGGCAGCTAAATATCTGTACTGTGTTCACTTCGACAGGAACCTGTCAGAATAAGTTGCAGTACAAATCATGTGAATTTAGAGTAAAATGCTCTTTGTGGTTGTCAGTACTTTACTCCAAATTTACAGGATAATTTACTAGAGTGTACCAGAACAGAGGATTAAGTATGTTTCAAGTTTATTTTGCCAAGAATGTCATATATGTTCATTCAAAAATTGACTGAGCCGTGACATATAGAAGGGGAATTAATTATTTCATAGCCATTCAGACTAAAGCTGATTTGTCTTTGATTATCCAGCTCAGCTCAAAACATCAAAACAAAGATAGTCTGCTTCTGAAGTAAGTAACGGGGGACTTCCCTATTTTCTCATGTGCATAAGAGGGACACTGCATTTCAAGTTAGCATGTTGCCACAGAGGGCTGTGTTAAAGTTGTAAAATAATGTTGTGTAATCAGTAGGTATATCGACTTAAAAGAACAAACTGTTCTAAAAGAAGCCAGACATTATATTAAAAGAAAAACAACTAATTCGGACAGAGTCAGCATCCTGACTGAAGCCACATCCTCCTCTTAGTGAACACATGGCACGCCACACTACGATACCCAGACTGTCTCTTCTCCAGACGTGGATCGATGACTGACAACTTCTTGAAACCCCGTAGACGAGTTGAGCGTCATCGGGCTTTTTGTTCAGTCTCCTTCGGGTTTTTATCTATAAGCGAGGGGAGACAGCATCATTCAAAAACCTCGCGAAAGTGAAAGAGGTGGAGAGCGAGAGAGTGATAGAGAGATAGAGAGAGAGAGAGGTCGACAGACAGACATACGGACAGAGATCTACTGCAGGATATTTTGACACTATGGTTACTGGCAGCAGATATCAATCTTGATTTCTGAATGTCAGGCTGTTTCCACGCCAGCGAGTGAGATCTGCTGCGCTGTTTGGCAACTAATTGAAGCTGATCAACTTCGGACAAACATCCAGTGGCTCCATGTGATTTCAGTGCTTCTGGACAGCAGGAGTTTCCATCTGTGAGGTAAGCCTCGTTTCCAAACTTTATGGTTCTTATGGTTACCATGTGGTGAAAGTGCCCTTCTACTCATCAAATATCAGTATGGCGGACTTCTTGCATTTCATTTCCAATTAGCTCCTTATGAGACACCTAAATGAAACCTAATTAATCTGATTTTTTTAAACCTCTTTGTAGGGTGTATATTTTCTAATTATTATTATTATTATTATTATTATTAGCTTCTCATTTCATACAAAGAGAATTTGCTACTCTTTGAACCGCACCTTTCAAAGTGCTAAATCGGGCACATTATTCTAACATCACCCGAGGAACAATGCCACTGCGTTTTGCTGCTATTTATGGGGCAGGAAGCGTGTTTCTTCACCAACCTATGAAGCAAAAGCGAATATCCTGGAGCTGATTGTTATTCTGGTCCAAACAATGCAACTTTCCAACGTCCAAATTATGTGCCACCACGCCGCGGGGAAGTTAACTTCCTCACGCCCAAGGCTGTATCACTTAACACCTCGTTGTTTTGCCGGGGGTAACAATGTGGCAGCTGCATGCGGAATCACTGTAACAGTATTTTTCGTTTTTACTTCCTTTGAGCCACTGTTTGCTGTTTTTTAAAAAATAATTAAAAATAAAAAAAAACATCAACAACAAGGACCAGCTGTGTAAGTCAGTCATGTTAATAAATGCATTAGATTAATGTGTGAAAGGCTGTGATCAGATCCAGTCTGAAACTCGCTGTTTTAGTCTCATTTATTGCTACACTGTTAAATATATATCAGATAATATATTTATTATATATGAAGAAAACCTCTTCCTTCCATTTCTGTACAATTCAGAACGAGCAGAGCTGTGCTTCCTTCTGTAAAATGAAATGAAATGCACCTCTGAGCTTTAAACAATTATGACAAGATTTTTAACTCACTTAATTTTTTCTTTTTTCGTTTTTTAAAATGTAGTTTTATCTTCAATTTGTAAATGTTTAATGGCTCTTCTTGGTAAAACGGTAAAAAAAAAAATTTTTTAGGATTGCTTTGTTCAAAAAGAGCCACAAGATGGCACAATTTTCTAATAAAACTGCTCTGAATTTCCACCAAAATGTGTTTTTTTTTATCATGTTGGTTGCCATACATTAAGTTTAGTCGTTTTAAACTACTGCTTTATCTGTTTCATTAGTGTAACTCGTTGGGTACAATTTAAATTAAAATCCTAATTTATGTCTAAGGGTTAATGAAAATCATTCCCTTGTTACCAAATACGTCTCATTGTGTTGCTTTTAGTTTTAGAAAAAGAAATTGGCACACATGACAACAGCAAGTGTCATGTGTTCATTTGTAGAAAATGTCATTTTCCAGTTGTCAGTAAAGGAAAAATTAAAAAACAAAGAAAAAACCTGTGGCTTCTTGACTTCCTTTCTGAGAACAAAGGTGTTAAATTAGTAAATTTGCATGTATTCTAATGGAGGTCTTAAAAGGGCATGAGATTCATTCTTTCCTCTATGCTCAGTAATGCTCTCTGATTTGGTTTCCTGTAGCATGAAGGTAATAAAGCATACAAAACAAAACTTATTCTGACTTCTTAAAAATTTGACTTTGACAAATTCTTTGCTTCCTTTTTACAGTAACCGGTTCCTGTAGCTTGCAGATGGGTTCTGGGTCTGCACCTGCAAGCATGGCCGTCGTAACCAACAGCACATGTGACACCCTGTATGACCACAGGAAATACGCCCGGGTCCTCATACCTATTTTCTACTGTGTTGTTTTCACTGTTGGGTTGCTTGGTAACGCCCTTGCCCTCCATGTTATCCGGATAAACCTGAAGAAAATAAACTCCACCACATTGTACTCGCTCAACCTAGTCATCTCTGACATCCTCTTCACTCTCTCTTTGCCTCTGAGGATCATGTACTATGCCCAGGGTTTCCACTGGTCTCTAGGTGAGGCGCTCTGTAAGATATCAGGCTTTCTGTTCTACATCAACACCTATGCAGGGGTCAATTTCATGACTTGCCTCAGTGTGGACCGCTTCATCGCCGTGGTCTTGCCTCTTCGCTTCGCTAAATTCAGGAAAGTCAGTAACGTCCGCTACATCTGTCTTGGCGTGTGGATGTTGGTTCTGGCGCAGACCGTCCCCCTACTAGGAATGGACATGACAAATAGGGAGCCTCAAAACTTCACCACCTGTATGGAATACCCCAACTTTGAAAAAGTGGATAACATTTCAACCATCCTGATTGGTGCAGTCTTTTTGGGCTATATCATCCCTGTGGTCACCATACTGGTCTGCTACTCCTTCTTAAGCTCCAAGCTGCATCTCTCCGCCAAGAACAACCACCTGACAGAAAAATACGGCCGCAGTCGCAAGGCCATCGGCGTGATCTGCTGCGTGTCTGTGGTGTTCGTTATCTGCTACAGCCCCTACCACATTGACATCTTTCAGTACATGATCCGCAAGCTGGTATCCAACCCCGACTGTGCGGACCTCACGGCCTTTCAAGTGTCGCTGCACATCACGGTCTGTCTGATGAACTTAAACTCCTGCTTGGATCCGTTCATTTACTTTTTCGCCTGCAGGGGATACAAAAGAAAACTTCTGAAGCTGCTGAAGAGGCAGGTCAGCATTTCCTTTTCCAGTGCAGCCAGGACGTCGCCCGAAGGTTCCTCAAAGGACTTCATCGACGGGCACAAGATGCAACACAACAGCGAGAGGCTCATGGAAAGGAAATCGCATGAGCATGACCAAAGTAGGGAACCAAGGCAAAATGACGGGACCTACAGAATCTCTTTCCACATGAACAGTACCTAAAATATACCACTGAAGGACAACAGGAGGCTTCCGAACCAATGTGAGGCACATTCTTTTGTACATTTTTCAAGAGCAATTACTGTGTGTTAATTTAAAACAGAATGGAAGATATTACTCATTACTTAAACCAGCATAAATATTTTTACATCCATGTAAAGAAAGGAGGTCACTCCCCCACCTCCCTTGAATAAAAACTAATTAGTGTGGAGTGAGTATGAAATATACTCTATCTATACTGTGTTTTCCTATGAAATTAGGGATTAATTTGACAAATAGCAAACAAACCAATCAGCAACTGAGGCCAATTGCATATCTAAATGCAGTGAAAACATTCAAACCAAGCAGCAGAACAGGAAGCAAAACTGTATTTAAGTTACTTTGAAAGTGGCATGGTTTTGGTGTGAGACTGGCTCATCTGGGTATTTTCAGGAACTACTGATCTAATGGGATTTTCACTCACAGGGCTCTGTCTGTGGTTCACAGAAATTAATCCAAAAAAACAGAAAACAACCAGTGAGAGACTGTTTAGTGGGTGGAAGTGGGGTGTTGATGTCAGAGGAAAATGGCAGACTGGTTTAAGATATCAGGAGAGCAACAGCAGCTCAGAGTGGAAATTTGTTCTGAGTGCCAACATGCTATGGAAAACCCCACCGGGTGCCACTCCTCACAACTAATAACAGGAAGATAAAGCCACAATTCAAAACACTTAGCCAACATTGAGATTTTGGATGCTCAGAGGTAGATTTTTGCCAATAAAATCATGACACCACAGATACAACAAATGTATTTGTATTATTGCTAAAATGCTACAGTGCACCCAAGTATTGGTTGTCCACTCCTCTATGACCAACGTGTACCCATGGTGCTTGATCCATATCACAAAGCTCTGATCACCTCAAAGTTTCTTGAACTTTGAGATGATTTTAAAATGTGTTCACTATAATCCAGCGATCTCCATAGTCACCAGATCGCTTTTTTCCCCTTAGGACTAACCCTACATTCATAAAGAGAACAAGGCCTTATAAGTTTTCAATAATTATTTATATTGCTGTTGTCTCTGCCTCATATAGCTTACTCTGCCTTGAGAGGAAAATGAAGGGTATACATGGCAATGCATAAAAATATGAAGTATTGAGGGGAAAAAAATTGTAATTATGATTTTTGTGACTGATGCGCTCAAACAGTGTTTTTCTTTCTGTTCCCGATGGCCACTAATCAACAGGTGCATAGAGCTTAGTTCACCAGGCCACTTTTGGACAGCTTTTACATTTTATTAGAACAAAATATTATTTTTAAAATTCTTTTTTATGCATAACCCTCACAGTCATCACCGTAAATGTCACAGATTATAACTTGTTCTTACCCGAATCATGAACTGATAAGGATTCCTCCGACAGATTCTGAGATGGTGCCTCTGAGCAGCAACATGTCGTTCCTTCAAGCATTTTGTTTTTTTTCAGACTTTGTAACATTTTGATGGGTTGGATTAATAAAACAGAATGATTTCACAGAGGAGTGCAACGTGTTCATTCCTCTGAACACGTTACAGAGGAACCAACAGGAACACCAGTTGGAACACCTGAAAAACCAAGAAAGAGATATTTGTTATTTAAGTTAAATGTTCTGTTTTATCCGTTTTATTTTTTTTTTGTACATAAATAAAAATGCTGTGTGTAGTAATCTGTATGGATAATATTTCCAAGATATGTTAGTGTTATATTTGATATTTACTGCAATAAAGGGAAGTTGTCCTAAAGTGCGAATGCCTGTTTCCCCTTTTTAGCAATGGTAACAGAAAAGTCAATTAAAGGATTAATGTTATAATATTAGTGTTATATTTGATATTTACTGAAATAAAGGGAAGTTATCTTAAAGTACAAATGCCTGTTTCCCCTTTTTAGCAACGGTAACAGAAAAGTAAATTAAAGGATTAATACCTGCTCTTTATGTGTGTCACTGCTAAGCTGCACAAAAAAAAACACACACACACACAAAAAAACTGGATGTTGAAATCTGCCTCCATTTTTATCTTTGGTGTACCTCATGGTTCTGTTGTCAGAGCTCAGTGTTTGAGACGTATTATAGCAAATAATTTGATTCTGTTACTTTTTTGCAGTTATTTGCATCTCTGGTTATTGCAGAACAGTCAGAGTGCGTTGCCATGACTTAATAGTTTGTTTGAAGCGAAAGAAGCATATGTTTGTGGTTTCAAAAAGGCCAGATATGAAATCTGTACCAACGTGCGAACACCAGTATCATGACAGCCACATGTGTCATACCGTCACCCTCACCCTCACCTGCACTCAAATATAAAAACACATCTATTTTTATCTGTCTTTTAACTGTGGGGGATATATTTCTGATTCAAGGAAATTAGAAATTTCCTTGAATCAGGGAATTTGTGCTTTACACAAAGAAATTTGTGTAAAGCACAAAGAAATTTGTGAAGTCAGTCTTTATGCAACACGCCAGTTTTCTGTGGTTTTGATGGTGGCTAAATGCTAACTGGTACCAATGTAGAAGTAAATTAAGTCTAAGTGTCTTAGAAAACTGTGAAACAAATGATTTTTGTGAGGAGAGGGACCAGCTGTGGCTATGCAATTTTCTAAAATAATAATAATTAAAAAAAATATGCAAACCTCAAAATAAAATTATAGTCAAAAAGTGGAAAGCTAAGGACCAAAGTTCACCAATTCACACCTCTAAAGTTTCAATCAAAGCTGAAGCAAACGCTAGACCAGAGAAATGGTGCAAAGAAAAAGCAAAGTTAAAAATAATCACAAATCAATGTTAGCCAATGAAAAGCTTCAGCAAAACCTGCAGACTAAAATGTCCTAGACCATAGAATGCCCAGTATCTAGTTATTTCCCTTTTGGCCTGCTGCAATATGAGAGGTGTGAAAAAAATTAACAAATTGTCACTTCCTCGTTTTTTTGTCGGGAACAAAGAAGTTTTCTCTTATATCAATGTATTGCATGCAACAAATCATGCCAAACTGAGATCCTGATATTACAAGGGGAACCATTTTACTTTAAATAATTACTTCAGCTATGTAAGGTTGTGGGCGTGGGCGTTGGGGTGTGTGCGCGAGAGCGTGTTAGGTTTTATGTGTGAACGATGAAAGTACTTGGAAAATAAAGCCTGATTCTGATATGTTTTATTTCAACATTATGTTAAACCATTTACCTAAAAAGCACATAAAACATAATTAAATGTCACACTATATTTACACAGAAGCTTTTAGTAATAATTTTTATAACACAGGCAAAAAGTCACTTGTGTTGTTGCCCTTTGAGCTTTTTCACATTTTGCTATAACCACAGACTTTCATGTCTAATGTAATCCGGACCAGATTACATTAGAATTGACATTTCTTGTGATAGACCAGCACATATTGACCATTCAGAAGGTAAACAATTCATGCTTTTCAGATTTTTTTTTTTACATTAATAAAAGTCTGAAGAATGTGAGAATGCAGGTTTAAAATATCTGAATCGACACTTTTTGGTGGTTGTAGAAACCAGTCTTTGCTGCACATCCAGCTGCACATCATTTGCGGTATTACACGTCTCACCCAGTTTCACACATGATTATGGTTTTGCCTAAGTTCATTGCTCTTTGTATTCTCAGATGCGTTCAGACTTTGACTGGGACAATTGTTTTGCCTGTCCTGTGCTCAGATCCATCTTCGTATTAGCGCTGACCAGCTTCACTCCTTCTGCTAAAGCGCCGTCACAAGTTGTTCTTGCCATCACCATGTTTCACCAAGTGGATAGAGTGTTTAGGATAATGTGAAGCATTTGCTTTTTGTGTGTTTTTTTCTTACTACATATTTGGTTAGTCATGCTAGTTCTCTGATTATTGTTCTTCTTTTGCAGTCTTTCAGTTTAAGTGGAAGTTTGTGTTTTGATAGCATCTTTTTTGTGACATACCCATTCCATTTTTCAACAATACACTCGACAGTGTTCAAAGAAATGTTCAAACCTTGGGATATTGTTTTTAACACCTCTACACTTTTAGAGCTAACCTTGCCGTAACGGTTTACGGTCCTTGTGTTCTCTAATGTTAACATGTGTCCCATGGGGGGGTTTTGTTGGATTTTGGTATTTGCTTGTGTCTGTTTTCTGATTATCATCATCAAAGGTCTTGCTCAAGCACTCTTCCGTAACTGTTCACCTTTCCCCTGATCACCTTTCCACTTGGTTTCAGTGTCACTCTTCGCTGCTCCTCTGCGTTTATGCTCTGTGGGTTTTCATTGCTCATTGCCGGTTTCATCAGTTTTATCCTGTTTTATCTTGCCCTGCTCATCTCATGCCTCCCCTGTAAGTTTGTGTCAGATTTTTTATACAACCCTTCATCACCTTGCTTGCAGTGGCTGCTTGAAGTTCAAGTCACTTTATTGTTAAAAAAAAACCCAGGTTCTTTTGCTTGACGTTGATTGGCTTGATTTTTAATTGCAGTGTTTCTGTTCCATAGCACGTTCTTGTGCGTCTGTCCTTAATGAATTGAAGGAATGCTTACCTCATAAAGTCTGGTGAACTCCGAACTGTGCTTTTCTCTTTGAGCAAATATCAAACACCCCTACATCTTTTAGTCAAAAAGAGAATGAAACCAAAGTGACGGCTTCACATCCACTTTCTTCTATAATCTCAGACAGTTTTCAGATAATCTCGAAATATGCTCACCAGATGGCACTTTTACACAAAAATGTACTTTAAACTTTATAGCACAGTAACTTACTGTTAATTAAATATTTATAACAGCAAAAATCAGTGTTACGAGATAACAATTTTGGTTCAGTGCTTGTCCAAAACTCCTGTTGTCTGATACTACAAACTCATAAGTCATGACATATTAAGCCTCTGAGCCCTTCACAGAACAACAGGATTAATACTGAGACTAAATTGAACACAGATGAACTCCGTTTACTAATTAGGTGCCTTCTAGAGTCAATTAGTTGAGCAGGATTTTTATTTAGGGGTGTCAGAATACAGAAAGATGAATACACAGCACACTTTTCAGATGTTGGTTTATAAAAAACAATTTAGAAAAACATGAACGTTTATTCTGTACCTTGTGTCACACACAATCCCGACAAGATGCATCAAAGTTTGCCACAAAGTGTGTAAAAGTTCAGACATTGTTTAGCCCAGAATATCATAAATAAACTCCCACAGGGTGAATACACAGAGCTGGAGCGCACTGCCACGTCAGATGAGTAGTTCTCATATCAGCACTGACATCTGGCGAGTGACATTTACTACTGTGTATTTGCAAGAGTTCACTTGTTTCACAGAAAAAAAAAACAAACCTGAGATTGTATCAGAGTTTGTGGCTGAGCTACACCAAAGAGAGAAGTTAAAACATCACCACAGGTATCAAGGGGGAAATTTATTTTCTTTCCTCTAAACATAGGTGCTCAAATCAAATGATCAGTTCCGAGAATTATTTTTATTCTCTGTTTTGTTCACTTTATTTTCATGGGAAATTGAGCGCAAAGATAGTATTACAGATAGTATCACAGAGTATCACTAGAAGGAGTAGATATTAATCTGGCAAAAGGCGGCAATCTACTGTCTTAAAGTTCAAGAAGCATTTTTTGTTACAGAATGGCTTCCTGCTTATTGTTTTGTAGTTTATTAAAGCCTTTTCTTCAAAAGTATTTTATTAAGAAAAGACGGTGAACATTAAAAGACACTTTTATCTGAATGTTAAGATTTTATCCAATGTAAACAACATAGACCGAAGGCTGTTTGAGGGGGATAAAATGTTCCTGAGCCCCTTTTAAAAGTATTTCTTTTCATAACAGATTAATTTCTATTATTAACTTTCTTTCAATTCTTTCTAAAATCTAACGACATTTGTTTTCTAATGTATTTGTTTATGTGAAGTCAAACTGAAATAATGTTTGAAACTGATAAAGAACAGATCATGTTGCGATCTAAAAGCCTTGGCGTGAAACGTGGTGTACTTTCATTTTTATCATTACTGTATTTCCAAGAACATTTTCTGTAAGAAACATAACCCCAACATGTGGACTTTGAAACAACACCAATCAAAAATATGTTTATTTTCCAGACTTGAAGAGGAAAACTGGGTGGTCTTACAGAAAAGAAGAAAAAAACATGGGAATAAAATGGGAAAAATAATAAAGCATGTTTATATTTGATTAAACATATTGCTGCCTATTGTTGAGATCCTAGCGGCAGCTATTAAAACCATAATTAAGCTCTTAAGAACATTGATTCAGATTTTTTTTAAATTACTTTTATAAAATACAGAATCCAGGTGTCATTATAAGCACAATAAACCCCCTCTGACTCTCAACTTGTCTTCCATTTTATCTAACTCCCAGTATTTTACCATGGTTACACAATCAATTTTTATGATACTGTTCCTTTACTGGGCCAACTGAACCAGTTATTATCTCCAAATGTGATTAATGGTGAGCAAGTGTGGTCCACAGCAGCGTATTGTTGCGTCTTTAATATCTTAACCTCTTTGTAAGCTTGCTTTTATTCTTGTTTTGTTTTTTTTCTGTTTGCTTTCATTCAAACGTGTCCCTTGCTGATAGTCTAGCTGCTTTGTTTGCAGTAAACACTGCATTTCACACATATAATTGCCATCTGCTTTATCGCCTTCTCTCTATCGCTTTGTTGTCTTTGGGGATTCGGTGAACCCGCTTGTTTTAAAGGAACAGCCTGAAACTATAAAGATGTATCAAAATATCCCAGGATTTAAATGGTACGACAGCTGTTTTCCGTTTTCCGATGCGGAAATCTTTGGGCTCTCGGCAGAGGTGGCTCAAGGTTAAACGGGGCCTCGAGAAATTTTTATTTTCGGCCCCCTTTGAAATGTTTTTATGCCTCATCATTTTTGAATTTGGCCCATCTTGATTAACAGCAACTAGTCGGCCAACAATTAATTAAAATTTGCTTTACATTGGCTCAGTTGGTTTGTATCTTCAATTACAAATACAACAATTAAGATGAAGCACATGTTTTTATTTTCTGTTTATATTTAATTTTAATATTACTTTTGTAAAGCTCTGCCGACCTTAGAGGGAAAATATCTAACCTACTTGCCACCTCGTTCGGTAGCTCAATGATGAAAACAAAATTTGAGGTCTGGTAATGTTTTCTATCTGCTGTTGACACGGTTTCATCAGTACTGCATCGCTACCTCTGCAGCTAAGTTAAAGAGAAAAAGTTCAGAGAAATTAAAAACTATAAAAATGTGTATAGTTTCTTCAAACTTATACCAGAATGTGACTCCTAATGAGGTCTGAGCTATTTACCTCAGAAATACTGAACTCCACCAGTGAGTTCAGTTATTAAAGAGAAAACTTAGATTTAGAATTTAAAAAAAGCATGTTCTGGTTTTTAATGAAGAGTTAATACATGACTTATCAATTGGCCAAAAACTCTGAGAGAAAATCTAGAACAAACATAAAGAATTATTTCTCACTAATCTTTTTTTTTTTTTTTTTTTTTTTACAAATAGTCACTGTGGGAGTGAAATGAAAAATTTCCCCAACCCACACAAGATTCTAAATCTGATTATTAATTGAACAAACAAACTTTTTCATCAACAACATGTTGGTTCAAATACCAGGGAAGCGATGTAAATCTATTTTTTTTCCCACCAGTGCTTTAAAAATAAAAACCAGGTTCTATAAATGTTAAGTTCTGCTCCAAAGAAACTCTGTGCACTGCTGGACAATGCAGACTGGCGTCTAATCAATTCAAGTATTTTAGATTTGAGATATTCCTTAGAAATATTTGCCATCGACTTTTTACTGCAACACCGAATCAGAACCAACTCCCTCGCCGCCCCCAGGCTGTGGGCCCGGGCAATGAGCATGCTTTTCTTCCGTCTCGTGGTTCAAATTACAAATAAGAAAGGGCAAAAATGATTCAGTTTGCAGAAGCAAATTTCCCATTGCATCCAAAGAGCTAATACATGACATCAGAGGAAAAAATGACATATGTGACAAGGAGACAGAAGCTAATGAGCCACTAAGACAAAGAATAAATTCATTTCAGTCGTTTATTAACTCAGCAGTTGCTACCCGGAGGCACTTTGCAAAACAAGTCAAATTCATTGCAAATTATTTATTTATTTAATAACCACTAGACTCCCTCTACAGATCAGGAGTTTAGGGAAGTATAAAAGCAAAGAAAGTACTTTCTGTTCTTCAGGCAGAAATGGAAATATATCCCAAAACTCTGCTGGGAGTTCACCATGAACTTTGATGTTTTGTAACCTTGGTGTCACTTGAGCAAAGCACATTCCCTCCAAGTGGGTCTGGTGTAAAAAAAAAAAAAAGAAAAGAAATGTGAATATGTGAAAGACAACCTAATTCTCACTGTAAGTACAGAGGTGGATTTGTGATGCTGTTTCTCCTTTAACAGTCCTGGTCTTTATCCATGGCGATAAATAAATGAAAATAGGTCAATAGTAATCTTTTTTAGAAGGATAAACTAACATATGGCTAAATAAACAGAAATAATTCACCAAACAAAATCAACACTGATTATTTCTGCCATGATATGTGGTGGTGGAATGACGAGGTAGATGCAGTGGATCCAGGTTGTTGAGTAAATGATGGTTTAATGATGAAAAAACAGATCTTCAGGCAGCACAGGTGACTAACAGCAAAAGCTCTCACACTAGTAGCAACTGCCATTGACAATAGACAGGAGACAGTACAGACAAACGACAGAATAGACGAGGACCCAAGAGACACAGGTGGATTTAAAAACACAGAGGGTAATCAGGGAACACGAGGCACAGCAGGGAGCAATCAAGGTGTAGACAGGACAACACAGAGACTCAACTGAACACAGAAACCTAAATAAACACACAGGAAACCAAAATCCTCACAATTTCACCTTAATCCCAAAGAAAAGCTGTTGGTTTGAGCTGAAGAGGAGAGTGCATGAGAGAGGACAGAGTATGACGGATAATCTCTGTTTGCACAGTCCAATCCTTCAGAGAAACACAGAGCGTAATAGTGCCAGAACATGGTCATACAAACCGATAAAAGAAAATAGTGCCAACACTTTCCCCACCAACAATTCTGTTTAATTTTTCTTTCTTAACAAAGAATATTTCCCCTGTTGGATAAATGTTCGCCAACTAAAGATTCGATTTTTATCTTCTAAAAAAACATACAATAAATGAATTCATTTTGAGTGTTTTTGCACGTTGTTAAGCACTGTAAATATAAACTCAACCAACATATTTACATAATGAGGAAAATACCAAGTAGTAACAGTAAAGAAGGATTCAAAGAAACGAGAATGAGACACTGATCATCTCATTTTTAGGCAGAAAAAGGGTGTAATACTTCACGTCAGCCTCTAGAGGACAGTGTACAACAGGTTAAAAAGGTGATGATAAAAAACGAGCTTCCAGTAAACACCTGTATCTACCTTTACTGACTGAATAACTACATCTGCGCGCACGCACACACACACACACACACACACACACACACACACACGCACGCACACACGCACACACACGTATCGCGTAGTATAGGAATAATTTACAGGAGCATTTTGTGAGGAGTGGGAGACTTTGTGAGGCAACATGACAAGTATCAAAGAGAGGAAAACATCACACAGACTGTTGTCATAACAACATATTGCAATGAACGCCAAGCACCATCTGCTCCGAGATTTTTTGAGACGCATCAAGAGGACGAGTCCATGGATAATTATTTCCCAGGAATAAGAATTAGACTGAATGGTACAAGCGCTGCTCTTGAAATTCAGCGACGGAGTTTGTGTGCTGCGGTCTCAATTTTGAGAAGTTCGGGGGACGCGTCTGATTTCTAATGTAGGTCGCATCGCATTGAGGTCACATACTACAGTAGCCGCATACAGAAAACAAACAAAAACAGGAAGTCGTCCTTAACTTGCATGGTTTATTTCACATGAACTGATAACGGGAATTGAAAGTAACTGTCAGAGCGGAGCGGGGGGGGGGGAGAAGTTATTTTATTGCTCAATGTTCTTTTGGGCCAAACGTCCTAATTTACGGCTGCTAGCCGTCGAAACTCAAATTAATCACGCGCATTAATCTGCATTCAATCCTGGCGCGGGCTGACCTTGAGCGTTTCACCTGAAGTATGCGCTCTGCATCCATTAAGTCGACGCGATGTAAAACCATCTCACAGCATCAGCGTGAAGTGTCTATTACCACCGTCTTATTTCCTGTTTATATGGCAACTGCCTCAACATCCTGTTTTTAATTACTTCTCTCCGGCAGCAGATGCTTCTCGCAGCAACCTGCTGTGGATTACTCCCCTGAGAACTAATGTGCTGTGACAGACCCCACTTTTCCAATCAATAACTCGCCCTAAATCTGCCATCTCTCTGCCTGCCAAACACACTCCCACTTCTAATGGCACATCATTTTCTTTAAGGGGGTGTAATTGCGTGCTGTGGAAAAGCTGCAGCCTCTCTACCTCTGTGTGTGTGTGTTTTTTGTTTTTTTTTTCTTCTTATTCTCTGTTCCGACCACGCTCGTACTGTAAAAGGGAATGTAAAAGTGCAGAGGCTAGAGCACACAGGAAGTGATGAGGGGCTTTACACAGCGTGCAGTCTCGCCACCCCTGCACTCACATCTTACAAACGCACTCGCTTCCCTGTTTTGACTGTAACAGTTGAGACATTTCGATAAAAAGAAATCACTTTCGCTTCACAAACCTGTTGGGGTGAACTTGTCAGGATGTTTGTTTGATTCACGCGGTAAGTTCAGGCTTTTTTCTTTTTGCCCAGGTGGCCTCGGTCTTGCTGATTTTGTCCACATTTATGTTGATGATGGGGCAGATTAATGGCAAATGTAGTTTATAGTACATCCTCAATGTGTCTCCTCTTGCAGATTTAAACTACACGTGGTTTTATGCGTACATCCGTAATTCTCTCGCCTTTTCATCACTTGTTATTTAGTATCAGGCCATATAAATTGTGTAGTTCAATTCAAAAAAAGGACCAAAGAGCGTAGAAAGAGGGGACAACAAAGGTCAAAGTTGTCAACAAACTTTCCTGAGTCTTTGTTACTCACAGTTAAAGTGAATCTGTGTGTTTGTTTGTTTTCTTTGTATTTTGGTTAATTTGTTTTCTAATTAAAGTTTTGTTGTAGTTAGTGGTAGTTTTTCTTACAGTATATGAAAAATAATTATAAGGACTGACGGTCATGTTCCGCAAATCTAAAAAAAAAAAAAAAAATCCCACAGAATTTCCATATTTAGGGGTGGCAACTTTCTATTTCAGTCACTGTGGGACTTTTTTTTTTTTTTTTGTACTTTTTTTGTTCCTCCATAAGACTAACACTGACCAAACTCAGAGAGAAAATGTCTTATTAACTTTTTTCTTTCAAATTTGTTTCGTAGATTTGACCAATTTGATATCTAACGCCAACATAAGTAAGTTGAAATCCCTTTTCTTCTTCTTTTTCTTTGTTTCAACTGGTATTTTTAGTTAATTGTCCTAGTTGATGAAGCTAAAGTCTCTGACTGAGGAAGACCCTCTTGACATCACTCTAATCTTTAGCCGAACAAATTCTCTGTCAGATTTAACGACCACTCAACAAAGATTATTATTAACAAACATATTTATGTGAATGTACATGTTAAATAATCTAAATACTGTCCCCGTCCAAACTGACCTGAAGCTCTAAAATCAGCATTTTCTCTTTTGAACCTGAGAACATAAGAAGTTCACTGCTCTCCTTTTTTTAAACAGTGACTCAGTGTTTATTATTTCCAAAGGCATCAGTAACCACAGGAAAGTTCTGATCCATCTAAAATAAGATCTGGTTAATAAGAAACTGCAAGGGCTTTTTATACATGCATATTATACTATACACTATTTGCTTGTTTATTAAAAAAATAAACTTGCCACCCCTCTGAATATTTTGTCTATATAGACGGTTTTCCCTCCTTCACTTCACAAATAATAGTGTTACAAGGCCTTCAGGGTTGAAAACAAAACCACTCTAATTTGTATACTTCACCTGTTCTTGGCGATACAAGTCAATATCAACAATGTTAGAATTAATAGGATTTTGGGTGCGTGAGGGAAAAAAACAAGGACGATATCAACAGAATCACAAGAGAGAGAGACACATGTGAAGTACAAAAACCTTAAAAATAGCTCCATTATTGTTCTGGTTTCTAGCACAGGCAGGTGCAAAGTAGGCCTCTGTGGGTCTCATAACAAGAAGTTCCTAAGCATGGCTGAAGTAGTGCTAGGCTATAGATTCATCTGAAACATTTGCTGCCCATGTTTCCCTTTTATCTCAGGCATACAGAGTTGTTTCTTTTTTTAGCAGAAACGGAATCAATTCAAAGCACAATAGATGCCTTCAGGCTTTAGAAACTATTCTTTAAAATTTCTGTGTTTGCCTAAAAGAGCTGCATGTAGAGGGAGTTTACAAACTTAGTGTTTGCACCCTGTGTTTTCTGTTGCTACAAAGCCCTGATCAGGAATTTCTACTGAAAAAATACAGTCTGCTCTTAAAGGAATGGTCCAGATTTTTTGAAGCAAAGTTCTGTGTAACTATGGCCAATAACAGTTCCTTACCAGTGCTAAAAAGAAATAAATTTGCCTCAACAAAAACCTGGAGAGGATGTCAAACAGATAGTCAACGGGGTCCTTGGCTTAGCTGATAATAGGCATTATAAAACAATTCAAGCTGAACAGAAATACATCTGTAGGAGTGAACTCTATATTGGGCATTTTCTGTTCTCTCAGCAGAACAACGCCATTACAGTGCTGCCGATTGTATTAATTTGCCCCAGCCAGCTGATAATGAGTCTACTGGGATAATTTCCAAACAGCTCTCGGTGGACTTGCAACAGACTGACCAGGCGGATTGATACAGTCGCCAGTGAAATAAAACTGATGTTGTTTGGCTGAGGAAACAGCAACATGCTTCACTACAGTCTCTTGCAAGCATGAACCCTCAATATGCGCCAACTAGTGTTTTATTTCAAAGATATGAACTGTTTCAGATTGATTTATTTTATAATGAGAAACATTTTTAAAATTGATACCCTCTCCTTGTTTAGGTGTCAGCTTATTAATATAATCAGACCTTTTTTTTTTTACTGTCACTTATTACTTCACTAAACCCGTAAAAGGTCATGGTCATTAAAACACGTGGCTGATATAAATTTTTAGAATGTATTGTTTTAGATAGCTTTCGTTAAATGTTTAGTTTTTGTATTATTTTTCTAAAATATATAAAATATTTGTTTACATATTCATTTAAAGTTGATGTACTTGTTACAAGGTTCCCAGCTATTTCCTTTTAGCTCCAAATCTGGTTTTCAACCCAGATGTTAAAATGCTGCCGTGTTTCTGGTGAAACTCTGTGACTGAATCTTTAAATCTAGAGGTATCTTGATGTAAATGAACACCTATATCTTCCTTCATATATATATATTTTTTTTTTCAGCATGAATGTGGATCTAAACTCCTCCAACATGTCTGTGGATCCTCTGGCAATGAAGACGGAGCAGGGCCCAGTCGAGTATCGCATAGTCGGCCTGGTCTTCTACAGCTTCATCTTCGTCATAGGAGTGATAGTGAACCTCACTGCCTTGTGGGTTTTTGCCTTGACCACCAAGAAGAGAAACTCGGTCACCACCTATATGATCAACGTGGCGCTCGTGGACCTCACCTACATTTTGCTCCTGCCCTTCAGGATGGTTTACTTCCATCAGGACTATTGGCCCTTTGGAGACATTTTCTGCCGGATCACAGCAGCTCTAACCATCTTCTACCCCTGCATGGCCCTGTGGCTGTTCGCTCTGATCAGCACTGACCGCTACATGGCCATTGTTCAGCCGAAACATGGCAAGGAGCTGAGAAACGTCCCAAAGGCTGTGGTGGGCTCCTTGGGGGTGTGGATCATGACTCTGGGCAGCAGCGTGCCTCTACTCTTCTCTCAGGATGACCCCGATCGCATCTCCAATTACACTACCTGCATCAAGATGCAAGACATCATCTACATGCGCCGTGAGAATGCGGTCAACTTTGTTAGACTCATCTTCTTCTTCCTGGTCCCCATCTGCATAATGATTGGCTGCTATGTCGTCATTGTGGACAACCTAATCCATGGACGCACCTCCAAACTGAAGCCAAAGGTGAAGGAAAAGTCCATCCGGATCATCATCACGCTCATCGTGCAGGTGCTGGTGTGCTTCGTGCCGTTCCACATCTGTCTGGTGCTGCGCTTGTTGGGAAACGACGAAGACGGCGGCTTCAACACGTGGGCCGTCTTCACCACTTTCCTGATGAATCTGAGCACGGTCTTGGACATCATCTTGTACTACATCGTCTCCAAGCAGTTCCAGGACAGGGTGATCAGCGTGATCCTGTACAGGAACTACCTGCGAAGCGTCAGGCGAAAGAGCCGGCACACGCACACAGGAAGCGTCAAGTCGCTGAGCAACCTAACCAGCGCGATGATATGAACGTCCGTGGCACAGATACTGTACCAACAATATGCACACTAGATGCATCACCGTGTACTGTTTATGTATAATTACCTGAAGGATCAAGAAACTGCAATTAATTTTCCCGAGTGCAATTTACACTCACAGTATGGAAGGGCTGCTGTTGTGGCGAAAACATCTGTGTTCAGAGCTGATTGACTCACCCATGAGACTTGAGTTGTTTCCATGCCTTTTTTTTTCTCTCTGCTAAAGAAAGCATATGCGGCACAGGTGTGACGTGTTCAGGTGAAAATGTAACTGTTTGAAACAAAGCATAGCTGTGCACAAGCATCAGAAACCTCAAGAAAGCATCATGAATAGAGGGTCTGACATGTTCCACAGGAAGCAGCGGCGGGGTTGTTAAAGGTTGCCGCTCGGTTGCTGCACCACATTTAACAGGTCCTTCCTCTTCAGCCTCTCAGCCCTGCGAAGGCGGAGTGAGCAAATCTAAGCCATGAGTGATGTGTGATGTCACCTGTCTGCTTTGCAAATACACCGCACGTGTTTGACTTCTGCCATTTCATGTTTGTTGAGTTTAAGATCGACCACTTGAGACAGGAGGCAATTTCAACACCCAGCACTGACAGTAAAGGTTGCTGCGAAGGTTGCTTTAAATGAACCGACCAGGTGATGGCAGCATGGCACAGCTTAGACGCTATCCACCTACAAGAGCAACACACACACACACAAAGTGCTTTTAAAAACTTTTGCAGAGTTGACGGCAAAATAATTTTGTCTCTGTTGCGTCGCCGCAAAATATTTACCTTTCATTCATTTAGATTCATAAAAAAACATTAGTACATCAGTTTTCCAGTTAACAACAGTCATAACGGCTTCCTCCACCAGGAATCTGACTAAAGCGTGTTTATGGTGCAATGTGAAAAGTATTGATTAGGTGTTAAATGATTTAGTTGCTTGGAGTGCATTTACAGTAACATGCTCGAGAGATGTCAGAGAGGCTATTTACAAGATTTACTGCAACCTTAACCTTTAAACAGAAAACCTTTTTCAGCACATGGATGTTTCAGTTTCAGATTTCTGCAGCAGGTGAGAGAGGCATTTTATTCAAAATGTCTCTCTCGTAAAAATACTGAAGTCAGAGCAGAATAGGGGGCAGAAGAGGCTTGCAGGCAACACCAAAATCAACATTTTAAGTGTTGGGAGTTGTTGCACCAACTTCAAACATGCAAGGAGTCCATCTATGTTGAACATCCAAAATATATGCTATAAAAAGAACCCTCAAAACAGAATAACTCTCAATTTATGCTCTCTGTAGTAAAACTTGGTGACGACAACAATATATTTCTGAAATCAGTAAACCTACATTCAATTCCCACTCTTCTTAATGAGCTGCCTAACAAGGCATCACCTGAACAAAAAGCATTATGAAAACCTGGTGGTCCAAATGTTGATTTCTGAAATCTTCTTGAGCTAAAACTCAAGTATTGTCTTGTTTTCAAAAGAAAAAAAAAGTTCTGAAAACAGCATATTTCTTATTTGGACTTTTTGTCATATTCTGCAAATAAATACTCAAACTGAAGTTTGTCGTTATGTTTGGAATTTTTAGGGAAATGGCAGTAATTTGGAAACTAAAACATAATTTAATTTAGAAAGACAGAAGTGTGCATGATGAAATTTCAGAAAGTACCGCTGAACTTCATAAGCTGTAAGAACAAAATAGAACGTCCCGCACATGTCTAAAATAAAGTTTTTGAAACAAAGCAATAGAGGTTTAGAAAACAGCAAAACATAACTTTGAAAAAAAAAAGTAAACACTAGAAATTGTCAGGAAACAATAGCATTTCCCAAACACTCCCAGTTAAATAGTTAACAATAAACTGAACAACACTGGATAACTTCAAACACCTTAAACACTGGCTGCAGGTCATTTTGTTCCTGTGCCTCTTCAGGCCCCCCACCTTACACCCATGTGTTACCGCTGACTGAACATGTGCTTTCCATTACACATTTGTTCATTTCTTCATTTTGCTTAAGGGACGGTTCAGGTTTTTTTAATGGAAGTTTGTGAAAATATTCTTGTAAATCTTCCCTAACCTACAGTAAACATGTAACATGTGGCAGTGAGTTTGTAGAACAGTGAGATCAGAGGGAAACTAACAGGCAGTCAGAAAGACAGCATTACAAACGTGGTTATTAAATGTCTTCTTGGGAGTAATAAGGTGTTGTGTCCCATGAATATAACATTTTTTTTAGCTTAGGATATTTTAAATAGATAAATGAGACAAAATAAGGGGGTACATCACTCTGAGAATTGCTTTTGTTTTCAATAACATTAAAGGATAGACCTTTAAAACGAGTAAGGTATTTGTTACAGAAATCTGATTAAATTTCAAAATTGCAAACATAAGAACTGTGAAGGCACAACAGTAGAAAAAAAAACAACAACAAAAAAACCTCAAGCAGCAGCAGTACTCAGAAGTGACTGATCAGTGTGAAATAGTAAATAAAAACCAAACTACTGCTCAATCTGGCAAAAGATTCTGGTTTAATGGATGTTTTTCTGAGTGTGTACGCCATTGTCTTTACAGTAGCTACACCCTGTCTGCATTATCTGGGTCTCTGGGAGACATTTGGCTGACTTTTACAGTAGTCGCAGGTGAAGACGAGGCCGCTCTGTCCGATATAAGGGGGATAGATTTACATTGTGTTAAACAAGAGAAGGCAGACAGCGGGATTTCCATTTCGCATGCAATATTGGCACCTGCACTCCATCATATGGTGATAGTTTTATTGGCTAGTGGACTACCGGTGGATTTATAGCTCGTGAGTCAAAGGTTGAAGGAAACATCAGAGGGTCGTCTATCTGTCCCACCTGTTAGACATAAAAGAGAGAAAAAAACATCCACGCTGCTCAAAGCAACTGGCATTTAAAACAATTAAGTTTCCTGTCAAGTCCCTGTGATGAATTATCCGGAAGCTTTACCCGCTGTAATTCTAAATCTTCCCAACAAGTGCCTTTGTTGTAGAGAAATTAATGAAAACAAGATTGTCTTTCATAGGAGCTGATCTCACAGCGCGACAGCCAGCTGCTCTTCTTTGGGAATAAAAAAAAAAAAAAAAACAGTCAGCATTAAACACAGCTCACACAAAATACTCTTTTTTTTTTTTTTTTCCTACCACTCGTGTGGAAAACAAATCAGGCGGCAGGCGCAGTGGCCATCTGTTTTGTTATTTGATATGTGTGAATACATGTTGTAATGACTTTGTTTGTGAATCGCTCTGCGCGGCGGAACACACGAGAGCTCTCGAAGTGCTGGAGTGTTCAAAGCTAATCATATAATTGGACACAATAGTCGATGACAAATGGAGACGCTCGGAGCCAGCCAGCTGGGGAAGTGAATATGTAATCATTGTAAAATCATATCATTTTTGCATATTTGAAGACAGCTTAATAGAGTTTGCGTGTCAGCGCACCATCAAATGATGATCAGAGGCAGTTCTGCCGCATTTGTTTTCCGAATCCGACTTTGTTAGGCTATTTATCTTGATCTTGATTAAAAGTGTTTTCACAAGAGTTTGCGTCTCCTGTGTTTATTTGTGCTCCGCTGTAGCCGCTGACTGTGGAAACAGACTTGGGACAAATGACCCCCTTTAGAGTTTCTGAAGAAGAGGTAAACAGCTCCCAGTGATTATTTCCGCAGTATTTCTTTTCTCCTATTTACACATACAGCGCCTTGTGAAAGTATTCAGACTCATTGAGCTTTCCCCCCGCTTTTTCACAGAACGCAACAACAAAATTCACTGCATTTGAACAAGATTTAATTCTATAGACCAACACAAACAAGTCAGGAAGGAAATGAGACTTGGCTTTCAAATATTTTGGCAGCAGATCCAGCTGCATTTGTTTCTAATAGCTTTAGACATCTAGGGACTGATTTAATAGCTTAAGCTCAGTCTGATTGAGAACAACAATTTTCAAGCCTCGCCATACATTCCTTGTTGGATTGAGGTTTAGACTGTGACAGGAAGGTGAACATCTACAACACTCTCAAGTTTTAGTTTTCCACTTCCATCAGCATTTCTTCTATGGTTTTCTGGTATTTATCTCCATCCATCTTCCTATCATGCTCTGACCTGCTTCACAGTCTATTCCAAAGAAAAGCATTCCCCAACATGCTGCCACCACCATGTTTTCCAATGGGGGGCCGGAGGGTGATTTGCATATGGAGTTGGGCACTTCAGTGTCGGGTGAGAAATTGCACTTTGGTCGTGTCTGACCAGAGCAACATACATGAATTGTCAAATATCTGCAAAAGGGGATGTTTTTATGTATTTCTTTTAGAAATGGCTTTTTCCTTGTCACTGTTTCGTACCAGATTTGTGGAGCACACTAGAAGCAGTCAGGTCTACAGATTCTCCGACATGAGCTATGAATCTCTGTAGCTCTTCCAGAGTCACAATAGCCCTCCTGGCTGCTTTTCGGATAAATTGCAATCTTTCCGATTTAGGAAAATGACCAGTTCTCAGAAGGTTTGCAGTTGAAAGGCTGCTCAGAGATAGGGATGCTACCTTATAACCAAACTGTGCTTTGAACCTCTCCACAACTCTCTCCCTGATCTGTCTGTGGCTCCTTGCTTTTCATGATGCTGTTTGTCTCTAACAAATCTCCGAGGCCTTCGCAGAACAGCTGGATTTATACTGGGACTGAACTACACACTTGTGGACTATATTAATTAAAGGGATTTCTGAAGTCAGCTTGTTGAACTGGATTGTTATTTAAAGGTATCATCTGTTATGTTCAATAAAGTCCTCTAGCATGCCTTTGTTTGCTAAATAAGTAACGTCTGACTGTGTTTTATTCAGTGGCATCAGAGTAAAGGGGCTGAATACAAATGCACTTTAAAATTTTTATTTATAAAACATTTAGGAAAACTACACATCCTCTTCCTTCTACTTCAAAAAACGATGTCCTACTTTAAGTTTCACAACATCCTACTAAAATGCTCTGACGTTTATATTTGAAATGATGCAAAAATGTGAAAATCTTCCAGCTGTATGAATGCTTTCGCAATATGTTTTTTTTTAACTGATTACTTGCGCCAGCATCACCCTGATTATTGTCAGTCATAGGGGATGCGAAACGTCTGCAACGGCGTCGTTAAACCCTTTACATCTTTTTACACCCAAACCGAAGCTCACTGCCGTCCCGTTTGAAGCCCTGTTCCCCCCACCGTGTTCCCATACCATCACACTTCATGCTGTTCCCATTAGGGACCACAAGGACATGAAAGGGAGCCTATAATGTTATATAGATACAGTACACGTCCAGCCTCGGCTGGGACCTCTCATCTACTGTATACGCGGCATTGGCAGCCTGCAGCTGCCTGCATTTACATCATTTAGTGTTTCTCTCCAGGGCACTTTAATACGCCCAACCTCTCCCCTGGTAAACTTTACAATAGGATGTTGAAGGATACTCCTGGACTGCCATAGGAAATGAGAGGCACATGTGTGTGAATGTAGCTTTGCAGCAGTGTGACTCCCCCTCCATACTCTCCCCAACACACACACACACACGCCGTCTCTTGTGATGCCGAGCTTAAGGGCTCTGCAATGAGACTAATGGATTCCTTTTGTGGACAAAACTAGGTTAAGCACATGAGCTATTGTTTTTATCTGTGTTATCTGTTCACGGCGGTATTTTACAGGGGTGTTAAGTATTCCTCCACTGCGCATATTCTTCAGAGGCAGTCTCCTTCCACTCTGCGTTGTGTCTCCATTAAAAGGTGATAATCTACATCAAGGGTTTTAAATGCAGCCAAACTGACTCTGGTTGACCCCGCATTCAGCGGAGGAGAGGAAAATAGAGGAAATGTATGGCCTCGATTACGACTGCGCCTCTTTTTCAGCAGATCCTTGTGCTGCTGATTCACACGCAGCCAGCCACCATTAGTACATATAAATAATGTAAGGCCCTCCTTTCTCTCTCTCTTTCTCTGTGTGTGTGTGTGTGTCTCCCCCCAGCCCCTCTCACTCAACTCTCTGTTCAACTAAGTGCCTGCATGGAAGCCTTGGCCTCCTCCTTGTCATGTTCTCCATAGATCAGATTTATTTTAAGTCTTTATAGTGGCACGTTCTCCACAGCGTTGCGTTCGACGCACGTGGGGATGTTTTTAATTGTATCCTGTGAAGTGGAGTAGGAGCTCCAGCGGGGGACCGTGTCAAGTTGTGTTAATATTTAATCCGCTCTCACTTTAGTTCCTCCATGATCCGCCGTACGGCGACGGGAGCCGGATGAAGACGCGACGTCGCAGGACGGGCGAAGATGTGATTAAAGCCAAAGCGGCTAATAGAGGTGGTCTCTTTCAGGGCGGAAAGCTGGTGTCTCTCTTTAGTGGTGAGGCCACACGCCGATTTGGTGGGTGGGGGAATACAACGGCCGCTGACTAACTGATGCGCTTACTTCAGCTGATGTTCACGTAAACAGAGACAGAGATGAACCGTTGCGCGTGTGTCTGGGATAAATATAAGCATACGGTTTTCAAGCCGGGGTTGAGTGTGTCTGCTTGTGTTTTGGAGGAAGAGAGGAAGGGAGGGGAGAAACAGGAATGGACGGAGGGACGAGGGAGGCCTCCTCACGTCCTCTGTGTGCACGTCACGTCTGCTCTGCTGGAGCTCAATTACAGGACCGTTACTCAGAGAGGAAACTTCATCATGTCGTACAGATGTCTTCACTAGAGGATAAAAACAAAAAAAAGGGGGGGTGGCGGGGAGGCGATGCATGTTGTCATTTAAAGTGACACGGTTGGTGTTTGTTGGAAACAAACAAAATGAGAAACAGTCAGACTGTTGGATTCACGACAAATACGTGAATGTAAGCGGGGCGCAGAAACCCACTTAGAAGGCTGGAAACGAGTCGTCCTGACGGGCAGAGCAAACACCTTAACCAAAGCAGAAACGCTTTACAATGAAAACAAGAAAGAAAAACTGCAAAACCTTCATACAGAAAAATGCTGAAAACATCAACTCAAATCTCAGTAGCAATAGAATCTAATTTAAAACTGTGAATGTAAAAAAAAAAAACGCTTGGTGAGAAAGTAAGATGAATCATTTTAAAATGGCTTGCAAAGAGTAGAAAAGCAAATAGGTAACAACAGAACTAAAACAAAAACGAACAATGGATCATAATGGAAGTGGTTTATACTCTTTTAAACATCACATGAACCAACATCTTAAAATTTAGTTGATCGATGATTGGGGTTTGTGGCTTTGGCACTTCGGGGGTCAGCGTGTCCCGCAAATAATAGCCATTAACCGTTCTGCTGGATTAATCTGAAACAATAACTTGTAAACAATAATACTCTTTCAGTGAGCCATTCAGTTCCATCATAGTAAACATCTTTTATAACCCAGACAGCTCTATAAAGTGCTTTAGGCATCATTGGGCACAGACCATCATTAGTCAGTCGCTGTGTGTAGATCTGAATAAACCAGGCGGACGGTGATCTTGCGCAGACACCAGCCCATATCTATTTTACGCTGTTTCATTTCAATCGTGACACAGGCGGCGCGCACACTCCACCAACAATGGCCGTGTTTTGCTTTAATTTGATTAGGTTTTGTCTCAGCGAACGCCAAGTCCTGTTTTGCCTCAAGAACATATCTCTTAATCACGTTCCATCCAGGCTGTGTCTTTCATCTAAATCTCACAGCCGTGGCTCACACCCAACTTTATTTCGCTGAAAGGTAGAGGGGGAAAAAAAAGAAAGAAAAAGCACGCGCACGCACACACACACACGACAGCACATCCAACAAGAGGGAATACAATGACAAAAGCCTACCTCTCATCTCTGTCACATGAAATGATGTTTTGTGTTTAGCCGTGTGCACTATCAAACGTGTGCGCGCGCGTGTCTGCGCGCGTGTGTGTGTCTGCAGGGCTCAGATCCATGTTGTTTGGTTTGCTTCTCCATTAAGAGAGCTGTAAAGGAGAGGGAACAGATGGCTGCTGGCCCGCTCTGTCCTGCATCCTCTCACAACTGCCACACTTCCTGTGCGTCCATTAATCTTCCCTCACCAGTCCTGCAGCACAACTTTATTAAAACAACTCAGGAGAGAGGGAACAACAAGCCCGCGCAGCTGTCAGGAGCCAAAGACAGAACCATTCGTCCACAGAAGAACGGCCTCGGATTCCTGAGACGCATCTGTAAAACAGCTCGAGTGGAATCCGCGCGGCTTTCGGAGCACGCTCAGGAAGAGCAGGCTGACCGTCGTGGCGGTGAATGTTCATTTGGAAGCTGGTGCAGCCACAGACTCTGTTTGCCTGAGCTTAAATACAAGCAGGATCAAGATCAATTGCTGGAAACTTAGTGTGAGTGATCAACACAAAGTGGTCCCTAATTTTGAATATAAAGGAAAAAAAGATAAATGGTTTTTAATTATATTTTTCAAGTATAAAGTGAATTAGGCCTGTCTGTCTAGGACACATTAGAACTAAATTACATTTTCTTGGGATTCAGCATCTGACTCTTTTTGGAGACATATGACATTTTCTGAGCTTTTCTCTCCAAACTGTTACCTTGTGGTTTCAGCTGTGTCAAACTCCTGTGTACATATTATAAATGCAAGCGCTGTGATTAGACAAATTTGACAATATTTACAGAAAATGCTATAGTTTCTAAGAATGTCTAAAGATTGCAATTCAATGTTGCGACTCGCACTAAAAGCTATAGCAAGAATAAAGACATGGAGGTGTCTTCCTGAATTTCAATTTCGTTGACACTACCAGCATGTCACCCTGGAAACACCGTCTTCAAAGTGACAAACGATAGTGGGAGCATCATGCAAAAAAAGAAAAAAAAAGGAAATGTCTTTCTTCAACAGGGGTATCTGGTAAGAGTTGATGGGCAGTTGGACGGATATCAATGCAGGACAATGCTGGAAAGATTCTTATTCAAGGCTGAAAAAGACTTGAAACAGGGGTCAAAGGTCACATTCCAGCAGGAAAATGACCCTAAATATACACCTCCATGTATAGTAGAATGGGTTAGATTCAAATTTTTTGTGTCAGTGCACAGACCTGAATCCAATTGAGAATCCATGTAAGAAAGTGGCTGAATACTAATGGATGACAAACTTGTCAGGTTGTTATTTAAATAATAATAATAATAAATAAAATGAAAGCCCTGTAATATTTTCCTTATGATACAGCCCTACTTTGGATTGGTCTATCCTATGAATCATAGAAACTGACCGAACTCTACAACACTAAGAAGCAACAATTACTTTTTGGGTTAACTTGCTTTTAGTCAAATTTGAACAAACCTCCCTTAAAAAAAACACAAAAAAACCCGTCTCCGTTCCTGGATTCTGTAATCACACAAGGCCTTATTTTCCCTTCCTGCTCGATTGTTCTCGCAGGAGGAAATAAACTAGACTATTTACTCTTCCTGTTGAAATTTACATGTAGTGTTCTGTCATGAGAAATACTCTCAGAACAAAGCTCTATTTGGTCCTGCACTCTGTGCCCATAACAGTCAGTGGGCAAATTGAAAAATCAATTTCAATTTAAATTATTGGAATAAAGAACTCTACAAGCCCGAGATGAAAAAAAAAAAGAAAAAAGAAAAACTCCTTCTTCTAGAACCCCTTTAATTGGAAAGCCATTTCTTCAGGGTATTCTAATGGTTCTAAGAGAAGATTGCAAAATAAAGTTGATGAGCTGGTGGGGAGGAGGGAGGTTAATAGCATGTGGGGGTGTGTATGGGTGTGTTTGTGTGTGTTGCACTGACCCCGTGCGTTTTATTTGCTCTTCCACGCAGCTCTCCATCTCCTTCCCCCGCTTCCCTCATGACAGAAGCACCAAATGAAGACTAATCCAGCGGGCTCACACACACTCAGACATACACTCCCTCATGCCTGTGGTCACTCTTTTTTTTTTTTTTCGTCCCACTGCTATCTGAAGGGAGTGTCGGGGGCTCCTGGGTCAAACTAAATTAACCATCCAGCTCGCTCACAATTGTAAAAATGTAATTGACTTAATATACCCAGCCCTGGTGATTTGGATGCGTGCGCTGTGAGTGATTCTGCATAAAACCGCTCAGACTACACTTGAAATGTACAAAAAAAAAGAAACTCTGACTCTTTGATAGAACGGGTCACGAAAATGTTTTGATTTGCTTCGAACTCCCAGTGGATTACAAAGAAAAGACAACGCGATGACTGCAAGGCGAGCGATGGCGAATACAGCTTGAAGTGAGCAGCCATTTTTATCCGTCACAAAACTCACTAATCATTCAGTCTGAACAAGCTAAACATTACTGTTAGTTTTTCAAATTATTCGGTGTGAGTCAAAGCAGAGGTTTTCGGGAACCGCAGCTGGAACAAGACCAACGTTTCCGCAAATGTAGGTAAAAATATACCCACTTCTTCCAAACGGACTGAACTTGCGTAGCACTGTTCTGCTGACAACTCAAAGTGATTTTGCACTATAAAACTCACTCGTCCCACGGAACTCACAACATTCACGCTCAGTTACCAACATGCAGATCGGAGGAAGAACTTGGGACGGAGCGTCTTCTTGCTGTAGGAGACATCGACATTTTGTGGGGACTCGGCTTTCCAACCGCAAAACAATAATTCTTCACCCTGAGCTGTCCCCGCGAGTTACGACTGCGACTTGGACTGGTTTAACAAAACCTGGTGCGTTGGATACAAACATTTAACAAAATAACAAACTTGACCAATTGCCCTAAAATGAAAGATCTCACACTTTTGTTGGTTTAGTACCTGTGAGAATCTATCATGTGAATGAGTTTGAAGAGAAGGTTGGTCCTGATTTCTTCTTTCTTTTCCAGTCAGAATTGTTGACATCTCAGGTCTACCGCACCTGTTTCTGCAGATCCATTTCTCGCCTATATGACTCGAACAGTTAAATCATTATCACTGCTTTACCAGCACAGAAAAGCTATAAACAGCCATCTCACCTTTTTTTTTTTACCCCGACAACAACAGTCAAAACAAATTGCATTTTATAGCTAATTCTGTCTTTCATGAAAAGTGACAGTGGCACACAGCGGGATCTTGACTAAATCAAGGTTAGTTTCATTTTCCTCTAATGCCAAAACCGTCTCAGCTTGTTTTTTTCCCCCCAATATCAACTTGTTGACATTAAAGAAAAACTGCACTGAAACATTTCCATTAAAAACAACACCTGTTGACATGGCGATCAGACACAAAAGAGGTCGATGTCATTTTGAAAGGGCCTTATGAGAGAAACAGAGACGTTAAAGGGCGTTGGCCCCAAATGACACAAAAGGACGAGAGGATATGAACATTTTTTTGGACCAAAGGACTGAAAGGAGGAAAAATCACAAAAGAGAGAGAAAAAAACAACTGAAATACATTCACTCTCTGGAGAGAGAGAGAGAGAAAGAGGGGGAAAAAAAGAGAGACGAGCAAGCGCCCAGCTCCATTTCCGCCTAAGAAGCGCAGAGTTAAAAGGTGGCCCCTGTACAAATGAAACTCAATTTCACGCCACATTATCCCTCCCTGTTCTCTTTCCTGGCTTTCATTTTCATTAAGACCAGAGACAATCATAAATTAATAATTACTGCCGAATGTCTAAGCGCAGGGCACAGTCCTGGCACCTCCTCTCGCCTCTGTGGTCTTCCATGTTCATGCTTGCAAAATGTTAATTTAGGTAATGTGGCCCAGCCCTTGTCAGATAAAAGTGTTTTGTAGTATTGCTAATAGATAATGGTCTATCTGATTAGGTGACATTAGTCCTATCTTTCAGACAATCACGCTGAACCTTCCTAATGTCTCTCCAAAGACTCGGGACAAAACCCAGCAATCAAGAGCCACCAAATGCTGCTTTCACTGAAAAAAAAATAAATAAAAAAATACTCCGCTGCATATGAAGATGGAATTAGCTCAGCCAGGCTGTTGACATTATTCTGCTATATCCAGTTAAACCCGAGATTATTCATGCCTCTGGCAGATTTGGGTCTAAATTTGTTTTCATTCAGCCAAGAAGACAAGCGTCTCTCAACGATAATAAAACAATGTTCAAAGAGTATGGATTAAAAAAAAAAAAAAAAAGAAGTTTTTATTTACATTTTAATTTAAAAATTACACCTCAATACACTTCTCATCAATTATTAGAAAATACTGTTTAACATCACAGCAAACAAGCTCTTCTTATAACTGGTGATGCATATATTAACATTCAGAGTCTTGGAGGTTAAAAGCCATCAAAACCTGAAGCTTTTCTAAAGACAGGGAAACTTTATGCTCACAAACAGCTTTGGCCCCCTAGTGGCCTAGCTCCCTGTGGTCCCTGCAGGATGAAGTGTGGTATAGCCTTTCCCTTCAGACTTGCTCCTTCACTTAAATCCCAGTTTCTATTTGTTTCATAATCCTGGGGGGGAAAAAAAGGTGTTTTAAGAGAGAGTGTTTCTGATGAGTCAGAAGAACTACCTCCTGCCTCCTGGAGTTTTCCCCGCTCCCCCAACAAATCTCCTCCATCTTTCCCACAGAGACAGTAGTGGTTTATGATGCGGGCAACCGCTCAGGATGGCCTAAGGAACAAATAAAGCGAAGGGTGTGGCATGACCACCGGATATTATAAAATATATATTTTTAAAGTTTGGTAATTGTGGGGTGAACAAATTTCCAATTCTCTACATGCGCTATCAAACGGACTCATTAGTTGAGTGGCCTGCTGCCTCAGATACAATGGCAAAGCTCACACTTGCATTTTATCTTGCACAAAATCAGCTGGAGTAGCTTGTTCGGGGCGCCACTGATGCAGGAAATGCCTCTGCGCATTAATTATTTCTCTAAATCATTTGCCTGCATTGCTAAATAGTGGCCACACGCCCCACGTCACGTGTCCCAGTTTAAAAAGGTTTTGTTTTTTTCTCAAGAAACCAATCAATTTTCTGTCAACAGAGATGCTACAAACATCGTTATCCACTATGTCAGTGCCCTCATATATTGTTACAGCAAAAATATTTTAGACATTGATAAGATATCGAAAGATATTTTACGTTTCCTGGCTCTACGTGCCGTTTACACTTAAATAAACCCTTCATCTTGTCAAACAGAGTAAGAAAACAACAAATTGTGCAGCGTGTGACATGAAGCAAAACACAAGAAGGCGGAATAATCACATCTGGACATACAGTCTTTATGAGTGCATCTCCAAGCGAAGCCAAGTGAATCAAAGACATGGGTGCAAACTGTTTTTATTTTTTAAGTTCTGAATATGTAATCAGCAATGCGCCTTTCCACACAACGGCAAAAGTGCAAAGCAACACCACATCTATAATGCACATTTGGTATTTAAAGTCTCCGTGCCTCATGGTCATATTTGTACTGAATTGAATTTATTACAAAATGTGCAGTGATATGAAACATGTAGCTGCGGGGCCTCCCTTTTTCACGTGCCAGCGCAGGAAAGGAACGAGAGGAAGGGAAAGAAGAAAAAAAAAAGAGAGAAGAAGGGCTTCAGACGGAGAAATAAACAGAATATGTGAGTAATAGCCCACTTCACACAGGCTCGTTGGAGGTGAGCGGACTAAATCTGTCGCTGCGCCGAAAAAAAAAAAGAAACGGAGCCATTAAACGAATGAAGTGGACCTCGTTCCTTTGGTTTCCTTCACTCCAGAGTGAGCTAAAGTTTCGGCGGCCGAGCTGCAAGCGCCAACGCGGGCCCGCGCTCGACGAGAAGCGCCGCTTCCTCGTGATTGATTGCCCGCTGTGTGTCGTATTGTTCTCCCCAAGGTTGATTGAAACTTTAACCTCATTTTTAATGAACAAAAAAAAAAAAAAAATAGAAGAAAAAGCTTGAAATATTTCAGGCCTTGAATTTTTACAATGCAGCACTGAATTATGCAGCAATCAGTCAATTATTCATCGCTACGGCCGTGTTACGGCCATGCTTTAAAAAGCATGCAAAATGGGAACGGGCCAGACATGCTGTGTCAACACATTTCACTCAGAAGTGCTTACAGCAGAAAATTCGCTCTCAATGTCGATTTCATGTATTTCTTTTCTTCGTGTGTTTCTGGAGCGGTACCTGTTCTGGAGTTATCCCTGTGGAAAGCCGGTGTGTCCCGGGAGTAAAACTGAGGAACTTTGTGAATAACTAATCATTAAAAAGAAAAAAAAAATCTGTTGGAGGTGCCTGAAACACTGCAAGAACTAAAACAGCTTAAGCGGATATCCTGATGCGTGACCGTTGAGCGTGGTCAACGAAGTTTATTACACGGTGGTAGATTGAAAAATGGGGCCACGTGAGGCAAAGTACATGTGATTTTTAAAAATATATATATTTATAGAGATTTTAATTATACCTGAAATTGCATATTTAATCCACAGTTAGCTAAGTGAGTGATCACTGAACTTGTTTCAGAAGTTGGGTTATAATCCTTAACCATTTTGGGCCTTTTTTGGTGTTTGGGAATGGAGCATTTGTCTCTGTTTGTTTTTTTTTAATCAACCATGCATCAGTCAGTATCCTCCACAGAGATTCACACTGAGAACATGTGGTTTAAAGTAATTTCCTATGCTCTACATGTAGCCTGCTATACGGAAATGTATAGTTACACATTTGTTCTTGGAGTGAATATCAAACCTGAGCGGAGCCACAAAGGACATCTTCGTTTTACTCACCTTGAGAATCTCACACTGGCTGACGACTTCAGTAAATAATAATAATAATAATAATAATAATAATAATAATAATAAAAAGCTAGAGGAGGTTTGTGATTATGTCACATTAAAGGACCCACCGGTTAGCTTGCGGAAACAACAAACTTGGCTGTAGTATTGGAGTCACCAAGCAGAGAGAAGGCGTTATGTGAACCCCCGTATTTGTGGTTCACTCTTTGTGGATTCGTTTATTTGCTGATTTCTTTACACAGCACATGTAAGACATCTGAAACAAAATACAGCTTGGGAAACCAAAATAGGTCGGTGCAATGCTAAGTGACACAGTATTAGCTGGCTTTTGGAAGCAACCAGTGGAGGAGCGCCTTCCTTTATTTGCTTTGCACTGATTGGTTGAACCCCTAAGAGCAGGGATAATGAAAACTGTAGACTATTAGCATCTGTGTAGATGTTTTCAACTGTACGTATTAATGCATTTTACTGTATATTTGATGATGTTTGAACTATTGAAATGGGTGCGATCCATAATCCCCCTGCATTATGTAATTCTCTGTTCATCTGAAGCTTGTTTATGACAACACTATCTTCATCTTGATAATTTATCCGTTTGATCATCCTATTTTGAGATTGTGAGCAGAAAATTATTTTTCATCTCTTCCCTAGAGTTGGGGCAACCCAGAAACTTGGACAGAAAATACAGTCTTTGTGGTGTTGCTCCGCTAGCAGTTTCTGTATGTCCCTCAGGGCCGTGGACATGAAATTACTATTATGGACTACTGCTAGTAGACCATGTAAATGTAATAGCAGTTCAAAGGTTTCCAAGCTACAACTGGTAAAGCATTTTTCAGCTGTAGTTTTTTTTTATCTGCTTTATTTTCATCTCAAGCTAATTGTTAGCTTTAGCCTGAGAAACACTACTGTGACTTTTTGCTAACTGCACACGCTAAGAGTTGTCTATTGTGGGTAAGATAATAACAGCTTATAGTTTTTTAGTCTAAAAAACTAAGCTGTTTTTTAGACAGCTTATAGTTGTCACACTCACTTTCCTTGAACAGGAAAGTGTGAAACAGCAGTTATAAAAGAGAAGACCGCACATTGTTCAGACCTTAGACAAGACAGAGAACAGAGGCTAAAAAGAGAGAACGTTATCTGTAAATATCTGAAAAACACAAATATATTCACCTGATAATGTTGGGCCGCCTTAGTCGAATTGATCCACGTGCTTCTTGGTGAGCATCGTCATCATTATCATGATGTAGAACCTCGAAAGTCTTAGGCAACACCATTTAACTCACATGGTTTATCATCAACATGTTAACTTTATTTGAATTTGAAGTACAATGAAAGAGATGATTCGAGAAGCTATATAAGTTATCAGTGACAACAGACTTAGACACGCCATTAAGAACAGAAAGGAACAAACACATCGTGAATGGGATACGCTTCCCTTCTTCTTCCTCCTCCTCCTCCTCCTCATCTTTTTGATTGTAACACATAAGGTCTAAATTGTTTAGCAGATAAAGGACTGACATCAGCTTATGACTAGAGAATATACACAGGTGTTGCAGCACCACAATTCAAAAGTCTTTAGGGAAAGGAAAGTATTCTCTTTTTTTTTTCCATCAGAATATCCATGAAACACTAAAACAAAAATGTGTTAAACACCATGTAATAAAGTGGTATCCGCTTTTTAAAAAGTAGCGTCCTTAACTGATTGTATTCCAAGCTGGCACATGATGATAATCAGACCAGATACTTACGAAAAAAAAAGGAAGAAAAAAAACCCAAACAAAGCAACAAGGGGTGCTGATTTTAAGAGTGTCTCATGACGACAATGTACAGGAAATTCAGAGAAACATGACCTCTGTTACGAAGATTACAGTACTATCAACAGCGAAAGTCTTCGTTTTTGAGACCGAAACGTCGTTAATCATGGTTTTTAGAATTGTCCGGGCTTGGGCGAGTCGGCCCCGGGTTATTTGTTCAGCACAATATAGGATTTATTAAATATCATAATTCCAGGACAAACATTTACATGCCTGCATGCTTTCTCACCAGAAAATGGCAGCTATAGGAAAGGATGATGGCTCAGAGATAGAACGAAAACAAGAAAGGTTTATATAAATGGTGGTATTGTTTGCCTAATAGCTCTACTGCATACACAATACCTCTTAACATTATATACACATACCTTACGAGTCCTCTCGGGGTTCAGCAGAATGCGAGTCTTCCTATCTTTAACATTTCGCTCTTGTATATACAACGATGGTAAAAACGGAACTTGATTGTATTTTCATCTAATTTAGAAAACATGAAAATCAAACGTCGGTCTTCTTTCTTTTTGATGACCGCGTGGACAGATTCACATTTTTTCAATCCCCCCTTTTCTCCACAATGTTCATGTTTTTTTTGTTTTTTTTTTTCCATCTTTTTAGCTTCTCGGGATTTATTTTGAAATACAAAAACAAAACTTCAGTCGAATTTTCATTTCAAAGCTTTCTCGCTGGCTGAGATACAGTATAAAAAAATCTTCAGTGCTGTGAACTTATTAGGAGTTATTACCAACAATGCACCTCGGGTACATTTTTGTTTTTTATTATTATTATTTTTTTAACTGTGCTCGGTTATATGTGTTTATCCTTCAACGTCGGCGAACCCGTCCGCGTCAAAACCTGCCTCGTCAAACTACTTCAGGTTTTCCTTCCGCGGTGAAAAAGACTTCTTCGTTGAACATTCAGACTCCTCCAGCGTTTGGGGTGGGGGGTGAGGGTTGAACACAGCATTTCCACCTACGAGCAGCTTGAACTCTCTTCAACTAAATCGGCCTGGGTTAGGGGCTTCCCCGAAACCTTCATGGGTTTTTCTTTTAGTCCTTTTGTTTTGTTTATTTTATTTTTATAAAATCTTTCTGTCCTCCAGCTCTTCATGGCCTTATCAGTACATCACTGCGGTTTTCAGGAACAGTCTTCCATCTGGAACAGAGAACACACACACACACACACACACACACACACACACATACGCCCCGGCACACAGACACACACAGAGAGAGGAGGCAAAAAGATTAGCCAACAGCTAACAATCTGCTGACGCAAATGCACTGTTCAGGATGTGATTGTTGATGAAACGCAACTTTGAAATATTGCCCTCTAGTCTTTGGATTCGAACGGCATTACTGTGAATTCATAAGCTGATTCAGGGAGAAGATAAAGGTAGCAGCCATGGCAAATGTGATTAAATATCATGTGGAGTAATTAACTTTATTGCTTTTAAATACATTAAAAAAAGTAGAAATTAGAATTAGGTTGACTTCAGTCTGGATTAGGAACACAGTGACCATTCTATTCTTAGATAACGTTTATTTTTCTTTAACCTTCACACTTCAATATCCTTTACTGTGATCATTATGTGACTTTTGACTGTAGGCCAAAATGTTAAATTCTGTTCTCATCTGTCCAGAAAACCTTGTTCTTCACATTTGCTGTGTCCTCCGTGGGATTTTTATTTCTATGGCTTTCTTCAACATTGACTTGTTTTCTTGACGCTCTGCCAGACTTATGGAGTGTGCAACTTTTTTTTGTGCCTACAGGTTTTCAGCATGAATCTTTGCAGCCCCTCCAAAGTTATCAAGGGCCTCTTGGTTGCTCTTCCTGATCAGTTGCTATTCCTTTTAATGGTTTGGGGTAATTGATTTAACATTGTTCTCTGAGACCTCCAGAACTCTGTTTAATGTTTTGAGTCGTGACTCATATTTTTTGGTTGGTTACCATGAATTTCATTTAGGAGTGTTAGTGTAAAAAGGGACTAAGTAGAACTATCTGTACACTTTTTACATACTGATATGTGGACACTATTCATTTTTCCTTCCACTCCGTAATTATGCACTAGTTTATTTGTCTGTCACATAAAATCTAAAGAAAAACAAAAAAAAAAACAACAACAGTAGTTTACTGTATTGAGACAAAATGTGGAAAACTTCAAGGAGCATGAATGCGGTCGAAACCTGCTGCATTATCAAAGCGACCTAAGCCGTCTGAACACGTTTGTGGCCTTCAGCTCTGCCACGGCGCCTCTTTTAAGCATAATCCAGCTCTTAAGTCACAACGCGACGTCTCCTGCGTGGATACTGTAAATGGCTCCGTCATGTGATCTCTGAGCTCTGGCCACTGCCAAGCGGACAGACTCTCTTCTCGCCCGCGTGTTCGCCTGAGCGAGCAGCGGCGCCTTTTTTTTGAGACAGTAAAAAGAGATCTGTTAGGCGCAGCTCCGAAGCCTGTCTGACGTTTATTACCTTCACATTCACCCCCCTCTCCCCTCCTCCCCACGCTCTTTCTCTCTCTCTGACGGAGAACGCTTACAGTTAATGCCTTTAAGAAGCGTCTCTGTGGCAAGCGGGCCTGAATTATTCAGCGTTAAAGAAAGAGGCGCACAAAGACATTTAGCAGCCCTGCTTGTTGGACATGACACAAGCAGAGCAGGACATCAGGAGACAGCCTTTGACTAGCCGGCTGTAACGTCTTGCTGCGCGGTAGATCCTGGCCTGGCGACTTAGGCCCGCTTAACCTGTCATGATGGGTTTTTATGTGTTTCACACAGACAGAAGGGGGGAGACAACAAAAGATTGTCGTGTGCGTCTGAGTGTGTACACAACTCATAACGGGGGGGGTGCACACACACACACACACACACACACACACACACACACGGGCTAATTACCCGGCACTGCCGTAGGTCTCCAAGGCATTGCTTCAGTTCGAGCAGCAACCACCACCGAGTCCTGCTCAAAAGTCATTACGGCGTGAATGCGGCGGCGCGGAGGGCGAAGCGCAAAAACAGGTAACGGGAGGGGAGGAGGCGAGCGCGACGGGACGCACAACCTGACACAGAAAGGATGAAACGTCGCCTCGGTGGTTTGTCTCGCCTGCCTCCGCAGCAGCAATTCATAGGAGGGGTGTTAATGAAAACAAAGGCGATTTGATCGTTTGATGGATGATGACATTTAATGCGATGTCGAGAGGATGTCCCATATGTTGTCGACGTCGACTTCCAGCAGCAGCTCAAACCTGTGAAACTCGATGAGCAGGTTTCGACGCGAACGGAAACGTCGAGACGTCCTGACGTTTCTCTCTCGACTCGCAGGGCCCTCGTAAAGGCGCGGCGAAACTTTTGTGTTTTCACATTCGAATCGAGATGAAAAGTTCATTAAAGAGAATAAATATTTCATTAGGTGCTAAATAAAACAAGGGGAATTTTTTGGCTTCTCTCAGCACAAAATTCCTTTGAAAGATTAATTAATACATGTAAATTATGCAAATTATGCCCATGCAAATATTTTATGAAGACAATTAAGGGATCCATTAATTACAGTCTTTTTTGCTTCAGTGACATTCATTCATTTAATTTTAATTTCACTTTAACTGTTTTGATGTTTAATCTTGCAACAAAGAACTTTATCTGGGTGCATGCAGGGTCGTGTAAACCCTGCAGAACGCGTCGAGTGGCGAAGGTGGGGGGGCGGAGGGAGATGCGGGGGGAAGATACTGGCACGTGCGCCCGTTGCCAGGCGGCACCGGGGCGAGGCGCGGGCCCCCAGCAGCTCGCCTGCCTGCGAAAAGGGCCGCGCTCCCCTCCTTGGACCCGATTCAAAACACTGCAAAAAAGCAATTAATAAACACAGACTGTGTTAATATCGCAGAATTAGAGAAGTGTGACAAAAGACAAATAGAAATAATTAGTTCTCTAAAATTATGCCCTCATTATTATAATTTTTTTTTCACCCTCCCCCTGACTGCCTCCGTTCGCTTCCTCGAATTTGGAGTCGAGAATGCACCCACACATTTCTCTGTCTGCTTCGGCGCCGGTGATAGGCTTGTTTTTTTTTCTCCCCCCCCCACCTCCGCCTTCCTCGAGTTCTCTTCCTCCTCCTTTTTCTGCTTGTGTAATTTATCAACATCATTTTTTGCCATTTGAGGTTAATTATACAGCGAGGCTTGCGGAGCAGAGTAGAGGAGACATGGGTGGCAGACAAATGCTTCTCTAATTGAACAAAACACAGAAAAAAAAAAAAAAGTGCAGCCACGTTATTCGGTTTCATTCCACTCTTTGAGGCAGTGATCAGAGTGATTGAGAGACCCTGGAAAATTAGAAGCGCTGCTGAAACAGGCGCAACAGTTTTACAGGGTTTGAGTGTAAAAAATAAATAAATACCTCGCTGCGACCTCGGCTTGAAAAGCGGCTGCTGTTGCAGATCAGAAGATATGAGGCTTTTAATTCGGTTAATTTCAAATATTCTACAATGTGGAAGGAAAAACAAACAAATAAAACTGCTTGTTTTCTCTTCACCTGACTACACTGAAGATTCCTGGAAAGAACCGGGATGCAGAGAGCGGAGAAAAGGCCCAGAGAACCTTCGAGATCTGAAGACGATTTGTGTGGAAGAATGTCTCAAGAGAACCCCCGAGCAAAACATCAAGACTATTTCCTCCACACAAACGTTTTGAAGTTGTCATTACCAAAAGGGGGCTTTGCTGTTTAGTCTTTAATCAATTTCAGTGACTGTGTTCAATGCGTCTTCCCTGTTTTGTTCTAGTTTGGCTTATTACGCATGACTTTTGTATGGAGTAAATTTGTGTTGTTTTATGCTGTGATTTCATTTCAATAGACTGAAAAGAAATAGATTTAGTGACAAAAATATTGATCTCTATTGTCCTCCTTGTATATTTAAATATTTCTTTTGTCAGTCAAAAGTCTTCATGAACTTATTACTTTTCCTCTGCTGCATAGCTGGATTATTTTTTCAACAGCAATCCCTTGTATTCAAGAGAGTAACTCCAACGATTGTAATGTCGCGTTCACTCAAATCTGGGAAAGACCAGATGTAAATTGTGTTCTAGTTGCACACTGAAAAACCAATGTGCAACTATAACACCATGCTAATTGTACAACTTGCTCGCACACATTCATCATTGTGTGAAGACATTCTGGATTTAACCTGTTTTGGGGAGAAAAAAATACTTAAAGTGTCTTTATTGACCGAGCTTCTGTAAGTTACTTAAGTCAAATCAACACAATATGTTGCTGTTTTGTAAAACTATCCTTCGTGAGAAGCAACATTTGCTGAATGGATGAAGGATGCAAATATAAGGAAGCATCTTACTAAACACACTAAAGCGACGAAGGCAAAAGGTCACACAAGAAGAAGAAGAAGCAGCTAAAGGAACTGAATATTTGGGAAGTGAACTGTGACAGAAACTTCTTTGCCTTTAAGGGGGGGGGGGGGCAATTAGACAGCCTAAAAATGCCCTAAACTACATGCAGTAATCATTCATCTCTGGTTTTTCATATCGGTTCAAGTAGACTAATCACACATTAAAGACTTAACTAAAATATTCTCTGCATGCAAAGTCAGAAACTCCCCCAACCTTATTTTTCGAAGCAAATTGCATGCGGCATCTTTCCCAGGGTAAATTGGGACCTCTCTCCTCACTGATAAGGGCAGTTCTGAGCGGCGCATTAAAGCGAGACGTTTGAGCAATAATGAGGATATTCAACCTTTTCACGAGGTGTCTCGGATCTGGGTAAACACAGATAGAAGGCGGTCCGACGGAGGTTATCGCCGCGGTGGCCTTCCCTTAAACACAAACTGCACCCCCAAGGCTAACAAACAAACAAATCATTAAAAATGTACAAGGCTTGTTCATAAAACGAATTGATTTGCTCCGATTATGAGTATCAAAGGAGGGCTTGCTCTGCTTTTTTTGTATTTTTTTTGTGGCTTTTTGACTCATTATAGCGTCTTGAGCAGTAAATATGTAGCTTTTTCGAGAGCGGTTGTTTGGTTTTACCTGCCATAGCGCATTTAGACCTGCCGCCGCTAGAAGTCAAGTAAAAGAATAATATTATTCTTGGGGAAAACCGATGATCTTGACCTAGTGCTGTGGCCCAGATGGTGGTGTATGTCTGAACAGCAGGCGCAGAAACACTAATGTTCATAAACTGAAGACGTGTGCTTGTTGGTGTGTATGTGTGTGTGTGCGGAGGGAAAAGGAGGGGTGGAAAAGGCAGAGAGAGTGGGGAGAGAAAAAGGAGAGCAAAAGTGAGGGAGAGAGATTTATTGTCTCATCTGAGCCCCTGTACCTTGTATTGTCCTTTCAGCATCTGTTCTTCCACTGCTGCGGTCACTCTCCATCTCAGGGGTCAGAGAGTCTGCGAGAGGAGAGGGATCACCGCCGTTAAACATGCCTGACATCCACCTATCAGAGCCGTGCTTTCACAGCATCATTCATCGCAAACTAGAGAGTGAGCCTTGCAGCCATGTCTCTGCTCAGTGTAACTATGTGCCTCTTCGTGTGATTATCTCCAGCGATCAAAAACTATACCTAAATCTTTTTTTTTTTTTTTTTTTGGTTCTATTACCTCTGTACTGTGCGGTGCTACAGGCAGACTGGCAAATCAGTCACTGAACTTTGCTTTAGCAGCCGATAATTTCTAAGTGCTCCTAAGACACGGTGGAGGTTTCTTGAGTGTACACCTTGTTTTAAGGAGCCCTTTACATTGGCACCTTTTTAAACATGACATGTTATAAACATGAAGGAGTCTTGGTGAATATCTATGACTGTTGTCATGGAGTGTCATTCGGTAAATAATGACCCCTTTGGTGCAAAGTTGACACTTTTAATGGACTTGCAGGTTTTAGTACAACTTTGTGTTGCCATTATTTACCAAATGACACTTTATGACAACAGTCATAGACATTCATAAAAACTCCCCCATACTCATGACAGGTGTTATGCCATGTTTATGATAGTGTCACCCCTTCAAATAAAGTGTTACCCAGTTTTTTAATGTTGTCACCTGACTGTACTGACAACTGGTTAGTCGAAAGAGCCCATTCGAAGATGAGATGATTACCGCTAAACGGTTAATCAGAGGATCAAATCATGATCAAAACAGTTGGTAGTTTGACAATAGCAGGAGGGACTCAGTAATTAATGAAGTAAATAATAACAAAGGAAAGTAACATTTGCCTGTTAGTCTTTTGTTTTGTTTTTGTACAGCGGACGTATTTAATTTAGTGCCTTGCAAAATGTTACTGCCTGTTGACATGTTTGCCAGATGAAAGCTACATATTAATAATGTACATTATTGGGATTTGTGTGTCAGGTCAAAATAAAGCAGAGCATTACTGCAAAGTGGAATAAATCAATGTCAGGCAAGGAGAGCATTAACCAAAGAATCAGTGAAGGAAGTCATGGTAGCTTTGGAGGAGCTGTAGGGACTCACAGTTTAGGTGGGAGAATCGGACAGGAAAACCATCTTTATCGGAACACTGTCACTGTTTCAATTTAGTTTTGAATGCAGATTTTTGTCTAGAACATGAACATACTCTTGGTTGTGTAAAATAAGGTAAGTATTACCTTATTTTACACAATAAAATATTGTGTTCGTCCCATTCGGTGAGGACGAATGGAGCTAAAAACAGAGCAGTCCTGGAAGAAAGCCTGGACTGCCAAAGCCAAATCGGCTGTAGCAACGGATTTACCATTATGTGCTGCTTCATGTTGTTTATCTGTCACATAAAATCCCAATAAAACACACTGAACTTTGTGGTTGTAACGTGAGAAAATGTGAATACGTTCAAGGCGTGAGGATGTTTTCTGCAAGGCGGTGAACAAATAGCAATACATTTGCGATACATAGAAGGGGCTAAACGTGATGTTTGGTGCTTTCTGACCGTTGAGGGAGCGCATGCTGTCTGAGGGCGATGGCTGCTTCAGAGTCTGCTCCACCTGCTCCCTCCTTTTCGACTCGTACTCCAGCGCTTCTTGCAGTTTCCTCTTGGCCTTCTTCTCCTTCTTCAGACGCTTCTGGATGATTGCTAGCCAAAAAAAAAAAAGATCACAGTGACAATAAATGAGCTCTGGAAGCAAATTAGGCAAAGCATTTTTTTTTTCTTTTTTAAATTTGATTATGAGCCCGATCTGGCTGACAAAGATAATAGCCTGTTTTTTTTTTTTTCTTTTTTTGTCTTTTAAATTTAGCACTCAATTATAGAAAAGCGAAAATCAATTAAACTTAAATATTTCATAATATATAAAGATTTAAATGGGAAAATCGGAGCAAATACTGACTTGCTAGAGGGAATTGAAGCTAATTGAAAAATTTATTGGGATATTTTTCATGAATTTCTCTCATTAAACATAAACGATCCGGTTAGCGTACGACTCTGATGCATTTTACATGAGGGCTAGTGCGAGTCTGGATGGGATGTGTATTTTCAATTATGTTAACAGACTACGAGCAGAAAGAAAAAAAAAAAAAACTATCAGTTTCACGTGTAACCAAGGAGGCTCAGAGTGGCTTCTGAGTGTCTCCTGCAACACAGAGGGTGGTGTAAGTACATTCAGGAGCTCCTGTACCTAAATGGGTACAGGAGTCTGAAAGGGAACGGGTTACGCATGCCTGCCCCCCCCATAGGAACAAACACAAGGCTAACAGGGAGGACGGCGTGTCGGATAGTACCTCTATTCTTCTGCTCCATGGCGAGCTGCTTCTCCAGAGTCTCCCTGAGCTCTCTCTCTCGAAACAGCTCCATCTTCAGCTCCGTCTTCTCCAGCTGCACCTGCTTCTCCTGGGCCCGAGCATTGTCAATCGCCACTTTGAGCAGGCCCTGCACCAAATAAAAAGAAAAAGAGAAAGAAATGTACATAAGTATATTGTCAGGACAAAAAGACAACTAACGCAGGAGTGCCTGGGGATGTTTGACTCCCTTTGGTCAAAGCTGAGAAATGCAAGTGTGACAAAAGTTAGTGATTGTTTTTGTAAGTACAGCAAAAGGTTCTAACAACTATTAAATGATGGGACTGGATACAGATGGACACAACAAGATTTTAGCTTTGCGTTGATCCACCACAAGACAGCCTGATGAAACAGACTGAAGTTTGCGTTTTTGTCGGGACAAGACGCAAAAAGTTCCAGGAATACTTTTGCAAGGCGCCATACTTGAACCCATCAACGGTAAGAAAAATTGGATGGAAAGGAAAAAAAGTTGTTCTAACTGTCAAAACTACTTCTGCTTTAGACTTTTTTGCAACTTCATGTACAGGATTGCCTTAAACAAACTGGATTATTAAACAGATTCCTTCAGCTAAATAATATTCAAATCAGGCTCCTAACAGCCTTGTTTCAGGGATACTTTGGATTTTTTTGAAGTGAGGTTCTATTGAGTAGTTTTAAGTAGTCGGGATGATAATATTCTGGGTGTAAAAAAAGAGTAAGAATAATCCGGGGGAAAATTCTCACAGAGAATCAAGCTAATAGCTGGTCCCAGGCCTCTTGCAGCAAGTTTAATTTAAGACTTTTTAAGACCATTACGCTTCATAAATCAAGTTACCTACTAACCCATGCTAAACTTACTTAAAAATATATGTTATCTTAACATAGCTAAGTGTTTTTTGACTTGCATGTGAGTGCAGTGCTATTACACAGTATTATGTTTTGCAAATTTGCAGTGAGAGCCAACGGCTTCCACATACTCGGGCGCACTGTGCACATTCTGTGAGCAGAGCAGACTCCGAGTGCACTACCTGCGAACGTTTGAGATGTCATCGTCGAGCGTACCAATTTCCTACATTTCCCGTGACAACTTCCTCCATTTCCCACAATCCAAATGGAAACTAGCAAGCTTGATGAGCTATTTGGGCAAGTGAAGTAAACCCAAGTGTTTGGGGGACCTTAATTTGAGTTTGGATCTGAGAATGGAGTCGCATCGCAGGATGAACTGAAGGCAGCTCGGAGACAAAAGGGTATTTTCCTGTTGTATTTCCAGCGAAGGAACAGCAAAATCTGATGCTGGAGTAAATGCAAAATACAGCATGAATTCCCCCGATGGCATGTTGTTTCCTCACAGCTTGACGGGATCTTGAAAAAAAAAACTACGACACATGTAGCAAATAAATCCCAACAATTTCTCAACCTCTTCACCCCCCCCGAAAAAACCTCTCAAAGATTTTCTATGAAAGAAAACAATTAATGAACACAACCAACTTAGCAACTCAGACCTAAAACTTATCGTGAGAAATCAAAAAAATATATAATACTTGAGAAGACCTGAAATTTAGATTATCAAATTTACGAGTTTTTATTTAGATCCTACATGAACCCAAGATGAATTTAAAATGAGATTTTAACAATCACTGTCAACGACTAGTCAGTCTAAAGTAACTATGACATAGATGTCTAGAGATGTTAAACGGTTCAGATCAAATCTAAAACTTTCACGCCAGGTTCAAGTAAATACCATTTTCTAAACTTTTACGCTCACTTTTCCGTCTAAAAATTCTCACGTTCCTTCTATTTAATTCTTTTTCCATAGAACTTGCAACAGGTCTTCAGTCACAATACCCCAATACAACTATGTTAACTATAAACTGCAACTTGCTTAGAAAGAGCTATTTTGCTATCTGTTTAAAGCTCAAGAAACCTTCCTCATCCTCCAGACTCAGGTTCCTCTGATTGCTCTCTGCTGCTGCTGAGCATTACATACCTCTACTTAGAAAGCTCCCAGAAAGCCCAAATGTTTCATACTCTTCCTTTAAGTAAAAACCCCACGGCAACATGACCAGTTTCATCACAATTATTCCCCATCCACATGCAATTACACCAAATGCACTGGACTATATCTTACTAATTGTTGATTCTTCTAACCCCAATTTATATCCAGTTGCTTTATCTTAATTTTCCGCTTGGTTTATTGTGTTGATTTGTATATAAATATTCACTCCGAGGATCATTATCAAAGATGACTAAGAGGAGTGTTGGGAGCTCACGACGGGCTCGGTTGTGGCTCTCTAATTACCGCGCCGTGCCAAAGGAGAAGCGGGACTCTGATGCCAACCGAACAAGTGCAACGAGAAGGGCAGCAGGGTACACACATCATTACACCCAGAGAGAAGGCAAATACATTCATCTTTCTGATTGAGGGGCTTTGAGCTAAAGCCTAAACAGCACTCGGAGTGTGAGTGGGTCTCCGCTCCCCGTTTGCTGAATGAAACCGAGGGAAGATGCTAATGACTTTTCAAGTCGGATATTTGCCCTTACACAGTCTCGAGCATGACGCCAGCCGGTGGCATGGAAAGCCTTCAGATGTGGACGAGATCTGGTGACCTAGCTGAGTCAACCCACCCAAATTGCAAACATTTCCAGTTTTCAGTCTGTTTTTAAAATATAAATGCAGAACTTGATTATAAAATAGTTGGCGATGGTAGGATTTTAAGCATTGAGCACCAAGAAGCTCGTGGATGGATGGTTGGCTGGCTGAATCCAACTGTTAGATTGTCAAATAAGGAATTTAACAATTTTCCATGCTCTTTTTTCCCCCCCTAAACTTCCCCAGACCGGCAAGTACGTGATTATTCTCTGTAAGCTGCTACCATATCACCGTCACTATATGTCCGCCAACTTTCCTATTGAATGCTTTTTACATACAACTTTCTGCTTGGGCTGCTACCTTCTTATCTATGTGTTTATATATGTAGATATCGCACCCAGATATCTACATATAGATATCCCTGCAGGAATTTTGCTGAACTTTTGTTCTCAGAGTCAGTAAAATATATAAATATAACATATAAACCTGGCTCCTGGAAAGAAACAAAAAACAGAACTCAAGAGCAAAGTTCAGTCATCTAGTTTGAACATTTTTGATGCTCGATACTGGTGTTTTGATTTTTTTGCACATAGTTATGCATTTTCTTGTGTTTAATATTAATTGCAGTTATTCTTTTTAAGTCCTTGATGTATTTTGTTTACATTTTCCTCTAGATTATATTAAGCTACAGCCACAAAGCCTTTGGTGTGACATTAACGTGAACCAATGAATGAAGGAAGAAGACACTGATCGCGACAAGACGATGTACGGTTCCCCTCAGGGCCCCGACTCAGACCGGAGACAGTACCTGTATGTTGGTGAGAAGAGTCTCTATCGATGACAGGCCGTCTGGGAAGAGAAATGGCGACGGAAAACCCGGAGGCAGAGTCTGTCCGGCCAGCGACAACCTCTCGTAGCTGTCTCTCGCTGTTGGAGTGCACATGGAGTTGTCTTCTGCAACGAAAAGTGAGATCAAATATTTGCTCAGCCTGGGAACCAAAAAACTGTGGGGCACATTTGGCCGTCGATGACGAGTGTCGTGGCTTCGAGAGCCAATCCCAATGTTCCTCACCTCACAAAACGTATATATATATATATATATATATATATATATATATATATATATATACATATATAAAAACATGGAGATTCTTTTGTACTGTGTCTTCTAAAGCCCCCTGTTTTTTTGCATAAGGTATTAAACAATATCAAGCAAAAACATAAATCCAGCAGCAAGACCTATTTAAGAGATGTCATGCGGATTCCAAAAATGGAGGGAGGGTGGGGGGGGAAGACTGTGCCGGCAGTTTGACCCCAGAGACTCGGGCTTGCTTTGTGCGCGCACGCTCGGGTGCCTGTCATACCTAAGATGACATCATCCTCCATTCATCACTGGCAGAGGGGTAGGGCCCTGCCATCTGCTGTCCAGCCTCTCCACCGGGCCTCGGTGGAGAGGAAGAGGAGCAGAGGGAGGGAGGGCGAGCAGGAGGCAGACCAGGCAAACACATGTACAGCTTGCTTAAACTAAAACAGTATGTCAGACACTGACACATTAGATCTGACACATGTTTTCGTCTGGTGAGCTTTTACTAAGCCAAGAGGATGTAAGTGCTACCATCCTGGTGAAAGACGGTTCTTATTGAACCTCCTGCATGTCTGTACTATTAATTCTTTTGAATGCTAATTGAATGCAAAGTTGGTTGGGTTGGGTTGAGTGGTGGTGGCTGGTGGGCGGAGGGGAGTTTTATATATGGAGTGAAAACTTGGCGGTTCCCGCTCTCATCCAGTATTCATATCTGTTTATGTGGCAGCCTGAATCTTGTACAAACAGCGAGCGGAGCTGAACAGCCCCCGCCGCTTCCCTCTCTCTCCCTCCTCCCATCAATATTCACCAGCGCCAGCCAAGTGCTGGGAACAGCTGGTCTTACATTAATTAGTTTAAAGTATTTATTTCACCCATCCTCAGAGCAGATTGAGCAAAAACATTGGAGATTATTTCAAGCATCTGCAAATGCCCTGGAAACATCCCGGCGCCAAAAGTCGAGTGTTCGGATTCACAGTTTAGGTTTGTAATTTGGAGAACACTTTTTTCTCTTTCCCGCTCTCTATGTGTTGGTGTGTGTGGGTGTGTGTGTGTGTGTGTGTGAATGGGGAAGTTGGTAAAATACGCACCGCTGGTCCGTAGAGAGAGCAAACAACCTTTCTCCCTTTTTCAGATGGAGTTCACTACTGTTGATTAATTAGAATGGATGGTTGCCTAATGGATTAAAATTTGTTTATAATTTGACTTCATAAAAATAATGAATTGCCTACTTTTAAGAAGGCACTCCTGCGGTAATTTATTTCATCTGCAGCAGTCTTATTTTTGCTTTTTTTGTTATTTTTTTCCTGAGGTGGGCGTCGAGATTCGTGAGATGTGAAATGCGCTCTCTACCTGCACAGCGGAGCAACATGAAAGTCCCATTTTATCTCAATAAATGTAACTAATCAAAGATCAGAAGCATTGCGCCTGGCTCTGGATCAGGTTAATACAGACGTACCGCGTGCATTATATATATGCATGCATCACCCACCTCCAATAAAATCACCATAACAACTAGAGACGTTAGTAGACCTCAGGGAAAGGTCTGCTGTTCTGGCTTTGTAATTGATTTGTACTGTAGGCACTTTGTCCCTTATTTAGTGTTGGCATTAATCATAAATCATTGCTTTAACAAACTCCGGCTTCCCACTCAGCAGGCCTCGCCTCCCAACACAAACGTTGGATCACAGGGAATATTTGATGGCTTTGTTGCAGGGGGGGAAACAACCTGTCATGCTCTGGGAAAAGCAAACAGCGCGTTGTGTTCGACAGACTCCCAGCCACCGTACAGCACCTCTTGTCAGATAACATTTCCACCAGGAGCGATGCATAAGTACCGGCGTTTGGGAGAGGAAAGAAATACGGAGCTAATGGGTGGCTAATTTAATCAATGCAATCAAACAGTGCTTAATGAAACTAAATGTAAATTTTAACAGAACAAGATCTGGATCTGCAGTTTCCAGGCAAGTCAAATAACGCTGCGCCTCCCCCAACTCCTTACCCAACAGGCTCTCACCCAACTCTAGGCTGTAATCAGTCGCCGCCATAAAGGTGTACTGAGTTTTTAAAGACTTACGGTTTCAAAAATGTACATTTCACATAATTTTAAGGTGATTTTCATGACTATAAAAGCTTGAGGTGCCTTACTATGGAGCACAAAGCAGCATGCCGCTGCTTCTATTCCACATGTTGCATTGCAGGTCAGCTGGCTGACCGTCACTTTCCCCACGTTCACAGGCAAAGCAGAAGGTCTTCAGAGATAATTCCATTTGATAAAAACACAGACAGTTATGTTTTGGAAACTTGAGGAAAACCACTCATAAATACTCTTATTGAGATAATGGTGTTTGAAAACTATATTGGGTTAGCTACATGTGGAATATCTGCCAAGCGGCTGACTGCAGGCTACCGGAGCAGACAGCCTGACTGATTTACCAGCTAGCATCGCTAATATCTGTTTGTTACGCTTGCAGTTTTACTTGAAAAATATCAGAAACAACAGAAAAGTATAATATTCTCACTTTTTTCCCTTTTTAAATTTATGTTATAGTAGATAACATTTATTGCAGTTACAATCAAGCCGATATATTATTTTCTGTAGCAACAGGACTCATTATTGCATTTCTCATTTAAACTCACGACATTGCGTAAAGCTATATGCTTTTGTCTAAAGCTTTTGCTAAATATCAGGCATGAATATTATAAAGTGTATGAATTTGCATATTTATAGTTCATATAAAAAAAAAGCAAAAAATAATTATTGTTTTTATTTAAATAAAAAATAATCAGTTATTTGATTATCATCAGTTATTTAATACAATTACACTGTTGTATTTAATTCTCGGTCATCATGCTGTGCTGGCCCATGCCTATAGGTCCCCCTTACTCTCCTCCCTCTGCCTGGCTCCAAACCTTGGCATGCGTTTGCATGTTTGCTTCTCAGCATCGCTCCGCAATCATTGACTTCAACTTAATTACAGCGACAGGCGTTGGGAGTGATGGGGGGGCCGGTGGAGTATAGTGGAGTGCTCTGTTTCCAGGTGATATTTCTGCGCCGGCAAGACTGCCAGCAGCAGCTGCGAAAGCCTCTGGTGCTTAGCGTACGGTGAGGGTACAGATAGGGTCTCCCCATCCTCGGTCCCCTCCCCGCCCCACCCTACGCCTTCTCACTATGAAATACTGCATAGAAAGAAAAAAAAAAAAAAAACACTTGCGGGTCACCCCTTGTCACAAATAACATTTCATGCACAACTGTTTCTGTGGATAATAGGAGCCACAAATAAAAATGGGACGCTGTAAATACAATGCATTCTGAATGAAATGCCATAATTTAAAACAACAGCACCCCCCGACTCCATCCTCCACCAACACTCTCTCCGTCCTCCGCCTCCACCCTGCTCTCAATAGCTGCAGAGGGAGTCCTTGACAGTGTGGTAGCAATGATGAATCACCTATCCAGTTAATTTTCTCACTCCTCATGTGTTGTGCCACTAAAACAGGAGCCCAAGAATTGACTTGACAAAGTATGAATGTGAAAAAAAAATAAAAAAATAAATCACTTGGAGGGATCTGGGCTTATCTCCAATTTACATGTTATTAGATTTGCGTTGCAAGCAGCATTTGGACCTGGCACAGAAAAAAAAAAAAAAAGAAAAACGATGGAGCCATGATAACCAGAGATAAGACATTGAAGAAAAAAAAAAAATCCACACTCCAAAGCCTTTGAAATGTTTGACAGAAAAAAAGTCACAGGGAGTGGAGGGGAAGTGGCCTGATTCGAAAATGTGACAGACACACATTGCAATCTGTTGTAAATCTAGAAGAAACCTTGGGAAATTTAGCTGCAATCTCTGGATAAATAGCTGTAATTGACCTTGGGAGTTGAAAATGTGCCATATGTTTCTGGTTCCTGTGTTTGAAACCGGCTCCCCCAGGACTTTTACGCTGAGTGCTCACACAAATTCAGAGAGAGCTGCAGAAAATAGGAAGACAGGCAGATAGAGAAGAATGGAGGGAGTGAGAGGTAGATGGTCGAAGATGGATGGATGGGTGAGGCTTAGTCTGGGGTGGAGGAGGCTTTAACAGAATGAGTGAAAGAAGGAGAGCGTTCTGCCGGCCAGTCAGTGTGATATATTGACAGGTGAAGCCTTTGTCCTTGTTCCTCCCAGCAGGGGAACCGAATGCTAAACCTGGATGTTGTCAGCAGAGCCCAATACGCGAAGCGCAGGCGTTCCGCTTTCACTGTGCAATTACATTTGATTTGACCTGCCACGGTGCGGCGGAGAAACCGGCCTCCCCTTTTCAAGCGGAGTAGTTATGACCTCTCGGACGGCCATTAGCAGCTAACGCAGCATTATTCCACCTGCGCTTAAAAGCACCGGATTTGGAAAGAAATCTTGTCAAGGGAGATATCTGTCTGTGACTACCAATGCACAGATGCAGCAGGGTGGGTGGGTGGGAGGGAGGAGGGGGAAGTAGTTGCATGCAATTTGAGCACTTGAAAAAAACATGAGCCTGAGCTGATCTTGCAGATGATGTGTCTGCACTCTGAAGAGTCTTTTAAGAAAAATAAGGGGAAGAAAATGGTTTTAGAGAAGTTATGATTTAACTGGTGATTTATTTTTTGCTGTATATGTTCAGAAAATGACAATTTACTAGAGGTGGAACAAGATCTAAACTGTATTAAAATGCTTCAGTATTTTAAAAAAAAAAATGAAGTCTTTGGATACAGATGGGAATTTTGGAAATTGACTGTCATGGAGTCTGCCACATAAAGTGGAGAGCTGTGGAATCTGAGTATTTTATCTAATGACAAAGGGTTTCTTTTTCTGCTAGACTACCTGGAACCACCATAAAAACCCTCCACATTATCAATGAGTAATATCTTTCCTCCAGAATGCAAAGGTGGCCGGCATGAGTGAGATTTGTGCTCAGTGAAGACTTTTTGGAGCAGTATGCGCCGAGTAAGACTGTGCTGGACAGCTTCGCTGATGAAGGAGTTCAGAAGAACAGAGTCACAATTCCGCTGTACACTTTATATTGCTGATGGAACACAGTACACATGAATATATATCTGAAACGTATCAAGTTTTGGAAAATATGATTTTTTCTTTACCCTCAAATTAAACCTATGATCTATTTGTACAAAACTATTTATAAAAAAAAGACAAGTATGGCTCAAAGAGCTTTATAAAGAGATCAACTTTAACAAAAGTAATTAATCCCCGAGAATTTGGATTGTATTTCTATCAAACTGTAAGACTTTTAGATGAAAACCTTGTAAATAGATAAATCTTTATCTTTTAAATGTGGATTTTGTAAAATGGCAAATGGAAAAGATGGAATTTGGGGGAAAAAAAATAATTATACAAATTTGTAAAAAGAAAAAAAAAGAAAAGATATACAGAGCCCTTCTTGTTGTGCAACTGGGTACTTAGCGGTAAAGAGAAACAAATGATTGTGACATGCTAAAGGTTAGCAAGTCAATCAAAAATTATCAAATCTGCACTGAATATTTCTAAACAGACTCGGTTACGAAAACAGAGGTAGAGTTATGCTCCCTTTTAAAATGTTTGTGCGGCAGCGCGATAGGTACTGGTTAGAGAAAAAACGTGACAAAGTGACTACAGAGAAAACGCCACAACTAGCTAAGTTAAGTTTTGACTGTCAGGCAAACTTATAAGATGCAACGTGGTTAGTTATGATGAGGTTTTGGCCAATTATCGAAAGCCCTGTTGACGCGCCAGTTGTTGTTTTACTATATCAATATAGTAATGGATAACGTCACTGGAGCATTTTTATTATCATTACATTCACCTTCACTCTGTAAAAAACAAACAAATAAGCAATATTTACTGAAAGAATATTGCTAATTTGCGTGTTCATCTTGCTCTTGTGAACCTATATTGTCTTGTGAGCTGAACATATCAAGACATCCCCACTGTTTACTGTGGCACCGACTCTAGGAGCTGGCGTAAGTTGATTGGTGCAAGACAAATTTTTCTGCAGTATGTGTGCGTGCGTGTAAAAGCGAAGAGAAGATGTAAGCAAACAAAGAGCCTCAATCATATACACATTCATTACACACATGCACTGCACACCACACTGATGTGCCCTCATCACATTTAAGCTAATTTCCTTTTCATCACGGAGAGAGGAAAATGAGTGTTTGCCCCATCCCTGCTGAGGGACAAAGTCAAGAGCCCCGGTCGGTTTGGGCTAGATTAACAGGTAACATTTGGCTCCCACTCTCTTATCACAGCATGAAAATCAAACCGCGTGTTTTTCCTCTATCGCTCCCTCCGTCTCCCCCTCCCTAATGTTCCCTTCACTTAGAGATGAAATCGCTCGCTGCACAAACCCATTTTGGAGAGAGGAGAGAAGGTGAGTGGGATAATCAGGCTGGCCACTGGGCCGTGTTTCCTAAACGCTCTCCAAAAAACATTACTGTGCACAGGCATAAAATTAGCACCGGGGACCTTAAAATGTTGACATTTAGCATGACTTTTTGGAGAGTGACACCCTCATATTTTCTTGTAGGATATCATTAAATTTCAACTGCCCTATGGCTGCGCGTTTCCATTAATAACCAATTCAGTGTGTCACCTCTCCCTTTTTCTCTCACTCTCTCGCTTGCCACCTTTTCCTTTTTTTTTTCTTCTTTTTTTTCCCGAAGTAATGAGTCCATTGCTTTGCCTTAATAAATTGAATCGTATTCTCAAGGCCGTATGAAGATGGAGCCACAGATGGACAGGCTGCATGGAGGGAAATAACCATAAATCCTTTACTGTCAGAGAGGCGGTGTGAGGTGACAAAAGCAGACAATCACAAACAGTGATCACACCGAGGAAGGTGGGTTCTCTCTGCTACAGCTGTCTCCTGCCGGAACGGCTAAAATATGAAGCATTGCTTTAACTGATGAGCCCTGCTAATGATTACCTGTGAGAGCCATCAGAAGGTTGGCGGATAATTGTCAACAACTGTCTGCAAAGTTTATTAGCGCCTTCAAAGCAGGGCTAAGGAAAAGCTTGTACAACAGTCACATCGCAGTTGTGTAACAATACTGGTGTAATTTTGCATGATGCTGGCTACACAGCAGAGACTGACTAAAATTTTGAGGAAAACAAATTCTCTTGATGTTGGTTATGACAAAAAAAACCCCAAAAAACATTAAATTCTCCTTTTGTATATATTTAAGAAAAATAAAGGTTTTCTAATTCTCAAATGGTATTTTAAAGAATCTACATTACGTGCAGAATTGTTTAGTTTGATCAGTCTGATGGCTTGAAAATTGAAACAAGAGATGATCAAATGTTACCCAAGAAATGTGAAATAGTCCTTTACTTTAGGACTAAGTAATCAAAATGTTGCTATTTAAAAGTGTTGGTTGCCCCTTGACCCTTTGAAGTTGTCGTCGTTGCGGGGTACCTAAATGAGCGATCTGACACAGGACAGCTTGTATCAAATGTGTTTTAACTTGCACCCACACTGGAGTCATTTCATAATTTGCCTATATATTTTAACAATTATTTTTCCAAACACACTCAAAGGCTGGTTTGTTTCTGACCTTATGCTCTACTTAGAGCTCAAAGTAACAGCATCTACTTACAAGAGAAGCGGCTATTCTAACCTCTACATCTGCTACTTTCTTGTGTACAGTCTTTATTAATGATTTAAATGGACCTAAAACAGACAATGGAAAGGCAGTAATTTGTGTTTGTTTCTTCTACCTTAACAGGTCAGTCAGAATGAGGCTGTTGGAGCATGCGCTACTCATTTGCTATCCAGATAACGAAGGGCTCTGACTGCAGCTGTGGGAGGACGGGGCCACCTGTGAGTGCGTCATAGTGAAACCTGCTGCTTGTTGGCGGGACAAACCGACAAGCAAATAAGGGCTCAAGTTAATGCAAAAAAAGTGACCAGAAAAAAGTTGATAAAAAATCTTTACTAGAGACCTATATGAAAAATAGTTTCTTGAAAACCTTGAATAGTCACTAACGTCACAAAATAGTCACTAGATTCCTTGAATCCTTGAGATACAAAGAGAAGGAAAAGATCTTTAAATTGGCAACACTGTTTTGTGTTGGCAACAAGGCAGTAACGAGACGATTCCTTAGTCTTTTGCTTGAAAATACGAGTCTCAGAAATACATAATTGAGCAGACAGCTTCATGTCTGGATTTCATTTTATTGGCTTACACCTACTTCTTCAGATGAAGCCACTTGCTGACCTCTGGTGAATAGCACTTTGCGAGACAGACTTCATCTTGATGACAAACATTGTGGCGCTTTAATACTGCAAGATCTCGTGTCACAAGCCTGAAATTGATGAAGAAACTTCTGGTATTGTATTTAATGTTAGCTTGGAATAGATTGAAAAAAAAAAGAGAATAAGGACCAGAGAATGAGGCAAGGGAGCAGAATCTATGTTGACTCCTATTCAGGAGGAAGATATCTTGTCTTTTTATGCGGCCCATGTCATATTTATTGCATAAAGGTCAGAGTGTTCATTTGTTCAAAGTCAGCGTTTTGCCCGTCTCCTCTCCTCTCCTCGTGTAATAAATGCAGGGGGCTATGTCATTATCGGACCTCTGAGGATTACAGGCTTGGCTGACTGTGATGACTGCATAAAAGCATGCAGGACTTATTATTTTTTTGTTTCTACCAGCGCACACCTTCAGATGAGCTCTTAATGGAGCAAGAGTGGAGACAGAATGGCGGTTTGCAGAGTGACGAGCGGAGTCGGAAGAAACGAGGGAGAGGGGAAGAGGAAAGGGAAGGGGAGAAAGCAGGAAGGTTCAGGTGAGAAGCCACACGGGGGAGGAATCCATAGGCTTAAGCTTTCGGTCACCATCAGGAGGAGTAAAATAAACTTTTGTCTCAGGGGAGAAAAAAAAGAAAGAAAAGAAAAAGGCAAAGAGGCTGAATAGATTTCCCTAATTCACCTATCGACTAAGAGCCCAAACTGTCAAGAGGATAATACTTGGCGAAGGACATTATTGTGAGGCGCTTTGAAGGTGTTCAGATTGTCTCTGCATATTGACCCCCCCGTTGTCCAGCTCCGCTTATCGACAGCAGAATCGTTGAGATTAAATGGGCCTCGCCTATTGATTTGCTTTTTTGCCCGAATCATTCCCATTTCAGAAGGGGATCATCTGTACTGTACCCCCCCCCCCACCAAATCGCTCCCCCCCACCACAGTAATCTTTCCTGACCCGCTAATCATCAAACCATTTACGTCCTCTCTCTTTGTTTCAGCTCTCCTTTGTTTAGCATTTACCAATTCATTACAGCAACTTCTCCCGCAGCTTAACTTAGACGGCGGCTGGGGAACCCTGCTTCCATCCGATAGCGGCGCGCTCTCCAGCGAGGATGTGCCACCGAAATGCGTGCCCGACATCACAGCGCACATGCCAATTACATATTGATAATTAAGTATTCAAACAAACAAACAGAGAGGAAATCTCCCCCCCCATAATCATCAGGTTTTAATAGAACAAGTATGAGTTTGGTGTGCTTGGCCAGATAGCCTGCTGCTTGATCAGAGCTCTGTTGCGTTTTATTTTCTACTGGGAGGAGGGAAGTGAAGGAGGATGATGGGGGCTGAGGGAGATGGGTACAGAGAAAGTGGGTGGGGGGGGTACAGGCAGACACATTGGTGTCATTGCCTGGCATTGCAATCCTACAGGGAGAAGCTGCGCCGCGCTGTTGCTGCTGAACGAATGTCGACGAAGCCTGGCGCTAATCCAGCCTCGGATATGCTGAGCTGCTTTTTAAATGGAGATGAAAGGACAAAGGCGGAAATGGGGAAGTGTAAACTTTAAAAAGGCCCAGGCTTAAGGAGCCCCTCGCTCTGCAAACTGCCTGGCGTTAAAGCCAATGCTCCCCCCCCACATGCCCTTACCCCTCCACCATCAAAAAAAAGGAGGGAAAGAAAAAACTGATGCAAATCCATTAGCACAGTCCTGTTTTCACAGTCATAAAAATACTTAAGAGGTTTAAAACGAGGGGTGGGGTGGGGGGGACGTGTTAAACGTGTGGAAATCTGTTTTGATAACATTATTCGTGACAGTGGCTTTGCGCCGCGTGAATTAATAACACTTCATTTGCAGACGGAAAGGAAGCCGGCGTGGTATTTCCAGTTAAAGAGATTAATTTTTAAAGACCTAATTGACAGGCTGGGGTTAGGCAGGATAAGCAACAGACTATAAGGCTGCAGCTGCAAAGTCAAGGTGACTGCAATACTCAGAAAGAGAGGAAAAAAGAAAGGCTTTCAACAAGCAGAATAGAGAGGAGAGAGGGAGGGAGTGAAGAGAATTAGTCTTCAAGCACTTTTTTTTCCCCCTCCGCCCCCTATTCTTCCTCTCTTTATTAGGAATGATTTACTTTCTCTGTGAAAGGATATAAAAGCTCAAGTATAGTGCCGTAATTATCGCAGAGTGAAAATTTAAAGGTTTGACTCACAATGTCCTCAAGTTAGCCCGCAGACTTGCCGGGCGATAAGAGCGTCTGAGTTCGGCGCTCGGCATCCAATCGGTTGTGTTTTATGGGGCTTTGCCGAGGAAGAGCACACACACACAAAAAAAGCAAGTCTGTAAACATGATGGACTGTGGAGAACTGCTATACTAGGGGGCCCCCGTGTTTACCTTGGCAAGAGCCTGGCCCTGGCAATGTCGGGGCGGCGTCGCTTAATTACTGTTTACATGTAAATATTAAATTATACAAACAAGCCCGCCGAATGTCTCCGACAAAAAAAAACTACAGAAATACAAATTCAGGGTCAACCTTATCTGTCTGCAACAGTTGCCGCGGCTGCGAGGAAGGGGATCGTTTTGAATCGCAAATTCGCTGCATTGTACATAATCTTCATAATTGCTAAATGCTGTTGTCCAAGGGCATTCAGGTAAATACATTGCCATCATCTGCATAATAGCAGATGCTCAGATATGTAAAAAAAAAAAAAACTCATCTTGTGTTCTCGGGGAGAGTGGGGGCGAGAGAAGGAAACACAAAGAATGCAGGGAGGCGTTTTGTTAAAATAAAAAAAAAAACAAGATTCGACCGATGATCTTGAATGTCTCCAGTCAAGACAAGAGAGTTGATCCCTTTTGATTGCGGATCTGTGTTTTCCCTGACAGTCCGGGCTGGCAGCAGAGCACCGGTGCCTGCGGTGCATCTCTGGTATGGCTGAGTAAAGCACTTGTTCATTTGCAGTGAAGGGTAACATGAAACAGGCCTCAGCCCCTCTGATGGACAAGGAGATTTCACCTTCGCCAGTGAATGATAATGCATTATTAAATTTGCCTCTCTGCTCACTAGATACACTTAGCTGACCACAGCATATTTATCTCCCCATCCGAGGCTCACGTCTTGGCAGGAGAAAGCATTCTGTCACTTTTGAGGCATTTCAAAGATTAAAAAGAACCTCTCTCTTTTCAACGTCCCTAAAAGCATCCCCCCTCATTTTTTATTTTTTTTTCCTTCAGTGAAATGTGATTAGTGGGAGATGGTGTCACGCAATGGAACATTCATGAGGGGGAGAACAAATATCCAAATGAACTCCCCGTGTCCTCGAGGAATAGCCCCTCTCTGCACCATCAGCAATCTCTCTCTCTCTCTCTTCCTCTCTCACGGTGCCGGGGTGGGGAGGGAAATTTGATTGATCCTCTATTGAATTATTTTTTTGCACTCTTTCATTTCAACAGGACGCACTGACAAGTTGTTTGATCATAAAGCATTATTGTCTGCCAAGTCACATTTCAGGGTTGTGATGGCTAATGATCTTGCCTCCTGACTTGGGGAAAAGTCAGGTAGTCAGCATGTGTTTGAAGCTCGCAAACGCCAAGGACATCGGGGAGGACCGAGCGAAAACACGGCTACATTAAAGTCGGAAAAGATGAAGAGAAGGAGCTCCCGCCGAAACGCGTGGAACTTTTAATGATACTGTACGCAGGTGCCCGTCAATGTCAGGGAAATATTTACGCTGCAATATTGATGCAGAAAGTTTTACCTGGACCCCAAAAGTCTGCCCCCCACCCCTTCCGACCCAGCCTTTTTATCACTGCGACTGCACATGCAAAGAAAGAACAGAACAAAGACTACAAAGGCAGGAGATTATCTTTCTTTTTTTGGTCTCTTCCATCTTTTCTTTTCCAACTATACACCCCTTTCTCTGCATGAGCCCCGTCGGTGTTTGCGAGTCCTTTTATCGGAGCTGCACTTCGGTCCAACAAACTGCATTCTGGGACTATATTAACGCTCATCAGCTGGGCATGTACAGGCAGGGGCAAATTACAGCTGTCCACTGCGGTTGCGGTGGCGCATCATGCATCAGAGGCTAAGAGCAGGTAGGCATGAAAGCATGCGCCTCCAGGTGACATAATACGCCGCAGCTTTCCATCCAGCAGGCTTTGGAGGACATTACGGATGCATCTCCTGTTGTGTCAACAAGTGTATATAACATTTACCAGGGAAGAGCCGATATCATATTACCAATGATTCATCCGCTTTTAAAATATGGTTTACAGAATCAGCTTACATAACGTCGTCCCGTCAGGCCTCTCAGCTTGGCGCTACGGAAACACTCAACTGCAGGGTGCAGTACGGGCTCATGTACAGAGTCCTGCACACCTATTGGTAAAGGTGTGAAAAAAAGCCTTAACATGAATTCATCTTTTATTGGAGCAGCATAAAACACTGCAAAAATGTTTTTATATCCCACCATTAACTTGAATGCATCAATTGATGTAAAATGAGAAAAAGGGGAAATTGATGTTTTCACAAAATCACCTTCGTCCAACCTTAAAAGTTCCAGCAGCATAACAGTACCTAAAGATACACCCAGGTTAAATCACAAACTATTTGTTATTAATTTATTAATTCTTGTTTCTCTGGTTTTTAGATTTGACTTTAAAAATAGGTCAACTTCTTCTAGCCTCTCTTGGCAAAGAAAATGGCAAGAAAAGAAAACCTTCATGTAAGTCTAATGTGTGCTGAGCTCCATAAGTCAAGAAATGACTGCAAGAAAATAACTATTTGCCTAAAGTTGACCGTATCTGCAGTTGGATAAACAATTTAAAAAGTTGGACTGGATGAGGATTAAGTTTATCTTGCCACCATGCAGAGTGAGGATTACAGTAAAAGAGGTAGAAATGAGTGTCACGAGTCTCCAAGTCTCCATAACAACCACGAGAAGCTATTACATGTCATGTAGTGGTTTAGGAGCCTTTTCAGTCCTACCATAACAAATTAAACATGTGATGCTTGCTAAACCTTTGCTTATTCATTTTTTTTAAATACCAGTAAATTTTACATCATGTGACTTCTTCAAGAAAACCAGGGGTTGTCGGATCTTTCAGCAGGACATCAATAAAAAGAATAATCCTGACAAATGGTTCATTTGTACACATCCAAGGCTATTACAATCCCTACATTCAAAGCTATAGAAAACCTGTAAGCTGAAGAGAAGAGGATGTACAAGTGCTAGAAATATACGTCACGATAACTCCGTCTGTACACTGAAAAAAATGTTTTTTGAGCCAACTTTAAAAAATTACACTACTTTGCTACTGCTAGTTTTATTAGTTCTGCTCAAGCTAGGAGTCTGCTTTAAGAATTATTCAAATCAGAATTGTGGCGTGAGCAAAACTAATCAAATTGTCTGAGAAATATTTTTAAGTTGGTCCAAAGAAACATTTTTTTTTCAGTGTATGCTCCCACCTTGTGAAATATTGCAGCATCTGAGTGGTTGTGTTAACAGCAGTGGTGACTAAAAATGTGCCACAATTACTACTTAATGTCTGATTTGTTTTTTCCTAACTGAATACATTTCAAAACATTTTCTGGGTGAGATTACGCTACTGCAAAAAAAAAAAAAAAACTTACTTCATTTTAATATTTGTTCACAAGAATTCACTAAAACTGCAAACAGGAATGCAACAAAGTGGCTGAAACTTCTGCACTCCAGCATACATACAGTGCATATGGCTTGCGTTTTGAAACACATTTTCCCAGAGGAAATCCAACGATATCCAGTGTTTGATGTCCAAAGACTGAGTTTACAGCCAAAAAGGCTTCCGTACCTTTCAAATTTTCCCCTTGTTTGTCAGCTACCTGCTGTTTCACGAGACAGAGGCTTGTCGGAAGCTATCACCGCAGACTTGCTTTTTGAAGCAATTCAATTAGTCACATATGAGGCAACATTTAGCAGTCTGCTCGCCTTTTCTTTTTTTTTTTTCTTCTTTTCTTCCTTCCTCTCACACACATCATCTTAGCTCTCTATATCTCAGTCTCAGGCAAATTTTGGACAACAAATCGGACCCAAGTTCAAAGAAAAGAAAAAAAAAAGACACCATCTGGTTACTCCACAATGGGCGACACAAGTTTAGAAACTGTCTTTTTTTTATTTATTTTATTCAAAAACAAACAGCCTTTGTCCTTCATCAGCACAGACGACATGAAAAAGAAGAGACGCGCTCACAGGATATGAGCGATGAGACATTATAGCGGCTGTCTCGGAGGTGTCTGGCTATTTAAATAGTCTCCATATGAGCCGAGGCTCTGCATCCTTCCTCCGCACCCACCGAACTCTCTTCTGAGAGTGCATTGCGAGAGATTAATTTAATGCTCTGCCAGGATCATAAAGATCAAACAAGTGGAGAGATATCATTAAACCACTGGAATGTTATCTCATTTATCTAAACAAACCGATGCGATGAACAAGCCTAATTAAAAAAGCTCACCATAAACAAAGCTGCGGACGGCGAGGCCTCCCCCCCACCCCTCTTTAACAATGCGCCGCATTTATTTTATTAATCTAATGCATCGTGTATCATATCATTACAGTTCAATATTTCTATCATTAATTTTATTCCCTTCACTTAAAGCTTTTATTGGAATTACTTTGGTTATTAGTTGGTTCTAATGTATTGGTTACCTCTGTATCTTGCAGCTACAATCTCTCTTATCTCGCTGCATAAACCTGTGCATGTTATTCAAATTGCCTCATTTATTATGATAGCTTCCTCATGTAAATTGTGCTGACTGCTCGCCCTTGCACAGTCCTCATTAGACTAATGAAAACCTTCAAACGAAAAAACTAAACAACCTGCCAAATAAAGGTCCGGGGTTATTATGAAAATTACAACTGTTGGAGCCGGGAGAAGCTCTCTTCATTAATTCATGCTCAGCAAATTGGTAACTAATTTAGTTGCACTCCTCTGCATTAATGGGTTATTTTATAAAAATGTTTTTCCACAGCCGGAGACCTCTGGTGCGCACTCCGGAGAGCTCGGAATCCTAATCAAGTCCGGCGACATATTAGGAATTGACAATCTCAAAGACAGCGCCGCGTGTGTTTGCGAGCGGACGCGCACGGGTCAACTAGCTGGAGCTGCCGGGGATTGAAGGGGCGACTTGCTGCTTTTTATTTATTTATTTATTTATTTTCTAGTATTGCAAAGAAATTACAGTCATTTCATGATCAAGATACAGAGAACACACTTTGGCTGAGATTTGAGAAAACATTAAGAGGATTCCAGGTACTTGGCTGAGGACTCTTCCCCTGGCTTTGTTTGCTTTACTCTTTTGTTCTTCTGAAATCGCCCCCACACACCATCTCCCTTTTTTTTCACACTCATCCACACACAGTTAGGCGGTTTGTGACCTATAAATTCAGCTCATGATCCTGCTAATTATTACTATTCACTGCTTCACACCCCGCGTGTGAAGGTCTAACACGGATCTTCACGTCAGCCCAGCCATAAGGGAGCGTACAGTCCGATGATTTCCACAGTGGTTTTAATATCATTATCAGCTGCATCCCACCCTCTGCCATGCAGAACAGCACAGCTAGTCAACAGGGAATACGGAAATCTATTATTTGCTTCATTTTGTGTTTAATCTACAATGCTGAGAAATGTTTTATATCTGGAGGTTCTAATTGCTTTTTGACAAAATAATATTCAAAAAACAATTCAATGAAAAAAGAAAAACAACACTTTTTTTCACCTCCAAGCTCAGTTAATTGAGTAAGTCAAGTCAATGCTAAGACTTTAACTAGGACTGATTAAGATTAAGACTGAGCATTTTAGCAACACACACACACACACCAGAGGGATCTGCTATGAAACAAACAAAGGTTGCTGTGTTGACAGCAACCTCAGAGCCACTGTTAGGTACGGTGGATGATGTATTAGGCTGTGGGCCTTTTTCTCTTTCAAATGCCATGGGAACCTTGTTAGAGAGGCTGGCGTTGTTAATTATTTTTTCATGTTATTCTTTATAGTCCTGTTTTTTATTATTATTATTGCTAATAAAAGAAAACAATAGTCTAATGCTAAAAAAAATTGTTGACAAAAAGGGAAATCACAATTTTGCCCTCGACATTCAGGTGATAGACATTGGTTTCCTTTTTCTGTGTTTATAATATTGAGGCAAGTTGTTTAGCAAAAAACAAAAAAAACAATAATGACTTCTTTATTGGGGTTTTATGTTTCTACTTTTGTGTTTGGGAAACGCCAGAAGAAATTATTCTGACAATCCAAATCAGCGGAATACACTCAGCCATAGATCAAAACAATTTTATCAATGTTCAGACCATTCAACCTGGTCTCTTTTTAAACACTAACGTTTTACTTGTTTGTTTTCTATGGAGACGTTTAATAACTACTACAAACTTTCCATCAGCATTTGCTTCTCTAGTATCTAACAGCCAATGTTGACCAATTAGCCCTAATAAAACTTAAAAAGAGTCACAATAGAGTCATTATCATCACAATACCACTTTCACAAAATCACCTGTGTTAACTGTTGGGGATTGGTATCCATGTTTCTTTTTATGTTTGGACCGGGAGAGGAAGAGAACCAACAACATTTTCCTTTAAGGGAGGTCCAGGCTGGGATTTTGAAAGCAGAACCTTATGCCTTATATTATGCACACATGGCGGAGCTGTCATGTGTAAATTAAAAGCAGTTATTTTGGTTGGTAAAAATTGAGCTTTTGGCAACAAATACCCCGAAGCTTTTGGTGTGAAACAAAGAACGGATATGTGGTAAAGCGCCTCCTGTGTGGAGGACCTGTGATGCTGTGGGCCTGTTTCTCCTCCTAACACCCTGCAAAACCTGTTAACAGGATATGGCATCTTGAAGTCTTTGAAATACCGGGAGACGGAGGCCTTTGCCAAAAAAAAAAATCTGAAAATGGATTGTTTTGGGAGCTTTCAGCAAAAAATAATGGCACTGAACATACTGCATGACTAAATCAAGTGGTTCACTGAACAGAAAATCAACGTTGCCCATTTCAGCTCCCACTTCTAATCATTTGGAAAACCAATGGGGTGTGCTGAAAAGAAGGGAGTATTAAGAACTCTGGAACATCTAGAGATATTTTACATCTGCGATTTAGTCAGAAACAATTACTTCTTAATGTAGATCACGTGTGTCAAACTGAAGGCCATGGGGGCCACATCCAGACTGCCAACAGCTTTTTATGTGGCCCTTGAGACCACAACACCAAGTTATGTCAGCTTTTTGTGATTCTGCGATTGTGGAAATTCGTGCAAAATCAACAGATTTTTTTTTATGCTAATGCGTAATTTTCCCACAAAAATGGTCAAAAGCATTGGGTTTAAGTGAATGCTAACCTGCATCTGGCAGTGTTTACTTTTATTTTTTACTTTTACTGCAATGTAGTGAAAGTGAAAAAACTTGATGTCAAGTTAATGTCATACATTTGCAAATTTCCATGTGAATATTTCCTACTTAGCATTGCAAAATCTGTGATTTTGATTGCAAAAAATCATGAAAGCAATCACAAAATCTGGAAGGGACTGATCAATACTATTTAATATTAAGGAGTACTTAATATTACTGTTGCCTTGCAGCAAGAAGTTCCTGGGTTCGATTCCTAGCCTGGGGTCTTTCTGCATGGAGTTTGCATGTTCTCCATGTGCATGCATGGGTTGTCTCCGGGTACTCCCGCTTCTTCCCACAGTCCAAAAACATGACTGCTGGGTAAATTGGTATCTCTAAATTCTCCCTAGGTGTGTGTGTGTGTATGCATGTTTGTCCTCTGTCTGTCTCTGTGTTGCCCTGCGACAGACTGGTGACCTGTCCAGGGTGAACCCTTCCTCTAGCCCAAAACGTTCGCTGGAGATAGGCACCAGCACCTCCAGACCTCACTAGGGACAAGGGTGTAAGACAATGGATGGATGGATGTACTTATTGAATGCTGTATTTATTTTAACAGTTTGTACAGTATATGGTTTTTTTCAACACATTCTGGCTCAACCGGCCCATTGAGAACATTCATGATCCTGATACGGTCCGAAATGAAAATGAGTTTGACATCCCTTCTTCAGATCATACAATCTGACATTTGGGAACCACTAAAGTAGATGGCATTTCTCACAAAGTTCCACTCACCTTTGTCAGTGTGCATCCTTTTCACTTCATGGCTCATGTCGTGGGCCAGGTCTCCCTCTTTAGGCCCAGGGGCAATGTTGGGGGACAGGCCTAGGAGGGCTTGGTTCATCGAGAGCCCGTTGTGGTGCACTGCTGCAGAAGGAACGGCAAGAAATTACTAGGAACACCTATAGACTTTCCTCTACTCTAGATTATATATAAAATAAAAAACAAACAAACAAACAAAAAACAATAATACATTTGGTTATGTTGTTTGTTATGTAAAAGGCAAACTTACGTATCCTGTCTGAGGAGCTTTCTGTGTGGGCTGGGGAGCTGGACACGCTGCTGCTGCGGTGGGATGAAGGGTGGCTGCCGGGCCTCCTGTTGTCTTCTAAGGAGGGAGCAGGGGAGGGACTGTCCGGCACACGTTCCTGCAACCCCAACAGCAACAAAACACACACAACCAAAATAAACATCTGATGCAGATACAGAATTACACCACGAGAATAAAAGGTTCAAAGCTTCCGCAGTCATAAACAAACAAACCAAAAAAAAAAAAAAAAAAAAAGAATAAATAAATAAAAAAAGGGTGTCATTATTTTAAAAATGTACCTTTATAACAGAGGTGACCATTCTGGAAGGCAGACTCTGGCCCTGGGCAGCGGCAGCCATGTTTGCAATGGTGCTGAGGTGGTTCATCTGGCTCATTGCCATGGTGACAGAGGCTGGGGGCAGGCTGACCGGGATCAGGGGGTGTGGCATCATCATGAAGGGGAGTTCCAGGCCTGAGACACATGAAGAGGAGTCTGTTGGTTACTCAATGATGCATATCATGAGTGAGATAGTCACAGGCGGAGAGGGGAGGGAGATCTTGTGGTGCTCTGGCAGGAAAATCTCCACCCTTGCTGGAAGTAATTAAGCTGTCAGCCCTGAGACGCTCTTTATAAGAAGTGTCCAGTAACACTAAAGCTTAACATGACCATCTGTTAGGAAATACAAGGAGAAGAGGCTGATGTCAACTGTTAAGTACGGTAGAGGATCTGTAATGCTGTGGGCCTGATTTACTTCCGAGGACCATATTGGAGTGCATGTCATTACGGTCTATTTTGAATAGCAATTGGACATAAACTCAACAGCTTAGCACTACTGTTTATCAGGAAAAATGTGGAAAAGTTAAGATTGGTAGAGGATCTGTAATGATGTGGGCTTCCTTTTCTTCAAAAGGGCTTGAGAACCTTGTAAAAAATGTCCAACGACTCTCAGTCTAAACGTTACCGTCTATTTGAAAAGTGTTGAAAAGAACTTATGTCTACTGTTGAGCAAGGCAGAGGTTCTGTGATGGTGTGGGCCCGTTTCTTCCTCTAAAAGCTGTTTAAACCCTGAGCCAATAACATCAAGGCTTAACAAGGCCTCCCAATAGAAAAAAAGGGTGGAATAAGTTGAGCTAATTGCAGTACTTCTTGGAAATGATGTTAACATAAAATATATAAATATTTTACTATATGTTATTAATAGCTGCTGCTTCAATAATAATAAAGATAATGGGGGTGAGACTTTATAAACTGTTATTAGCAGTAAAAATATATTAGTTATTCTACAATGAATTAAAAAAGGGGGCATATTATGGAAATTGGCCCAATACTTACATGGGGGAAAAAAATCCCTCTAAAAACAAGGGCAATCTCTGAAGCCATTACCCAAATGACTAGTTAAATGTGCAAATGACAAACAAGTACTGTTAAGACTACATTGTGGCAATGACTTTAGGCCAATTATCCCCCGTACCAGAGACACAGAAATAGACCAAAAAAGGGTGTGAGACCGTACAATGAAAGGATTTCCATTTTCTTTCATATGTGCACAAATGAATCCATTACAACGCGCAAGATATCTTACAAATGTTTTAAATTATTCATCTGCCGCCTGGCATTTGTCGCCCTAATTGGGAAAAACCGAAGACATTAGCCGCGTGAGAATGTATAAAAATGTCTATTAAAGATACCATACGGGGGGTAAGGAGCTAGTCAAACAGTGGCCCTGTACTTGTGCTTGTGAGCGGCTTAATGAAAACAAGACGACTTTCAAAGGACGCGAGCGCAGACAGAAGGTCAGAGCCAGGTGTCTGTGCCTCCCCGCTCAACCAGCGCGCCCCTCTCTCTCTGCTTCCCCTCCTCGGCTCTCCTCTGGGACTTTGAACTGAGCGGGATCAAAAGTGACTGGAAAACATTTTGGTCTCATTCCTTCGCCACTCAGATGCTTCTCCTCAAAACTGCTTGAAAGAGAAAAAAAAAAGAAGAGGAGAAAAAAAACAACAACTTCATAGACACTATTGGATCTGATTGAGCCTCTGCGTTGATTTTTTTCCCACTCCTTTTTTCTCTCTTTCTTTGGCAGCCTGGTTCAAGGTAAAAAAAAAGAAAGAAAAACCAACAAGAAAGACAGAAAGTAAAGCAAATCTGCATGAAAGGAAGAAAGAAAGAAAAAAAAACATGATAGCGCCATCCACAAAACAACTCCGGTTCTTTTTTTTTTGTACCAAACATCAGTAGCCAAAGGGCAAGGAGATCTGTATGGCGAAGCCTCTAAAGAGAAGGACACTGGTTTGAAAAATGAAAGGAGCTGAGAAGTACTCCTCTCTGTCATTCCACCTCCTTCCAAAAGAAGCATTGATTTCCATAAGAAAGATAGCACGCAGTTTCTCAGTGGTGAGTATTCCCAGACAATATAAAGCAAAAGGGGGAGATTAAAGAAAGGCGGAAGCCAAGCTGCACCTCGTAGCGGCGCCTCCGCCGAAGCTCAGACTGAATCAATTACCACTCAGCAGGCTAAGCTCAATTAAAAAACACCACAGAGGGCCCTGATTGCGGGGGTACTTACTACGGGACAACATGGTAAGGTCTCGGCTACCTATCAGGCTTTCAAGGCCACTCAAGGGCCAGAGTGAAGAGACTTATTCTGCCTTTGAGGTGGATGTATAACACCCATTCAATCAGGCACCGTGACGCGTATTAGGGAAGATTTTCGCCATATTAAAAAAAAGTAATGGAAAAGCCACCTAAAAATCGCACTAAGCCATTCTGTGTTTCTGCAATAACATTCCTGGACTTATCTCCGTGTTATTCCGTGCACTCGACCCCGTATGAAATCTCACGTCCCCACCTGACTGACGGCCTTTCAGGAGAAAACACTGGACCTGTGTTCGCGCCAAAGGAGGGGTATTAGTCTCGCTTTCACCGTCGGCCCGGCCCCTTTCTTGTCACCTCGTCCCAAAGTGGTGTTTCTCCCATAAAGACCTATTCAGGCCGCAGTGAGGGAATGTGCCACAGACCTAACAAGGCTCCACCAAATCCCTTTGTTTGCGGCTGAAAGGAGCCAGGTGAGGAGGAGATTATTCAGGGAATGGGCCGGTTTTTGCCAAGCAGCTAAGTGTCATTCACGTGTAATTTCTTTCTCGTTTGTGATGTAAGCTCCAAACATTACACTCTGGATTAATAATCAACATGTTTTTATTTGTCCTTTCTTTCCCATTTCAAGGAACCAATGAAGTTTGAAGGGTCGATGCCATGAGGTGGATATCATTGGTACCGGTGACAAAAAGGGGCGCAACAGTTGATTCATTCAGGGAGAAAAAGCTCAGATGTTAAGAAGCCATTGTTGTCCGATGGTGGAATTACTGGCACACCTACCAATACATTTCTAAAAAACAAAAACGTAACTGAATTATTTTTTAAAAATTAATTTTGCATTATTTATCCTCATCTAAACTAATTAAAGTGATCTAGAAACGTAAAAAAAATAAATAAATAATAATAATAATAGTTTTGTTGGGGACTAAAAATGCCATGAAAGCCATTTTTAGCTTTCTGACTACTATCAAGTTGGACATAGACCCAAATTAAGCACTCAACCTTATATAGAGAGCAAGACGTAAAGGCATCCAAAGCCCACTGTTAGAAAACTAGAGTTTAAAAAAAGGGCATGTTGGGGTCAACAGAAAATAAGACAGAAAATATTCTTTTCTGTCTTACCATGAAAAATGTAAACAGATTTTGCCCAACTCTACCAGAAAACTGAAGCCATGTGCTTTGGTCAGATGACAAAGCACATCGGTAGAACTTTTCGGTAAAAACGCTCGAACTGGTTTTGGCACAAAACAAACGGACGAGTGCATGGAAAAGCATCCTTTTAAGTTTGGTAGCGGATCTGTGATGATGTGGGTCTGTTTCTCTTCCCACTGCTCTGGGAACCCGGTCATGTTGCATAGAACCCAGGAAATTGAAATACCAGGATGATTCCTAAGGAAATTTGAAGTCCTCCTACTCGATACTGAAAATGGGTCGTTATCAGGTCTTACAGCAGGATGCTGATGGTAAAACATCTGGACAAATCAAGACAGAAATGATTCAACAGACACAAAATCAGCCTCGGTGACCAAAACTAAATCCTAATGAAAACCTGTTGGGTGAGCGGAAGAGAAAAGCATATGAGAGGACTCTAGACAATCTACAGATATTGAAGTCTGTATTTCCCAAACTCTTTGGTGTGAGATTATGCTACAGGAATAAAATATATGTTTATTTTAAAGCTTTTGTGGCATCTTTTCCAGGGGTTTCCAACAAGTGTATCTTAGATGTGCTGATCTCACACATATAGAAGTTTAGACCTGATGAGATAAATTCCTACAACAATCCCCCCCTTCGCACTCGGCCCACCGTCTCTCCTGGAGGGCACCAACAATACATTTGGAGTAATTTACCTGAAGTAAGCCTGAGGGAGCCCGCAAAGGTGAACTCCTATTTACCGTCATTAAAACTACAAATCGCTTAATACCAATATAAACAGCTCAGCTATTATGTTGTGGCGTGCTTTTGCGAGTTCACGCTCGGATGAGCAGAGATCCGAATCGCATTGGATGAATTAAAACAGCTCTCGGTAACAGCGTGATTAAAAAGCTGTTACATCAGGGCTTTTTCGGCAGTTCCAGTTGCTTAACGGAATCGCACCAGAAAAAGGGGGGGGGGGGAAGAAAAAAGGTTCAACGCGTGTTTTTGAACAGATTAAAGAAAAAGTGGAATTTATTTGGAGAACAACACTTGCATTGACTTTTGCTGTGGTTAATCTCTTTATGAGAACACGACCTCAACCTTTCTGGCTATAAAAACCTACAGAGGGAAATAAAGGAAAAAGAGCTAAGCCTTTGTCATTGAAAATGGTATGAGAAAGCAAGCACCCTCCCTCCACACCCACACCCCGAACCTTAACTCTGCTGTGGACAGATTTCCCCTGACAAAAATTAAACTAGCTCCTACTTGGCACTTTATTATCTCTTCAACTGAATGATTTATTGTTTGTGGAGAGAAAGAAGCAAAGAGAGAGAAAGGGAAGATTGCATTTCCACCTAAAGCTCTGGCTTGATCTTGTTTTTTTTTTCTTTTCTTTTCTTTTTTTCTGTCCAGGAAAAAAAAAAGCTCCCGACAAACAATAATGTCAGCTGTAATTGATCGGAGGTCGCTGGCTGGGCCTGCAGTAAAAGCGCACTATTTAAGCGACAATCGGCCCCGCGCTCTTCAGACGCTGGCTAATGAAGCTGTCTGTCTGGGCTATTTACCTTCTCTTAAATGGAAGGGGAGAGATGTACTGTAAGAGACAGGGCTGGAGAGGATCTGCCTCTCGCTCCTGTGAAATAGGACCTGCACAAGCCTCAGGAATGTATAATTGGTTGCCGCAGCCAAAGCCGGGGATTCGGTGCTAATTAAATGACTTGTTTAAAGCCTATCTGTCTTTGTTTGGGAGGCTCTGGGCTTCAGAACAATGCATTGTAAATGCTGTTGTCAAACAAACATTCCCGGTTATCCTTTGATTGGAATTGAACAAGACAAAGGGCTGATTTACTCAATGCTAAGCCTCTGGTTTTTCATGCTGTTGAATATAGTTTTCTTTTTTTTTTCTCTCCTTCTGATCTGTCAAAACCAACAGGAACAATCCAGTCAAGCAGCTAAATAGACCGACTCCCTGCACAATCCAGCCTTCTGCAGCAAAACAATCTGAGTTTTTCTGTTAATTGCTCTTGTAAAACGCCCCCATGTTGCGCTTGTGTTTCTCCTACAAAGGTGAGGTGGGGTTACGGAGTCTTTGTTGTGGTGGTGTTAAAGATGCAAGTACTCAGTCCCCTCCAAAAAAGAAATGAATGGCTAATGATAAAGTTCTATAGAGCTTGGGGCGGTGTAGCTGTAGATCGGTTGCTATAGTCCTGAATTTGATTCCTGACCTTAGAACCTATGGTGCATGTCTTCCCTTCTTCTGCCTCTTCTAATTTCCTGTCTGATTACTGTCAATATAGTAACCAGTGGCACAAAAATGTTTCAAATCCTTGACTGTAAGGGTGTGACAAGACGTGATATCAAAATGCCGAGATATTTCTCGCTAAAGTCAAGTCTGTCTCATGATGTTCACTTGGTGTCTCAGCATAACTTTGTCTGTCGAAGTCTGTGTTTCTAGACTCATATTTTAAAGCAAGAAAGGAAGTTGTTATTGAGGTGCCTTGCTGTGTTATCAGACTGATTAGTAACGGCTGCTCATTGGGGTGGTTGACAACTCTCGAATTCAACAATCAATCAATAATTGTCCACAAAAGTTTGTGGATTTCAACAACAAAAAAAAGGGTCGGGATCAATACGCCCTGTCTTCTTACCCCCGTCTTGTTCCCACGTGTCGCCATTTCCTCTCTTCCTACTTCCATTTTGTACCCATGCAGTCCACTTTGATTGGAATCCTATAGACAGTGTGGACAGATTTTAAAAAGTGAGAAAAAATATATACATGGAGCCTGAAAGTGCAGATGGGTTAATGTGACTTGTGCTCTAGGCTCACCACAAGTCACTCTTTTTCAGAATCAAATTTAGAACATTCCTAATATATAAACACCAAGGCAAGATGGGTTTTCCCCACTCTATTCGTTATCAACTCATTACCAACCCCAATGGTGAACTTGCCTTCAAACTCAGGAGTGTGTCCAATGGCCATTTTGTTGTACTGTTGGTAAAAATGGTAATTTAGATCACATTTCAAAATCAAGTGGATACGAGCGCCTGTTCCGGGTTCGGTAGTCACAGATTCATCGATTTTTGTGGATTTTTCTGTGGAACATTGAGTCGATTGGCTGTTGCCCCCAAAAACTGAGACACGGAAGACCACTGTGCATATTAGCTCATGTTCACATATATTTGGTGTTTGAATTATTAAAATAGGAAGCATTTCTGGTCGCAAGCGGTACATGACTTCAGCTATTCATGAGTGGTCGTGGTCCCTAACCATCACGAATAAAAAGGTTCAACTGTATATTTCGCTTAATGGACTATCGTTTTGTGATTTGTGATCATTTTGTTATTATTTATTAAAAATAAATTTAAAAAATTGCCATTTTAATGCTTGGTTTGGTACTTAAAGCACACCCAGGAATACTATGGAGGGATCTCTGCAACCCGATGAACCGATTTGAACATGAGTCACCGCCTCCATAAGCATGCCGTAGAGCGGCGTAAAGACAACACAGGTGCCCAGAAACATACCTTCTCCTACAATCATACGAGGAGTACACACACAAATGCAAACAAGGAAGAAGAAAAAAAAAACAACAAAAAAAAAAAAAAACAGACATACACAGATGGCAGTTTCAGTCAAGGCTGGTGAGTCCTGTTTCTCATTAAAACACAGAGGGGGGAGAAAAGGTATGGCGCTTTGATGTGGCCACCCACAGCCCTTCAGTGTCATTGAATGAAACTTTGAAGCTTTTTGTGTTTACACAGCTAATGTCGATAATAAAGCAAACATCTTGCCTTTGTTAAATACCTGCTCTCAGCTCCGCGCGGGCGTGCACGCAGCGCGCGCGCGACTTGAAACGGACGACATAAAAAGAACACATCACCGGCGCAACAAGGAGTGGTAAACATGAAAACACTCGAAAACAACGGCAGCGTGCGGAGGATTGCAGGCCAGACATGAGAACACATGCTGAACAATGTGCTTTACATTCGGAAAGCCGCGAGGATCGGAATGCACTTAGGCCTCGAGCGCGTCAACAAACGATACAGCCTTAATGTGAAAGAATAATCTAAACAAAACAAGAAATAAAATAAAATTTAAAAAAAATGATGCACTGATTTCATTCAGGTGGGTGAAGATTTCCTGCCAGGACACCTCGTGTAACGCGGCAGAAAGCATGATAAGAAAACATTTCTGATTTGACGAGGTAACATAATTGCTTCCCAATGCAAACCCACCAGAGTGTAACATGTGCTGGAAATTATCAAGGAGACAGACAGAGGTGTTTGTCCTTAAAGAGTATTAAACACACACACGCACACACGCAAAAAAAAAAAACAAAACAAAAGAAAAAAAATCCCACGGCAGGCAACTTTTATGGGATAATTTAAATCCTCTGCTCGGATGGCGCGCATTCCTTATGAAAATTGAAAGATCAATCATCTCTGTGACAGATCTGTTGTGAAAGAAGTTCTTCCTGTCTTTTGAAGAGAAAATGCTAAACATGTTTGCTCCACCAGTCATCACCCTCCCCCCCTCTCTCTCACTGCCCGCCCTCCTTGCAAACATCCCCGTTTCAGCTGTCTATTTGTCTCTTTGCTGAAAATGTTAACGAACAGAGCAATAATCAGGCCATATGCTTGCATGTGGCAAATCTCATTACAGTAAATGACCTTTACCAACCAATGCCAACATTCTTGTGCTTGATAACGCAGAGCTGGGGTTTGGGGGGGGGGGGGTGGAACTGGGGTGGGGGTTGAAGGAGGGGTGGCACACAATGGTGGGTTTAGTTAAACACACTCATGATGCGCCCGAGAGAGAGCCAGGCCCTTCTGGACGCATTAGCCAAACAACGCTCGCCTTTCCAATTTGGGTTCGGAACCAGGCTCGCTTCGCATTTGCCTCGCATCGCTCTCGACGACGCACTCGGGCATCCGTGCGAGAGGCCCGACACCCGAGCACTTGCAATAAGCCTCCGAGCACGGAAAAAGTGCTGCGAAGCAGACGCGGGGAAGCAGAAGGAGAGCGGCGCTGTTGCCAGCAGCTGTTACTACTGCGGGTGCAATATATTCAAGTCCAATCAATAAAGCTCCTGCAGACAGTGACACCCAAGCAGACAGAGGAATCATTTTCATCTGATACTTAGAAAAAGCTCCCCCCTTTTAAAAAGATTGCTTTCAGTCAATGACAACCAGTTGTCATTTGACTAAAGCCCCTGAAATGAAATATATTGACGAGTGCTATCAATCACGAGGCGCTCTGCCGTCATATCCTGTTAGCGGAGGGGGTCGGCTTGCACGTGGTCATCGGATGATCTGTTTTAATTAGAAAACCGGCATCGCCTCCTGCTGCGTGCTTCAGAAAAAACAAAAGAGAAAAAAAGAGTAGTAATAATGTGGATATAGTCTGAAGTGAAAAGAGTCTGCTGACTCACCAACGAGGCCATATTTGAGCTAAGATGTTTGGCATTGAAGGGAATTTCCACAAGAAACACTGAAAACGACTTACAGTCCATCTGTGAGCAGCAGTGGCGGCTCTTGCATGAACAGTGCCCTGTGCACGCCCCTCCGGGTGCCCCCCACTCTTCAGCTCATGAGAGGATTAACAATTTCCACACGATTTCAAATGAAATTCTGATTCAATATTGTTTTGCTTGCACAAAGATAGTAGTCTTTTTTCCCCCAGTAAATGGTAGAGAATAAGCCACTTCAGGTTTGACCAAACTTAGATTTTGAACTTGAAATCGATGTGGAGACTAAGCACTTGTAAATCAAAAAGGTGAACTGCTTTGGGTCGTTTAGTCTGTAATACTTGTACACATAGTGAGCAGTGAGTATACCTCATGAACCTGCTCTCAGGCTGGTGCACCAATGGCAAGAATAAAATATGTACTGATCTATTAATTACTTTTAAAATCTAACAAATTACAACATACATGGGTAGGTTACATTATGAGACTATGGAAAAGGTTTTATAAAGTTTGGTTTACAAAAAAACCCAAAAAACAAGCTAAATATTTTACACCATGCAATAGAGCAGTGGTTCTTAACCTGGGTTCGGTCGAACCCCAGGGGTTCGATGAGTCGGTCTCAGGGGTTCGGCGGAGCCTCTGCCGCGGAGGCAAAGACACACTTGTGTAAAGTCGTGATGACAGGCCCCGCTTGGCCATCACTGGCTGCAGAGGATCATGTTACATTGCTCGGCCAATCAGTGCTGCGGGGAATTTAGTGCACGCAGTATCAGCGGCTGTCGTAGTTGTACGTCGTGTGGTTTCTTTCTTAATATTTTAATCCATACTAAATATGTCGAGCAAAAAAAGAAGAAAATGAACAGACTTTGCTCTGAAGATGCACTTGCCAAGGTGAAGCCACGCCTCTCCGAACTGGTCTCCCAAAGACAAACAGCAGAAGTCACACTGATTTGCAGGTATGTCATTTGTGCAATACTTTATTCTGGCCCCAAAAAAGTATTTTGTGGATTCAAAATGACAAAGAACAAATCAAATTAAAAAACAAATTCAGAAAAAACTTTTTATTCAGTGAAAAAAATCCAAATTTATTTTTAATTAGTAAAATAATAAAAAAATATTTTGGGGGCTGAAATACTTTAATGGGGCCGAAATATTTTTTGGGGGCCAGAATAAAGTAATACTGTAACTTGCTGTGAGTTCATGGTTTTGTTCTTTGAGCAAGGTGACGTTCATCCATTGCTCATTTTGTGCACCAGCAAAAAGACATATACATATGTCTTGAATTTGGAAAAAAATATTATTTATCACTAAAGAAGGGTTCGGTGAATGCGCATATGAAACTGATGGGTTCGGTACCTCATAAAAGGTTGAGAACCATTGCAATAGAGACACCAGAAAATGTACAAGGTGGAGCAATATTCTTCTGCTATTAGAAACACGGAGAAAAGCAGCAGATCCCCTGCACATAATTATTGATTAAGCAACTTTATTTTAAGTTGAAGCAGTGAATGTTCTTTAATTTTGAACTTGCTTACCCCCGGCATCTGGATTTGATAGAATTGGACTTGGTAAGGTTAAAGATGTCTGGATTCACTACAGCTGAATGGTTTAAGTATCCTAATTCAGGAAGAACGAGAAAAGAAAAACAAGCCTTTTCATTTCAGGCAGAACGGAACCGAGTATTTCCATCACACTAACGCTCTTTTGATTCTCCACCCTCATTGCTGCACGAGCGGACGTGTTTTCCGGTGTAATCACAGGAATGGAGAATGTCATTTTCTTGTTGTCATCACAGCGTCATCAGCGTTATTGTGTACGCCTGGATATCATTCCTCCACGCTAATGCGTCCCTCTTACGCATAATCAGAGTCGAATGGGAACACATGATATCCAGGCTGCGATGAGGCTGCGGCCCGGGACACGCGTGGAAAAAAAAAACAAAAAACGCTTCCCGTTCCACGCGGTCGCACGCCACGTTCCTTCCCAACCTGCGAAAGCCCATCATCGCTGAAAGGTTGAATGTCATTTATTACACATATCACATTTACACCAAGTGACATTGTCTTTTCAAATTGCGTTGATCTCTTCACTTTCAAAGGTCAGCCCCTCGCCAGGCTAAATTCAACCTGACAGAGAATAGTGAGGAGGGGACAGCCGAACACATGCATCACTCCCGCATCAAAGCGCTCCAAATTAATCTTTCCAATTAACGGAGAACGAGTCCTAATGCTGATGGAGGCCGACAACTAGACTGGTCAGTTGTTTTTATTTTATTTTTATTTAATTTTTTGACACCGCTCTGCTCCTGGTGTTTGGAGCTAACCACAAGAGATAATCAAACAAATATTTCTCTGCCTCTCTTGGTACATCTCATCCCTGCAACCCTGCCGCCACTCGAATATGACAAAACTTGATATGGATCATTACAGAAATAATGTTTAATCAATCCCCCATCCTCCTCCTCCTCACCACCACCGCTACCACCACCATCACCCGTTATTGTAATCTATTTTTGCAGTTGTGTGCATTTGTGTGTTCTTGCAGTTACATCGGTGCGCCTCGCAATTTCCCAATCATGCATATTCAAGTGGAATACGCTGATGCTTAACAGCCGACGCAACAGGAATTAGAACGAGGACATTAGACTTCATTAAAGGGAGAAATGATTATCAGGTTTATCTTTTGAAATGTCTATTAAAACGGGTGTGCCGCTCCTTCACTTATCTGTCACCTGGCTCCCATGAGCCTGGCACACTAATAGAGAGATGGTGAGGGCCAAAGCCCAAGAGGGAGACAGAGAGCCATCAAGCTCTTCACTCAGACTGGAAGGCTTCCTGTCTGCTCTGCCACTCTATATCCAGCTCGGTGTGTCTGACTCGGTTACCCCCACTAGTCTCCATTTCCCCCAACAGCGGCAGCTTGAAAAGACCCGATTTTGTCCCGCAAAGCCGCCTGCATTGAAAGAAGAGCTGAAAAAAAGCGAGACTTTGTTTGCATGAATTAAGTAAGAGGACGTTCTGATGCGTTCAAAGACATTATTTCCAGGTTCCCCACACATTTGTCAAGTCAAAATGACATACTTTAAGACTTTAAATATGGATGTGTGGATAAATGGATGTACAGCAATCAGGACTGAGACAATGGGAAATGTTGAAATAGTTTGTTTTTTTTATTTACTCATATCAAATTCCACACTTTTCCAGACTAAGTAAGAACTCTGGGATTCTCCTCAGCCTGTGGCAACAATCTCTTCTCTCCAAGAGCTTTGTCTGACAAAAGCTCCCATAAGAGCGCCAGAGAGGAAGATGGATGAAGTTGCCCCCAGACACTCATATCAGGTCAGTGTGTGTTTTATCCCCTAATGGTTAGGGTTAGGATTGATTAGGAGGGTGATACCAGATCTGAGCCCGAGGGCCTCGTGTTATGTCAGGAGGAACAGGAAGTGGCAGCCTTCCTTCCTCCCATCGTGGCCCACATTCGGCAGGAGCCCAGGCCACCAGCGCCAGTGTGAGCTAGCAGGTTTTCTTGGAGCGTGCCGCAGTTAGCTCGTCGGATATGTCCTTCCACCCTGAGAGCTTTATTATTAGAAAGGACATAAACAGACTAATTAAATCGCAGCAGTGGAGCGGGGGCTGACAGCTGGCGCTAAGACTGTGACCGAACAGATCCCTATCAAAGAGCAGGGAGTCTCTGTGTGCTCTGCCATTGTGTGCCTCTGTCTGTTCACAGGCTTTATTTTGACTTACATTGCTTTGGCAGCTCTACAGTGTGTTCTAAAGTATTCACACCCCTTAATCTTTTTTTTTTTGTCTCCTCTTGGCCAGTCACAACAAAGATCGGTGTGTCTTGGGGGGATTTTATGACACACAACCCCAAAAATTAACACATAACTGTGAAGTAGAATGAAACGGGCGGTCTTGTTTTGTAGCATCCCCACAGCATCACTCTGCCACTACCACAATGCAGTGCTGGGTTCATGTGCTCAGCGAGACATGTTAGTTTTCCAATGCTGACTGCATCAGACTGAAAAAGTTCAACTTTCTCCTCATCTGACCAGTTTTTTTTGTCTTAAAACTCCTCCATAAAAGCCAGATTTGTGAAGCGCACAACTAACAGTCTTTCTGAAAACAGATTCTCTCACCTGAGCTGTGTCTCCCTGCAGCCCCTTCAGAGTTAACATAGGCTTCTTGGGTATGTCTATGAGTAATAATCTCCTTACACAACCTGCGTTTAGGTGGGCGACCATGTCTTAGAAGTTTTAAAATTAGGATTGTTTTACAACCTAAACCTGTTTTAAACTTTTCCAAAAATTGACTCCTGACCAGCCTGGTGAGAAACTAATTGAATTACACACAGCTTACCTACCTACTTGATGACTTCTGAGGAAGGACTGCAAATTACGCTGCACCTCCCAATTCACAATTATGTGCCCTTACATGTTGCACAAAGTTCTAATACAACACAATTATTTCCCATGGCTGCAACCTGAAAAAAATGCAAATAACTTCCTGGGATGTGAATGCTTTCGCAAGGAACTGTAGATGTGTTCAGCTCCTAAGTGATAACAATAATCTTTTCATCCTAATTTCCTTCACACATATCCTAATGTCTTATAAAGCAGTCCAAAGCAAAGCATCCAGACTCACTTGTAAGGTTCTGAATGTTGCAAATGCTTTCCAGCAGAGCGGTAAACACGCCAGTAATTAGCGCACGGCATCCGAGCTGACTTCCGCCGGCTCCGCAACACGGTCAAGCTCAGACCCCATATAGAGAGGAGTCTAGTAATGCATTGATCTCAGAAAATTAAGGCTAACTAGCCCAGATTGCGGCATCTTGATGTACCTTCTGGATGAGCCGTGTGCTCTGCCCGTATTGTTAGCACGGTAAACAGGACGGTTTTGAATCAAATGAATACACGCTGAATAATTAATGCGCCGTAAAGCCTTATCGCTACCCGTGTGCACAAAACGTAAAAGCACCGATGATGAGAAAATATGGTTTTAACGAGTCAATAATGGTGAGTGCAACAAGAACGGCCTAATCAATGAGGCTGCAGCGTTTGCAAACAAGGACTTGAATTATAACGCCAATAATTGATCTCTTCCATTTCCCCCATTTCACCCCCCCCCTTCCCCCGTCGACTCTCTCTGATTCGTGTGATGTCATTGTTTATCGACTGCTTGGTGCCAATGAGGGATGATGGGAAGTTTCAGAGTTTGTTTTTGCTCTGACTTTTGCTCCACCCTGTCTTCTCTTTCCCCCCTCCCCAGCACTTCCCCACCCTAACACCCCCCGCCCCACACTTCCCCTCTTTCCCTTTCTCCATTTGTAAATTTGCAAGCTGTAGCACCAGCTTAACCAAAAAGGATTAAGTCCCATACCCAACTGAGAACACAGATAATGCTCAGTAATTGGTAAAAAATGAAGATGAATGGGACAGCTAGATAAGGACCAATTAGCTGCTGGGAGTGTACAGCTGTGGTCTCCTCACAGAGCGCTCTCAGGGGCCAAGGCCCGCTCTTTTTGTAGCAATGCGTGCACACAGGCAAGCAAAAAGAAAAAGAAAAAAAAAACACCCACGCATTGGAAACACCTAAGCATGAGGGTAGGTCTTGCAGGAAATTTGCCTGATGGCCCACAGAAACAAATCATCTCACACCTTCCAGTCAGGCAACTCTCCAGGTACCCGTCAGCAGCCATTCGGCTTCAGCCCACTTTCACATTTCAGAAGCTAAAAGGGTCCTAAAAGTTTTGTTAAAAAAAAAAAAAAAAAAAAAGTGGTTCCGGAACCGGACAGCAAAATCGGTGAAAGAAAATCAGCGACTGTTGTGTCTTCTCTTCCTGCGGTGTTGTCTTTCGGTGACTTGTTTGGTCGGCATGTTGGGGCATCATCTGGCTGATGACAGCGGAATTCCCATATCTAATTACAAACAGGATTTCAGCTCCATTAGTGCTGTGTGGCGGGGAGTCAGATGAGTGGCAGGGCAGCACCCAGTGGCCAAAGATGGACGCGGGGTGTTAGACGGAGACGTAAGTGAGACACGGCCGAGAAAGTGGCCTAAAAACGAGACGCGTCTTATCTTTCCTGTCTCCGCATTTCTCCAGGTCAAGGGAAAAGCACTTTATTTTTCTTGTGCACTCCGGAAAACAAAAGCAATTCCTTCCCTTGAAATTGGCAGGTGTTTGTTAGCGGGCAGCTGACAATATTTTTGCTGCCAGTAATGAAGGTTGTAGCCGGGGTCAATGCGTTGGGAGGGGACGGCGCGGGCGGTTTATCCCCCTCAAGGCCGAGCGCCACACGTGTTTTCACTCGGTCTGTGATCTGTAATTGTGGCATTTCCTGAGAGGCGCAGGAACAATCCACATTGTGCTTTGAGAGGGCTCCCTACTGCACAACTAAAGACTGCGAGGGGAAAGAAAAAAAATAAAAAATCAAAGACGGACCCCCCCCCCCCCTCTAATTCCATCTCCCTTCATAATTATTTGTCGTTTCTACTTCTTTATCCATCATTTCTTCCCCCTGCACAATTTTTTTCTGTCTCTGGTTTAATATTTTGGCAAAGGGTTGAAGTTTTTCCCCCTCATAATTAATAACATTGATGCAAACAGGAATGTCTAATTGTAATGAATATTTAATGGGAGAGAGAAACATTAGCCTGTTCAATTTACATCAACACAAAGACGGCAGTGAGCAATCCAACTCCACAAACAGCACAGAGTGTCCTTCACTGGCTGGCTCTCTTTAAGCGCTTCACAATAAAGAAAAAAATAATAATAATAATAATTAAAAAGAGGACTCTGCTTCAGACAAACATCAAGACAAAGCACCTGTATTTTTGCCTTCCCCCCACCCCCCTCCCTCAGTCGGTTTATGTAGTGGTTGTTCCTGATTAAATGGATCCACGTCCTGAGTGGTATTATCAGAGACACGCACATTAACATATCAATTCCTATCTTTGGTCGTCACATGATTTGTTTAAGCAAACATGTCCGTTCTGTGTGGCTTGGAGCTGGATGATTATAATATGTCAGTCGGTCTCCTAGGAGACGCTTGTGGTCGGAGTCGGACTTTAAAACAGCGCACGGAAATTCCCAAGTCAGCAGCACTGTGAGCAACAGTTAGACTGCTCTCAAAACAAAACTGCAGCCAAAAGCACTTTCCCTTCCTACCCACACCGTGTCACTAAAGTGATCCATATATTTGGACTGCTTTTAAATAATGGTGGAGATGAACTAGATTTGTAGATATTATATTTTGTCGGCTCTGACTGTTGACTAATTTATTCTTCCCTAAGTAGGTCATGCTGACAACAACTATCTTTAAGGTGGAAGTTGACACCGAAGGAAGAGGTATTAAAATAAACTATTTTCTGAAGAGCCTCAAAGCTTCAAGAAAGGAAACAATTTTCCAAAAAGGCATTCAGAGGCACCTACAAACACAAACACTCACTGATGTTTAAACTAAGGCTGCATAAGACAAGAAGCTATATATTTACCATAGTTTGATTATAAAATAACGATAGTTTGATTAACACGCTTTATGATCAACATGTCTGCAACTTTCCCTGAGCCTTAGAAGCCAGGTCAACAAGATCTATGAGTAGTGGTCATAAAATGCAGCAAAAGTCCTTCAAAGTAGTAAAATATATTATTCATAGGTAGAGTTTTAATGCGTAAGACCTAAAATGTTACGGTCTACCAAATGTGGCACCCAAGACGTCATGACTGCAATATTGCAGATGCTGAAATTGTGATGCCTATTAGCATTAATTATATTGTATATGTGTTCCAGAGCTAACTTTGCAAATTGAGCTAATCATGCTCAAATCTAATATACGATGTTAAACAGTTAAAAATATAACTAGTGAAATCCTGCTTAACTGTTGAGCTGTGTAACACAGCTTGCCCTCTCTCTCCTTCACACACATGGTGTGACGTCGCCTCTGGTCCAACTATGAATAAAAATGACCGTTCACGAAGGCTGCACAAGTCTCCTTTAAAACTTAAAATAATTATATTTGTGATTTAACAATCAAACACACAACAGTGTCGTTTGTTTTGGACCCAAATAATTTTGAACCATATCTGGATGTGGTTCATTGCTTCACTCAGGGGTGTGCAAAATACAAAAAAGACAAAAAGAAAGAAAGAAAATGTATGCTACAATCTGTAAAAGAGAAAATTAGATTCTCTGTTACTTTAACAGTTGGGTTTTATTTCAACAGATATAACCTCTTAAGCTGAAGGACGTAATGGTGTGTATTATTAATGAGGCAGATAGGTCCACAACTTTGTGTCATTTTGGAAAAAATGTTACTATGTACATTTTACTTTACATAAAAATGTTAAATTTGTTTTTATTTATTTTAAAAGACAAATTGGATTTGGAGTAGGTCAAAGCTTTACTAAATCGGTAGTGCGGAGTCAGAAACAAGACTGAAGCATGCTTTAGATAATTGAACATAGTAGACATTCACATTTTCGCTCATAAATCAGTTCAAATTGAGCCTGTTTTTTTTTTTTTTTTTTTAAAGTAAAGTTACAAAATGCTTCCATCAAACACATTAGAGTCAGAGGAGGCGTAAAAAGAAGAAGAAGAAAAAAGAAGGCGGCGTGCTGCTTCCTTCGTTTCATGGCTCCACAGTGCAGAACCAGGGCCATATATCTCCAGCGTATTATCAGGATGACTCCTGCTGGCCACCCTGTCACAGGAGAGTGCTTGATATAAACAAGAGATTGCTGCGACACCCAGTAATCAATATTAGGATGGTTTCAGTACCAAACATCATTTGTCTCTCCGAACATTCCTTTGACCAAACGGAGCATTAATTCAAATCATAAATCTGAGCTGATTTAAATCCGAGGAGAGACAGAGAGGAGGGGGATTTTGGGAGGGGGGGAGGATACAGGGACTCTCTACCCCTCTACATCCCCCTCCTCCTCATCCCTCCCCGATTTCTGACTGCCTGCCCCTAATGATTTATTTTCTACATTTCTGCGAGCGAGAGATTTGTCCATACTCACTGACAGGTCACCTTCAAACGCCAGTGGCAGACTGTTCATCACCATGCAGACGAGCATCTCATCGCTGCGAGTAAATATTAAAGGAAAAGAATCCAATTGATTGTGGATGGGCCTGTGAGGCGTCACTGCCATATATTTCACTCAGAGAGCTAATGCCGCGGCCCACACCTAGAAGCACTCCCTCCTTTTCTTTTCTTTTTCTTTTTTTTTTTTTACCCAGAATTATGATTCTTCCGGAGAGCCTTGTGTGGCTGGCTGCGCAACTCAAGGTTACAATTTAAATTGTAAAAAGATAAAACAGTTTCTTATTAGCTCCATTGCCACAGCCTTGCTGTTTGGTGCTCACATTTATCTTTATTTCCGTGACCTCGGAGGCTCATATTCTCCCAATCTTTTTTTTATTTTTTTCCTCGTGCCTTTTACACACTCCATTCTCTTGGAGTGATGACCTCACGCTTTATGCATTTTGCATTGTTAAATCGGCTTTGAAACACATCCTGTTTTCATCTCCCCGCGCCACAATCTCCACTGTGTCAAGTGTTACTTTAGAAACGGGGCTGTTTATTACAGTAAGTGAACGGAAACCTCGATTTAGCGTCCCATGCTGCAGGGATTTCATCTGGTTTATAGTTCTGAAAAGGCCTTGTGAATCTGCCCCAGCGTACATTATCAGTCTCTTTAATTCACTAAGTGGTTGCGTGTGATATTACAGAACTCCTTCTGCTTTTTAGGGCTAATAATTAATTGAAACGGCACATTGTGAAAAACCAGAGCTCTCACAGCAATTCAATTAGATCGTGTTAAAAAGCTCAGAGCCGGGGTAAACTGTGCTCACAGCTTCACTCTGCAATTAGGCCCTTTTTTTTTATTTATTTTTTTCCTTTCGACGTTACAGACTTCAAGAGAAAACAAGACTCCCACTCGCACCGAACATAGAGGCTTCACTGCATGCAAACACATCGAACTTGGCAGCTTACCGTGTCATAAACAACTGGAAAAAAACAGCGGGGGGAATCGGGATGAACCATGCAAATCTTTGGTTTTAAGTTGAGCTGTATGAGTAAGGCCGCTTAGGCTTTGCAGGATTCTGACTGAAACCTGACCGCTGAAGGACATTAAAGGTTCAGGTTGGAGCGTAAGCAGAGGTTGTTGTTTTTTTTTTTTTCCATTCCTTGCTTCTCAGCATATTTAAAATAAAAGATTTTCAAAAACATTCTTACTTTTCAGGTTTTCAGTTGTTCAACACATTATCTCTCCATTCTTGAGACGCACTTGCTGGTTTATTCAGATTTTTACTATTAAGTCTGTTCTGCTCATTGTGTTGAACCGCGATATGTATAAAATCACACGTGGAAACATGTTTTAATTTAAGAATCAAGTGTACCACATGTCGACCATTGAAATAAGAAGAAAAAGGAAGTAGTTTTGAATCTAACAGGCGTTAAAGATTTATTCACATCTATTCCTACTCAAAGTCCCCAAAACTTTATCTGATTTTTGCAAACCTCAAAAAATAAAAGAAGATGCAGTTTCACAATCCAGTTATTGGCTGAAAATGACTTGAGTTTCTTAGTGTTTGATGCAAATAATGATAGGGGAGTGGGATAAAACTCAAAAGCAAAACGATTGTCGGGATTTCACCTGCTGATGAAACACAATCAATGGGAAATTGGCCAATTTGGATCAATCACTGCCAGACTGATTGGTGCACATTATGCTGAAGTTGAGCCTCTTATTTTGGTAATGTTTTAAAGGACTCTTTCGCTTCCTTTTGCATCTGAAAAACTTCGATCGGCTCCTTTCCAGGCTCTATAAAATCAAACGTTTTCCAAATCTCTTCAAGATGATCAAACACAGATTTTTAAACTCATATGCAATATCATTATCTTGTTGGTCAAAATGTCCAAAAACAGGAACATCAGTGGTTTGTTTCGTCTTCTAATCTGGACCCAGTTTAAAATAACTGTGGATCTAGATTAAAACCTAGATACAAGTAGGGTGCCAGAAAATGGAATAAAATTACCCTATCAATACCTCAGACATCAAAATTTTCAACAAGCTGGACATAAAAAAAAAGTTTTGATGCGGTGCTTTACAATTTACCTTGTGCTTTTCAGCAATTAAGATTTTTATTTCATCTATTTATTTTTGCTCTTATATGAGAAAAAGGTCACAGAGTCTGAAAAACTCTAAAACTTTCCTCCATAGTTTTTTACATGTGGCTTAAAAAAAATTCTACTTAAATTCTTTCAATATTTGAAACATATATATATCTACTGTATATACATATATATATATATACAGTACAGACCAAAAGTTTGGACACACCTTTCTAATTCAATGGGTTTTCTTTATTTTCATGACTATTTATAAGGCAAGAAATCCCACTTATTAACCTGACAGGGTACCTATGAAGTGAAAACCATTTCAGGTGACGACCTCTTGAAGCTCATCAGGAAAATGCAGAGTGTGTGCAAAGCAGTAATCACAGCAAAAGGTTGCTACTTTGAAGAAACTAGAATATAAGGGCTATTTTCAGTTGTTTTACACTTTTTTGTTTTGTGCATATTTCCACAGGTGTTATTCATAGTTTTGATCCCTTCAGTGTGAATCTACAATGTCAATAGTCATGAAAATAAAGGAAACTCATTGAATTAAAAGGTGTGTCCAAACTTTTGGTCTGTACTGTATATATAGATATGTAGACAGATATGTAAAATTTCACAGAATTTTTACAGTAACCATTATTTTTGGACAGAAACAGCAACAATAAATGACAAGCTGAAAAAACAACAACTGAAATGTTATTTTATAGTACAGAAACTCTTAGAGAAGCAACAAGTAGTAGTATGAAATCAGGTGCATTATTTTCTATTTTGATAACATATATGTAGATTATTCTTTACTAAACGTCCCTACGACAACAGCAAATTGTCTAGAATGTGTTTGTGTCTGTACAGCTGTATTAAAATGCTCTGCAGCATGCGTCTGTCATCCATTAATGCGAGTGCAGATTTGTCTGTGACAGTGCATGTGTGCGTTTAAAGGGCATCCTCACCGACGCCGGAGCTGAGGTCTCCATTCTCTCCGTCAGCCCCGTGGTGGTTGGCGTTGCCGTGGTAGCCGCTCATCGCCTCCAGCTTGATCTTCTTGACCTTCATGGCCTCGGCGATGGCTGCGTTGGCAGCTGCCGCCGCGGCCGCTGTCAGGCCTGGAGAGAGGAGGCAGACGAGACAGAGAGCTTTACAGACCTGCCGCACCGTCTGCGAGAGGCACCCGCGAGAGCCTTCCACGGCGAATCCAAACGACAAACGCGTGAAACTGACTCAAACCGTAATGAGGAGGAGCGCTAAATAATTTCATGTACGGCGCTGAACGAGCTCCTGCGAAATGCCCGCGTTGGTGTTTCATCTTCTGACAGGGGAGATCTTCCTAGCAGGTTATCATGCTGATGAGATGGATCCCTGTGTGTGTGTTTGGCGGCATATGATTTTTATGAATGTTTCCAGGACTCCAGCAGTCCTCGCCGCTGTACTGATGTATTTGTTCCCTGATAGGAACCGATGCAGTCGAGATAATAGCGCACGATGCAAGCGTCCCGTGCGCGCGGCTTGTAATACACAACGTGTTTGTGTATAAAATACTGTTTGACACGAGAGGGAAGAGAAAGCTAGAGAGGCTCAAGCAACACAGGCAATGATTCTTGTTGATGACAACTTAAGTCTCGTTCAAGTGATCTAATCAACATATTTATAGCTGATGTTTAAATAAACTCAAGCTAAGAACAGTGTAGCAGGCACTTGGGATTTTTCTTTTTTTTTTCATGATAGTTTAGTTTTAAGTGAGCAATTTTTTATAAAGCCTTTAAAAAGACATTTAGAATGGGATCTGGTCAAAAAGAGGAAAGATGCCTTGCAGAATTTAGTGTAAGTGTAAAAATAAAACACAGACAACACAAGTAAATGATGGCACTTTCATTCAAAAATGCACATTTAAAAGGACAGACAAAGATGGTTTGGGGGGGAAAAAAGATAAACCTTGGGATGAGGCATTGGAGAAGTTTCCAGTTCCTCACAGTTTCAAGAACCCCAAAAGTTTCCATCCCATGCTGCACCTTAAGGTTTTTGGTTCCTTTAATGAGATACAAGAATAAAACCCTTACATATTTCTCTGGTTGTATGAAGTGTAAAAGTGAAACAGTGCTGCTGTGCATTGACTGTCAGACTGAAAGAAGGTCCCTAACACTTTTTTTGCTGACAAAAAGGACAAATTTAGCTGTTTTAAAAATAGTTCTGGTCACAAAAAAACCCAAATAGCAATGCTGTGTAAGTATATCCTCCCCTCTATCACTGTTTTTTCAGGTGACACTTTGTTAGAGTACAATGATTAGCAGGATGTCTGTTAGGCAGCCAAATGTAGGCTAGCTAGCTAAGAGCAAAAAATATTTTACCAAAAATTATACCTTTTTTTGGCTAACTTTTAGAAGCTAGAGAAAATTATGGAGAACCAGAAGCACAGTGTTATTATTATTATTTTCGATGTGTTTTACTGTCTAAGCAGCAGTTTAAACCAGTTTTTAAACTTGAACCGAAAGTGATTAAGATCATTACATTTCCGTATTTAGTATTTGTGGTAATTTGGCAATATTTCAGTCTCTTCTCACTACTTCCCACCCTTCAACGTTTGCCGTGAAAATCAGCATTCTGGGTAAACAGTTTCTCAAGAGTTTTAAGAGTTTTTCTTTTTTTTTTTTCTGTGAAAACTCGACGAAAAATCATCCCGTTCCACCGTAGCTTGAAGAGCCCTTTAAACCAATTACCTCACATTGGTTTGTATGCATATCACTTGAACAATTTCTGACAAAATGCCAAATAGCTCAGAGAATTTTGCATGCATCTGCTCACGCCAACGGCTGCTGTTCCTCCTGAGTAGACTAAATGAATATTGACATCACACTTTAAATAATCATTCACATTTCCACCGCGATCCCCCAAATACGCTGCAGAATAGCAAATTGTGACACGGTTGTCCAACATCAATCAAAATGAACCGGCTATGATTGATATAGTGAGAGCGGGATTATAGACGCACGTATGCCTGGCACACTGCAGAGATCATAAAGCACTGGTTTGTCATTGTGGTAGTTCCGGGGTTCTGGTGTATCGAACGTGACTCAAATCTTTATTCATGAGGCTGGTTTCAAACAGCAGGGACTGATATAGTGTTAAAACTCCTCCAGGCCCAGTGAGTCTCAGGAGAGTCCTGCAACTCTTCTTGCCAACACCGGCGAGGAAATCAAAGATGCAGAGCAAGAAAAGAAAAAAGAAAAAAAAAAGAAAAGAGAAAACAAGATATGTACCTATTACTGTTATAACTCATGCACACAATGCCGTATATCACCTGCCCTCCTTTTACACGGGCTGTTTGTAGTTGATATGCGGGCTTGCCTTACATTTTTGACGCAGAACAAAGCCGCGTCGGCGTTTATCATCGCTAAGCTGTCACGTCTCAGTGATGGGACTCGACGCAGCTATTAGCAATGCATTCGAGAGGAGACACGAGTACAGGGAGATGTGGGAATCGTACACGTGGCTCTAATAGATGCAAACACACAGTGGGGAAAAAAACAACAACAAAAAAAAAACACGCGAGCCGGAGCCTGGACGGCCTCTTTTCTCATCCGTAGCCCAGATGGTGAGAGTCACTCTGAGCCGCTGACATGGAGGTGCATATAATTTAAAGCCTTGTTTGCATCTTAAAATACATCAGTACCATATTGACGTACAGTATACATCATGTCAGGCTGGGCCCTCTCGTTTGCAATGGACCCTGGCTTGCTGTTCCATATGCATAAGCAAAGCAAGACGAAGGGGTTGGTGGTGAGGGTGGAGGGGGTTGGACGCCATCGCCTCATAAGAAGGTGATACTTCTTCACATAATGAATGTGGCCTCTGCCCAGCCTGAAGGTCAGCCTTCATTTGTGTATAATGGGCAAGAGTCAACTGTTTTCCAAATGAGACGTATGCAGAACAGACTGCCGAGTAAATATTGAAATCACCTCTGGGCTGTTTGTGTGATAAATTCCCCCCACAAATCAGGTGCCGCTCACGGGGAGTGCCGCAGTGGAGCTCACTGACGCTCTCTAACTTGTGAGGAGAAGAGCCACACTTTATATCGACACAGTCAGCCTGTCCTCCGAGGTGGACCAGATTAACTAACTGCAGCAGCCATCGTGAAATGAAGAAAAGGGAAATAGGTGCATTTAGGAGAACCAAGGGTGTGGCGATACATCCAGTTCACAAAACAATAAGATACTAACAATATTGGGCTCACAAGAACGAGATGAAATTCTGGCAATGTCTTTGGGAACTAACAATTCCTCTTATTAAATTGGTTTCTACACACAGCTATGCCAGAAAATTAGACATATCCCTTGCAGATTTAGATGTGAATTCGTTGTTATTCAACCAAACGGACACATTAAACTTAGCTCTTCTCTTTAGCCATTCTGACCACTCTAAGTGAATGATGCTATACTGCCACATTCCCCCAACGGTGCTCAGAAACACAGAAACACTCGATCATTCAAGGAATTGTTTGCTTGCATGACAGCAATCAAACTCTTTTGATAATTGCTGACCAGGTTTTTGCAGGTTTTCACTTGTGTTTCGAAGATTTATTTTTAGTGATGACATGATGTGATAATCAGATTAAAATCAGGACTCTGGTTGGGGGACTCTTAAACATTAACGCTGCTTTCCATCTGAAGAAATGGTGGTCAAATGAATAGGTTACATTGAACCTAAATTTTCCAGGGTGATGGATAATTTTAAGCTTAACTATACATTGTAAGGGCGTGCCGTGGTGGCGTAGTGGTTAGCGTGACCCGTATTTGGAGGCCTTGAGTCCTCGACGCGGCCGTCGCGGGTTCGACTCCCGGACCCGACGATATTTGCCGCATGTCTTCCCCCCTCTCCTTCCCAGTTTCCTGTCAGCCTACTGTCGTATAAGGGACAGTAGAGCCCACAAAAAAAAGACCCCCTGGAGGGATAAACCCCCCCCCCAAAAAACTATACATTGTAAAAGCAATAAACCATTATTGTAAAGAATCTCAGATAACTGTAGCCCAGTCCAGTTTTTAAGCTCGTGTTATGAAAAAAAGGTCCTGAAAATAGTGAATACAAATCATTAAAAATACTCCCTTTTTCTGTTTTCACAAATACAATATGGGTTCTGTTATGTTATTCAATGCAGAACAGACATATCAAAAAATCGTGGAATATTCCTGCAGTTGAATCCTAATAAAACTTACAGAAGCAATTGCCAACTTAAGTGACTGGGTATTACTGCTAGAATGCTTTCTGGGTGTGTAGTGAGATGAGCCGCTACACAATATTTGGTTGGAAGGAGCTAGCTGTTTTTTTTTTTGTTTGTTTTTTTTTTTAAATCTACAATCAGTTTTAATATTTCAGTTCAATTCAAAATAAAAATGTTTGTCTGACTCTGAGGTGGCCCGAATGTCAAAAAGCATCTTTGTGCCTTCGCAAAAACTGTTAAGGTCTACTAGGAAGCAAAGAGTGTTTTCAAGAATCTCTGTTCAGTTTACAGTTTGGTCTGAGCATTTTAGATTTTGAACTAGAAGAAATCATAAAGAGTTTGGACTGATTTTAAAAGAAACTGTTAAATGCCTTGTTAGATTAGTGTTGATAAGTTAGCATAATGTTGTTAGCAGCTAGCAGCTAGCCAGTCAAGTTTAAGTCAAGTTTTTTTTTTGTTGCTGTCTTTGTCAGCAACATAATACAGTAACCAAATAACTACATTCTCACGATGCTAACAATTCATTTGTGTCTTTTCTATCTTTTTTTTCTGTCAATAGCTTAGACTTATTTCACCAAAGTCAAAAGCTGACAACAACCAAATAGCGATTCATAACGCAGACTTCACTTTGATGAGAAATATTGTACTGTGAGATGCTGTAGGACACCTAAAGGGAGGGTGTTGATCAAACGTGTAAATCAAAAGCCAATAAATTGATTCGTGCTATTGTGAAATGAACTGGGTGACCACTTTTCCCTTTTTCCACTCGTCATTCAGCCACGACCCTCGCCCTGCCTTTGACTGAGTGACACAATCAGTGAATGGAAATCTTGGTTTTGAGGATTGTTTCATTTCATCAGAACGATTGTCATATCCACATAATGTGGAGGTGGGGGACGCCGATGCCCACCAACAGGTCTATTAGCCACCAGAAGCCTGAACGTCAACAAGGCCAGTCCTGCCCGGTGCTAATCTGCATTCATTACTATGCAAACAAAACAATCCGGCATCATATATTCTTTCAAAGTCACCTTTAGATTCAGACACTTTTCTGATACCAGAGCACAGAGGAGGGAGAATCCTCCGGAGCGCAAAACAAACAGCACATCATGTAGAGAGAGCCACACCAAAAAAAAAAAAAAGGTTTCAAACAAACAGAGAATAGCATGGCACTGTCACACGGGGAGCACAAAACAGCAAATAAGGGAGACAAGGTCTGATGGTAGCCCTTGGAGCAGCTGTCATATTAAATAATAATGAAGGATCTATTAATATGCAAAGGAAGCAGCAGCCGACTGGCTTAACGCTGTCATGCCTCTGCATATTGTCAGGATCTTCATCATTAATTAACATGCTAGCTGCCCCATACCTGTGCCAATGTCAGAACATTCTTACAACAAACACCCCAATGCCTGTGCCCTCCGCAACTAACTCGGATAATTAAATTAAAATCAGATTAACTTCATGTCGGTTCCCCCACAAAAAAAAAAGAAAAGAAAGAAAAACAACTTTCTCTAACACTTGATAAAATAATAACAACCAAAGCTTATCTGTTGCGTCTCCACTGTTAAAGTAAAAACAATGGAAACGGGATTTATTTATCGGGGCATAAAAAGAAATTGAGACACTCTGTGTCAACGAGCACGGCCGCCTAATTTTATGCATGGACTGGCGAAGGCGATGACAAACCGGGGACGGGAACGACGCCGCTCTTAGGTACACTAAACCACTTGAACTGTGCGATCCGCATCATGACGAATTTAGTATCAATTACAGGATGGGCTAACCTTACGACAGGCGGCGGGACTGAAAGAGGAGGGGCAGAGACACAAAGAAGTGACAGCAAATTACCTGCTGCACGATGGAAACTATTTTAAACCTGATCGGAGCGCCGGCGGATTATGATCCGCTCAGCAGCTCGAAGTGACATGCTAATTGTACACTGGGAACATATAAATATTAGAATATGGCTCATCTTACAACAGTAGCTCTATGTACTCGGTAAAAAGCAATAGGAAACATTTAATAGTGTTGTTTTTTTAAATCAGTAAAGTACATGTATATATACATAGTTTCATATTTTCAAACACATTGTAGTACCAGATATAGATAACCTGAGTAAATACAAAAGATAGATAAATGCAGTTTTCCCACAATGCTTTCCCCTTAAAAAAAAAAAGGCAATCCAAATCTACCTGGCCATATGTAAAAAAAGTAATAGCACCCTAAAACACCTTTTTTCAGCAACAATTGCCATTAAGTGTTTGTGATAACTGGCAGTGAGTCTTACACATCAGAGGGGAGAAATTTGTCATTGGAGACTTATTTCAGTCGAGCCACTCTGGAAGGCAGAATAGGACGATTGATCTACTTAAGGTCACGCTACAACATCTAATTGGGATTTATGTCTGGACTTCAACTAGGCCACTGCAAGCTTTCATTTTGCTTTGGCTTTTTTTTATTCTCTCTGTAAGTCGCTGGAGTCCTCTAGCCTCAGAAATGACTTTGCAACCCATTTTCCAAACTGACAGATGTCCGTTAGATATTTTAGCCCACTTCATGTTGTGAGACAGGTTCTCTTACGGTTTTTTTTTGTTTTTTTATTATACATGACAAAATCAGGTCTGATTAGTTAAACCCCAAAAACGTGACCAACAACAAAAATGTTGTTGATTACAGTTAATTCCTGGTTTAGTAGGGATGGGAGTTTAGTTTCTCACATACGGTCAGATTGGTTTAGGTAGATTTTTTTTCATAAATGAATCATTGTTTAAAAACCACATTTGTGTTAACTCTGATGTTTGTCTTGTGTCTAAATTACTTTCTTATAAGTGCATCAAAAAGGCAACAACAGGGGAAATCTGCAAGGGGGCAAATACTCTTTTTTTTTTTTCAGGACATTGTAGGTGACATTCATTTCTCTAATGGTAAATGCAGTGCTCTTGCCTTATTCAAAAGGCTGAAGCCATATCTGGGACATAAATGAATTACACTGAAGTTGCTGCTTAAGTAGAGGCCAGAGTGTGAGTGGAACCCCATCCACCCTCCCTCTTCACTCAAAAGGAGATGTCATCTCAGTGTGGTGTCAGTCCACAGCAAATAATCCGATTTGGGGGGCGAGCGGGGGGGCAATCTGCCTGTAATGCATCAGCAACTGGAAAGGCTCCAGCGTACCCGCCTCGCCGCCCCCAAACCCCGCGGGCCACGAGCGCGAGCGTTCGAGGGCTCGCGGCGTGTGCGAGTCGTGCAAACATGTGAAAGTGCTTCCTTAAGTGGAAATTCAAAGAAAATGGAGCTGGTGTCAAGGACGGAGATACATATGTTAAAAATATGTTGCACATCGCCTCTCGTAGATCCTGTTGACTGCAGAGACGACATATTTCCGCCGCTCACATGTTGATGCTAATCCGGTGTGATTTGAATAAGTGTCCGACGCTTGGCCACGTTTCAGAGAATGTTATCTTCAAACAGTCTGCATGCAGTAATCGCAGCAAATTAAGCACTATTACTTGAATGGCTTTTATGAATCAAGTCATAAAGTAAAACCTTTTGCTTTATTTGAGCTGCGTTCAGGCGCGTGTCGATGACGATTAGCTCGAAAAGCACACCGACTGTATGTACTGGTTTTTGATCTGGCTTTCTTTCTATGTGGCATTGAAGAAATTACATTTACCTGTGAGCCAGACTGAATAATGCACATTATCTTTCTGTTGTTATAGAAAGATAATGAGCATTGGTGATCTTGAACAATCACCGATGCTTCGACCTACATTTCATTTCTATTTGTGGATGCAACCGCCGAAAAGAAAAAAAATAAATGTGACACAGGACTAGAATGTGACTGCACCAGCAGCCACATTTATTGGCACTATTGCCCACAGTATTCCCTTTTTCTACTCTTGATGATACAGCCAATGAGTGACAAGGAAAATGAAACATGCTTCCGTGTTTCATTTTGGATTCCTGCTTTGCCAATGCCAGCCAATAGGGTATCAAGCTGCTTTGCGCCTAGGTATTAGTTATACAAGGTGTGATAGGAAAACGTTACATTCCACTGAAACGTAAATGCAAACTGCAAATACTGAAGCAACAGTTGGGATTCCACAGTATTTTTTATTAAGGGATTTTCCCCATGCTGGATAAATATACTCATATTAAAGGTTGTTTTGTTCTCAAAGATTCTAAGTGAGATTATGTTCCTCCAACGATAGACAGATCTATTCTAAAGCTGTTCATATACCTTCGGGTTTCAATAAGTATAAACGGAGCTGTGTTTACGATACTCTCTCATAATCGTGAGTGAAAACATTTAGACGCAACATGATAACTTAGAATATGCTACCTGCTAGTCACTTTCTGTGACGCTTTTTGTCTAAATGTATAGCTTCTTTTTTTTAAAAGACAAAAATTATCTTAAAAACCTGGAACTTCTTGGGAGCTTTATCTTTGATAGCATCATCAAAAACAATACTTTTTTTATTATTATTATTAAAAATTATTAAAAAAGTGCTGGGAAAATTCTGTCACACCCCAGCAGGGAAGCTTAAAGGAAGTTATGAGAAGAACCTCAGTTACTTTATCTGTGCCCCCTGAATACCCCGACTAAATGTCAAGATCACAGAGTCTCTCTGGACCTAAAGGGGAAGATATCAAAAGGCTCCTTTTGTTGCTTCATGTTCTACTAAATAACCCGTCTTTCTCATCACTGTCCATCTGTCTGTCTGTCTCGTGTTTTTTGCTTCGGCCTTTAAGTTCGCCTTTCATTGTGCGACCACCTCACCCCACTCTCTAAGTTCAAAGCTGCAGCCATGGCTGTGAGACTCTGCTGTATTTGAACACATGGATTAGCTGCAGCTTATTATTTGCCCTACAGACGCTTTCGCCACACCGGCGTAGACTAACGGAAAAGTATCTCCCGGCAAAGCTGTTATTGTGAATGCAAATCTGTTAGTGAAAGGTTATCTGAAATAAATAAAATCTCTGCTCCGGTGGTTTGATCTGCCACAGTTTTCTACTTGGCTAAACACGGCATGTGCACCAACACGGCATAGCAAAAGTTGCCTTGGACAGCACAGTATCATTAAAGACATATCAGGAAGGACAGGAAAATATGCAAATCAAAGCACTTAGAGCCACCAACATCAAAGCGCCCACAAACGAAGCCAGCCACAAATAGAACAAAAGCATTAGTTGCAATAAGACTTGGCCTCAGGGCAAAGCTAGGGCACAAACGCTTGTTGTTGATTCTTGTGGCGATAAGGCTTGCTTTAGCATCACCACTGCCTATGTACATATACCAGTGGAGTGGATTTAATCGCACTAATTAGAATGCACTCAAGGCAAAATGCAACATCTACTGGAATAATCTGAGAGAAAAGATCTCCAGTCCAATTTATTCTCCTGCTCTTGGTTTCCGGAGGGGAGGGTTGAGCGGAGGATCTGTTTTTGGTAAAACGAGTGAGCGGCTGGTGTCTGGTGGTTGGGTGCATGTGTCACTTTGGACTGGTTGCCATTTCGAGGACAAGCTGCAGGGAGGCCACTCATAGGGAGGCACTATGTTTGTGGGGGCGCATGTGTGTGTGTGTGTGTAATAAAAAAAAGAAAGAGAAAGAGAAGTCACCCAGACAGAGTGAATAAGAGCCTTAGCAACAGCAACATACAGCTGGATATGATGCTGGTTACCAGTGTGAGGGTTTCAATTAGCTCTGGTTTCAAATCCACTAAAATTATCCATAATATTGTTCCTACAATTTAAAGTCATTTAAGCGAAATGAGCTTAGGTGTTCTAGCTTTAGCAATGTAGCACAGAATAGCTGGAGCCTCCCCGCTGACACCGTTTGTCAGCTGGCTGAAAGGAGCTTCCAATGCTTTTTCCTCTAGTTTGAACAAAGTTGGAATTATGGAGGTGGCAACCAGGACACTACAGGACGACCATCGAAGCAGAAAACCTGACTAATTAAATTTCCTCATACTGTGTTGATCTATGTGGAGCAGATTTTTTTTCTTTATGTGGCAAGCACATTTGCTTGGAAACTACTACCAAATTTAGCATGTCTTTATACTCAGTCTGTGAATAAAAACCAAAATATAAAAAAATAAAATAAAATGCTACATATGGACAATAAGCATCAAGACATTAAAAGGTTTTAAAACGTTTCTAAACTACAGAGAAAGTGACCAGAGTCTCTCTTTTTGGTTATGCTGCATAGATTGAGGCCCACATGGTGCTGTGCACTGCCACTCAGCTGGCTGAAAGAAGGCAACTACGCCTTTCATTTGCTCATGAGAGACGTTAGAACTATTTCTGGTAACAGAAATCAATCATATCTTGTTATATTTTTGAGCTTATATATATTTTTTTCTTGTAAACAGAAGGATACTGTGATACCGTGCTATTTTTAACCCAAGATGCCGCGAGAATATCATGATATTTTAACACTACCTGACTACAAACTAGCAAACGAAGCAGATATCCTGACTAATTACCCAGCTAATATCAACTCAGTGTATGCTCTGTTTGGTAGTGATAGAGCTTAAGGTGTAATTTTCTGCACAATAAGCACTTGATATCTACAAAATGTTGTGATGTTTTTTTTTTCCCCAAATTTTGTAAAAGATATATGAATCGAATTAAGAAATGGCATCAAATATGATGTTGAAAGGCTGCATGGTGGTCCAGTTGTTAGCACCGACACCTCGCAGTAAGAAGATCCTTGGTTTGAATCCCAGCTGGAAGTCTTTCTGCATGGAGTTTGAATATAAGGTTCATAACGTTAGGTTATGATCACTAAAATGGTACTTAGGAGTGCGTATGTGTGTTGAGTATGAGTTTAACACCACATAGTCAATATTTTGGGTTATTTTTTGCAGCAAAAACAGGAATGAGTAGAATAACTGCCGGTTTTTGAATACAAATAAAAGCAATTGCATGGTGTTTAGTGCTCAGTTTTTATTCAAGTGGCATAGGTTTTGATTTTGAAACAGCGGTGTTTTAACTCTGAGTCATACTACCGGCCCGCATATGGGAGCAGCAGAGATCCAGACCGTACCTGTGGGAGGGATCATGCCAGGGGACATGAGTCCAGGCACCGAGTGGGGCATGATGTGGGGGTTCTCTGGCGACGTCACGCTCTGGGTCCTCTTCGGAGGCCGTCCGGGTCTGGAGCTGCAGACAGAGGAGAGAAAAGTTCAACTTGTGAGACGAGGAAGAGGAGGCAGGGGCGGGGGGGCGCTGTGGGCAGCAGAAAAGGTGGGGTGGTGGTGGTGGTGGTGGTGGTGGTGGTGGTGGGGGGGCTAGTGTTAACATTTGCAGCTTACCAGAATGCAATTCCATTCCAAAGAGCTAACATGTACTGTAAATAAATTTCTTTTCAAGGACAGTTGCTTTCTGCAGCTCAACATAATAGACTTCCATAACTAATTAGATTACACGCTGAATTCATTTCCTTTATTGAAGATCAACCACTTTTTGATGCATAATTCATAACCTGCACCTCGTTACCTGTTCCCCCGTATTAATATCCCCACACTATTTGAATTGCCTCGTTTGCATATGCTAAAATCCAGCCGCTCGGCCCTCGGCCTGGAAATTACATGTTAACTTGTTATAATTATTGCAGTCAGGCCACTATTGATTTATGAGACTTTTAAAAACCAAATATGTGTAGTTCTGGTAATGAATGATATTTTAAGGTTCTTCAGGAAATTAAAAGGCAATGGCTGCCTTAGGAAATGTTCTGCTTGCTTGATTTAATGCGTGCCTTAGCTGGAAGGTGGTGTGACAGAGTGATTCAGACCTGTTGGACGGTTCTGATGGGGGAGTTTTATTACACCAAACGAGGGGCACAGATCCAGCCGTGATAAATGACTGTGCCACCTCGCTGTGGAGAAGAAAAAGGCCTTCGAAGCAGATACACCCTTGACTTTCTTCACATCTTACTCATTCACTTATTAATACAGCTTCGAGTTTCAATCAATACCTACTTTGCAGGCTTATAGTTGCAAAGAAAAGCCTACAGGGTAAAGGGAAAAAAAAAAACACACACACACACACAATGGGGCCATGTGAGGGACAGAGATCCTGTAGAGGCATATTCTTTATGAAGCACTGGCTGTGCATCTCAGCTGAAGATGAATTATGGTGACTTGACACAGGTGACATATTGGCTTCATACATTATTTCGCATAGTAGTCCATTTCAAGCTTTTGCGAGATACAAAGTTCCATCTTAAATGACTTGAGTCTATCTTTAAAACACAATATGATCTCTGTAGCATGATGTAAATAGCCAAAGTGGTCAAACAAGAAGAAGAGGTTTTTTTTTATTTTTATTTAGCGAAGCAAACACATGAATTTCAACTTTTACATTCCAGAAATATACATTTTGTCTTCTACAGTTGCAAAAAAGATTTTACCTGGCTAGGATTTTTTTTTTTAAGTGAAATGACGCATCGAATGCAGGGGTCTTCAAAGTGCGACCAAGGTGCCTTTTTCTTTTTGTGGCTCTCAACTGTAGTCCCAAAATGATAAAAATTGATTAGTGCAAAATTATTGCAAAATTTTTTAATCTTCCTTTAATGGAAAATGTCAGCCACAACACATGAACAGGTATTTGTCTCGCATTAGCCAGGCTTTTTGTCTTTCATTTCACAATTAACAGAACCACGTAAGTCCAGTAACCTGGGTGAACCCATAATTCATCTTCAGCTAATGCAACTATTTACAAATCTGCTTTTACTTAATTTACTACACTTGCTTAAAAGTAGCAACCGTCAACATCGAAACAGTGACCAAAATCCTGTCCTTAATGATGAAAATAGACAATTTCTAATTCATTCATTCATTTTTTTTTTTTTTTTATCTAAGCCCATAAGAATTTGAAACGGCCCATGTTTTAGTTGGGCCAACATGCAAAATTAATTCTTTATTTATTTTCATTTTTAAGTGTAGAGTTTCTGTTGAGTTAATCTGCCGTGTCCTTTACCCACCACAAGGATGGGCTGAGTCCTCAGCAGCCCCTCGTCCCATGCTAATGCAACTATTTACATGTTTTGTGGCTTATCTGTCCAGTGACCACTGCTGGAAAATTTAACACATCTGCTCTGATAATAACTGACCCAGCAGATGTGTCCGTCTGTCAGAATTGCTCCTCCACCCTCCCCTCTTTTTATTTATAGACCTTCCAAAAGTTGAACTCAAATCACAACCCTCCCTCCCAATCAAAAAAAAAAAAAAAGAAATAAAAAATACAAGCTGGGTTTTCCAATCCAACAAAAATGAGCTCCTCTTATCTAACTGTAAAGTGTTATTCCAGACTTTATCAGCCAGTACAATATATGAGGCTGTTTGTGTTACAGCACATTTCCCTACATTTCCCAAAGGCGGTATCTGAAGACCGACGCAGTGGCTTTAGTAGCAGTCTTAGTGGTTGAATTTATTCAGCCATGTCTTGTGAGGTTTATTTACCTCACCAGTGCTAATAGAGTGCACTCACGCTGTCTGTCTGAATATGCTGACTCTTTCATATACACACTGGCTCTGGAGGTTTTAGGGCTAAAAGCAGACTTTCACCCAACTGTGTCCCCCTTTGGAGGGGAAACATAAGAGACAGAAAGAAGTATCAAGAGGGGGAGCGAATGACAGTAAAGGGAGGAGGGCAGCTGGGAAGACAGAAGGGAGGAGAAGGGGAGAAAGAGAAATGAGCACTCGTTCACCCTGCGAAGGTCTGGAAACGGTATTCCTATTCCTATAGAAGCACCTCTTTGATCTTAGGAGAGGGCAAAATCGCAGACAGTTTTGCTGTCATCACTTTCACTTGTACTCTGGCTGAATTATTTATAAAAGAACTCAATAGAGGGTATAGGAGGGGCAAAACTCTTTTTCACTAACAATACTAAAGGCAAAAAAAAATGCTCTCAAATGGACAAAAAGAAACGTCACATCAACCTTAGATCATGTCAAAGCTCCATCACAAAGCCCCAGTTAAGTACACCTAATGTTTAGATAGTCTGCCAGAGAATTTGTCCGTGTGTTTAAAGGGGGATAGCATTTCAACCACTCTCTCCAAACAAATAACACTGGCCGGCCATGAAAGCAATACAGAAACTGAAACGCTTTGAACTGAGGAACCTCCAAGCAACAGGAAGGGCTCTCAGGAATAATATCACTGTCTCCTTTCCTTACGGCTGAGTGGGCGTCTGTATTTGCAGAAATAGCAAACAATTTGTTGAAGAAGGGAGACAGAATAATACCCACTGATTTGTTTCATATTTCAATCTTCCAGTCTCGCAGTTCTGTACAATGTTCCTTAACATTTTTTCACAACAAAAGGCAAGACAGTTGAATAAATCTTTTTTATATACGTTTTCCTCTTTTAGCTGTGCCAAACTTTTGATGTGAGACTGGTGCTAGTTTGCTTCGCTTTAGATTATAAATCCGATAAACACAATAAAAATAAAAATCCCATATGGGGTTCTTCAAGGCTCCATGCTGAGGTCACTTTTATTCTATATTTACATGCTCAATCAAGCTTAGGGTAATATCTGAGCTTGATATTAGTTCAGATAATATCAGTATCAACTCATTGGCATGACACTAAACTTTATATCTATGTGTCAACATATGACCACAGTTCTTTCTAGCGGCAAAATCAGTGTTTCCAATATAAATGAATGGAAGAGGATACATTTTTTTGCCAGATTACAGATTTTACCAAATATAATTTCTGTTCAATTCAACATTTGTTTAAAAATAGGAGAATTAGGACACGTCTAACTCTTTAAAACCCAGCTCCTCAGCTCTGAAAGCAACTTAATCAAAAAAACAAAACAAACAAAACAACTTAGATGTGAAGAAACTGTTGGCGCTAATAAACATGGAGTAAAATCCTTACAGTTTCATGAAGTCACATAATTTTATCAGTTAAAGTTTTGTTTTAGCTATTTATCTATAACAAATGCCTAAATGCTACTGTTATTCTTTGAATGTCTTTAATGTTTTTTTCTTTCTTTTTTCTGTAAAACACTGTTAATTCATGCGTGAATTGTGCTAAAAACATTACAGCAGCCTTGCTTTAGGCCTAAGTCACGCAATTCGCTGTACTGTCCAAAAACACCACAACTACAGCTACGCAAGCTAATGCCTGAAGAGATGGTGGACAGTGGGAGCCATCCAGGCTAATGTGCTGGGTCCAGAGAGGAACTCAACCTGGCCTAAAACAAAACAGCCAGGCTATTTATCAAGCAGCAGATGCTGACTCCTTAAATAGCCTGGCACAGAAACTGCTCCAAACTAGGCCATTATTGCAGAAAAAGATAGAACAACTGGATTTATCACTGGGATTTTGGTCCCTTTCCTATCAGCTGCTTTACTTTCTAATCTTTTTAGCCTGTTTTAAAATGTTTCACCAAAAAAAAAAAAAAAAACTGTCTATATTTCATTTTGGGCTTGTTCAGACAATAATATTTCTGTTCCGGGGGATCAGTCACGGAAGAATTTTATTTCATCTTTTATTTATATTTATAGTAAAGACATTTGGGGCCCTCATATCTCTGGCTTCAATTAAGGAAACAAAATAGGCCCCCGCCAGCTTTGGGCCGGGGCCACAAATATGTTACACATCCATTCTCTGCCTTTCTTGTTTTGCTGCTATGGTGAAAAGAAAATAGCGGTGAACTTTCCCTGAACCAGACTTCCTTTAATGGCCCCGGCCGTGTGTTGACCCAGCAGAGTCGGCTGGAACCTGATACTATCCAGCTCACTACGCCCGCACGGGCAATCAGATTACACGGGGCCCAACAATACACTCCACACGAGTCCAATTTCAAGCGCCACAATGCAATAAAAGCGCAATAATTGAATTCACGTTCTCACCCCCGTTTACAGGAAGCCGACACAATGCGATGGGCATAACAAGAGAGGGCGATAACGCATTAGACATCGGGATAGTTCTGATCTCATGGTGGGATTCTGATGACTCACTTTCGGTCGTCTTTTTTTTTTTTTATTGTTCTTTTTTTTTTCTTCTTTTCCCCGACGACGGAAGTAGCGACTGAGCTCTTATTACCCAGAACGCCGTTAATGCAGTGATTATGATCTGTTATAAATCAATTGAAACCACAAAAGTAATGTTAAGCCCAAGTGAGCACACTCCCTTAGTGGATTTGGTTACACAGAAAGAAAGAGGGAAAAAAAAAAATCATCTGCTCTTCCCATCTTGGGATATCTTCAGGAATTCAGTCCGATAATGTCCTCTGTGGCTCCGGCTTGCAGAGAAAGAGCATAATATTATTTCCCGGTGGTTATGATTGAGCCATTAACCTTTTATCTCGGTCTTTTGTTTGACGTTTCTAAAAAGGTAAGGATGGAGATATTTATTCCATTTCCGCCCAGCTGGCCAAAACAAGCGGGTGAATCATTCGTCTGGGGCGTGGGTAAACAAAGGGCCTCCTTAGGTCTCTGCCAATCAGGCCTTATAAAATATTAACCCAATGTCATTGCCCTTTTAAAAATCTCTCACCTAGAATTCCCTAATTGTTCCTTTTTCTTTATCTCTGCGGTGCAGAGAGTAAATAAATTAACAAAATAGCTTTTAACGCCCCGGGTAACCTTTTAACTGAAGGATTATCTGGGGTTTATTTTTCATTTCTCTCGCTGCGATAGCCGAGCATGCCCCATTGATTGGTTTGCTGGGGTGGTGACCAGCCATGAAAACAAGGTCTTATTGATAAAACAAAGCAGCTTCTTACCTTTTAAGTGCCAGGTCAGGCAGAATTTCAGCTACACCCCCACATCACCATATCCCCATGCCTCCCTCCACACCACCACCTCCCCTCCTTGCACCTTCCAAGACCATCAGGGGCCTGAATATGCTGAGCTGATGGTTTCTTCTTCTTCTTTTTTTTTGTTGCTCCAATCAAATAGTTTAAAAATATGCACACATCTCCCCCAAGAGGTTAACTATGTTTGTTGAAAGATGAGGATAACATGTCTGTGGTGTTTTCCTGCAAATTTTAAATCCCAACAGGTATGATAAGAGCTTTGATTGAAAGGAGGAGATGAAATGCTTTAATTCTAAGAGCAGAGAAAAAAATAATAATTAAAGGAGTTGGCAAGTAAAATTAATCATGTACAAGCTTTAATCCAAAAATAGATTTGAACTAGAATGGCAAGGTGGGGGGGGGAAATGAATAAATACAAATTTCCCAATGTGAATTTATGATGATAACATATATGTCCAATTAATTATTATCTGATTAGCATGTGCTCTTTGCTCTCTGGTTCCCAACATCATCAGCCGCAGTAAGATCAGGTATGGGAGATATATTAATGAAGGCTATGCAAGCTATGTAATTCCTATTATTTCTTTGGATTAATTTATTATGATTTTTTTTTTCTTTTAGTTAACTGTTATGTTTGCAATATTTTGAAAATAAAAATAGTCAGTGATGGACATACAAAAATGCCAAAATGTCTCTCACACCAGCAAATAGCTCTATCAACACAACTTTTCCTGGTGAAAATGTAATTATTACTTATTATTATGGATCCTGGACAGAAGAGCAATTGCTCCCCACAGTGAATCAACGGTTGAGACTCTTATTTTGAAATTATATAAGAAGTAGCTCTTGGGCTGGCTGGCAGCAACTGCTTTGATTCAGGTAACTTCAAACCTCCACCTGTGTGAGTTTTTGCAGTTTGGGTCAAACATCTGTGAATAGATGAAAACTTGAGACACCTTCTAAAAATGTTTATAGCTAGTTATTTTGTTAGTTCAAACACCAAATATGCCTTATTATGCATTAATATGCACAGTGGAAACAATGTAGGCACTACTGCAGAAGCTAACATCCACCATCTTCCTTATCACTGCTACTGGGGTTACAGCCAATCAGTGACCAGAAAAATGAATGGAGCCCTAAGATTGGCTGATTTGGAAACTCCAGCCAATATTATGTCAAGTGTATTTCAGCTTTGTATACACTTTACCTATGCTCTACAAAAATGGCTGCATGTCTGCAGATACAAAACCGCATAAACAAGATTTGAGCATTTTAGAATTGTTTATGTCTGTATTTAAGAAAAACACTTTACCAACATAAAAATTGACTATAAAGTCAAGTTTGTGGCTGCAAAAGGGATTGTTTATGGTCCAAAAAGAATGTAGGAGACAAAATTACCCTATGTACAGATGAAATGAGTGTTACAAAACCACAGACAAAGCCCTGACCACTATAAAATGGTGGGGAACGTTTTTACTACTCAGTATAAAAGGAAACAAACATTGCTTAACAAAACATTGTAAAACGGACATTGTTTAACATCCAAAACAAATAATTGTAGAGCTAGAATCTCAGTCAGGTCTTTCTGATGCAATTTTGCTGCAAGAATAATAACATTGACCAGCCAGCAAAAATATAGCACGTTCAAGTCCCCTAATGTCTGATACCAGGCGGTAGACAGGTAAAATGTAAACTGAATTTTTATTATTTGTTATTATTTATTTGAAATGTGTTTATTAAAAGACACATTTCAGAAGTATGAAACCTTTAACTTCCTTGTAAAACCATAGATGAGTTTCTCTTTTTTATTTTTGGACATTAGGATTACCGTTGACTGAAAGTATTACATGCTGCGTGCTCCAAGCAAAACTGAAATATTGCTCAATCATTACGGAGTTCTAAAAATGGAGTTTGTCATGTGAAAGGCTTAATCATATTTTGTGAAAAGAAAAAAAAAACGCTCCTAATTATGTTTCCATCAACACAGTTTCACGTTTCACCTAATATAGTTCTATGAAATGAATGTACCGATAAGCTCGAGAGTGAGAGATGTTATATGTCAAACATTATCTACTGCTCAATGTCCTGTATGTGTGTTTTCATTTTGTTCTGTTCATCCAGATTTGCTGTCAGTCAATAATTACAAATTACATTTATTTTTTTATCTTTTTCCTAATGATTTACGAACCAAACAACTTATGGATTATTAAAAGAAATGCCTACTTCATTATAAAAGTAATTATTGGCTGACTTAGCTGTGCGACAGTTTGCAATAGTTTGACAAAACGGCATCAGGAAAGAAGAGCAGAAGATTCGTTGCCTTCACTCGAAAAGAGGGTGAAAAAAAGATGATTTATATTTCCTGCTGACCTTGGCAGTCTATTCGTTGTGACGATCATAATCTCAGAGTCACAGTGTGATACATGAGAATGAATTCACTCATCCATCTTTTTCATGCATCCATCTATCCTTTCCCTGATCTTGTATCTGTATTTGCATTGAACCTATTCTTGGATTATCTCAATCAGTTGTCCCTCCTCGCACCTGTCAGACACTGCCTCGCACAGGTAGCCACAGTCCGCTTATCTGATCTAGATAGCTGGATTACAGCGAGTTGGTGAGTGCAGCGGGGTGGGGGGGGAAGAAAAACACACTTTTATTTATTAGAGTTAGGCAACAGCTGCATCCGCCTACAAAGCGGGAACCTTTGTTGCGGAACAATATATCACAGATCAAATGGTGTGAAATCAAAGGAGGGAGAGAGTTAGCATCAATCCGCCACTAAAACCCCCCTTTTAAACTGCTGTCTGTTCTCTGATCCCTGGGTGGACTAATGTGCAGGGTTGGGATCAGCAGCAGTCAGGAGAGAGTGGGTGCCTTCCTGGTGCCTTTGTCTGGCCTCGGCGGTGATTAGAGCCATGCTGGGTCACGCCATCGCCGTGCCTGACAGGGCGCAGGAGCCGGCTGCACCGCCTGCACGTCGGCCTTGCTAAAGGACGGCAGTCAGGGTTCCTACGCGCGATGAGAAAGTGTGGATCTTTACATCTTCACCCAGATGTGTATGAAGATGGAAAAAGAAAACTGAGCATAGAAAAAAATATATATATTTTTTAGACTTTGTTCTTTATTATCCATAAATTCTATATCATATTTTATCTATTTGTTCATCAATTTGTCATTCCATCAATCTAACTTTTTCCATCCGTCTTTCAATCTATTCCTGTCTAGAATCTAACCATTCATCCTTTGCATATCGGCTTCCATCCATCCATCCATCCATCCATCCATCCATCCATCCATCCATCCATCCATCCATCCATCCTTCCAATGTTTGTCTGAGATCCGTTCGTCTATCCATCCATCTATTTCCCCATCCATTATTTGTCCAACATCCATCCATCCAGCCAATCCTGCAGCATTTGATTTTAGCAGGTTCAAAAATGAAAGTCTGACCAGTGTAAAAATATGTGCTATACATTTGTAGTAGGTGTATTTATATCTTGACAAAAGGGACCGGAATTTACTTTTGCATAACGGCGGAAGTGGGACTTGATAAATGTGTAGGAGCCCTGGATAAAAAACTCCTACCAGGAACTGTGTCCTGTAATCGCATTCTGTTAGATGTTTGAAGCCTCTCAGGTGTGAAATAGAATATTGGAGTGATCTACAGCACGATAAACTGCCGATTATTCCCGTGCATCATTAATGTTAAACGCTGATTCCATAATTGTACATCCCATAACTACAGAGTCTCAGATTGTTCAGTATCACATCAACAGACTCTGATAATGAGTAAGCAGCCTTCCTACATCGTGGCGCCTGATGAGGAAAGCCTAATTGGTTGACTTTTCCATGCCTAATGGATGATTCTCTTAATTAAAAAGATACTGTACCAAATGTTAGAAATCAGATAGCGCTTAAAGTAAATGCGCTTAATCAAATATACAAGAATGAACAGTTCCAGGAAAGCCTAAACGAGATTGGTCGATATGATTTTCGTGCCAGTATTTATTAATTGCGAGAGCCTTTGGTTAGCAAAAAAAAAAAAAAAAAACAGAGCGGGGTCTTATCTTCAAACTGCGAGGGGAAAATTTCATCTAAACGCTCGCGCTGATCTCTCTTTTTTTTCATGAACTGCGATGCATATGAAACAAGTCTTCAAAACAAGGCTTTAAAAAACTTACCCAGTCAGGGTGCCTTTGAGGATATTTAATTAAAATCTAATCCTGCATTCATTAAGGCTCACATAAATTAAGCTGTCATTCATAAGATTTATGGATTCTCATTTGCATATTGCATACAATTCATCAATTACTCAAGTATGAAAGGAGCGCATTTCCCTTGGAGCTGCCTGCTAGCCTGCCAACATTTGAAATGAGAGAAAGAGCACAACTGTCAGGCATTCACTGCAAACTTTTCCCCACAATGTCTGTGCACTGATTAATCTCATTTCCTAGGCATCCCTTACAAGATTGTACACAGTCCAGCTGCACTTTTCAATTATTTCTCCTGTCCTCCCAACTAACTTTGAAAGCAGGACGGGCTAAACGTGCACTGGGGCTACTTTAGTCTTTATGTATATAACATGTCCTTTTTTCGCCGGGGTAATCATAAATTACAGATGGGGGGGGGATAAGGGGGAGGGTGTTTTAGAGATCCTAATGGAAGAGAACTGTAGTAATTCTATTGCAAATCCCATCAGGCAAATATTCTGCATCCTATAATAGCATATTTCCTGTCACATTTAGCGAAGAATACCTCCAGCAGGCATTCTGACAGAGGGAGAAGGCAGAAAAAAAGACAAGTGGGGGCAGAGGGTGGCTGGGTGACAGTGGGCAGGAAGAAAACAAAAGAGAGGGGGAGAATCTTAGAGGTAAAAACACATAAAAAAAAAAGACTCCCTCTTTGGACACGAGGCTATGGGAAACCCAGTGTGGAATAAGTGCTTAAACCAAGCGGTGCGTGAACGCATCTGAGATAAAAGGTCAGGCGAAAAAACAAACAGACCACTCGCGAGGACGAATGAAATTAATTGACTCATTAATATGCATGGCTAATAAAGCCCAAAATCCTAAAACAAAAATCATTGTCAACCATTCCCTTTTAATGGCTCTTATTTTCAGCTTGAGAAGAGCCGGTCTACAGGGTGTATCAATCTTAGGAGGGGTGGGGTTCCTCCGGCAAAACAGGCTTCGGGGGGCAACCTCAGTGTTGTGCGCTCATGTCCTCCCCAGCAGACAAAGGCAGAGTTGTTCTGGTGGAGGGATTAATTGAGAATTAATCCCGCTTTCTGGCAGTGGAACAGACCGGCAGTTAGGAGTGAAAGTCATCCTGAAGGGTAGTTAATTGGTTCCCCCCATCGCAAAAGCTTTGGAGAACAGAAATCAAGCTGCAGTTTTCATTAATCCTCCCTATTGTTTTGAGAAATTGTTGTAGAGAGTGACTTCAGATGGAGTCAACAGTTAAGGCTTTTAATTTGCTTTTAATTCTGCCAGCGGGGCGACAATTAACAAACCCCAAAGAACAATAGCTTGGAAAATTATGCTTTCGATTGACTCTAAATGACTCTGGAATCAAAAACCGATAAGCAATTATTATACTGTACTCTGCAAACGGTAAGTACCTCAAATATGCTTGAACCACTAGTTGTCTCAATGCCTCTCCCTTCATCTCTCCACAGGTGCTTAAAAAACTATACCTCATTCCTTATTTGTCATATTCCAACCAAAAACTTCAGTGTACTTTAATGGGATTTCGATGATTAACCAGGACAAAGTAGAGAATGAATACATGGTTTTCTTTCGTTAACACATAAAAGCATAAGAAATTATTTGTTTTCAGCCCCGTTTACTCTGAAACCTTAAATATAGTAAAAATTCAGTATAACCACTTGTCCTCAGAATTCATTTCAGCAGTAAATTAGACTTTTTTTAAAATAAAGATAGATACACCTCAATTAGATCAGATCGAGATCATCCGCGAACACCATCTTTCAAATCATTTCGATTCTCAACTGAATTAGCTTTGAGTAGGACATTCAAACACATGAATATGCTGTAATCCAAATAGGCTAGCGTGAAATGATGAACATGTGATGAGTCAAATTTTATTCCACTCCAAATCCGATCCAATAGAATGTCGATCGTGAGCCTACGCCCCAGTCTCAAATCTGTTGCAGCCTGTAGCAGCTTTTCTTCCACTATTGCTTTGTATTTAGCTTCACCCATCTTCCCATTAACTGTGAGCAGCTTCCCCGTACCTGCTGTATGGAGCATTAAGAAGTCTTGCAATGGCGATGAAATAGGAAAATAATAGAATATCAGTAGTGATATGAGCCTATTTTTCGTTTTCCTCTTTCTCACCTGTGTTTCCAACATTCTGTGACCTTTAGCATTTGGTGTCATTTGTGTTCGGTGTGATCATCTGCTGCTGTGTGACTCTGTCCAACTTTGTAAATATTTCATTAGCACTTAAACTGCTAATTCATGAAACTAGGAATACACCAGCCACCAATTATTGCACTCTATACAATCCTTTGATATATGATTACTGCACACACATTGACATTGCAATGATGAACCATATGTGATATTGTGCAGCTGTAGTTCTCACGGCATGGTGCTGCGTTTTTTTTGTGAGTTTCTTCAGTCAGAGGCTTAATCAGACCCTCTGCAATATCCAGTTACAGACTGTTACTGGAGGTCATCCATTAAATACTTTTTTATTACTGTTTAATAGCATATTTATTTCTCTTCCCTATTATTAAGTTTTAGAATTGCACCACCAGAACGCTGGATGTGATTAGTTTCAGGTCTAAATGGACACAAAAGACAGGAAGAGAGGATGATATAATGATAAGACAAGGAGACACAGCGACTAACAGCAGACATGGAGGAGGAAGAACGTGCAGAGGAAAAGAGAGAGAAGATAGTGCAAGAAAAAGAGGGAGGAGAGACAGAGAAAAAAAAACACACACACACACAGTTCACAAACAGACTCCAAGTTCAAGCAAAACAGGAAGAGTGCGGTGATTAGCATTAATTGCACTGAGGATTGGAATCCTGTGTGAAACATTAAACAAAAATTATCTACTGTTTATTCATTTTCCGGGTTTTCCTTTTTTCAATAATTAATTGAATGTAAATACTTTGAGAAGTCCAAAATTATCTAGAGAGGAAAAGAAATGTTTACACAATCAGGGAAAATGTTCCCGTCCTCCATCTCTCTCTTCTGTGTACACGGAAAGGTTAGGGGCTCGGGCCTGTTCCTTGCCGATTCCCCAGCAGAAGCAAGTGTCGGTTCCCCCGAGTGCCGACCGCTGGGACAGTGTTTGCATATTTAGATACAAGCCACCCTGTTTATGCAGCCCCCCCATGCCCCCCACGTTCTCTCTCCAAACCCCCCACCCCTCGATCAATTTGGCCAGCTGTGCTTTCAAATGTCTTTTTATTTTTTTCACCCCCCAACAACATCGAGACAAACCGGACAGAGTCTGACGTGTGAGTGCGCACACTTCACAGAAAGAGAGGGAGCAAGAGAAATGAGTTCAGAGGGAGCCCCCAGCCTGCGCGCCGTTCCCAGACGGGCATTTGTACTGAGTTAAAGACAAATCAAAGCCCGACGCCTCAACGAGACGCGGAAGAATCGGATTCCGTCTGCGTGCGTCCCTGTGATCCTTCCGGAAGCATCTCCGAGAGAGGAAATAACAAGGACTCAAACACGAGTCCCCGCCCCTGAAGCGGGGGCCAGACTGCAGGTGGCAGCTACAAGCTTTAAGTGTCACGTCGGTGACTGGCACGGAGAGCAAACACGACAATCGCTCCCGACAAGCCGCTAGGCGTTTCGCAAATAACTCTGTTCGGATGAGACGAGGCGTTCTCCGAGACTTTGCGTTTCTCTTAAAAGCTAAAACTCCATTTAAGCCTGGCAGGCAAGCAAACAGGCCCACTCAGCAGATACCGGGGAAGCTGCCGGGTGTGCTTGCAGCTTGATGGTATAATTCTTAATGTAATGGCTTGACGAGACATAAATCTTGGCCAAGCATCAGCTCACCTGAATTCTTTTCTCTGCCTCTCCCTCTGCCTCTCTCTCTCTCTCATGATGAATTGTTTGCTACATCTCGGAGACTAAAACCCTTCAACCTCTTCAAACCCGGGTTTCTAATAACGCGTAGGTGCTGGGGAGAGGTGACAGCATGATGAATATCACAACAGACAGCTCCAATATGGGACAATTTTACCAGATCGATATCTCACTGCAATATCAGAGAAAAGGAGCTGATATTAGTCTACACAGTGTATTACAGATGGGGTACATTTCTTCTCTGTGCACTCCCTGTGAACCTAGGCTATATTTCATCCGTGTCGCCGATGGTTTACACGCTCACAAATGCTGTGGAAAGTAATCACGCCGCGGCAGCCACGCCAGATGCATCTGCTTAGAATTATCCATATGTGTGATGCGCCTATAAGCCCCCTTGTTCAACACGCCGATGGACTTGCAAATAAACTGTGAATCACTTTAGAGGATGTTACAGGCCATTATTTCTGGCGAGACCAAATGTTTTGTCACGTTCTAATGGAGAGATCACAGGCAGGATGTGGGAGATGCGGCTCCTTAGAGGAAAGCAGGGGCTAAGAGAAAGGAAAAAAGAATAGGCAGTTGCTCGTTTTCGAACTCTTTTAATTTGCAAAAAGCTTCCGTTGCGTGAACACGGCAGATGTCGGTGCATTTGTCACTGAGCCGGTGACAGTTTTAAATCAGGTCTTGTTTTATTTAAATCAAATTTCAGTTGCAACTTCCCGACTTTGAGCTGAAGGCCAACAGAGTGTGTATACTTGATCCTCAGGGTGGGGAGAGCGGATAGGTAACTACTTGTGGGGCAAGCTTTAAAAACGAAGGGAATAACAATTGCTAACAGAATTCTAAGAATTTTCTCAGTTAAAAAAAATACTACAGCCTAAAAAACTGTAGTCACCTTTGAGGGAGTCCAATGTCTTATTTCTTCCATAGCAAGGACTGCCTTGCTGAATGTTTAATTTTGTTGAAAGGTAATCCTTTTTCTACCCTGATGCCACATCCTTGTTCAGGCATGTTTGGTGTAAGTGATGTCTATTCATACCAAAAATGAAATATGTCAAAAAAAACATTGTATTTTACCAATAAAAAATATTTTGCTGCCACAAGCCCCTGAACTGTCTAGCTCCCAACAAATGTGTCGTTTGGTTTTAATCTGGATTACCATCAACAAACATTAAACAAAAACTACAACAATATTATTTTTAAATATATTTTATTGCTGTAGTTATTGTTGTGAGAGCCCATTTATCACGGGAAAAGGTTATTTTGCTTACGAGAGAGGCATATTTGGAAATATTCCTCACATCAACTAAAATAGTCAAGTCATCCGTTTATCTATCCACTTTCAGTATCACTTATCCATTGAAGGGTCATGGAAGGGCTGGTGTCTCCAGTGGGCATTGGGTGAAAGGTGGGGGACACCCCAAACAGGTCAGGAGATCACCGTAGGGTCAGTTAAATCATGTTTTACATTTTTGTCAGAAATAATTTCTATGGCCAAGTCCAAGTCAAAAGCATGATGTTGTTTCCCTGAAGATTGCTCCAGATTGCCATAGCAATGGCAATCTTCCTCTCCATCTCTTTGGTTCCCACGGCATAATTACTATGCCTTCTACTGTGTTTACCAGGTTTTATGACTAATGTATCCCGGGACAACACCTTTTGATATAAACATGCTCCAATAAAATAGCTCCAAACTCAAGAACATTTTCAAAACTCGCAAAATTGCTGAAAAATTATTTTAAAGTGAAGGCAAGTTTTTTTTTGTTTTTTTTTTAATCAGCCCAGTCATATACACGTGATTATGTCCGCACGTGTGATTAGAGGGGTGAGTTTAATTTGCGATGAGACTAAATTATGGTTCAGGGGACTCATCACAGTCCAAACATTTGTTGAGGCCTAGATGAAGAAATCAATCACGAGTGGTCGCTGACAAATTAACCGACGCAACTCTCTTTGTCGGGCTCTGCGCCGAACGCGGCGGTCAGGTAACGTGCGCATGAAGAAATGGAATGAGACACCTTCTACTTCCAAGGGAGATAGATGCGTACAGGAGGAGAGGGGGAGAAGGAAGGGGTGAACAAAAGAGTGAAGGAGGGGCGTGCAGAAGCTGCTAACGCTTAATATCTTCACTCTCCAGGGGGCCGGGGCGGAGGGCCCCACTGCTGTCAGCTGCAATAGGACCAGTCTTTTTGTGAGTGCCCAAGGTTCGTTAAGGGCTATTAATGGTACACAGCCTCCCTTGTGCGGGGAACTTGTCAGTGTTTCATTAGAGACTGATAAACATATAATGCAAAAGTGTCAAGCAGAGTGTGTAACAGAAAAGGGATTTTGGGATTGAAGTGCCACAGTCATTCCGTCGCTTTTACACTGACAATAACTCAGAGTCAATAAAAGGAGGCGGTGTGGGATTGATGGGCAGCGGACACATCGGGATCTGCTGAGTCTGTTTTCTCGCAAAAGAACATATTTAACTGGATTTCTTTTTTTTTTTTTAATCAGTCCTCATCTTGCTGAGATAAGACAAGATGGCATATCTTTGTTGTTCACTTCCAGCAGCAAAGCCCCCAAAAAAGTAAAAGGAAAAAGAAATGTATCATATTCAATTAAAGTTCTTTCTTTTTTGCTTTCCCCACCACTGCTGAACAAATCTGCCCACAGCTGGGACTCTGGGTCTAGTTCACAAAGTCCTTTTGATCATGTTGCACCAGTAAGAGAGTTTGGAGGCCTATGGAGTACGGGACCAAGCTGATCTTATTATGATAATTGGGATACATCAACTTCAGATGGCACTAATGGAGTGAGATTCGACTGATCAAGAGCGCCTATCGCCTATTTGACTGTAGAAGTTCACTTTTTTTTTTTTTGAGAGGCAGACATTATGCAACGCTCGGATTGCGTTCCCAGCAGGCAGCATGCAGAGACTGCCAGCGCAACCAAGAGCACGCTTTTAAGCTTTGGTGTTTGGGAGCAATGTAACGCCGCGTGACGTTCGACGGCGACGAGAGGTGCTAGTCCAGTGGGGTAAAAATCTCTTTCCCAGAAGAGTGAATAATTGGTTACCCTGACCATTAATCAGTTGATTTTCTTTCCTTCCTTTCTTCTTTTTTTAACCTCCACTCTTCAACTGAGAAATATCCCAAGGTTCAATAATTAAAAACGTGTCAGGTGAAAGTCCAGCGTGCTTCCTCACACTGTAAGTTCTCACATTCCCCGCTTTGTTCATCTTATTAACCTCCTCTCAGCTCACCGCGCCTTTAAATGAAATCTTTAGCCCCTTACATGTGAAATTAAAACTGCCCTCCCTTGAGCGCTTTTAATTATTCTTCTTCAGGAGAAATCTTCCACTTTTTGTCAAGGCGGCCTTCTTTCTTTTTTTTTTTTTCCTTTCTTTCTTTCTTTCTTCCTTCCCAGTCGCCCTCTCCTCACTCCCACTCACTGCCCAGGTCTGTCATGCTTCACTCCTCCCTCCAGCCCGTTGCTCTCTCTCCCCACTTTTTTTTTCCCCTTCCCTTTTCTCTTCTTCTGCAGGTCTGTTTAATTCTCACCTTGCTCTGCCCTTGTCATCAAGTCATTGAAGCACAAAGCCAGCAGCAAGGGAGTGTTTACTCATTTCCCCACTACATTACCTCTCCTATTAATCACTGCATGGAAACTTCTGGACACTGAAGCTTCCCTGCAGCCGCTACCCCAGCTGCCCTCTCTACTAACAGGGCAGGCGTTCGCTGGCGCTCCTGGAGCACACGACTTGTTTCTTTAAGGAAGCCCCGTCAAGCTAAAGAGGTGATTTGAAAGACTCGAAACAGGTTAGGACTGGTATAAGACTTCAAACATTTGATGACGTTGAGCAAAACGACCGGGGCGTCACAATATTTACTGAACATTTTCAAACAAGAATGACCCAAATGAAACGGTCATTTATATTATAAGCAGAAATGCAATACCACTGCTGCTAAACTGGTTTCAGAAATAGTTTATCAAAATTGGGCTAGATGTTTAGATGGCTAGCCTGCTTTTAGTTGCTAAACACAGAAGTAATTAGATTATTTTCTGCTTCATCTCCCCTGACCGGTAAACTGTGGGTCTCAAACTCCAAAAGTCAGATTTTTCTCTCACCAGTAAATGCATCATAACCCAACACCAACAGACAGATCAAATAGCAACTCTGCTCATTGTGGAAGCTTTAACAGAAGAAAATGATTTCTATTTCAGAAACAGTGAGGCGTCAAAGAGTGTGAGAGAGCACTGAATGTACTACCGCCAAATTTTATGTTTCGTTCTTTTCATTTCTCAACCTCAGTTTGATACGGACCATTTTGGAAATGTCAGATTTAGAGTCGTTATCCATATGGAGAGTGCTTCATGTAGATAATTGCTTTTGTAAAATGATAAATACAGTTAAAAGTAAATGGCATAATCATGATTTCACTACAGTACAGACCAAAAGTTTGGACACACCTTTTAATTCAATGAGTTTCCTTTATTTTCATGACTATTGACATTGTAGATTCACACTGAAGGCATCAAAACTATGAATAACACATGTGGAAATATGCACTAAACAAAAAAGTGTAAAACAACTGAAAATAGCCCTTATATTCTAGTTTCTTCAAAGTAGCAACCTTTTGCTGTGATTACTGCTTTGCACACACTCTGCATTTTCTTGATGAGCTTCAAGAGGTCGTCACCTGAAATGGTTTTCACTTCATAGGTGTGCCCTGTCAGGTTAATAAGTGGGATTTCCATTGAATTAGAAGGTGTGTCCAAACTTTTGGTCTGTACTGTATGTGTTACTCACTTACTCACAAGTGTGGTGGGTGGAATGATTTTTGGGGGGTTTGTAACATACAATGTTTTTATTTTTTTATTTTGCAAGCCTAAGTGTATTAGGAAGGGTTGGGGAAGCACTGTGTTCTTTATGCAGCATACAATGGAAGGAAACTCCTAGCACCTTCACCAGCATTATATCAATGCGACTAGAAACACTGACGGAAATTTTTTGCATTTTTGAAACCTGTACGCTTTAAATCCTTGATACAGACTGATAACTGCTAACTGGCCTATGCATAGTTCAAAATGCTAATGTGAATTTGTAGTGCGAGAAATTACGCGTTTGTTGAAAATAAACAGAAACAGCACCCTTAAAAGATAAAAGTTCAGGTAAACAGGACATGTATGACATTAAAATGCAAAGTACATTAGGCAGACAGGATGAGCAGAGGTTAGTGCCTCTAATTAATCTAATTTAATTGCATGTAAATTGTGTTTTAAATGCAGATGAGGAAAAAAGCTGCTTTTGATGAGAAGAACACACCCTCTTGTTACTCTTCACTTGTTCTCTTTGTGAAATGGAAAAAAGGGGAAAAAATAAGAAATGTCCATCATTCTCATCTAAGATCAAGATAAACAAGGCAAAGCTGCTCCAATGGATTCTTATGAAATTCAATTAACACACCAAATGCTTTTCCTTTTTCCTCTCCTGCCCTAATTCCCACATTCCCCTCTGCAATGGCTGCATTCCCGGCGATTATGCTCTCCGCTTGGAGTGCGCCATAAATTCACAGGTCTGAGAAAAAAAGGCTGTAACGAGAGCTCCTTAAATATGGGAAGGAGACGTTTGAGAAGATGGATCGCCGTAGGCTAGTGGTCGAGCAGCAGTGGGCAGGGGGAACATGTTTGTGAAACACATGCCCCTCGCTGCTATACTGCTCCTAATGAGGCTATGGACATAAGCAACATTATCATTAATGATTGAATACACCCCCTCCCTTGCCCCCTTTTTTCCGGCTTTCTTTTCCTGTATTTTATTTTACCCCTGTCCTCTTGCAATTACAGCTTTACTAGATGGCCCAAGGCGAGCGGCATGCCGCATGTGTGCAGCCTACGTATAGCAAAGAAAAAGGGACCCAAAATATTTGAAATGCAAATAATTGAGTAATGTAAATTGTTTTGCGAGAGTTTACTCAGCGAACAATGGCCCCTTATGAGACTGAAGTAGAACAGAGTGAGAGGGAACAGGACTGCCGGTGTGGGGAACCGGAGCGGTGGGGGTTGGTGGGATGATCCAACACAATGTGGCCCTTCTCCTAAAGCAACTTGTTATCAGGCGCTGCGCAGAGGCCCCCCATTCAATCTGCATTTAAATACATTTCAGTCCACTCACTCATTTGCATTCATTTCTCCCATTATATCTGAAAATGGCCAAATGTCTCGGCAGCACAATGCGGCAGCCTATCACGAGCCAGGGGAAGCCCACACCTGATGCCAATTTAGCCGGCCTGGATCTATTCAGCGCCGTGTCCCGATCTGACAACTCCGGCTCATCCGCATCCAGGAGACTTTTCAATTGGATCTGCTTCTGGTGACAAAATTGTTTTGCTCATTGAAGTCCCCCCCCCCCCCCACCCCCCTCCCACACTCCACCCACTCTCGTCCCCTAAAATCTCTCCCTCTTTTCCATCTCATCGTAACTCCCTCTCTCTGTGCATTTCTGCCCGCTTGGGAGCCATGGGAAAAGGGGCGGCAAATGATTCTCAGTGGCTTCTGATTTCCACTATTTGTTCAGCATTAGGCCCACTTATCTCTGAAAGAAAAAGCAACATGTGGAGAGAAAGTGACAGGCAGAAACTCAGCCTTGCTAGCAGGCCCATTGTGCGCTGAAGATCCGCATTCAAACATGAGGGGCCCTCAAAAGTCTTTCTCCCTCCCAGTCTCTCCAACTCCCCGTCTCGCTCGCTATAAAACGCACACATACTTGTGCACAGACCTCTGTCACAGTCAATTACTGCTGCTAATCTGTCCCGCAACGGAGAGTAAATATTTCATTACTTTTTCAAATAAACAGTTGGTCTGAGCTCATGAAGTGTCATCTATCCTGTGAAAGGAGCTGTGAAGCTCACATTCAATTATACCGTAAAACCGCCGAGCGTCTGAAGTTGACGCTTTTGTGCCCAGAGCACGCTAGTAAAAATCACTGGACTTGGTGGCAACATCTTGAGATGAAAAGCCGACTCGAGAGCGCAGCATTTGCACTACACCGCCTTTTCTTCTGCCCCAAACAAAACTCTGGGAGTGCAGACTTCTTCTCCACACAATGCTCTACAGAACCGTTTTCTTAAGCTGAGAGAGAACTAGTAAGATCATTTCACTTTGCAGCAACATCTTGAGGAGAATGGCTGACTCAAGAGCCCAGCATTTACACTATGCCACCTTTTCTTTTCCCCCAAAGAGAACAGAAGGAGGGTGATCTTCTTCTCCCCATAACATGCACAAAAGGGCAAAGACGGTAACAGCTCAATAATTTTCACATTGGGAGCAACATCTTGCAATTAAAAGCTGACCAGAGAGTCCGGCATATACACTGTACAACCGTTTCCAAGTCTCCCAAACTAAATTCCAGGAAAGAGGTCTTATTTTCCCCCCAAATGCTCAAGTTTTAAAAGCTGAAAGTAAGTATTTTTGTCTGTTCTGAGAAATGATGGCAATATTTTGAAATGAAGACCTGACTCAAAAGCCCACAATCAACACTATACAACTTTGGTTTGGCCCCAAAGAAAACTCAGGGAGCACTGTCTTCTTCTCAGGACAACGCGCTCAGTTTTAAAACTCAAAGCATACATTTGTTGGCCAAAAGAAAGACACTAGCAGCAACAGTTTGTCTTAAAAAACTGATTTGAAAACCCAGCATTGATGCTACACTACGTCCCCAAAGAGATTCTTGGAGCACAGTCATGTTCTCAATTCAACCCTCTCACTTTAAATGCACAACAAGAGCATTTTTTGTGTTGAGAGCTTTATCAGTAAAGTCAATAAACTCGGGGGTAACATCTTGGGAAGAAAATCTGACTCTTGAGCGTCTATAGCATTTGAGCTAACCTACCTATTCTTTGGCCACAAAAAAAAAAACACCCTCCAGGTTCTCTTGCCCTGACTATATTCCCACTGTCGTCCAGGCAGCTCAGTGCAGACACACAAAACTGTTTTCTCAGTAACATGCTAACTAAGAGGTGTTGTGTGAGATTAGCAGATGAAATAATGCGAGTAGCAGGGAGGGTTGGGGCACTGGCGGGGGGCTGACAGAGAGATCCCAGAGTCTACTGCTCATTAATCACTGCAGCGTCTTTGACCTTTCATTTGCCAAGGGCGCAAGGAGAAGAGGAGGAGGAGGAGGAGGAAGAGGGCTACACAGGAAAAGAAGGGGGAAAAAATCCTAGAGAAGAAGCACAAATGTGACCAGCCAAGAAACGGAGACACGTCGGAGTCCGGAGAAGACGCCATGACACTTTCCTAATGAAGAGTGAAATTAATCAGCTTCACGGCCTGTTGGATGAATCAGGCATTTCCTGGCCCTCAGGTGGTATCAGCTGCTCTGCTTTGCTTTGCTTTGCCAGGCCTGATAGAGACCGATAGGCCCCGCTCCCATTTACACATGTTATTAAAAGATTTACAAAGATGTCTGCCTTGCTCCCTCCCTTCACACTGATCTGATCTTTGGGAACCAGGTGCTGGAAATGGCAGCAGGGTGTGACATTAGCATAAGGCACATTTTTAGAATCTAGATGTGTGACTCCTTTGTTACATGGCCTCGCAAAAGTTTCCCTATCGCAGGAACTTTTTCATAACTTATTAGGCTGAAAGAGCAAATGCATTTTGTTCATATCCTACAGGAAACGTCAGCAGTTAAAGATGCATAATTATAAAGTGGAACAAAAATTATACATACTCTTTAATTGCCTTAAGGAGTCACCTAAATAGCAAATACAGTCCAACTGTGAAGGCCTCAGTGGTTTGTTAGGGAACATTAGGGAACAACCAGAAACAAACCAGAAAGGTCAGGAATAAAGTTGTAGAGAAGTTTTGGGTTATAAACTGATATCCCAACATCTTATTGTTCAAGACGTTATCTAACAATGCATTATGCCAAACCTATGTCCACCTATGTCCACACACCTTAAACTGACAGGCCAGGCTAGGTCAGCAGCATCCAAGAGGCTCATGGTAATTCTGGAGGAGCTGCAGCTCAGGTGGGAACATGTTTTGACGGGACAACGATTGCTTGTACATTCTGCAGAACTGGCCTTTATGGAAGAAAGACCCCTAAGAATTTTCCACCATGAGACTGACTTTTCTTCAGCTGAGACACACAAGATGGTCAGAGGTGTTGAGAAGACAAGTGGAAGTAAATATAGGGAAAATCTAGAAGAACACATGTTCAGAGTGTGTGGCGGATGCTCTCCAGAAAAGTTCTGAATAACAAGAGAGGAGACAGAAACAAGCAACCTTGATGGCTAAGGCAGACAACATGAGTATCTGAGGGTCTCGGCTCAAAAAGGAGGGGGAAAAAAAAAGTTTTCCGGCTTTAACAGATTGATGACGGATCGGCTTTAAACACTTGTGTTGATTGAGAAACTCGCTGCTTTAATGAGATAATGAAGTGTCAGCGTTTCGCAATGAGAGTGCTATGGAAACACTCCGGTCGATCTAATTAAGGTATAAATAAGCTTGAGAGAAAACAAATGATAACACACGCTAATCAGATGAATATGATGCCTCTTAAAAAAATAAAATAAACAAATGACAGGAAAGAAGTGGCACGAGAATATAAACACGGCGAGCCGTTAGGATTCTATATATAAGTTTATTTTTAACTCAAAGTGATGTTCAAGGTTAATCTAATCAGACCAATTGCACCTCTGAAGAGCCTGCTCCAGTTTAATTGGCTATTTTTATTGCCTCGGCGAGATTTTAATTGAAACCAAAGGGGATCTAACAACAACTGTGACATGTTGATGTCTGGGGGATAGTTATAAATATGCGACAAAATATGTGCATTATTAATGTGATTTCTTAATGCATTATTGTAATGTGTCCCCCGGAAACACAGATATTTCACTTCAACGCAACTCAATTCATCCTGAATATGTCAGCAAAATAATAAGGAAGCAATTTTCTTCGACTTCAGGCTAATTTGGAGATTTCAATCAATACCAACCCCGGATAAATCCCACGTCTCGAGCACGGGTCTTTTTTTTTTTTAAGACTCGAATTTATGAGGTTTGTTCATTCGCAACGTTGATTACGGCGTTAACTCAGGTGTCATCTTATTCTGAGCTTTGCTGCACATCAGGCGAGTCAAGAATAGTGTTACTCCCTGCGCTGGAAAAGCGATGAGACCATAAAAAAAAAAGGAGCCATTGATCCAAGAGAAGAGATTACATTGTGTCTGACACAGGCATGAACATTAGCATGAAACTGCTGGATCAAATTCTGCACGGCAGCAGAAGCCATTGATGATATCGATCAGAATCAAAGCTTACTACGATTATACATCAGCTGCTATTTAGAAAAATAAAAGAAGCGCTTCCTTTCTTCATGGCCGCTTGCAGATATTTTCTCTACATCTTTCTGAATGGGCTCTTCAGGTTTTTTTCCCCCATTTGGCAGTTCTGTGATGCTAGAGATAGAAGGTTTATTAATTGCAGGCCTGCTTCCTGCTGACAGATCCAGAGAGAGTTTAGAGGCGCACAGGATTCAACTCTGCAGGAGTGTGTTTTTTTCTCTTTCTCTCTCTCTCTCTCCCTTTTTGTCCTCTGCGGAAAGACAATTACTTTTAAATGGTTCCTTTAAAAATCAGGCCTATTTTTTTTCCAAACCTAACATGACAAAGGTTAGGGTAAAAGAAAACAAAAGAAAAGGCTTCGGTGAAATGAAGGAACCTGAGAGGGCCCGTCATTCCTCAGCCAGAGTGGAAAACACCACCTACTCAAGCCTGACATCTGTATAAAAACAAAAATAATCTGCTGTCAGCAGAATGTTCAGTGACTCCTATCACCCGGGCGCTGATAAAGACTCCGGGCCGTGTAAGGACTGCGCTGTTATGCGAAGGGGCTCAGCAGATCGGAATGCATGCTAATTGCTGTCAGAAGTATGCGGCGAGCCTTCCGATTTCTGGCATTGCTCCACACCTTTGTGAAGGATATGATAGAAGGGCTCTGGCTAAACAAAGATTACTGAACACTGCACACTGGCTGTAATGCCATGCTGACGGTCACATGCAATCAATCCAGAGGTCAGTAGTGCGTCCGTGTCCTTCCAAATAAAGAAATCAGGTCATGGATATTTTGCACCTTGCAGAAGTATTCTTGTCTGTTTCCACATTTTGACTCTTTACACCATAAACCTGCTAAGTGTTTAAATAGGAGGCAACTGGATTTCTTCACTTTAAGCACTTAGGATGGTCGTTGGACTACAACGACAATCTACGTCGTTGTAGTCCTCCAAGTTAAATGTTCTTTTTGGGGATTCTATGTGATAAACCAACAGAAAGTAGGGTGTCATTGTGAAATAAAAGTGAAAACGCATCGCTTTCAAAATTCGTTAACAAATCTGAAAGAGGTGATATGCCTTTTGTACTAATCGCCTCTGAGTTGAAACTTTGCAGAATCATCTTTGTCTGTCAAAGCTTCTAGTCTTTTGGGGAACATCGCTGCCAGTTGTCCACATCTAAAGACTGATTTAAATTTTTTATTTTTTTGCTCAATCCTCTTTGCAACATATCTCAAGCTCAGTCAGATTTGATGGAGAGTACCAGGGACCCCTAGGATTCCAAAGAGCAAGGTACCACTCTAATTTGGAGTTACGCTCAACTGAAAAATCTGCAAACACCTAAAAACGGGAGTAGGTGTAGGTTCTCCGAATGACACTACAGTCTGCCAAAGATTCTCAACTGGATTAAGATTTTAACTTTCCCTAGGCAGTCATAAAAAAAATTACCACCACTCCATTGTAGCTCTGGCTGTATGTTTGGGGTTGTTGTCCTTCTGGGAAGCCAAACCTCAGTCTCCAGCAGTCTTAAGACTTCCACAACCTCTAACCTCTTCTTTCAGGTCATTTAAAACTCCTCTGCATCCAACTCCATCCAACTTCCCATCACTTCTGACCAGCTTCACTGTTCCCGCTGAACAAAAACATCCCCACACATGCTAACTCATCTTTTTTAAAGTTAGATCACCTGTTTATTTTTCAGTGTGACTGGATTTCATTTTTGTGTGTCAAAAATAAGGAGGACTTAGTACAAATGCAGATCATACTTTGTAACTCATTCCACTTCACAGTTAGGTGCTACTTTGTATTGGCCAACCACATCAAATCCAAATAAGAACACAGAGACTTGTGGTTGTGAGGTTACAGAAAATGGGACAGAATACTCTTACAAGGCAATGTGTGGTTATTCAGTCAGTAGTGCCTCTGTTTCCTTTGAAGAAAACAAAATAAAATTAGGAAATAAACACTTTCTATCTTTGATCAGATCGTGCTGTCGAGGTGATTAGAAGGGAGACTTCAACATGTCCTTTTTAAGCAAAATACGTAGAAGGACAAATTGGAAATGGTAGCGTTTAATGCAACACAGGCTAAAAAAAAAAAAAAAAAAAATGTATTCATCATGTCTGGTTTAATCCAATGTGGCTGTAAAACCTGATGCTCTAAACAGGAGCAAACCTCTCCTTTTAAATAATTGATATTTTCTGATTAAATGTGGCAGTTTGGAGATAATGAATTCTTTATAGTGTGCCTTGAGCAACTCAACAGCTTTGCCCTGTGTGACAGCTTTATGAGGCCGCCTTTTTTGCCCAAATTTTGAAAGTTTAACCTATGTAGATCAATGTGCTTCCTTAAAAGAGTTTAATAAATTAAAGTGCAGGGGGGGCTTTTCTTTTTTCTTTTTTTTTTTTCCTCAGCGAGCAGAAAAAGCTGATGAGACAGGTTTAGTTTAATCTCAGGCAATAGAAGTCATTAACCATTCTCCCAGGAATTAAAATATAGCTTGCCCTTTTCTTCTCTCACTTATCATTAGCATCACTTTAATCTCCCCGCGTTTCACACTGCTATTTTAATCATTACTTACTGCCTTTTGACAACTGAGGAACATGGCTTCGCCCCGTTCAGGCAATATCCTGATTTTAGCTGACAAAATGTAGGACATCATTTAAAAATATCTAAATTTCCTCTCCCTTCTTTTTTGTTCTCCCACTCTTTAGACCCCCAGAATGTCTGGCTATTTATATCAAAGACGGTGGGGGAGATTGACTGGACGACATTCAAAATGTCATTCGGGTTTGCTGCAGGGTTAACAAAATCTGAAGTGCAGTTTGTTTGTCCTAACCCTGTTTTTTTGCTAATAGATAGCAAATTTCACATATTGTCCTATGTGGGTCACGATGAGTATTGGGGTGGGGGTTATTTGCCTGCCCTTGAATCAATGAGCATTTGCAACAGAAACTATGTATCTCCAGAGTAGAATATAAATAAAGTATTATGGCCAGTCTCCCAAAGACAATGACAGATGTAGGACAGGCTTTTTTTTCTGTCTCTTCTTTTTTTTTCTACTTTTGTTTCATTAATGTTACTTGTAGCAGTAAAACTGAACAATAGGAGTGGATTTGGAGCATGATTAATCCGGCGACGAAGGAAAAAAAAGGTCATTGGCCTTCAACTGATGGCTCCTTATGGATCTGAAGTTTGGCATTGTGTGAAACTTTCAGTTCTGCTCTTACACGTTCACACATCAACGAGGCCCCGGAGTGCCAAAGCATTCCCACGATTCCGCTTCCAAGTTTATGCAAATAGACACATTTTTGCATCATTACATTTCATTTCACTGATTTAACAGTAATCCATCTAAAGCTAGTGTAGTTTTCGCCTAAAATACATGAAATTGAACTAATCTGCTTTTCCCTCAGTGACTCTCTTCCTTCGCTGCCTTTTTTTTTTTCCAAAACTGTGCCAAGATTAAAGGCATTACCAAAGAACAGAAACCTCAAGTCCTTTAGATTAGTGTTCAATTACTTAATCCTTTAATAGAATGTGAGTTTTGCCCAAAACAACAAAGCCCCTCAAATACACATTATTACCGCTGTCAAAAGCAACACGCTAATTAAGTCTAACAGTTACAAGAAGGGTAGTGTTCAGATTCTAGTCTTTTGCAAGGCAGGGAAGAAAGATGATGTAAAGCAAGAAGTCAACTCATTACAGTTATTCAAATAAAAAGAAGAGACTTTTATTTTTGTTCATTTTATTGTTTATGGCTTTCAGCGAATGAGAGGACAAAAATTCCACTTCTTTAGTTATTAGAATGTTCTTCAAACTATTAAAAGTGTGGCCATGTTATGGCCTATGCAATAATGAGGAAGACTATCGTATTCACAGATACTCTAAGTGACAGTTTTCAAAAGGATGGTAAGCCACAAAAGATCATCGTTCCAGGAACTGGCTGTATACAGGGTGCCGTATCCAAGCATAATAAAGGAAAGTTAAGTGGAAGCAAGAGCTGTGGTAGAAAAAGGTGTACAAACACCAGGTTTAACAGCAGCTTTAAGAGTACAATGAAACAAGGTCCTAGCAGATTTTTTTGATGCACAGTCTTGACTTCTTGCATAAAGCAACTACTAAACCAAAGGAAACATTAGCCCGGATCTATGCTGCATGCGGCTCCACTCTGCTGCGAGTGATGTAGCAGAATTCCTGCATTTCTCAGTATGCTAGATTTCCCAATAAAGTAAATGATAATAAGGATGAGAGGTTTCAAAATGAGTTTTTCTTCGTCCATTGCTCTCTCTCACATTGTCTGCCTCCACCAATGCTCCTACCTGACGTGGTTTCAAAATAAAAATCATGTTTTGTTTGTCTTATGTGTGTATACATAGCCATTTTAACAGCTTATACATACAAATGAACTCCTATATTGTTTAACATAGCTAGAATTTTGAGAAAATGTAGTCTGTATTATTTTGAAAATATGGCTGTTGTGCTGTTATGTGTATGTAATATGAGTTTTACTCATTGAACAGCATTACTGAAAGAAGTTAGCTTTTTTGATGGCATCATAGAACACCTGTATTTTTCTAATGAGACAGATGAGTAAAGATTTTTTTTTCCCCCATTGAGGTAAATAGAGCTGTTGTCTTGCTAGCCCCTTCTCTGAGTGAATACGAACACGAAACCACCACCTTCCCTCCATTCTTCTTCTACTCAAACCCCAGCGCCTTTCTCCAACCGCAATTTTTCTTTTGTTAAAAAAAAAATCAACGGCGAGCTTGCTCACCAAACGCTTGGGAGCAGTTTATGAACATTTCAACAATAAAATCCCCTCGCCTGACATCAAAAAGGCAGCTCGGTTCATTTCTGATCCCGATCCAAGTTCAAAGGCGAAGTTAAAGTGATACTTCAAAGAAGCGTGTAATCAAAGACACGCAGCTGTTAAAACAATCTTTTGTTAGCTCATTGTCTTCAGAACAGACTCTTCAACAAAATCCCCAAATGAAGGGAAGCAGAATCAAATAAGTTACATTCAGGCGCTCTGAGTGGGAGGCCTCGGTGTCATGCTAGAATGAATGCAACACTAAAGATTTACTACTATTTACAACAGCTGAAGCAGTACAATACGGCTTGGTATCCTGCCTGGGGAAAACTGAACAAAAACGGAACTACGGCAGCCCTTTTAAATATGCCAAGGGCTTCAGGCACATTAAAATATGCCCCAGACAAAAGTGAGGCATTTTGACAAATTAAGTGCCTGGTTATGAAGGCTGCATTGTTATATTTGATGCCATATCCTTGCTCGCGAACCGCAAGGCTCCATCGCTGTCTGTAAGTAGTATAATGTCCCCTCGGTCGCTCCGCCGCGGCCTGCTGCACTGTGTCATTTGATTTCCTCCACAAGGGCAAGTTGCAGCTGTATTAACAAGTCCCTATCACTACTTGATGCGGTTGAATTTTAATGCAAAGACCATCCAAAAGGTGGGACAAAGAAAAGAGCGAGGGGGGGAAAAAAAGTGAGTGAGAGAGAAAGAGCTTTGCCAGTCCATTGGCTTGGCTTAATTTTTTAATATGCGTTAGCACCTAGCTTTAATCCGACTCTAATGTACACCGTCAGGGGTTACTGTTGAGATAGAGAAAGGGGCTGTCAATCAAGGCTTGGCCAAATTATACCCAGACTCCATTAGGTTTAAAATAGAGCAATGAGGTCTAGCGTGAGTCAATCAAATCATTTAAGGATGGCTGTTATGGTTATTACGTTCTACTTGTTATGGAACCCGCTCTTACCTTTATTACCATCAATGGCGAGTGAAAGCGAACTGTCCCTGAAATGCACGTGTTCTGTTCGCGTTACGACGGTGTTGTTAATTGTCCTGAAACTCGGTCTCAGGTTGAACATTGTGCAAAGAAAAAAAAAAGTGAAATAAAAATTAATACATGAACTGAAAAAAGTCAACAGTTAAAAATCAAATGGCATGATGTATTCAGGAGATTTTTTTTATTATTATTTTACCCTTCAGACCAGGAGTAAAGTGGTTAGTTAAAAAAAAAAAAAAAAAAAAGACAGGGAAGCAACATATTGAAAAGATATCAAATCAAACGGTAAAATTTCATGAACTCATGTCAACGTCAAAATTGGTCATATTAAATACATTTCGTTATACATTCTGTGAGTCTTGTTTTTACTTAAACAAGACTCACGATACTTTTATTTTCTTAAAATAACCTTTAAGCAAATAATGTGCGCCACATTTCTGCATTAATCCTAAATGTTGTGTTTCCATTAGCTATAAGCAGAAAATTGTCGTAAATAACAGAAATAAAAACTTTAAAACTTAAATGTATGTGTCAATTTATATAATGAGTTTCATTGAAATAAATAAACGTTTCAATTACATTCATTTTTTATTAGATATTGTTTGTGTACATACATCACCCCTCTATAATTCATTTAGGTTTTTTAGATAGTTGGGACTCCACCACAAACTTTTTGTAGCAATGAACAAGTCTCTGCCATACGTCTGGCTGCAAACTTCTTTGAGGGTTGAGGTTGGTATTTTGTTAAGGTCACTGCAGAGACGTCATTTTACTGTCTATCTATTTTGAAGCAAGTTTTGATGTTTGTTTGGGAACCATTTGGAGCATTTAACTGCCTCAAGGGTTTCTGAGCCAGTCTCTCTACCACAGATGAAAGGAGATTGGGTAGAATGATTAGGGATATCTCAAGAACCACCCAGGCTCTTGAGAACTTACTGTGGAACTCAAAGCTGGTGGTACACCAGTGCAACCAGTCACAGTGAAGCAAGGTTTACATCCCCGCATGTTGAGAGGGTGAAGACTAAGAAAGAAGATTCTGATGCTAAACCTTAAAGTTAAAAGGCAAATGATTTCTCAAGATGAACATATGTATATATATATAATCTGTCGAGACAAAAATCTGGCCTCTTGTCATTGTGGCCGAATAGCCACAATGATGCAGTATGATGAAGTATTTTTACGTGACTGGCAAGCACAGTAGTGGTGGTATCATGCTGTGGATCGGTTTTGTTGCCAGTAGTACTTGATGGCCGAAACTCGGACACAACCGGTTGTACAAACGACCCAAAACACACATCCAAAATAGGCTAACAGGTTAGCTTCTGGAACAGCCAAAAAAATTTTATTTAGAGAATATTGGAACAGTTTCTAAAAGTTTGAGCAGGGAAACAAAACTGTTTAAATAAACTCTGCCTATTCGGCCAAGAATAAGGGTCAAGTATACAGAAAGAATTTCACCAGAAGCTGAAAAGTGTGTGATTCAGAAGCAACTTTCTAAAACACATTTGGGTTTGGGTGTATTTGAGTCGTTTATATGATTTTGATCCTGAGTGTATAAGAAAAAAAAAATCAAATTCATATAACTAAATAGAATAGAATAGAATATTTTTATCATCATATTGCAAGGAGGCACTAGAAGATTAAGGGTGCTCCCACTGAGCCATCATGCACCTCAAAAATAACACAAGAAGGTAACAAGGAGATAATTTTATAAATATATATATTTTAAAATCATTCAAGATATATGGGAATCATCAAAAGAAGCAAACCAATGTCTCATGAGCGTATTAAATTTAGCAAGTGTGATATGGTGTGCTACTAACCTGTAAGTCAGCAGATCCAAATATGATTGAAGACCGCCAGCGCATGTAAAAAGAGAAAAGAGAGGAAACACAAGAAACAAAGTCAGAAAATTGTGTCATATAATACAACATTTCACTTTTACATATTTAATTCATAAAACAAAAATGTCACGTTTAATTCCCAGAAATAAAAAAAACAAAACAACTAAATCTCATTGTCTGGTGCTTGCTGGGCACACGCGAGTTGGACGAATGTCGCGGCATAAATAAAACAAGTTGCGGGTGCATCTGTTCCGCGAGATCTCCAAAAAGTTTTTGAGCCAAGTGACAATATGCGTAAAATGGGAACACTGTTGTGAAAGATTTCCATTTGGACTGTTTGTAAACATGGCTGGTGCTGTGGAAGTGCCAGGTTGCTCTTAACAACCCCGCTTCCAACGAACAGAAAAGTAGGGAGGAAGACAAATTGCCAAAAATGACATTATCATCTCCGTATGTGTCGCAAGGAAAGTGGATCCGCATCAAGAAAACGGAGCGAACCTTGTGTGTGTGAGTGCGAGGCTGTGTTTGAGGGTGTGTGTGTGTGTTAGCGGGTCTGTGCGTGTCTGACCCGCTCCATCTGGAGGATTCAAACACTTGGGGGCTGTCACACAATAGGGATACGAAAGCCCGCTGAAGGATAACAAATGACTTCATGGCAGAACAGCCATTGAAATTCTTTCAGTATGTGGCATTAAAAACAACTGAACAAATAGAGATAAGAAGGTTGGTAGGATTTGAAATGAGATTTTTTTTTTTCCTCCCCTCTCCCTTCCTCTCTCCCTCAGCTTAAAAGCTAAACAAAACAAATGGAGCTTATTACTGCAGATTACCTTACACTGGACAGATTCACCGCATGAGGCCTAGTGTAAACAGTGTCTTTCTCTCCGTGTTCTAACTATGTGCCATTTATAACAGTGAGCAATCATATCCACGGTACACACACACACACCCCCACGCCCCCACACACACACAGAGATAAAGCAAAACATATCCTGGCCTGCAGTTTCAAAAATGTAATTGTTTAAAGGACTGTTTCCATGTGAGTTGCCATAGCAAACACTGATAAACCAATTACAGCCTGCTATATTGCTGCTTATTTTACCGCTGCATCAACAGCGGCTGCCACTGGAGACTGATTGTTTGCGTGAGTCAGGGGAAAAGCTGAGCCCTTCCATCCCTCTAACGCCGCCACTCACAAGGCGCCGGGACGTGAAGTCAACATCGACGACAACTAAACGCTCTTTTGGATTTCTGTTTCTTAAGTTAACTTTTTTTATCCTTTAAATCTATCATCTGCCAGCCCCAGTCACATACGCCAATGTCCAGTGACAAAACTAAGAGAAAGTGCCAGCTAATTCCAGCTTCCATCCCTCTCTTGAGTAAACATTATTAGGTTTGACGGATTGGTCGAGGAGGTGTTGAGTATTAAACAACACAGCTATGCTTTAAAAGAGTTTTTTTTTTAAGTTTCCATATGAGAAACTGACTTTGATTGTACTGGATAATAATTCAGATCAGACTGGGCTGTATTCACAGTTAAGCCCAAAATTATCCTTAATCCTAGCAGATTTGAAGTTTATTTTTTGAACATGTTTTATTTCTGACTAATAGTAACTGCAACGGCCCAAACAGAGTCTTGACTACAGTCTTATAGAGAAGCTGTGAAGGGTACACCTTGAAGGCAAGGAGGCTTCCTTATCTCCAGGACAAGAAGATTTAAAAGGATAAAAAATTAAATGTAAACATGCAAAAAGCTGGTCAGTTATAAACAGTTTGACTGGTTTAATTTGAATTAAGTCTTCTCCATTAATTATTATGAAGAGGCATTTTTGGTTGGTAAAATCTAAATAAACAAGAGAGGGTTTTTATTTTAAATACAAACAAACTCTTTGGTTTAAATAATCTAATCCAATCGGTGCCAGGAGTCCAGATACTTTCGCACTGAACTACAGGTGCATCAAAAACATTCTCATGTTTGGATTACACTGAAAGGAATGGAAGTTTTTTGGAGCTAAATTTAGACAAAATTCAACGCTGTGTACTTGAGAATGAATTTGAGCTGGCACTGTGATCACATTCAAAGATTAAATCAGAGGAAGCATGCAGAAATCTATTTTCCGCAACGTAGAAATTATTGCATGTGGTTCATTCTGTGTGCGAAAAGCGCAAAAGGAAGCAATACTTTCAGCAGATGACAGGAATGCTCAAGTATAAGGATCTACATTCTCTAGGATGAACACGCAGTGTGACTAAAAACACCAAGTGCTTATTTAAGACGTTTAAAATAGCTTCAGATGTCAACGCCATTATATTCATTTACGGTAGTCTTTCTTAAATAATAATAAAACTCCATTTTACAAAATCAAGCACATTGCTTCCTCTGTTTCGTAAGTCGTTCTTGTATCCTCTAATAGTAATAAACATAAAAACCAAGCCCAACTTCATATGAGCAACCTCCTGCTGGTAGATATTTATTTTGGTCATATAACCTCCCTGCTATAAAATAGATAGTAAGCGTTTTGTGGTTTATATTTCATTAAACCATTGGCTGGCATAACATGTAGGAGGTGTAAAAAAAAAAATACACATGGTGTGTAGAAGCAGACCCCTGACAGATGGCTCCATTTCCTTCTCACAAAGAGAAGACTGAAACCAAAACTAAAATTTTAGTTGGCGAAGGAGATGAGCAACCGGGCTCCATCTTTTGTCATTTGCCGAGTCAGAAAGACGATCAGCAACACATTTGTTGATGGTTTTTTTCTTGCTCTGGTTTGTTAATTCAAACAGTGGCTACGATCTACTTTTATACTTATAAAGATATACTTTTGTCCACCACAATTCTTTTTGTCTGTATAGTAGAGAGGAGGTCTCAGTGGACACCGTTCATTTTCTTTTCACTTTTGTTGAATTTTCAAAATTTCTACATCATGTCAAGGTTTCTGAACATTGTCCATGTCCAAAGTATAAACTTTTAAACTGAAATTTAAATAGATTTCTGGGATATTAGTGCAAATAATGAACAAAAAAAAAGTCCAGTCAAAACTGGGGATAATTGTCCAACACTTTGCAAACTTTTAATATTTTTATTCTGTTAGTAAAAGTTTAAAAACTCTGAGTTTTAGTGCTTGTTTGATGTATAGACCAGACCAAGTTTTCAAACCACACACAAATCCAGTTTACAGAAGGTCTCTAGGTCTATAAGAAATTTAAATAAGTGTTCATCTGTTCAAAATTAATTTTATTACTTCTTTCTATCTGCTTTTGGTTCCTATATCACTTTTTTTCAAGTTCGTATTTTTTTCTATTTAGGATCGATCATGTATTTTTTTATATTACATTTTCAGGCTTATAGTTAATAAAAACAGTATTTACAAAAACAACATTTAAGTGAAAAGCTCTAATTAAAAATGTAATTGGGTTTAATCTGCCCCAGTAAAAGCCAATCAATTTGACAAAAAAAAGTTGAACAAGGTTTTTGACAAAAGTCAAGTTTATGTGTGGCAAATGAAATATAATGAATGTGAATCATTTACAAATTAGTTTGAAACTATTTATTGATAAAGGATATCGATTTGTTAAATCTTTTAAACAAAATGAAGATTAAAAGTTTCGAAGATTGACTGTAGCGACCAGAGATAATGATCAGGTCTGACCTTCCCTTCATCCAGGATTTATACAGCTCTGGGGTCAGGAAAAGGGCAGCTAAAATCTCTGCAGACACCACACATCCTGGACACAGACTGTTTTGACTTTTACTTTCAGGTCAGCATTACAGAGTGAAAAAAAAACAAAAAAAACAGCCACCTCATAGTCAGTTTCTTCCCTCCAACTGTCTCTTTGATTAACACAAACACACAACAGTCTGAATAGTCAGCTTCCCTACTGTGAAGCAAGATAAGAATATTTGCACTTCTTCTTTCTTTCGTATATATAATTAGGCTACAAATTGGTCTACAAATGCATGTACATTATATATTTTTATCCCTTAGTTGCTCTGACGTTTATGAAAATAAATAACAATAAATTATCAATTCTAAAAACAAAAACATTTTTCCAAACTGAAAATATTTTTTAGCCTGTGGAAGAACTTCACTTTTCCATGTCTACTAAGCAAACTAAGTCGCTTCGCACAGCTTCAGTGAGAAGTTATTTTTTTCTCCATGGTCACACTTGTTGATTGATCCCATCCTCATGATGGTTGTAAAAGTGTCAACACTGACACAAAAATACCATCAGTGGCTTATTTTCAGAATTTTTTAACGTTTTTATTTTTTACAAATAGATATCCAACGTTAAAATGGTCAAGAAGAGTGCAGTATAAAAATACCTCTTCATTTTGGGTACAAGAGGAAGCAAACACTCAGCCAGCGCGCAGAAAAAACCTGAGCCGAATTTATCAAGTGACCTAGTCGGCCTAACAATCAGGCGTTAAAGAGAACAAAAGCCCATTCCAAATAAATTCCCACTGTATTTGTGCTGGGATTTGATTTACTGGCCTGTGGGGAGGCACCATTTGGTAGCACAAGAAGAGGCGGAGAGAGGTAGGTGGTGTCTGACAGCCGAGTGTGTCTGAGTGTGTGTTTATGTGCGTGTGTGCAAAAGGGGGCTGTTCACCAGGGGACGCTGGTTGGGGGTGGAGTGGTGGCGGCGGTGGTGGTGGAGGGGGTGCTCATGTGCCAGAAGTGTTTATTGTGTCATGGTGATTTATTGAGTGAGCTTCATTTCACTGAATGTTCTCAGATATTTATTTCCCTAAAGGCCCCACAAAGATATGAACAGGCCTGCATCCACATATGTCATCATTGCCCATTTTACAGCGTCAGGAGATTTCTCTCAAAGTAAGAGAAGGTGGAGGCGCAGGGGGTGGAGGGCGGTGTAGGAAAGAAAAGAAAGAGGTAGAGGGGGGAAACAGCTAGTGGCGATCAGGGCACCTCTCCATCAAAGCCCTGTAAACAATGGTACCTCAGCAACACAGAGAAATGGCATTTTGGAATATGGCTGACGACTTCTCGCCGTTCATCCCGCCTCCTCTCTCTCGCTCCGCTCCGCGCTGCCAAACACATACTTACAGAGCATACATAATTTAAAACTAGACTTTGAAGGCCTACTCAGCAATGTAAAAGAACTACTTTGAGGTCCAAGTTGTTGCTGTAATGTGAATTCTGGCTCCTTAAGGAGAACTCAAGACTCCATTAAAGGCCGTTTTGAAAGTGACATAAACCAAAACCATCGTCAAAAAGTTTATGATTCACGAGCCGTAGGAAGGCAGCGGTTCTCGCTGCGATAAAAATGGAAGTAGTGGATAGCGTGCTTGGAGAGCAGGTGAGCCCATGCTCATTTTGAGCTTCTCATAAGATGGACAGATGGTTGAAAGCCATGTGTAAGAACTGCTATATTTCCTTATAGCTTAAAGCAAAAAAGGCTCCTGCTTCAACTTCTGCTTGGTTTTACCTGACTGTCCCCCTCCCACCGTTCGACCAGGAAGTGTTTCGGAAATGCACGATCTGGATGATTCTTATTCTGCGGTGGTAGCGAGTGGGTGAGGCGGCCAGATGGTAGGAGTCTTTGATTCTCCAGATGGCTGTTCTGTGTGGTGCTCAGTGACACTGGGCAGGCTCATTGACATGCTGCCGCCCTCCCCTCCGTCTCTTTGCCTCCTCTTCCTTCACCTCCCTCCTCCAGCATAGACAGTGTTACGAAGATGGATACCAGCCCCCTGGCCTTTAGCTGCAGATCCTGAGAGGATGGGACAGGCCTTTCCATTTAGCCCAACAAAGAGAAACATCAGTGTTTGGGATCATATCGACGACCCCCATTTGCCACTGTCAAACCTAAGTGACCTCTCTATAAGAGGAAAAGTTCAGGAAGCACTAATCTAGAGCCAACTGTGGCATGTCTATTCGGGGTTTACAAGTCCAGGGTAAAATCATCAAATGTTGAATTAAACCAAGTCTGTATGAAAATAACAGAATGAAACGATAGAGGCCCCTGTTATTTGAAAGTAGATAATGGTCTAATGAAAATAGTACTTATTAGTAATAGTACTTATTGGCCACAACATAGTGTGTAATCAGAGCAAAATTATTTCCCACCAAGGTGAAGTTTGTTCAGGCAAGTGATGTCCAAATGTTAGCTTCTCTGGTGTAGAAAGTGATTCCAAAGGAAGTCTTATTTTGAAGGAGAAAAGGAAGTAGTTCTTTACTTTCCCTGCTATGTGGACATAGTAAGCTAATAAAGATGGGCGCAAAAGCAGTGAGGAAGCCTTTACCACATTTAAAAGGTTGTCCGACAGCTTTTCTGGTTATCGGTAGAAGACAAAATAGTGACTGATCTTGTCGTACAAGATCCTGTGATATAAAAACGTCAAAATGTTTCTTGTTGAGGTGGCTGCCGTCTCGCAAGCATTAGCCAGATGCAGTCATTATGCCTTCACCTGATGACATTGTAAGAGAAGATGCCCCATCTACCGTTTTAGGCAGCAATTTGGGATTCCAGTCGAAGCAACAAATGCCAACGAAGTGACAGACAACACAAGTAATATCTAAAGCAATGCAAGCTGTTCAGACGCTGAAGAGGCCAGACAACACTAACAACCAATGGCTGGATGTGAATGCAGTCAAAATGTATCTAAATCTTATCTAAAGTTGGCCTCTGACCATAGTCTCCTACCCACTCTAAACTAAAGGAATATTTCACAGTTTCAGATTAATTATTTTTAGTCCAAAATAATAATGAAACCTCAATAAAAGGCAGCTACTGGCATCAAATTATGCAGAGGTAATAAGAAGTGACTGTTTTAAACCCTCTAAACTTTTCCCTTGTAGTGTCTCTACGACTTAGAGATGCAATAAGAGAATAACAGAACAGTGAGTAGAGCCTTAAGTTCACCTTAAGTTCAGAAGTCCAGAGCAAAGCAGTCCTGGGTTAAATCCCCATCCATTCATTGCACGACTCCTATTTCTTTGAATGTTCCTGTCGACAAAGCTGTGAAAATAAAGGCCACTAATTCCCCAAAGAACCTTTAATAAATAAGTAGGCATGCAATAATAGAAGTTCTCTAATCCTTACTTGTATGGAAAGGACCAGAAGTCAAACACAAATACTCCAAAAGACTCAGAACATTTTTTTTAATCAATGTTTTACAAAATTGTTGAAAAGAAAATACTCCTCAATTATTGCTTCTATTTTTAATTATTACTTAATTATTTTTTTTTATGAACTTTTAGGTTAAGTGGTCAAGTTCACAAGTAAATATGGGCCAGTTGCCCAAATCAAAAGTGCTAAAATGACCAGCGTTTTTTCCAGATGTATGGTCCATAGAGCAACACAGAGCTATCTTTTCTCCCACCTGCTGCCAGTCAGCTGGCTGACAGATCCAGTTTTATTTTCTCCACCTCTTATATCTAGAGATGAAGTTTTGGATCATGAGCTTTTTTAATTTCGTGAATAACTATGCAACACTTCCATTTTGCTTTAAGTTTTGCATGACAGTCCAACACAGACCATAGCATCATTATCAAGTCATTTTGTCAGTGTGTATGTTATTATATCAGGCTCTGACTGCTGACAGAGAGAAAATTGTCATCTTGACCCTCATCATTATTTTTATAAAGGGCGGTGGGGGGGACACACACCCTAGCCATACTCACAGGTGAAAATGAATCTACATTCATGCACATCTAAATTAGCCAGTTAAGCAAATCTTGGCCTAATTTGAATGGGACCAGCTAAGACGGTGTTTCTGCAAATCAGCCGAGCTCCGGCATTAAACACTCCCCACTTTTATTCCCTGACCCCTGGTGCACCTCTCCTTTCGGGGTCATATCATCATTACCATAGTGCAAGCTCAGAGACTGCGTTTCTCTGTGCCTTAATTAATGTGTGTTTATGGGGGGAAGGGGTGCACAGGAGTGAGTGCACTTAATGAAACATTGCTACAGTAGCCTCCGGGGCCCAGAAGAGACAGCTTCTCTATTGTGCTGCTGATTCGAACGGGCTGTAAACACTTAATTGATCTGAGGAGCATATTTCGCTGCACATTCCAGGGAATTCTTGTTCGGATTGGGACTGTTCATGATTACTTTTTAACTTCTCTTTCAGGGAGTCAGAAGAAAAATAAGGCTGTCTGGAGTCTGTTTATTTCTGCAAAGAGACTCTTAATTAATGATAATCTGAAGTGAAAACAAAAACGAAAAAGGGTTAAAACCATACATCTTTTAGGCAATGTTGATGTGCTGGCACGTCGACGTGTGTGTGTCGGTGTGCGTGTGTGTGTGTGAGGGTGATGCCACTGAAAACGATCTCTGGCTGTTGTGATGTCACGTCTGGGAGTCTTAGGTGGGTGAGGAAGAGGGGGGTACTCGTGCTATAAAAAGGACTGGAGGTCCCTCTCTTGTGGCGGATTGCTTTGCTCTCGCAAAGAGTGATCCAGTGTTGGTGTGTGAAGCGTTTGTGTGCGTGTGTGTGTGTTTGTGCGCACTGGGGCTGATGACAGGGGCCATGGCCTCCACACCCGGGGGACCGCCAATGAGAAAGAAGCATTTCCTCTAACATTCCATGGGTCACAAAAACAATTTGCCCAGAGAAAAGTGGCTAAACAGCCACAATGCAGCTCGGTGGAACAGGGGAGGACAAGGCTAAAATTAAATTCCACGTTTGCCTTTGCCATTCAACTTTGATGGGAGAAATACACCAATAGCTGACAATTAAGTAGACAAAGCACATCCGCATTTAGGAAAAAAAAAAAAAAAAGACTCCCTGTATAATTACTGAGTTTGCTCTGTGTGTCCTCACACCGTTGTGCAATGGAAGAAACAAATCCATTCTTCACGCTTGGATTGCTTTGTGATTACTGTTAATGGAGAACACCGAATGATTCCCTTCTTCATTACCCAGACACATGAAACATGTCTGCAGCAAAATATTAACAATGTGACTGACCGGTCGCCGCATTGGAGCAGGAACTACTCATAATCTGTCCACTTCTGTTGGCCGTTTCCTCTAACTACAAGCGCAGACCATCAACAGCCAGCTCACACACACACACACACACGCACACACACACACACACACACACACACACACCCCTGCACAAGGGATGATCTGTCAGACCATAAAGATCGTACAAACTTTCTCTGAAACTGCAACTTCATGATTCGATTCATATGGTTGCAATAATACTGCTGAATGTTGCGATAACAATGCTGTCTGTCATTAATCCCAATCTTGGAATAACTTGAAATATAATAGCCGACTAAAGATTGCAAATAAATGGTGCCATCCCAGCAGGCAATTGCGATATTGGACATCGTTAGCTGCATAGCATATTTGCCTACGTCATATTTTGATGTTTTCAGAAAACAAGAAAAAACACGAATGAAATATGGGAAAAAAACATATGCATTTAGGACTGTAGCAAGTGTTCTGATAGGGTGAAAACATAGACAATTAGGCAGGGTGCCATACCAGTGTAAGGAGATGAATATTAGGCAGATCTCTCAATATGACTCAATACAACTGTAATGCAAAACACTGTGCAGCTCTTCTGTTAAAAAAGACCTCATAGAATTAAGTAAGATTGTCAAAAAAAAATACATCAAGTGATTAAAAACTTATTCATTAATTATTTTTAAAACAATCCAAGGCAACACAAACTTTTATATAGAAAAATAATCTTACGGTGATTATTGAAGATAATCAATGTAGGAGAATTTCTTGGTCAAATAATTTTACTCATGCAGAATAAGAAACCTGAAGTTTTGTTAGAGTGACGGGTGTCGCATCTTTTTTCTTTCTCGTAAGGCTGGGAAAAATGTTATACCCGACTATTCGGCCACCTGACTAGAACTGCTCTGACGCGCTTTGCGCAGCTAGCAAAAACGATGGGCCCTCCACTACTTTCACCAGCACCATGCCTATCATCAAGTGAAACCCGGAGTTAGAGGTTCTACCATGCGGAAGGCATAGGTGATGGGGACGCACGACTGGATTGCTGCTGAGGCACGCAGACCACGTTCTCATCCTTTCTCACAACCCACATGGGCCGACTTCTGGGACGAGCACAGAGAACAGAGCGGACATTCCTCAAAATACCCCCGATCTAGGACAACTGAAAAAGAGACAATGACAAGTGGATGGTGCAGTGTTACTAGGACACTAATCTAAGGACAGGGAAAAAATAAATAAGAAGTCTTGTCATATGACCGTGAAAGACTGCTATGGGACGCATGTTCACAGGCACAGCACGGCTATGTTCTTTTGTTGTTTTTTTTTTCCTTTGAACTCACCGAGACAAAAGTTGGTTCGAGAGCGCTGCCAGCCTGTCTCGCTGGCGGAGTATTAAAAATGTGTTTAGCGGCAGTCTTAAGAGGAGTTGATTGAGGGTGGAGGATTCTCCCTGAACACAGTGCTTTCCCTGGGAGAGTGAGGCCAGGTAGTTAATAGGGGTCAGAGCCAGGGCTGAAGTGTAAATTGGCAGGGGTGCATCAATTAGAGGGTGGCAGAGGCTAGGATAAGGATAAGGAGAGAAGAGCTAGATAGAGCAGGAGACAAGCATATAATCTTTATCACCGCTGCAAAATGCAGCCGGAGGTCTGTAAGGCAGGGGGAAAAAAAGGAAAAAGCTGCAAATCTGCACAAATTAATAAGGAAGGCTTTATGTTTGCATGTAGAATGAATTAGAATAATCACTGTGTCAAAATAGGCACTTTGTCTAGCTTTGTATGTTGATTTGTATGTTCTAAGGCAAACAAATGGTGCATATTATTAGAAAAGAAAACATAGATTGTGATGCGGTATTAGTGTATTATCAGGGTTTATAAATCTACCAATGCACCTACGTATGTTGTAGGTGCATGCATCTGTTACTGCATGACTTCCGTAAGAGGATTCCTGGTAGTATTATATCTTTAAACAGCGACATCTATTGTTTAGGAGTGTAACTGCAGTGGCAGGAGCACCATTTAAACAAGGATGTAAACATAAGATTGTCACTTTAAAAAAAAAAAAAAAAAAGAGTGAGTTTAAAATGTGTGAGAAAACAGTGCACCAGATTGGGTATTGTTAAAATTTGCAAAAATGATTGTGAAGCATATTTGTTTCTTATTTAGTTTGTTTTTGAGCTGTCAGTATTGTACAGATATGCTCAAGCTGTTTTCTTTGAGAACATATTGTTGAACATTATTGTTAAATCACTTGCAGTACAATAGTAATAATGGTTTTCAAAACTATGGTGAGAGTTTGAAAAGGTGGTGAACTTCGAATTCAAGCTGTAGACAATAGCAACTACTCATTATGTTCTAAAATGGAGATTTTCATGTTCTCAATTGCAAAACAGGCAAGCTTTGCTTATTAATTAAGCTCAGTGAGGAGGAGGATAACAACTATTAGCAATATAAGCTAACAACATTGTATTTGTCTGTGGGATCCATTAAAGGGGGTTGTAAAGTACCGTATAGACAATTACATGAGATAAGAATCATAAAAAAGGCAAATAAACAGGTTTTTACATTTGCTGACTTTCATAAGGTAGCCATATTGGATTTTTAGATGAGTATTGTGGTAAAACTGACTTTTCTACATGAAATTCTGACTTCAGAGAATCTTTCTGTAATTTCTTTTCCCCACTTTGAAATAGCAAATTCTAATCTCAAAGTAAAAAAATGAATGGCACCATTTTCAAAACATGTATTATGTTTAACTGGAGGACAGAGCAGTCCAGCAGAACACCTGGCTACTTCAAGTTGTTAAACAACAACTGACATTTTGTTGAAACTAGAGAATCACTTCCATCACTATTTAAAGGTAACACAGTATTAAAACCACAATTTGCAAGTAGAATAGCTGACTACAGGCAGAGCAGACTAAATCACCATCGACATCAGTTTGTTATACTTGTGTTACTCTATAAAGACCAGGTGGGTAGCTATAATATTGTGAACATCCATCCATCCATCCATCCATTTTCTGTTCACCCTTTGTCCCTAAATTAAAAGAAATACACTTATAAATATTCTATCATTTTGCTAATATTAAAATTCAATAATAAATGTTAAAGAAAGGCCTCTAATCAACATTCGCATCAATTTAGCAGCAGTAAAAATAATTCTGTAGTGCTTTAAAGAAAAGCAATAAAATAATTTTATACTGTTTAGTTAAACATTTCTAGCAAAACACCTAAGAGCTGTAGTGTTGTCACGAGAATCTGGAAGACAATAAAAATACAGTTACGTTGCTCTTTTAAAAAAAAAAAAAAAACTAAAAGTATATTAAAAGAGAAGGAAACTACACCCGCAAAGAGATAAATGTACGTCAGCATTTGTCAAACTATACAAAAAGAAAATGTTAGCCTTTAATCCAACTTTTTATTTAGCACAAAAGCAACAACACGAACACACGCAGATCCTTCTTTCCATATGCAGGAGTTATTCAGCAGAGATGTTTCGTTATTCCGTGCTCACCTACCCAAGTGATCCAGATGATTTGAGCAGTGAGCATTGGAGCAGACGGCCACTACAGAGCTTACATTTGCAATCTTATACCGTTTAAGTGTATATTGGGAAAAAAGACAATCTCGCTTATTGAACACATTCACCCTGGAGGGCAAACTGCTACGGTAATGAACACCACACTCTCAGAGAATTACAGTGTCCTTTATCCTGCTGTAGTGGAGGATGAAAAAGGATCTGGCGGACACATACACTCAGGCACACAGAATGAGGTGGAGGGGCAGAGGGGAAGAAGGAGGAGGAAAAGAAAAAGAGAGCAAACACGCATTTCGAGACCCCGTAAAACCTGTAAACAAAATCTGTGGAGCAGATAAATTATAAAAAAAAAAAAAACGCCACAATGCAATTAAAGCCAAATTCAATTTGAGCACACACTGTCCATCTGTCACGGTGAAACAAAAGCCGAGAACCTCCATTATTACCAAATCCCTGCTCCCGTTAATTTGCTTTGCCGGGAGATTTTTCGTTTGAGGAAGTGAGCCGTAGTTAAATGCCAGGGCTGCTCACTCAGGGCGACGTCCTCTGAAAACAGCCTCCAGATGCTCCCAATCAGCCTTCATCAAACTGCCACCTCTTTCTCCACAATAAGGATCGCTTTTTTCCCCCCCTCTCCCTCAATTTCTCCTTCTGATCTTAACAGGATTTTTTTTTTAGTTCACAATGAACAAAAACAAGGATATCTCAGGAGGAAGGCACAAAAGTCTCCCAATGCAGCAATAAAAGTGAGATATTAAACAACAAAAATTTTTTTTATTGGAGTGTGCTTTTTTAGAAAAACAAAAGGGCGAAAAAGTGCTATTTTTCAAATCAGAATGGCTCTTAAACAGGTGGGGGAATATCAGCTGATGGAGCCATCGTGTGCATCTGTGATCTTTAGTCAAGGTCCAGCGCTTTTGGTGAATTGTGTGCTCTTCCTTGGTCGTGGTGAAACAGAAGCGCTCCTCTTCTTAATCCTGTTTGGCCACTTTAAGGAGGACAGATAAGAGATCCGTGCCCCCAGAATGTGAGAGCGGCATTCAAGGGACTGAGCTCTCGCTGCTTTATGCCAGAAAGAGGAAAACGAAAACGAAAAAAAAAAAAAAAATCATCTTCAAAGGTGGGAGAGTGTGTCAATTTAAAATCAGAACAGTATCTGCCATCTTTATGCCTCTCAAGCTACAATGCATCTCCACTGATTAAAGCACATCAAAGAAGGCTCTCATTCATTCCTCAGAGCAATGAGGGGAGATTTTAATTGCAAAATGTTAAACCTCACAATTAAAAGGCTTTCTACTAAGAGCTAACCCAAACATGGCCATTAAGGACGTCATACAAATTAGCCTTAACGCGAAGGAGGCTAAGGGACAGGGGACGGTGCTGAGAGGGAGTGCTGCGTAAATGATAATCTTCCATCAGAATCATCTCAAGGCACCAACAATGCTATTAGAGAGCGAGGATACAGCTGGAGATGGGATTTTCAGGATCTCTGGACAAGCCTGCTAATGAAGGGATAAACCCCACCACCCACCTACGCCCCCCCTCCCAAAAAAACAAGAGATTGCATTTTCTAACACCAACACATTTTGATATGGTTTGATATGCAGCTCCATCCACAATTACTGGAAACACTGGCACAAAAAATAAAAATGCATGTGGTGGCAAGATAACTTTGTGTTGTAGTCCAGCCTGGTTTGTCAGAGTAGTCAGTGCTCTGACTGTAGATATAGGTAAGCTTAGATGGGAAACTGACTGCAGGAGTAAAGAACCACAACAGTCCGCCAGTAGCCAAAATCCACAAATACTCGCGACTCCATCTAAAAATGCTGTTTTGATCATTCAAACACCAGATATACCTCAACATGCACAGGAGAGAGCATCTTGGTACAACAGCAGAAGCTAACATCCATCTTGATAGTACACCAAATTAACGCCTAGGAAAACGAAAGCCACTCCTGGACTGACCGTTTTGGAAATGCCACCCATCATTGCCTCTAAGAGTTAAGATAAAGATCTACGGGTTCTGTGGTGGCGCAGGGGTTAAGCACAACCGACATAAGGAGGCCTTAGTAGTCGCAAGTTCGATTCCCGGCCTGGTGACCTTTGCATTCCCTCTCTCACTTTACTATCTTTGCACTTTCAAATAAGGGCCACTAGAGCCAAGAAAAAGTTAAACATCTATATTCTCTAGCACAGTTACCAATGCTAACCCGGCTAATTGCTCTTTTTGCAAATACATGGCACCTATGATACTTTAAAATGGCAACTCTGAAGTCCTTTGGGGTATTTTTGTAATTAAACCTTGTTTAACAGAAACCTGTGTCATACACAGTGTGACGTCACCTCTGCTTCTAAAATTAATAACTCCAGCCTGTGGAGCAGTCCTGAGATGCCCAAGAAAGCTAAAGAGAAACATGCTGTTAATTATAGCTCTTGGCTGCAATCAGTATGAGGAGGTCAAAGCTTTACAAAAAACAAAATTGCCTTTAAATCTCTGATTTGAGCATCTTTAGTCCCATCTGTACCCTGGGGAAACAGAAAGTCATTGATCACTAGTTAAATGTTCCTACAGAGGTAAAAAATAAAAAAAATGCTACATTTATCTTATAAAGATCATCTCTTATTTACCACACTGTAAAAAAAATTGCTCACATTCAAGGTTATAAATTTCTAAATTTTTCAATGAGAGTTTCCCACAATAACACAGGAATTTATTTTTAATGCTTTCCACATGCCTATTGCAGGTTTGCCAGTAATAGCGAAGGGTGCCGTATTCATTAACAAACAAGCACATACGGTATGAAACAATTAAAATAATTACCAGACATGAATTTACAGATGCAGACAAGCGCAAAACCACACACATTTCCACGCAGACACACACACACACATACCACTGAGGTGTTGGTGTGTCAGAGAGAGCTGTGGCTGGCATGATAAGAGGCTGACAATGATACTGTACAGCTATTAGGCTGGAAATAACCAGCCAACACAAACAGTTGTCAGGCGAGCCCATTGTCAAGCCGGTGGATTTATGGTGGAGCTTAAAGAATTTAGCAAACTGCACTGACTTTGTAGATACTTTCCTGAGCCTTTTCAAAACTTCGGTCTCCTTCAAAATGCCAGAGTGTTAATAAAGCAAAATAAACACTGTGGCAAGGTGTGACACTAAGTGAGTGCATAAAGCATGCAGACATGCATGCCTTCTTGTAGCAAGCACCTTTTCTTCCCACCTTTTCTGTTGTTGTTTTTTTTTAACAACCCCTTAGAGTAACAACACTGTCTAATTAAAATTCACATTTCAACCACAAAAAGAGAAAACAAGCCATCTTTGAACAATCCCGTCTGTCCCGCGCCCTGGTCGTGAGATTCCAGATAAACACGGCGATACTCGGAGAACGCTGCCACATTAATTAAAAGCCCTGATAGACGCGGCTTCCATCTAACAGACCTATCAGGAATTAAATTTGTATCAGCAGCAGAAAGAGCAGTCGAGGGGGCCCCTCAGGGGGATTAATGAAGCAGACTTTCATAGCGGAGGCATCAGAGCCCCTGGGCCGAGGGGCGGGGGACGGGAAGAAAAGGGCCAGCCGCAGGATGTCATGTGTGGGACCGCCGCGTCGCTGACCTCTCATTTCATACTTTAATAAAGTCGCACCCAGGTGTCCTTGATGCCTTCCCGTTGCCCGGGGCTGCGGGAAAAGCCAAACAGGAGGCGGCCATAACATAATTCCGAAGGCCCACCCCTCCCCGCGCAATGTACTGTTCTATACATCCACGAGCGCGCCGGCATGCGACGCAGACGTCCGGCTTTTATCTTGATGGTACAGATTTGAGGCCTTTCTGTCGAGATGAAACAACGCTCCGGTTGGGAAACGTTCGGGCTGTTGCCTCACTGGCATATTTAGCTCGAGAAGTACACTTGTGCAATCCAAAAGTAGCAATGTTTCATCAGTCTTTCTGAACCAGACCTCAAAGCTGCTCCGTGGAGAGCAGCGTTTCTGTCGTGTCACTTTCGGCTTCAATGATTTACTATCGTGTGCAGTTGGTTACAGGAAATTGGAACAGTGCTGACTTGCTTTTGAATTGTGGTCGAGACAGTTTTCTGTTGAAAAACAGAAGCATATTATCTCGACGGGGGAGGCAGCAGATTTAGAGATGTACAGTATGCAATATGTTATCGCGACGCTGTCGGCCCAGACAGCTGCTATCTGTCATAAACTCCGGCTATTGTTGGCCACACAACGCAGCAACATGTGACCTAATCTAGATGAGCAGCCGCTGAGCAAATACTGAGTGGAATCGTGTCATTTTTAATAAAGCTGTTTTATGGACTCCAGTCAACAGAAGCCAGAGGAACAGGGTGAAACTTCCTTGTGCAAATGATACGGCAGCAGGAGTTTCATAACTTCCTCTGCTCAGACAAGCCTGTGGCAAGTCTCCTAGCAGAGAAGAGCAGAGCAGTAAAAGAGAATAACCCGGGCCTTATCGAGATTTCACAGAGGCATTTCTTTAATTAGTTGGAATATTTCTAGCTTAGATAATGTCAGCTGATTGATAACATGTTGCCACGCGGAATGGAGAGGGGGCAACCCTGTGCCTCCCTGACATGCAGAAAACGGCCGATCGAATAGATTTCACTTGTTTTGAATGCATATTTACAAAAGGTGTCGAATAACTGAGGGCAGTGCTTTATCGCCAACGTCTAACCGTTATCGCATCGCAGTGTTTGTTAAAATCAGCCGGGGGAAAGAAGGGCTATCTCTGAGGCATTAATTGTGCAAACAAGCTTTCTGCACTCGGACAGGCCACCCAACCCCCCACCCCACCTTCGCCTCTCTTAACCCAAACTGGTGACGGAGCGGTAATGGAAAAATAATTAGCGTCGCTGAGGAAAAGTTTCCTCTCTTTGAGATGCTCAGTCCAACGCGCAGGGGCCCCGGCCCCACAATGTTGATCAAAGCACGTAAACATCTGGCGCAGCGAGACTCTTGCCCCTGGGACAAAAGATATCTATTTATATTTCTCCACGATTAGAACTAAAGATAACCTTTCTCTGCTCATAACAGAGCGCTTAGGATGAGGTAACGCTAACTCGCAGTCTACCTGCGTCCCCCGCACCTCCCTCACCCACCTGTCTCTCCTCTAATCTTTGTTTTTTCCACAGACTCACTCCCACATTTACACATTCTCAGGCTTTTGTACTCCTGTCGCCTCTCCCTAACCACCTATATCAGCCCCCCACCCCCCACTCCTCCCTCCTGTGCACACCTTTTCTCTTCACGGGGCAGCAGGTGTTGAGTGCTTGTGTTTATTCCCCCTCCCTCCTACCATTCCCACTCACTGGGCTATGCTCTTCCCCTTTCCCTCTTCTTTTTTTCCCCCTTTCCTTTCTGCAAGTGTCTCTCTGTCTCTTTCTCTCTCTGGCAGCTGCTAGGAGGAGGGAGGAGGCTATAACAGCTGCACATGAGGGTGGGTGGAAAAAAAAAAAGCACACTAGGAAAACAGCTCCAATCCCCTCAGGGTTGTCAGCTCCAATCCAGCCCCCCAAGAATCCCTCCTCACCACCACCACACCACAACCTCTTGCGCTTTTTAACCAGGCAAACTGAGGGGAAAACTGTTGCAGTCTCAAGGCCTTTTCCATCAGCTCTACCTGAGTGACGAGTCTTAGCTCTCCGACGGACTCTGTTGGGTGATTGCCGGCATAAGATCCTCACAGTATAATAATAACACAGTAGCTTCACGGTATTTACACAGCAATATAAAACAAAAATACATAGTATTATCTAATTGTGTTTATTTATCAGCAAGAAAATTCATACTACTGCTAAAATAGCATTGATTAAGAAATGATTGCGATAAACAATAATATTGTTGTTTTGAGGCTATTTTCAAGTGACATAGTGGCATAATGATGAAAGTTTGACCTTTCAAAGATCAATAAACTTTAACACTTAACACTGAAATATTCCAAACAACCCAAAACAATTAAAACAAACAAACAAAAAAAAGAAAACTGACACACAACTAAAACAAAACAAAAAAAATGTATTATGAAGTCTCTGTAAACAAAATTGGCCTTTTGAAAATATTAATCATGAGAATGGATATTATCAAACTCATTTTAATTCATCATATGATGAATTAATTTATGCTTAAACTCTCTAAATTTTCAACATTCTTCTTAAGTGGACAGAATACAATAACTTGTCACGGTTCTGATCTTTATGGAGTCCAACAGCAGAGACGCCCAGAGAAAAAGACAGGGCGACTCGAATCGTCCTGATCAAAAATTGGCTGATCAGAACCTTATCGATCTGATGGTTTTCCGATTGGTTTACACACTACAGCTCACACCGACAACTCGTTGATGTCGAAGTTCTTACTGAAGGAAAAATACTATTTCTTATTTGATTTTGATACAAAAAAAGAGAAAAAAAAATCAAATTTTTCTACTCTATTCTTCCTAGAGTAACACTAAGTACAAATAGCCCAGGTGACCACTTTGCACGCAAGACATGTAAATATAGTCTTGAAATAGCATTACCTTAATAAGTGTGATTGGCTGCGTTTCATTAGTTTGTGTTTTCCATGGCAAAAATATTTACAGGGATATTTTTGTTGCAGCGGCCTTCTTCCATCCAGCAGCGGGCAGCAACAGGTGGGTGAGGTGGACAGCTGCACTACTCTATAAGGTCACACACATCACATTAAAAGGATGTAAACTGTAGGAACTGTTTGATGACTGATTGTTAGTTGGTTTTGACACCGTAACTTTTTAAAACCTCGTCATTCACTGGACACCAGTAAACCAGTCCATGTCTGGTGAAGAGCTAATGCTCTCGGTGGATTTCCATCTAGCAGTGTGGCTTTAGAAGTGTCCACTTAAATCCACTTCCTACCACTGAATCATTCCCCCGTTTGTAAAACATGTCACTTGCAAATGGAAATTTAGCTCCAGGTGCTTACATCTGTTCGAGGAAAACACAAAGCGTCGGAAACCACCAGGTTGCCTTTTTTTCTTTCTTTTTTTTCATCCTCCTCAAAGTCTGGGCTGTCTGGGTGCGTGCGTGCGTGTGTGTGTGTGTCGTTTTCACAAACAGCATCAAAATACATGAGATCAGCTCTCGGGGCTTTGTTCGGCCCTGGCAAGGTTAGGCCAGCCTCATTCCAAATTTCCTGAGGGGGAACAGAGAGAAAAACGATTCCGCGCAGATAAATCACTCGCACAGATCAAAAGACAAATCAACGGCAAAGACGAGAAGATGCTGACTCGCGGAGAACAATGGAGACAGTGGAGACAGTCGTAAGATCAACCAGCGCCGCTCAATCAAAACCTCCAAAGCCGGGGGTCTGGGCAAGCTCTGCCTGAGCATTGGGGCTGGGAAGAGAGCAGCTCCTGGTGGCGCTGCTGAGGAGTTCTGAGATTTTTTTTCGGTTTCAGAGACGCACAAATAGGATTGAGTTTCTGTCTCTGCAAACTCATCTTCCCAGGCTTGATTTAAGAGCAGTGCCCAGAGACTAGGAGATGCTCCTGTTTTGAAAAGAAAAATGGGAGGAGAAGGAATGAGATGGGGGGCGGGTGTAAACTATTTGATATAAAGCAGCAGGGTGGGTGTGTGTGTGTGCACGTGTGTGGCTAAAATATGTGTTCAGCCAAACTCTCCAGAAGAAGTCCTGTCCCATGCAGCCCTTCACGCACCACAGCCTGCGCTCTTCCATTAACTTCTTCAGTACAAGCAATAAATAAACACAGAATCCACAACTCTTTACCATCCTCTCATCACTGCTCAGAGTGAAAGTGTCACACAGTGGGGAAAAAAAAAAAAAGAGTCCTCTAGGATGCAAGACAGGAAACAGAAGCGCCCTCGCTAATATCACCTTTTGATCAAACCGCTTCAGAGATATCAGAGGACGCACTTTCCACCAACTCTACAAAAAAAAAAAAAAAAAAAAAAACACAATCCAGGGGTCATGCAAAAAAGCGCCTTGTGACTTTGCTTTAAAGTGTATTCCATAATGGAGAGGACGAAATTATGTTCAAAAACACAGCTCACCAAGCAGCACTGACAGCCACCATTTGATCCCCCCCTCCTCTGAGATTCCTGTACGATAACGCATCAATTTAGATTAAGGTGATATGAAAGAGAAATGTAAAGTAGGGCTTCAAGAGGGAGGAGCCGGTGCATTTGAGATGAATAAAAAGATATTAAAATTAACGTGTCCCGCTTCGGCATACTTACAACTGACCTAGGAAGTGTTTTCAACAGGAGAATACTTGAAAACTAAGATTTGAGACCAGATAATGTACGTACATTGATACATATTTTTTTGTTTTGTTTATTTTCTGACTGTCTGACTTTAAATCAGACTAAAGGTTTCTTGCTTTAGGTCAAGTTGTGATTGGTTCACATTTTTGGAGTTTCATTGTAACTTTCTTCAAATTAAGACCTATTTGTCCATGAGTGGATATTCAAACTGTAACTTGGAGTAATGGCTTCTTCTTTGCTGAGTGGTCTTTCTGTCCACAATTGTACAAGACTCATTTCACTGGTCTGCTGTTTTTTTTTTTTTTTCACACATTCATGTTCATCTTTGGGACACTAAACTCTCTCCCTACTTAACAGTGTGAACAGATGAATGTGGCATCTTCAGGCATCTGGAACTTGTACCCAGAGATGAACCAAGTCAACAATTCTCTCTCTGTATCCTTTCTAAAGTTTTTCCATTTTTACACTAGAAAGCATTGTGTTGTCTTAAGATTTGTCTACAGGTGTGTCTCTAGTTTGCTAAAATATTGTGAACTGCCCTATTAGAAGCTTACAAAGTGATGACAACATCATCTGGGCTTTTTCACTAATTGTTAAAGGCATAATAATATTCTGAGTCTGAAGAACATTAATGATTCTCTCAGAGATTGTTTATTTAATTATTCTTCCATAAAAATAAAAAAAAAACACAAAAAGATTTGATAGTCCTAGCTAACCTAAAACCTAAAACAGCATTGTAAGTTCACATTTCTTAAATGTGAGTGAGATAGACAGCATATGTTACTACGGTCAATATACATATCTGGTTTCAACACTGTGAGATTTGCTGACAAATATCCCGACAGCATCTTGACATGAGGCTTTATTCAAATGTAGAGGGTGGTGGATGGAGAGCCTGATGAGGTCAGAGGTGTTTCCCTAATAGATTTGTGCAGAGAAGGTGAAGGCTCGATTCAGGTGTCCCAAAGAAGATTAGGGCAAAACCACGGAGGCTGTATCTCTCCAAACAAGTACGGTTTGATAGCGCTGCTCTGGCCTGGAACGGAGGGAAAAAACAAGCCCCGCTGCCACAACAAAGACAGGAAATTCAGCATAGATTCCTACTTCTCTCTTTTCTCCTGCTTCTCTATACCTAACAATGCTGGTAATGGAGAGAGAACAGTGCCCGGAGCTGGCAGAGACACCTGCGACATATTTTCTCCCCCCCCCTCTGCTCACCACCACTCCGCCTCCTCTCCCCTGCTTCCACCCTCCCACTCTTCCCACCCCCTCGACATTAAAGTCCTTCACAGAAATCAGAATTTAATAAATCACCCCAGAGCCTGACAGAGTTTATCTCCGGGGGTCGCCTCCACTGTGCAGAGACCCACAGACAGACAAAGCGAGGCCCGATAAGATGTGAAATTAAATACAGTTAGCAGTTTGAGACAAAGGAGGGAGAGTGTCAAACCGAGCTTTGTACGCCGTAAACGGCTGCCTGTATAGTCAGTACAAACACACACACGCACGCACACGTACATGCATTCCAAGCACTCACAAACGCCAAAGACAAGGCAGGGTGATTCATTTCAGGTTTCCTCTCACATTTAGCCTCATTTGCATCCTCCACTGTCAACATATCGCCTCTCCCAGATATGTTCAAGAGCTCTCATTAAACGTCCAGAGGATGACATCCTTTTTCTTTTTTCTTTTTTTACCCGGATGCACCATTATTAATCACCGGCTCCACTCCTATGCGGACTCATCTCCATCACGGATCAAACGCTATCTTCCCGTGTTTCCTTTCATTCAGCAGATATCCCTGACACCAGTCATCGCCGCAGCTAAGGGAGACTTATGGGAGCGTGTCGGGGCTCCGACGACCTTATGAATGCCGTACATAAGCGTTTAGCACAAAGAGGATATAAATGTGAGGATTTGCTCAGATCCGTCTGCTAACCTCCCGCCTGTGCCATACGGGACACGGTGCGGGCCCTGTTCGCACTAACCCAGATATTTGGCAAAGCAGGAGAACTTTCTTGCTCCGTTTATGTCGACCGACCAAAGTTTTCTGTGACAAAAGTAGGTTTGAAAAAAAGCTTTTTGGAGTGGAGTGTTCCCTTTAAACTTCTAAAATAAGACAAGTATAACAAAATAGATGCAGTGAGACATTGACTAGAGCATGGAACCTAACAAATTCTACCTAACCGGATGATCAGAAACTGGAAAAAAAAAAATCACCTTTTCTTAAAGATAATCCCAACAACAATGTGATACGCTACATGATGAGTTATATCTGCTGTCCAAGAGAAAGATTTTCAGCAGTAAGCAGGAAAGTTTACTACATTACAGCAAAGTACCTTAGTTTTGAGTTGAGTCACAGCAGAAGAAAGGAGCCTGCACTCAACAACTGACACTGGAGAAAATGTCTCCAGAAATGCATTCCTTTACATCTCTAGCAATACAATGTGACCATCATGCTACTTCAACTCAATTTTTCCAAGTGTGTGTAACATTTTGCAACAAATACTCCCTCTGTTTTTATTTTAAACCTTATATGTGCTTCTAAAATCGAACATGTGCTTTCTGACTCAACTGCACAGGTGAGAACCACTCAGAGTTACAACAATTGGGCCAAAAGTGACAGAAAAAAACCTAATCTCTGCATGCCTCACCCAAAAAGCAGTTGGGAAGACAATAAAGTAGGCATAACCCAGGTGTGACAGTCTTTGTTTTGTATTATAGCAAAAATGTTTCCATGCTTTAAGTGAGGTAGCGTTCTTTCAGCTATCAGCAGTGCACAGCAATAAGCTGCAGTTCTTCTCTCCGTCACTCAGACATTTCTTTATCTTCTTATTCAGACGGTTTTAAACCATTGGAACAGTGCAATGGGACATCCAGAGCTTTTCAGAGTCTCATATGTGTTTGAAAATGATCCCTGTGGACTCACAATCAGCCAAGTGGGTGGATCTGCTGATCAAGCGGATCAATACAGCCTGCAGACTCAACCAATGTAACATCAGCATAGGAAAGGAAATGGAAAGAGTTGTCATTTAATATCTGCTAACAAATGGTTGCATTCAACTGACACAAACATTTTGCGTTTGAGTGTTGCTGAAATGTCTCCAAAGTGAAGTAGGAGCATAAATACAAGTTAAGGTATTAGACACATTTCTTTGTGTATTTGTTTTCCTTTGCTAATTTTGGACTTTACTATTTTCTTATACACATCACTAGAAAGTTGGTGATATTCTCTGGAGGCCATGTCTCCCAACTCTAGCAGAGAACACACTTGCAGAAGTTGCTATAGAACAATTAGTGGCACTCTGAAAAATGAAACATGCTCTGTGTTATGAAGGGGCATGATTGCAATGCCTCCATATGAGTGCACAGTAATATTCTTTTCAATTAACTGAGGTCTCCAGTTCACATCAGGATATGGCCGACCTCAGCTTTTTAAAGCTGTTTTCCTTTTTTTTTCCCCCCTTCCCTCCCCACTCTGTAGTTAAGAGAAAGCACAGTCAGGTTTCCAGGAAGACGTAGCGCTGGTCACTTAATGGGCTTAGCCTGGTCGGCGGACCTGACCTTTCGCTTTAACAATGCCGAGGCCAGCGAGGCTCGCGGCCTGCTCTGGGAACACGGTGACCCCCGGGTGAAGCCTAATCTAACTCCGACTTCGTTCTCCCTCTCTCTCCACTGCCCAGACAGACAGCCTTCATCCACAGCCTCCCCTCTGTTGCTCCGACTGATGCCTTCCTGCTGAGACAACAGTGCCAAGGAGCTGTCAACAGGCCGGTGCTCAGCGGGCCCCGACAGGGTCTCACACGCAGAGCCCCTCGGGGTCTGCGCAGGCACTGACACTCTGCGCTCAGGCTTTGAGTGCCCCCCCAGAAGAATGTCGAGAATGACAGGAATGCCGGGTGCCATCGAGAATCACGATAACGTTCTACCATCTAAAAGCATGATTAGCGCGTTCTGTCGTCAGTCCGTCTACGGATGAGAAAGGGAAGGGGGAAAAAAAGTGGTTTGCTGGATACTTTAGGCTCTGCAGTAGCTTGTCATTTTAAATAACTTTATCCTGCACCTCCCACATCACACATATAACCATCAGCCACACACTGGGTGCCAGTTAGCCATACTGACAGACATTGATTACTTATTATTATTAGTAAGTGCGTGTGTGCATTTGAGCTTCGAAACTTAAGCTGACAGTTTCAAACATTTCCCAGTTCTAGTATTCAAAGAGCCTGCACATTCATTTCATCTGCTGCTCTTTGCTTTGGCTTTTCTCATTGTGCATTTTGAAAGGCCATTTGGATAACAGCATCAGCTGGAAATAACACTAGTCCACATAGCGTGACAATAGAAGCAAGCGCCGTGTTAAAAAAGATTTCTATGGCTTGTCTGTAAGTGAGAACAAGGAGCGCAAACAGAACCTCAACCAAGTGTTTACACATCTGCAAGAGAACATACAGACCGGGCATGAAAACCTCATGTTTAGTTTTAGCTAAGCTAAACAGAAAGAGATTTCCTGATTTTCTTTGTAGCTTCTTAGGGGGCGACATCGTGCTGGTTTGTATCCTGTCTACGCAGACGTGGAGAAGAAGAAAAAGCCTGAATTGAAGAGAATGATTTCACACTAGGATATCAAGAATAGTGTTTGGGTCTGTGGTGTTGTTGACAAGATAAATAATCCATACTGGTTAAACTGCAACATGTTTAGAATACGCCTCATTGTTTTTCTTATACTGCTGCATATTTGGTGCCACCGTCTGACTGGGACTGTTAATGCCCCTGCTGGCGCGTCCCTTAAAAGCGCTACCAAATAAAATCACAGAGCTGAATGAGCGGGTACCATCGATGAAACTGATTGGGACAAATGACTTTGGCATTACTGTTTGCGTCTTAGTGAGAAATCTAGTCACTCCAATCACCAGATTGGATTGCACCAGATTGGATGCACCAAGATTTGATTTGGAAGTGTTGATTTATGCAATGCAGGTAGGCAGTGTTTTAATGTGTTTTAGGTTGATTTGATTAAAATGATTTAATACGCATTTAGTAATTTTTGTGTTTTTGTTTCACAGTTTTTGCACTGCCTCCTGCTGTCCTTTCAGCCTTTGTTTTTATTTTTTTATTTTTTGTTAGTCCGCCCAGTTAGGATCATTTTTCTGCTTGTAGTACTTGTGAGGGCGGGCTGACAACGTTTTCATTCATTTTGTTTGTTTTGTTTTTTGTTTATTTTGTGGCACTTCCCTGAATTCTTCTATCCTGTTTGGCGTGATCCCCATGTTGGGCTGACAACGAACGGATAAAGCTAGCGGGGAATCCTTCATGTATTCAACAATAAATATCAATAATTAACTTAATTCCTGTTGATTATTACGCTTTGGCTTGCCCAAGCTATAATTTTTTGACATCTGAATGAAAATACTTAGTAAAACAGTAGTGAAACAATATGACCAAATGTCTTAGCCATTTCTACTTTTTTAAAAGTTGTTACCCGAATCTGGCATACCCCTAATACAGGCACATTCACATGGCTCGCCACAACCTTCCATCCCGAAAACAAGACTTACTTTTCCATCAAAGAAGTTTATTCATCTCTGGATGTTTTTAAATTTATTTATTGTTTTCTCCTGATCAAATGATGGCCTGTGAAAGGTTGCGCTTTCTTCTCCCTTGCAAGTAAACCATACAAAGCCGTGTTTGATCTCCGAAATCCGATCTGTATTTCTAGTATTGTCTCCAGTCCTTACTGTGGCATCTTAAAGGTCAGGAGTGAAAGGCCATTTGATAACTACAGAAAGACCTTTCGGCTTTATTACGCTGCCTTTCATCTCCTTTCCTGCCGAGGTTAAAACAAAGCACGGCATCCTTTTGAAAAAGAAGGGATAAAATGGATCACTTTGGAGCCTCAAGCATTTTTTTGTCACTAGGGGAAGTCTGGCACCCAGTGCAGGAGGGAAAACTCTAGTGGGATGCATTTCTGGAAGAGATGATTCTCCCCAAGCAGAATTAGCATATGTCCTCTCAACCTTCCACCAAACCTCTCAAAGAGACCCTGAAATCCTATTGAGATATTATTACCACTCAAACAAGGCATTATTAGAGACATCTAAAGCAGGTGTGCACACACTAATACGGGCACACACACACACACACACACACGCCAGCGCGCACACGCAATCACAGCTCAATGACACCCACTTCCCTCTGAATATTCCTTTCTTTTTAATGGTAACCTTGGGAGACGGGGCCACACCGGCGAGACACTTAACAACCACTAGTCTGAGAAAAATGTTTTTGATATGCTCGTGTCATTTAATCATCCGCCGTTCTGCCGAGGCTGGGCAGGACAATTTTGCAGGATATTAACTCCAAACTAAACCCCTGGCTTGTATCATTTGTGGGGCCAGTCAAGCAGGAGTCCCAGGAGGAGCGGAGACTTCCTCCTCACAGTCGTAGTAATCTAAGCTTGACTGGCTTGCGCACACACAACTAATCGTCAGGTAGACTGAACCGTAGAGAAATAGAGGAATCGGCGTGGCACAAATGAAGACGATAAATGGATTTGGGATGCTGGCAAAAAACAAGCCAAAAAATGTATATGCACATGCGACAACGCTGCGCATTAAGCTGCAAGGCAATACTTCCACACCAAAGTTGGAGATGTGAAGAGCATTTGTACAAATGTCATCTTAGCATGATCCATTTGGACAGCCCACATTGCTTAATGGGGTAGGAAATTCATTTCTTTTTTTCTGCTGTAGGAGATGCTGCATGATGTGAATCTATGCAAAACATATAAAGCTATTACAAGAAAAGTGCTCCACGTTTGTGTCTGATAGTTGGAGATGGAGCAGAGGTGGACAGGAGAAGGAGAAGTGTCTTGTGGCATGGATGCTCTCTCTATTCTTCAGCAGGCAGGAGCGTCACATGTGCACAGACAAAGCGAGAAGAAAGCTAAGGCAACTGATGAAAACCATTTTTTGTTCCTTCACAAAGAACTAGGTCACCCTCTCATAATTGTCAATCATGCAATAAATCTCTCTGTGGCACAAATGAATACAGCATTGGGAATGAGACAAAGCTTATTGGCATGCTATGTCAGCTTGACTCAATTCATCCTCCTTTTCACACAAGACCATTCATATGTGAAGTTGTGCGAGGGGGTCTTCCTCTCTCTCTGTCACACACACACACACACACACACACACAGCTTATTTCTCCAAACCAAGGGCATGTCGTTACACCCAACATGTAAGTTGGATGAGGGTTAATGTCTGTTGACAAACCATGTTTTTGTCCTTATAGAGGAGATCTTAGTGTGTTTTTTGCACAATTTAGGAATAGTAAGAATTAAACATAGACTGGTTATGATATTGAGGAAAAACAAAGTTTTAAAAGCCACAAAACTTTTCTATCATACAGTTCTTATGGTTTAGATTATTTGATCATGTTGCCCAAGAGGTTCACAGAGTGACTACAGTTTTTGAGCCATACTGTCCAGCATAGCTACACTTCTCCAAACTGTTACAGACTGCTGGTCAGCCGGCTGCAGTTTCCATGGGATCACAAGACAGGTTGAGACAAAGATTTAAAACTATAACAAATCTTTTATTAAGAAAAGACTGTTTCAAAGCTACAGCTGACAACAACAACAAGTCTGTTAAGCTGCAGACTGCAGGCCGGCTAAACAAGCAGATAGCCTGACTAATCAACCAACTAATTAACCTGTTTTTTATACTTGTGTTTTCCTATCAACACAAGAAAGCATAATGCCCAATAAGCACACTACTACTAAATTTAAATGTTTTGGTACTTGTCCAAAACATTTGGGCCAAAAATACACCAGTTCCAGTCAGAATGTCTCGGTGCTTTCCTATTGTTCTACTTGTGTTATTCACTTGCGACTTCTTCCTGAAGTAGTTATTGTTGTTAGCACAAACCTATGAGTTATGTTTTTTGAATGGCGCATTCAGTGTTTGGAGAAAGATGTCACATTTGAGTTTTTGACCAATCAGTGTCAGAAAAGTTGAAAATCAGCCAATTCCAGTTACCTACCAAACTCTCTGTGCATCCCTCTTTGCTATGCAGGTTTTGTGTTTTAAATATGAGCAATCAGATTGTACAGTTATGCATCTCGATTTTCATACAATGAGAATCCCATAATAGCCTTTGCCTAGTTGTAAAATGACTAAACTAACTGTTGTAGACATAAGCAATGCATAGGCCAAGTAAAGCATTTACAAGTTGAAAATATGGCTCCAAACTGTTCAGACAAGGCATACCTGGTCTACAGTACAGTGCTCTGCTTTTCCTGCAGCCTGATTGGCTGCGAGGGTCAGATTGACACAGCACTACACGGGGCTCTATCCGCGGAGGGTTTGTGTCACATCTCCGAGGACCCGACTGTCACTCTTTAAGAGGAGGGTAATAATAGCCAGGCGCCACAGCGAGTGGTGGCACAGGCGATTTTAGAGAAACATCAGGGAGACGGTGACATTTGAGTCTACGAGGAGAGAAACCCAAGCGCTGCAACCAATAAAGACTCCCGCCGATATTCTCACTTGGCTCGCCCAGAGAGACGCACGCAGAGGCAGAGAACGGGAGAGAGAGGGCGTGAAAGGCACAGGGAGATGTCAGTGTTAGATGAAAATGTGTTGACCTGGTGATATTGATACCCCGCGCTCATAACCTCTACAGGTGTGCGGAGCCGTCGAGAAGCAGCTCCGGGTGCGACTTTCATTGGATAAAAAGCAAGAACCGCAGACCTTCAGATGAAGCAAGCTTCAACGCTTAACTTTAAACTGCAAGCAAATAAAAACCTGACAGCAAATATCAAACCAAATATGTTGGACTTTCTAATATAAACGGCACAGATGGGGCTTTTCAAGGTCGACACAAAGTTCCAGCTTTCTTTCAAGTCTGACCTGATTTTTTTCAGTTTAGTTTTAGGACTGCAGCATGCAAAGAGAAGAAAAATGTTCTACAGGTTATTTGACAGTGGCAGTTGTTCAAAAATCACAATAAAAAAAAATGGAAGAATGACTCATCTTTGAGTTTTTATGAAATAAAAAACTGCGCCAAAATACAAGATGCTGGTTAATACATTTCTAGACAAAAATTTGTGGGAGTTTCAACTTGTGAATGAAATGCAAAAATCTACGTATTTGACCTATTCGCTTATCAGAGCATTAAGGGAAAAATTGGACAATTCCAGCCTCCACATGATTGATCGGTACCGCTCTACTCTTTGGCATAATTCCATCAGATTTTATTCTGGTCTTTTTTCATTTAAAAAAAAAAAAACTGCAAAATTCACCAACGACCTCAGGATTAATGACTTCATTTTGATTGATTTTTAACTTGCAAAATGATTTTTTTCTTTTTTTTTTTACTTGTATGAAAGACAGATCTGGAGCAATCTGACAATCAGAGTCAGACTTCAAACAGTGCTGTAAGACATGTTGTCTAGATATGACCTATTTATGTATCTAATGGAGACTATCACTCACAGATATGCCATGTCTGGCAGCATTCAGAATTAGAACATGAGGACTTAACAAATATCAGTGATGACCACGCTTCACTTCCTGATCAGAAGTTTTATACTTTTTTTTTTTTCTTCTGCGATGGTCTGCATTTAAACCTCATGACCATAGGGCTGTTTTTTTTTTTTTATTTTCAATTCACTCATCTGATGAAACTGACTGAGCAAAAGGCTTTGAACCGCCTCAGAAAGTGCTGTGAGTCTCAAGTGTCATTAGCTTCAGGGCTTATTTTTCTCTTTCTAGCTAGCACCAGGTACAGATTAGATAACGATCAGCGCTTTAATAGATACCGTTGGAGCTGTTCCCGCGCTGTGCCCAATACCTGAAGTTAAAAGAAGAAGAAATAGTCTCTTTCTGTGCTCTGATGTCCCACTGAACCTGGCGAGGAGAGCAGCTGGCGTTAGAACCTCACACCTCTTGCCGCCCCGGTTGGGGTACAGTGAGTCTGTGCTGAGTCAGATCCAACCACCGTTTCAGAAATGTCCAACAATAATGGGGGTAACTTGACTGTGACAGAAAAAGATCGGCCTTCATAATTATTTACAGCGTAAGATTACTTTAAAAACAAACATCTTTTCTCACGCTGAAAATCCTGTTGGAGTGAAATTAAGATTTTTTTTTTCTACTTCTTGAAAACATTGTAAATTAATACTCTGACTGTAGATATGTGCAAGTTTAAGCCAGCACCTGTTTGCTTACGATTTCCTCCTGTGGGAACTTTGTAGCATGTTATCTAGTCTTTCCCATTTTGAAGAGTGACAGAGAAATAGCCCTGCTTGTCATAAGTTGCAAAGTCAACTAAGTAAAACTTCCTAAACACGCCAATCAAATTAAAAACACTAAAGTAAACCAAGAGATAAATAAAAAAATAAAATAAAATAAACATTCATTATTTTATTAAAACCATTTTAGGGAACCTGATAATTTTATCATCTGAGATTTTGCACAAAAAATAGATTTAGCAATGGATTTTTTTTTTTCCCAATTATGGAGTTAAAGGTTGAATTCAGCTTAGCATTGCATTACTGCTATAAAACCAAAGTTTATTTGAAGGTTTGCCAGGAATGCTGGAAACAGGAAACAGTTTTAGATTACCGCATAAAAATCTGTTATTTTATCACGTTAAATTAATTCTGTTTTCAGTCATGAATGCATATAAACAAAATCTAACCCTTGTCAAAATCAAATTTAAGTCTAAAGTGTAACTTGTAGATTTATCAAGCAATCCCTTATTTCTGTTCTGTTGTTAATATTTAATTTTTTTCACTTTTGGGAGAAATGAAGGAAAAGCCTGGATGACATGGTGGTATTTAGTTAGCTGACAATCCAAGAGTACAAAAGGGTTTTTGTTGGATGACATTCCTTTCTTGGCATACTTTAATTATTAAGAGGGACTCCTTTTGTATTGAGCAAAGAGCTCCAAAAACATTGACACTGGAGGAATAACATCTGCATGTTTACTCTGGAGAAGATTCATCCCTGATAGGCCCGGCGAAAACGACGAGGGGGAGAAAAAAACAAGGAGGGGAAATTTGTGGAATCCCATCTGAGATTGCTTCCCTGATGGATTCCTTTTCCTGTCAGCTCAGACGAGAAATGAAGCTGGGGAAAATTAACTCCTGATACAGCCACGCTGAATTAGACAGAGAAGGGAAGAGAGAAGGAGGGGAAGAAGGGAAAAAAAAAAAAACTCAACGCACTTTTTAAGGATTCCAGCCTTGTCATTTTCAATTTTCTGCTCTTTGGACATGCTTGTATTCAGATTCCCCAACATCTATTCGCCATATCAATCCTAATTAGACAATCTGGGCCCACGAAGGATGGGAGCGGAGTTATTTGCATAATTTAATCATAAATACTCAGTGATACATATTTCCAAATGCATTTGTACAATTATCTTTTCATCCTTGGGGCAAAAGTATTAATATGATTAGGCAATAATTCTTTAAAAAAAAAAAGAAAAAAGATGGGGGAAAAAATAGAATACCAGCAAGTATGCAGTCTTTTTTTTTTTTTTTAACTCCAGCTCTGGGCTATATGAAAAATTAATTAATTTCTGAGGAAAATCAATTTCTCCATGTGACCATATTAGACAGAGCCCAGCAAGGGCCGGCATTCCTTCTCCAATCAGGAAATCTCATCTGCTCCCTCTAACTTCTGTCAGTAGCGTTTAACATCCTGGTACAAGCGGCGGCGACTTCCGCCAGTGCTCCCTAAATGTGCAGTAATGTGAAGGGGACCCATAAGGAAAGACCTAAAGTAGATGAGAAAAATCACTCTTTAGCATCTAATAGTGGATCAGTCATACCGGGTAGTCAGCCGGCATGGGAGAACTTAGCCAAAGTGCAGATCAGGACTTTAAAGCTACAAAACAAACAAAAGCCGTCTGTTTCAAATCTCTGGTCTATTGGTTGTAACTCTACGTTCACAAAAGTATCAAAATATAAGCAGGTGGGTGATGCGCCTAAAGACTGAAAACAATGCCTGTTCTTACTTTTGATGCTCGAGATTATTGGAAGGAAAATCAGGTTGTTGTTTATTTTTTTTCCTTCATCCTTTGCTCTGCCGATCACCAATCACAGCCGATAACGGGGAAATTGGCCAATCCCAACCTCTGCCCTGATTGATCGGTGCATCTCTGTTTAAAACCATTTGATTTCACGAAAGGAATTAATTGGCAATTCAATCACCGCTGCGGATCCAGTAAAGGCATGCAAATAAGACAGGAGCACGGACAGCTAATGCATCCACAAGGCAAATTAACAATACGGGGCCTCTTTGCCATGCAAATAGCCTCCAAATCCACAAACAACATTAGACAGTGTCAAACAAAGCCTCTCTAACAAGTGAAATCTGCGGTTTTTAAAAGAGTCTTGGCTCGGCTTCATTTAAAGCTACAGAAATATGATCCTGAAAGAAAGAAAAGCCGAAAAAGGGGAGAATGCGTTTGGTTAAACAAGCTCCTTTATGGACGTTTCCCCCCCCAAAAAAGAACAGTTTTAATTTGCTCTTTTTCCAGCTCAGTGAGTGTCAACTCAATAAAGCAATTCTGATTTTCAAGGAGGCTATTTGTTTGCACAAAAATAAATAAAAAAAAAAACAAACACCTTGCCACCATCTGCCAACTGCACAGTTGACTTGAGCACATGTACTGTACCTAATCAAATTTAGCAGATCCCCACTGAAGGATTAAAATGTGAGAAAAGAAGAAAAAAGAAATTAAAATGCTGGGGCTTTTTTCCCTCTTTCTCTCTCTCTCTTTGCTCCAATAAAGAAAAAGACGATATGAGAGCCAATTTGGCTTTTAGAGAAAGTACTTCAACAGATTTGGATTTTAAACAGCTTTGTATACCATTATCTCTCGCTCTGTGTCTTTTTTTTTTTATTCTGTCTATCTTTATCTGTCTCTCTCACCCCCTCCGCTCCTCCTCCCTCCTTCTCCTTCTCTAATCAGGCATCTGTCACTCTGTTTTTGAAGTTATTATCGCCCGAGCCTCCCTCTTGGATGTGGTTGCCCGGTGACGGGGGTATCTTAGCACCCACTCTGACTGGGAATGATTTGAATGGAATCCAGAAATCTCCCCTGAGTACCTGTAAACACATCCGCGCCTTGTAGAAAACAAATATATTATAAGAGAGCTCAGCAGAGAGAAGAAGAGAGGAGAGGAGAAAGGAAGAGGAGAGAGACAAGCTGGCACCCTCGGTGGCAGCTCACACTGAGCGCTAAACAAAACAATTACCGTCATTTGCAAATATGTGTGTTTAGGCATAAACACTCCTGAAGTAGGAACAAGAGAGGTGAGCGCTCTCGCTACACTTCCCAGTCACATCAGCATCAATTATATATTTATATAAGTGCGTTAAAAAAAAAAAAAAAAAAAAAAAAAGCAAAAACGTGGCTCTCACTGCGACCTGACAGAAACAAGCTGAGGAAAATCTATTTAAGCGGGGCGTGGAAGTGAAAAAAGCCGGGGCCGTTTCCCCAGTGGTGGGACGCCGTCTAGGGCGTGCGGTTAACCTTCAAGGGGTAGACAATGATTGTCAATTAAAACAGCTGCCCCGGCATCGGATAGCCACACACGCGCACGCAAACACACACACACACAAAAAAGGAGACCAATGAGAGATATGCGATATCTCCGCGCCGCCCCCGTGTTATAATAACCTTTCTGAGAGTTCAAGTGTCACGCAGCAATAAGAACCTCTTTTTTTTTTCATCCCACCACGGGGAAAATGAAAAGGAAAAACAAGTAGCTGGAACATGGGGGGGCTTCTACAGGGGCTCGTGGAGGGGCCACAGTCATATAATGTAAAGAGGGGAGATTACTGAACCCGGATCAGTGTGGAACACTGGTAATCTGGCACAAGAGCCCTTCAGAAAATAAAGAGGTTAATAGTCACTATATTTCTGGTAGTTTTTTTTTTTAAAGATTAGCTGTAATGACCTGTAACTGAGCTCAGACAGATCAAACACACATTTTCTTTTTCAGGGTTTCAGTCGGGACGGGCCGCTGTGAGGCGAGCAGGAATATCACAATTTCACCATATTTGCACAATCAAGATCAGAACTTTCCAACAAGTTATAATCAGTTTTATTTCAAACAAAGACGCTGTACTCACTACTGCTGCTGCTGCTCAAATAAAATAACAATAATCTCTCCTATTACTGTATACAGTAATGTTACTGATTGCATTTACTTATCCTGATCTTCACTTTGATACATATGATTAGGCAAAAAATGTAGAATGAACACCTGCTAGAAATATTTCTTTAGTGTTTTTCAGGTGCTTAATGTGGACATTATTACATATTTTTGCTGTTCTGTTCTTAACCAGATGAAACAAATAAAACAACAGATATGCACAAAGAAATCAGCTGGAATCAGTTCTCAGCTTGAGCAGGTCGGACTGCTGACTGACAAGCCATTGAATCACTGAACGCAGCTAAGTGCTAACAGGTCGAGTTCGTACCAACACTCCTCAGTGTAGATGGTTTCGAAGAGGGAAGACTCAAGATTAACTGTGCTTAGAAAATTTGATGTTTTTGCTGCTCTCCACAGAGTGAAGCAAGTATAAGCAAATGATATCAGCTGGTTTATTACTTGTGCTGTCTACACATGTAGCCAGCCAGCAGTCAACTCAGATTTTAATGCAATTCCTGGCCATGTTTTCATGATCAGAAATGTTTCAAGAAGCCACATTTGTTATTTTTGTTAAAAAAAAAAAAGGTAAAATGTTGAGAATTTGTTTGAGTCAGCTGGCTAGCAGTGCACAGCAACAGGCGTGAGAGCAGAAAGGACAATGTTAGGAAACATGTGCTCTTTCTCTGTCATCTCTCTGTGACAAAAATGTTTTGCTTCTTAAATGATAATTAGGCGTAAATTATTTACGCAGATGAAGGCACAGCAGAAAAATTACTGCTATGACTATTGCAATTTTTTTCCGTGGTCAGAAAGGCTTTAAAAGAGACAAATTTCTTGTGAGAGGAGAAATTTTATTTCAGCCAACTAACCAGAAGTGTGCAGCAGCAGCAGCAGCAGGATGCTTCAGAGCAAGCTCCAACGGAACTAGCACGTTTTCTGGCGTCTTATTATACTGATTTATTTATTTATTTTTAACTTGGTGCACTTGGTTAATTTTTTTAAACACACACACCCCCACACAAAAAAAATTGCAGCAAACAATACACTCTTTAAATGTGTTCAAACAGCGAGCATAGCAGGGAACAACTTGGCTTGTTTGTGTCCACATCAAAACTGAAACAGCAGGCCGCAGTGCAGCTCTGTGATGCTATTCACATTCACACAGTGTGCACAAAAAAAAAAGACAGAGAGAGACCTGTGTTGTTTTAGCACAATAGGCCGCCAGAAGGAGGGGGATAAACTGCATGTGAAATAGTAAGAGCCATTGTATAGGAGTATTATTCACTTCATTGTTATCACTGCGCCACTGTATAAAAAAAGAGCAGTGACACTGTGTGGAATAGCGGGAGTGGGGGGTGGAGGGGTGTAAAGCTAAACTATCCCAGGCAGCAGGCTGTTGTTGTTGTAACCCGAGCGGGGTAAACCTGTGAACTCGGATACTTTTCCTTTTCTTTTTTTTTTTATCTGACTATAAGTTGGTGGAAATAGAGGGAACTTGTTTTCACCTCCGGGGTCAGTGGGGTGTGGGTGTTTTTTGTTTTTTTTCGGGGGGGGAGGAAGGGTTTGCAACCTGTGTGCTGTTTACTCAAAGTGATCATTTTGTCAGCAGCTGTATCAGCGGGGCGAGACGGAGCGAGAGGCGGCACATCCCCGCAAATAAAATCAACTCTTTCCCAAGCAACAGAAGAAGCCTTTTATCCCCGCGGATGCCTCGGTCAGTTCCATGATGTAATTCTCCAAATGGGGCAGGCAGGCAAGCGGACGGACAGGCAGGCAGGCAGGCAGGCAGGCAGGCAGGCAGACCCGGGTCTGAGTGATTGATTTCAGCCCAGCGCTGGGAGAACCTGGCTGCTTTCAGAGACAATTACAGTCCTGTCCGTGTGCCCGTAATAGCCCAGCACTTTAGCGTCATTAAAGCGACGCGAGGCACTGCATTATCCTTTAACCCCATCGCTAGTCGTCCCTCTTCCCTCCCTGCCCGGCCCCACCATTGACAACCCGGAGAGTTCAGCCGCATACTTTGTCACCTGAAGCTCCACGCCGAGCTTCAGAGGAGGATCTGTACAGTAGATAAAGTGGGGGAGGGGGGTTGATGGGGTGTTCAGGTCCCTTGGTGCTTCATGCAAATGATGCTTAAGCACCAGAGTGCACAGGTGAGTTGTTGAGACAATTGCTGCTAAAACGGGAACGTGAAGCTTGCAGCAGAGAGCTGCACGGAGGTGTGTGAGGCCCACAGGTGCAAAAACACAGGGTGCAGGTTATTCTAAATGTTTAAATGCAGCAGCAGCACAACCGTTAGCGTGTGACATGGAAAAATGGCTAATTTGACAAGATCACTCTGAAAATTTCTAAAAAAGTACCGTCCGAGCCGTCGGGATATTTGCATTTAAATTCTGCACAGCTCAACTTACTTCATCTTTTTTTTTTTCCCCCCCCACATTAACTCGCCCAGTTAATTCTGCTACAAAAACTGCACACTTCTAAACTAGACGTGCACTAATCAGGCTTTCCTTGGCCGATTCCAGACAAAAAAATTTTTTTTATTCTTTTCTACTGTAACAAAATAAAAAAGAAGGAAAATGTCCTTCAGGTTCTTTGAGGAATGTAACGGTTTTCAATTTAGCTGAAAATGAAGGAATAACAAGATCATCCCCGCTCACGCATGGAAACATCTATCTGTGACATTTATCTGAAACTGGAAATTGTGCACCGCCTCGCCTGCTGCTGATTGATGCATTTACAGACGGAGAATAGGAGGAGTTATCAGTTTTAATGCATTAAGTCAACAAGCGAAATATTCTCCAGCCTTTGAACTACTCGACTGGTGCTTCTCTGTTCTAAACCGAGACTCAAAGTGACTTTAACTGCTTTTATTTTGCCGTTCCCGCCTCACTTGTGGGGAGGCTTTCCATCATATTTGCATTTCCAGCTCATCTCTGAATGCAAGAGGGAGCGATCAATACAGAATCAATCACAGTGACAGGTGAGAGGGTAAATTTGACCAGGCTCCACCGTCCTGGGAGACTTGAGCGATGCATCACAGACGAGGAGCAACAGGACAATAAAAAATGGCTTTTAATCCAGTATTGATCTGTGCTTAAATCAGTCAGTTTTCAAAAACAGATCAAGGTTATTTTTGCTTGATTTGTTGCAATGCATTCATTTGTTCAAACTATTTTTGTTATTATTATTATTCTATCACAATTGATGATGTTTTATTGAAGTATAATTATTTGCATCAATAAACAGCTTTTTAATAAACTCTTGCTTTAATAGGAGTGTGAAGTATTATTTTGTTGCTACCAAAAAGTAAGACAAAGTAACATGACAGAATTGTTTTTTTTTTCTCTCTATTTGTTTACATTCAGCACATTTTAATTATCCTAACTGAAACCTTAATCCCACAAGTGTAAGGACTTTAAAGGACATCTACCCTACTTATATTTAGGTCATTAAAATATATTTAAAATATATATATATATATATAAAGAGTTGTGCAAATCTTAAGGGAGAACTTGACATTTCAAAAGATTGCTAAATGTTTAAACATTTTCTAAAAAGTGGTAGAGTTGGACCTGCAGTTTATTCAACGCCCCACTGGTATCGATTTACTGGCTCGGCCGCAGACAGACTGTATCCATCATGTCGCAGCTTTTGCGTTGCACGTGTTAAAAACTTTCACTGAACTTTTTAACTGCCGAGGCGCACAGCAGATCCTACGATCGCACTTTTTCTGCCCCCCCCCCCCCCCTCAACCACCACCCGACATTTCAATTTTGACATGCATCCACGATCGCACTCAAACCTTTCACACGCATACACAGGAATCATCAAATAACAATATGAAAAACGCCGAATCCAGCTTCTTTTTTGCATTGAGGTTGGAGTGGGGGGGGGAGAAAAAGACCGTCTTTCCCCCCCTCTCGCATGCATCCATGCAGGCATGCCGCTGCGCCTTTACGCACGGCTCTCTTGCTGGCGAGGAGGGCGCGCGCACAGCGGAGCTCCGCACTCACCTCGCGTTGGTGCAGTCGTTGTAGAGCGTCTCGAAGTCCTTCCTGGAGATGAGCTTGCAGCGGTTCACCCCGGGCTGGATGGCGCCGAGCCCCCTGAGGATGCGGACCTGCTCCACGTTGCACACGACCGGCGTGATCTCCAGCCGCTTCAGCTTGGTGTAGACCGTGTGCAGCCCGCCGACCAGGTGCTTCAGGAACAGGTCGAACGCCTGCGGGAGGCAGATGAGCTCGCAGCCGTCCACGGTGAACGATGCCACCTTGGCGCCGCGCAGCTCGACCATCTTGCACTCGTTGTTCTGCGGGATGTTCTCGACGGGCGACGGGGTCGAGTAGACGGGCTTGCTCGGGGGCAGAGCCGCGGTCGGGGTCGGGATGCCCGGGCTGCTGGTGGCGAGGAGCTCCGATCTGAACAGGTTCTGGCCGGGTCCCGTCGGCGGCACCAGGGACGGCGACGGGGACGAAGTTGTCGACGGCGGGGACGTGGTGGCGGAGGAAGTGGAGATCGGAGGCGGCGGGACGAGCGGAGTTGGTGGGATCAGAGCAGCCGGTACGGCCATGGTCAACCTAACGAGAGGAAGGGGAAGAAAAAAAAAAAAAAAAAAAAGGAAAGCAGCCCCGAAGTTCAAAGTAAAAAAGCCAGCCTGCCGAGACACCCTTAAATGAAAGAATCCTTCAGAGTTTTAGCTCCTCAGTTAAGTTGGGAAGTAGAAAAAAAAAAAAAAAAAAAAAAAAAAGCTAGAGCGAAAAAAAAGGCGTGCTGAGTGAATTTTTTCTCTCGTTTTTTTTTTCTGAGAGGGGACAATGATCAAAGATAGGAGGAGGAATGACAGGAGGAAAATGAGCTGAAAAGTGCAGCACCGCTCTGTGGATGAGTTGTTGTTGTCACACGGTACAGAGAGGGAGGAGCTAGGGGACAGTGGGAGCCTTTGAAGAACATAAAACTAACTGTTCTCTCTGCTTTACTGAAATGTTTCAGCTCCGCTTTAATAACTCATTAACTCCACACACCGAACAGAGACTTTTTTTTTTTAATAGATCAGATGGAGATGTTTTTTTCCCAGCTCATTTCTTTTCAGCTGCAACAAAATAGTCGCTCCTGACTAAAAATTCTGCGAAGTTTTCTCAAATTTAAAATGAAGATTGAGAATGATATGACCTTTTAATTTTTTTCATTATTTTTATTTTTAAACAATTCATGATGTCATAGTCATCCTGTTTTCTGACCGAGCACGTCCTGAAGGAGTCACTGATAACATTCCTCATTTAATTAGCCTGGGCTTTTATTGTTCTGACAGGCATTGTGTTTTTTCTTTGGAGAAGCAGCAAAACAAAGTAAAGAATCAACATAAAGCTGTTTTTTTCTTGGTTTTTTTTTTTTTTTTTTTGCACTAAATGTCAAAACTGTTCACACCCCCGTTAAAATGCTATTTTTTATGTTTTTCCACCTTTACTTTGATACATACTATACACAATTCAGCTGAAAAAAAGAACGACAAATCTATTCAGGGGAAGATGAGAAACAAAAAAAAAACTACTGTCATGTGATCTTGTTGCATGCTGCATACTTTTGAAGTATGTAAAAGCATATTTTCATTGAAATTAAGCAATCTGTCTTCTTAAGTTTACACATGCCATCAATTTTTGTAAATCTGTCTAATCTGAAATAAAGTTTAGCTATCCAACACTTGGACATTTGGTCATTTGCAGACTGTAATTAAAGCCATAGTTGATTATTCTGTTGTACTAAGGTATCAATAGTAGTAAGAATATGAAAAAAAAAATCTGCTGCATTTTATCTGAATGTGTGGCTCTGGATAGAGATTTATCTGTCTTTGGAGAATCTATTGGACAAAAGTGGCACTGCAACAATCTCAGTGTTTTCTGTAAATTTATGAATAGAAAAAAATGGAAACTTTAAGAGACTGCAGGAATGTCAAAACCCAATGCTAATGCTAAAAGAAGTACATCACCAAAAGAACGCCAAACTCACAGTGAAACATGGTGGTGGCAGAATCATGATTTGGGGATATTTTTTTGTGGAAGTGGGGATTTAAGGTGAATGACATTATGAACAGATCCAAATTCTGAGCCTAAATCTTGTAACCTAGAAAGCTGAGGATTAAGAAGGATTTATGTTTTTTAGCCCCATACTGAGACATCAAACCGTACATCAAAATGACAAAATAATGATTAATGAGCAGAAAATGCTACTTTTGAAAAGACCTATTCAAAATCCAGAGGAAGGTCTGACTGATCAACCCCCCCGAAGAGGCATATGGACAATTAACGTCCTCACAATCTGAAAGATTTGGACAACTTTAGCATGTGAGCGTGCATATATACTAAAGATGTAAAATTAGACTCAAAGATTTCTTAACAAAGTACTAGTTAGTGTAACATGATTGTTGTACACTTTCCCCAAAAGACACTGGAAGTTTTTATCTGTTGCTTTGTGCAGAATAAATGTCCCCAATTCAACAGTGGTGTGTGTGCGTGTGTGTGTGTGTGTGTGTGTGCACTTCAGAGATCTGCTTTGTATAAAATACAAGTAAGTTTTGTGCATGATAGAAACATATCCTCAAGTGACTAATTGTGAGCTGATGCAAACATGAGATCACTAATTAAACATGGACTTCAAGGCTTCGTTTCCAGAAGATTCCCCGTCACCTTCTGAAAGATTTAAATTCACATAATAAGAGTTGCAATATTGTGGAGGAATTAAAGCTGAACAGATGGATTCATAAGGGGAGGAGACTTAACATTTAAGAGACAGGGATCATAAACTCAGTGTTTTGGGTGAATTTGAATCTCCAAAAAAAAAAAAAGAAATCCAAATTTCTGTTCTTAATCAACCTGATGAAGCTGAGTTTTGTACCAAACTTTGACATCATAGAAGAGTGTATAAAGATTTAGATAGGAAAACCGAGTGCCCCATAATGGAACTGGTTCAGATCTCTGTATAGTTACAGGTCTTATAGCAGCTCTCAGTGTCACTTTGACAAACAGTTATCCCTGGCTTCATTTTTCAGAGCTGTGTGGTCTCTCAGCAAGACGCATCAGATGGGTTTATACCTCCCAACTCTAATTACTCTAATTTTTTCACTTACATTTAGTAAGTACATCTGTTTTCAAATTCTTCAGCCAACAGGTGTTTCGTATCAGGCGGAGTGGGTTTGGCCCAGATAACGTTCTTGTTCTCCCTTTTCCCTGCGTCCAGAGAAGCTTTAAGATAAGCAGGGTGCAATTTAAAAAAAAAAAAAAAAAAAACACAAAAAAAATTATTATTCAGAGAAGAGGGGAGCTTGTAGTGTAAAATCAATAGCTGCTTAAAATTCATTGCCAGGCAATCCGATTGCCCTTTATGTTGCTAACCTTTCACTTAAATATGCACCATATTAAGATTTCATTATATACAATGAATGTCACAACGGTTTGCCCACTATTTCTCCTGTTTGCGTGGGTCAGCTGCAAATCTTTGCACTTGTAAAGTCTGAGAAGTGACAACTGCGGACAATTATGCGGCGCTTTAGCAACATAATAGGGATGAGAAGGCAACACAGGACGTATATGAGATGTTTCATATGCAAAGGGCTTCAAGAATACTGAGTGGACCAGAGACCACACATCGACTGCCACGCACAATCCCCTTGGTAAAACATGGTGGTGGCAGCATCATGCTGTGAAGATTGATAAGAGTAGACAGGAAAAGTAGGTGGAAAAACATGAAGGACGGACATCATGTACATAGATGGCGATATGGGAAGAAAATTGTTTTTGTCCACTTTGCAATAATCTGCTACTTTGTGTCGGTTTATTAAAAACCTCAATGGATGATTCTGTGGTTTTAATGTAAAAGAATGTGGAAAACTTTAATAAAATCAACTAGGCCTGTCACAATAAACAATGAATCGATAGATCGCATGATAAATTAAAACGAGTTCAATAATTCTCATTTGCATGATTTATCGTTTTTCTCTTTCTACCAAAAACTGGATGATAAAAGTCTTCAATCTGGTGTTTTGGTCTTAACTAGCACATTTATCTTTAGGACAATTTTGTTTACACAGACGTCATGATTTATTTTATTGGTTTTTTTTTTTGTTTTTGTAAGTTGTTTATTTTGGATATTTAAAATGTCTTCCAGTTGCAGTGTTAAATGTTCATTCAAATTTAAAGTTTATTATTCATCTTTGAGAATGTGTTCTTGCATCATTATGCCGTTACCATTATACTGCTTGAAAATTGTCTGAAAGCAACAATATTATTGTTTATCGCAATAACTTCTGGGACAATTTATCGTCCAGTAGAATCTGTTATCGTGACAGGCCTAAAAGCAACTAAATATCTGAATCCAGGTGGGTGAACACACCGTAACACAACACAGTTTATTATACACTGCTAGCACATTTTTCACCATCATCCCTTGCTGATATAATTAAACCAAGCTATTGCTGCATGACAAAAAAAAACATCATACACAGGAACCTATATTGCAAACAGAACCAGCCTAGTGAGACAACTTTAACTATAAAGTTTTAAAAAAAGCAGTTCACACAGTTTTTTTTTTTTCCAGAAGTACAGTACATGTGGATGAGATTGCAGTAAACAAATGACCATGTCAGACTGTAATCACCCTGCGTGATGAATGAGCACTAGAAAAGTGTTTGAAAATGTATGGATACGGGACAGGACTTGTGTATGATCAATGACACAGTATATTGTTTGATGTAATAATTTATTCACCCCATAAAGCTTTGATAAAACAATGTTGAAAAGCAATTTAAATTGAATTCATTTAAATGTCAATTCTCATGGTTAGGATTTTTCTATAATTGGCTATTTAATTAAAATAATTTTCATAGTCATTAATACAGCCGGCAACTTGTAGCGCCCTGACGTGTTTTAATTACATGGTATTAACAAAATTGATATGCTTTAGAAAGCATGGTGAATAAGAAATAATTAGACCAATCATACATCATCCTCTTATGGACATTAAGTGTATCACAATATAATTGATGAACTTAAAAAACGAGGGAGATAAATAACTTTAATTGTGCCGAGTTGGTGTACAGAGCTTGGAACAAAGAATCCTACTCACGATGTATTATATTTCAGAGGCAATTCATTATCTGTACCATCACTTAGCTCTCGATGCCCAGCACTCTCCCCTAACCTATGATTACATGACATTTGAAAGCAGTGATACTAAGTAGTCTTTTAAATTGTCCTTTTACCTCGCCTGCATAAATCTTTCAAAAAAAAAAAAAAAAAGAAGGCCCCGCTCCGGACGGACAAAGAGAGAGCGGCGGAGATAAGAATCATTTAAATGCTCAGAATAAAGCCTTTATTGATCATGAATATTTGTTTGTCCAAGGTTATACCGCCGTGACCCTGTCTCTCCTCAGACAACGGCCAACACAAACATGCCACCTGGGTTGAAAGGGGAGATGACAGAAAGCACTCCGAAGGTGGAGGGAGTGGGGCGGTGGGGGGGATTTTATCCCACACAACAGGTTTCTATTTGCAATCTTAAGTTACGGAGCATTTAGTAACTGAATCTGTCACCTTTTGTTGCCAGGAAAACAGAACAGATTGAATCCACTACGACAGATTTGTTCATTTTCAACAAAAAGTCTAACTTTGGCATTTTTTCTTTGCTCTTGTTTTGTGCAGACCCTTTTTTTTTTTTATTAACAACAAAGAATGTGCGACTTCACTCCAAAAGTAAGATCATATTTCAGCCATTAATATCTGCTAATTTTGATGATTATGTATTGCAGGTAATGAAATTCATTTTCTGAGAAAAGTTTTAATTGTACACCTATAAAAACAGGATGTTTAATACGGAGCTGTTTATGGCCATGTTATGGACAAGATTGCTGACTTGACAGTTGTCTGGCAGACCGTCACTGACACCCTCCACAGGCAGGAAAGGCCACAAAAGGTCATATCTGAAGAAGCCGTTCGCAAAGTGCCGGATCCAAACATATTAATTAGATCTGCGTGATATTAGATTACATGAAAATAACGGTGAATGTTGTGATGGTGTGAGACTTGCAATGAACAAATCAGTTCACTGGTGTTGATATCATTCTGATTGGAGTTCATTGCAACCATATACCACATATTAGATATCCAGCTGATAGAAACATAAAGGGAAATTCATTATTTCAGTCTCAAAATGGTCAAAATGATTGAAAAAGTTATGTCTACCCTGTGTCGACATAGAAACCACTTTGTTTTTGTTTCCTTAATGACATCACCACAACATCTTGACGCTCTCCAAAAAAAAAAAAATGTCCACAGCATTAAAACAAAAAGCATTGTCGAATGAATTATTAGTTCTGGAAGCTTGAAGGCATTGTACTTCTATAATTAGCTCATATTTATTGCCTTCCAGTATTGTGTGCAGTGATAGTGCGACAACAATAAATTTCCGTTACATTGTGCGGCCCTAATATTAATGAAGAGTTTAGTGGGAGAAAAAAAACCCGTTTGATAGAAGGATTGCTAATGTAGAAATGTCAGCCCATGGAAATAAATTTCCGTGTACCGGACACTGTCTGCACTCAGTAACTGATCAGAGATACTTTTGCATCAATGAGGCATGGAATAGAGGCAATCAGCCTTTGACTTTCCTGAGGAAACCCATGTTGCTGTAAATGCTTGAGCTAGACCCTCTCATCTTCATGTTGACAACACTCCACAGAGTTAAGCAGAGTGAAAACTACAATTCATATCCTGGATATGTCTGTGTGTGATAACTCTTGAAGATATGAATTCAAAACAGACCATGTGAGTTTCCCCCCAAACTCTCCAGCGTGCTCCGTCTCAAAGCTGTGGTCCTCCTTGTTGCCTGTGCATCTTGCTCAACCACACTTTTTCCCTCCATTCAACTTTCCATTAACATGCCTTGAGAGACTATTCTTCTATGCTTATTTAGCAGTGACCTTTTGTGGCTTGCCCGTCTTGTGGAGGATCTCGCTGCTGGAAAACGGTCGAGTCAGCAGTCTTTCCCAGTGATCGTGTTGGCCACAAAATGGCCCCATACATAAACAGATCACTCTGTGTGTAATGAATGCATTCATACGCTTTCGTTTGTATTCCAATTGTTCTGTTCCTGTTGGTTTTGGACAGATCTTGAGCTTAATGACAAAACGACACGTGTCTGGCGCTACCCGAAGTCGGTCAGCTTGAACCAAAATCATTTTAGTTGTTTAGTCAGACGACCCACTTCCTCCACTTCGCTTGACGACGCCTTGCCTCAGATATATCTGGGCTGCGAGGAGAAAACTGAGAGATTTGTGGATATCTAAATTGCTAAAGCAGAAACCTGTATAAACAGCGGTAATTACCGGCCCATTGACAGTCTCTCAGTGTTGTGCTCATTCTGCCACAGCCGCAGTGATTAAAATGAATCCTCATCGACTTCTCCATTAAAGCGCTGGCAGGAGCGATCCCGTGACCTTTCCCCATTGATTGAACATAACAATCACAATTCAATTGTAATGCAAAGAGAACATTTGTTATAATGTACATGAGATGCATGAGCCATTTCCTGGGAGCGGAGAAGGGTAATCAATGGAGTGACTCTTGGCGTGATGCAAGGAGAATGAGGCTGTTTGCAGGCCCTAATTCATACAGCCTGCAGTGTATGATGGAAAGCAATGATATGCATGTAAACACCCTGATTTCTCTCTGCTTGTCGTTCAATAGGATAACAAAAAAGCTTGACTTATGTATCTGTAAAGTCCAACAGCCCCGAGCTGCCATGGCTGGTTATTAATATACATTTCTGGTTTAAAAAACAAAACAAAAAAGAAACTAACAAAATTATTGCAGTAGCATTATCTCATGCTGAAAAATGTAGGGGAATCTGAATGTTAAGAGTGCAAGGACAAAATTCAGGGTTTCCCCAGTGCATCATAAGCCTGGTGAGCCACCAGGCTTTACTTGTGCCCCAACCAGGCTAAGCATTGCTTATTTTTAAAATGTTCGCATTTTTTAAGACTTTCTAGTTGGTGTTCAGGTATTAGTCTTCCAATATTTCAATAAAACATAATTATCAAGTGATATTTTCGAATTTCATGTCAATTTTAAACATTTTTTAACTCAAAAACACAACAGGCAGCTGGATCAATGACTGCCGTAGCGCCCAACCACCGGGCTTAGCAAGTTTTCTCGGGGAAACCTTGAAATCAAACGTTCAACGTTTTAAGCAAGATTATACTCCACTAACAATCACCATACATGCAACACATTGTTTTGATATTCTAGTTGACCAAGAATTACAGAAACTTCCAATTCATGATTTCCTATTTACCTCTTTGACAAGGATGAAAAACAATCTCCAAAAGTTCTTTGTTCACTGTAACACACTTTTATTGACATTCCACTGATTTATGTAGCTGGTACAAATCAAAACAGAAATTTATCCCCCCACTCCCTCCAAAAAACAACAAAATTTGATTTAAATGAAATGAAAACACAGTGCAAACATCAGCATGAAGGCAAGCATTTCTTCCAGCTGTCGGGAGGAAGGATCTGCGATAACGCTGCTTTGCGCACGTAGGATGCAACAGTCTGTCGGTAATGGAGCTCTCTAGCTAAGATAGCCACATATACATTGGTTACAGTAAATATGGCTGGCACTTTACACGTACACACACAGCCTGACTCACCTACGATTCAATGTGAGACCAAAGTTTGGATCATATATCATGTCACATAGAGATATTGCCAGTAAGGGAAAAGCAGGAAGTGCTTTAGCCCTATCTAACACGATTCTAATAACAGCTGTAACAATAATTAAAGAAGAACTATGTACCAGCACATAAAACCATTAGCTGATCAAGCAAACAGTCACATACCTACAAATATGGCATATGTGATGTTATGTGGTACGTTAGAGTGAAAGCAAGGACAGGCTTGTAAAAACATAATAACTAATGATTAGCCAAATACAAGCAAAGGAAGTGACAACTTGCACAATCCATGTTGCACAGAGGAGGGGGAAGAAAGAAAGAAAGAAAAAAAAAAAGCCAGACAGACGCAGCAGCTCCACTCCTTTCAATATGGAGCTTAAAAGCTGCACTCCATCACGTCTTTCAAAAACTGCCTTATGAAGGGTGCATGCGAGTGATGTCCTTAAGGGATTTCTTTTTTAGAAATGGGAGATTATAGTTTACACGGACATTAAACAGATTAAACCAGCCGGCTCTCTAAAGGCAGTTTATCTAATGGAGAAAATGTGGTATGCTAATTGAGAAATTCTGATGGTAAAATTATATTTAAACCCCTCTCTCTCTCTTTTTCTCTCTCCTCTCCTTCTCTCCTGCCCCTTTCCTACTAGAAGATTCAGACTTTGGCTTGATGAAATCAAAAGACTAATCACGGCCATAAGCTGCGAGACATTAGCCGAGTGAAAACGGTGTTTGCCATGCTAAAAGGTAATTGTCTCGGAAAACTCCATCGATGACAGATTCAATTCCATTCGGTAAATGTTTAATAAATGCTGTACAAACAGGCGAGCCTATCTGGCAGTGCTTAGAAAACAAAGGGAAACTTTAATTGCTTTAATCATCCCGAGCTTTGACGTTGTTATTGGCCTTAAAAATAGCAGTTAACAGAAACTGTCCCGCGCAGGAAATTGAACCACATTTGGAGAAAGATCCACAATTAAGATAGAGGGCATCCCGAGCAGCCGGAGCCCTGGCGAAATGTTGTGGCTGGGAAAAAACATTCCCGGTCATACCAAGCTATTCAATTAACAGAAGGACCCAAGGAAAACAGCCCTCCCCTGTTATGTATCACTTACTTTAATCAGATTGGAAGCAATTGTGCTCATTTTGAAAAAAAAAAAATAAATAAATCCCGTAATACAAACACGTTAATTAACAGATAGAAAAGTGGAAAGATCTATTTTTCATTAGTGGGGTGAAATAATGTTCGCCTTTAACATCAAGGAAAATCAACTGCCTGCTGCAGTTAAACCAGTCAGCGGTGTAAATTCCCTGCCAGCATTTTTATTTAAAACCTCATTAATGTGTTTCAAGCCCAGCATTGCTGCAACTTTAATCTGCACTAAAAGGAAATAATGCGTTTCCTGCTTTATTTACCAGCCTTACTTAACAAGTGTTCCTGTACAATTAGAATTGTTAATAGATCTGGAAACAAAAGGACTTTGAAGGTGGGAAAGTGCTGACATTATTTCACAAGGGTGGGGGGAAACACACACTCTAGAGAGGAGAAAAAAAAAGATCTGCTGTAAATGTAGTTTCCTGGAACACAGGGGTACTGCAATGTTGGTCCCACTCATTAGAAAAGCCACGCAGAGGACATAAATCAAGCCCCCCGTAAAACATTTCATTGCCACACAACACTAAATTACACACTTGCCGGTTTGCCACACTGATTGTGTTTAAACATTGTAATTTTACTGTATTCCCATTAAATCCATGCCTAGCTTTACAATCCATAAACCGAGTATCTGTAATAAACGTTTATAAATGTCAGAATTTGCATTTGGAGAGGAGGGGAAAAAAAATAAATAAACCACCCGGCTACATTTTTTTTTTGCAAATATCAATCTATGAACCTTTCAACATTTCATCAAACAAAATGCTAATTGTACCTTTAGGAATTTAGGAGACAAGTGACAAGAAATGAGATGCAATGTCCTTTGGAATTAGGATATCAGCTAAACTGGAATAAATTAAAGGTGAGGGCGAAGCAAAGTGGAGGAGGACTGTTTGGGCTGAGAACAAAAGACAATGACAGGATATACACAAAAAAAAGCTTAATACAAAGCTAATATGAAGCTTGAATTGAATGTTGAACAATAAAAAATGAGTTTGCCATTTTACTATACTATTTTTTTATTCAAAATATAGAACTGATAGGATAGGTCAAAATGGATTTCTGTCAACTAAAACTGATGAGGACTAGAAGCTATAACTGCTTATTTACTCATTAAAAGATTGTAAGTTTAGTAATAAAATTCATGCTAAAGCTAACTGAGGTTATCAACAGAACCAAAGGCAATTCAGCTGAAAGCAGGAAAGCAGAAATGCAATATTTCTAATAACATCACTATTAAACACTAAAACATGTTTCCCCATTTCACATATTTAGTTTGTTGCAGTAAATCTGAAGCTAAAACACATCAGTAGCACAGGAGGTACAACTAAATAAAGAGTAGCACTTACTTTTTCACGCATCCTTATGAACTCTAACATCAGTGTTATAAGGTTCATGATTTGACAATGAGGACAAGACTGGGCGACAATTGCATCTTGGGAGTGTTTCAAGGCTAAACATGGCAAAAAGATCCTGCATTTACCAAAAAGCAGACTTGTGGAAATTCTATGGATTGGTGAGAAAAAGTTTTACTTTTTAAAAGGTAAGCATCCTGGCATATCTGGCATAAATACTAAACCAGCATTTGAGAAAAGCGACATCCTTCAGTCAAATATAGCGGTGTCAACGTGATGGTCTGGGGCGTCCTTGCTCTAATTGATGACACCATCCATTCTAATCTCTAACACAACATCCTAACGGAGAATCATGACCTCAAGCATGACTTGGTTAAGCAGCAGGAAAATGATCCAAAGCAGTAAAAAAGAATCCAGTTGAGATGCTGTGGCCTGGCCTTACTAAAACCTTTTAATGTGGCCGATTTAAAATAATTCCCCAAAGAAGAGCGGGCCAAAAGTTCTCCACAGAGTTGTAAAAGACTCAGTGAAAACATTGAAGGCAGTTTCTCCCTCCATGGGTGGCACCATCCGCCATTAGGTTTAAATGGTGATTACTTTTTTTTCCCCTGACACATGAAATTGTCTTTTAAAAAACAGCTTTTTGCATTCACTCTGGTTACCACTGACATATATTAAAATTAGTTAATGATCTTAAACAGCTATGGCAGACAAAACAGCCAAAAAAAAAAAAGAGGAAATCTGAAATATCAGAAAGTAAAATGTAAAAATCATAGATTATATGTATGGATCCAATTGAATTCTACTAAAACCCACAGTTTTACAGCAAACACTTTATGTTTAAAGTAAAGCAAAATACATGATTTATGTCTAAATGTGATCTTGTAGCGATTGCCAAGAACTACAATTGCATTTCCCTCCACAGCACAAAAACGAACGCATCTTTCTAACACCCTTAGCAGTTATTTAATACATCAGAACGTCTTGACAGGGCAGCACACTGTGTTATAATATCTCTCAGTTAGCAGCAGGTCACGACGCTCGGCTGACTTTATAAACTATGAATCAAACAACAATGATTATTCATGTCATTCCTCAAAGGTCCTTGAGAGGATCTTGATGCAGCAGTGATTCAACCTTTCGTATTAATTCAAGCTTGGCTGAGATCGGACCATCTGGGCCCTCGTATTCCATGATTAATGCCAAAGTGTTGATTCATATTTGCAACTGGGGGTTTAATAAACAAGGATTTCTGAGCTAAATGGCACATACAAATGCTGCGGATGAACTCATTCACAGCATCTCATTTGTGTTCTTAGTAATAAAGCCAACACATAATTGCTCCCCTACAATCATCTTCCAGATTCACAAATATTGGGATTTTGTGATTAACATAATGCGTTTCTTCCACAGAGGAAATAATCCAACAACTGTAAGAAGCCTTCAGACATATGTACATAAGATTCTTTATTTGGTCCAAATTAACTTACCACTGCTACACCATGATTAGGGCTGGCAGAGAAAAAAAATAATAATTACTGTTCATCATTGTCCAGATTAGGCGTCAACAAACTTTTCCCTTTTAAAGTAATGTTGTTTGCTAAACACTAAGGCTTAGCAAACAAAATTAACTTTGTAATCCTTCTCCCACTGACATTCTTTTAGACTGTTTCAATGTCACAGCTCTTGGTGCAAACTTCATAAAGGAAGGTATTAGTGCGGCTGAGTGTGTTACAATGTGACACAGAGGCAGCACGCAACAGTGACCTCTACAGGAGCAAAGACAGACATCAGCCGAGGTCCTGATTGTCACTGAGGAGAAGTTAAAACCTTTCTACACGGTTTGTTTATGTGAAGACCAAGACAAAAGGAACGTGTGAAAATTCACATTTAAATTAGCTAATTTTTGATGGCTAATTCAAAAGTGGGAGGTTAAACTCTAGACATTTATGAACTTATACTGTCTTGTAAAGGTAGCCATATCCCATGCATTTTGGCGTGGGAATTGTATGTGAGCAACATGTACATGAAACATGGTTTTCAATTTGTTCCATTTGTTCTACAAGTAAAAGTCTGGCTCCACATAAAAAGTCTGATGATCCACCTTTTGCTGCAATTATAACTCCAAATCTTCAGGGAGTAACAATTTGCACATCAAAACACACAAAAATATGCTGCTGATTCTTCCTTCTTTTTTTTTAAGGAAATATCTCAGACTCTGTCTGATTGAGTAAAGAACGTCTAAAGGCATCAATTTTCAAGTTTTGCCATCTGAATCGAATTCTGGACTTTGACCAGGTTTTTCTAATACATGAATATATTTGATTTAAATCAGATTTTTATTGCTCTGGTTGTATCTCTGGGGTTGTTGTTCTGCTGGAAGGTGAACCTCTACCACATTGTCAAGTTTTTTTTTTTTGCTTCCTTCAACACATTTTCCAGTTATCCATCTTCCCAATCAACTCTGACAATCTTCCCTGTCCCTGTAAAAATTCTCATACCTTTTTTTTTTTTTTTTTTAATCAATGGCTTTCTTCTTACCAGTCATTTGACAAGTCTGACGCCGGCTCCGCCCCCATGCGGAAGTAGAGCAAAACTCAATGCCTTATCCATACCAGTAGGTGGCGGTAATGCTACTATAGGTTTTTTGCCAACTGCCAATAAAACGAAGAAGAAGAAGAAAAAAGAAGAAGAAGAAATGAGTTATTTTTGCTTTATGACCCAACACTGAGGCAAAGACAGAAAATTATCCAACAAGTCCTACTTCAGTTCTGTAAGGTTATTTGCAGGTGTGAAAGCTGTATGGACGCATTTTGTACGTGCAAAGGCGGGTGAAAACGTGTGAAAGCTTCAGGAAAATGCTTAAAATAAACTTTAGCATAAAAAGGAGCTTAAATGTAAATACCACAGTTACTGCATCAGTTACCACTGGAATTTACACACCTAAAAATTAAGCATCACTACCTTCACTTATTTATCTTTGATTTGACGATCATGCAGTGTTATTAGGACAAATAAAATGGCATGTTTACTACCAGTTACCTTTGTGGAGATGGTAGTTGCCGTTTCATTCAACTGGACACGAGGTCGGCTGCAGGCCTTGATCCATCTCTGGCATTATTCCAGACTCCCTTTGGGTTTTGGAAATGACTTAAATTGTATTTCTTCCTTGAAGCGCTCAGGTAACGTCTATCGGGATTGCATGTTCCTCCACTGACAACGTTAGACAACGACTTCCTATTAGTTTCTTAGATCTCTCTATGACCGAAGCGCGTTAGCAATGACGAATGTTGACGTTCAATTCCTCCAGATAAGGGGCGTGTACTTCGGAACAAATAGCGACCGCCGATTGGTCAGTTGCTGACAAACTGAATGATTGAAAGGTGGCGTCACGTCAATTGCCAAAGTACAAACTTATAAAAAAAGTGCATCCATTTCTCTTTGTGTCAAAATCTAGAAAAGGTGAAGGACTATGGAAGCTTTCACTGGGCACTGTACACATTTAGCTGTGTGCAAAAATATCTTATTGGTGTAATTTTAATACTGGCGTAGCACACATAGCTACCTTAAAGAATCTGAAAATAGGTGCAGATGAAAATGTAAAAGAACTCTGATTTCCATCTCATTCCAAGAACAGAGCAAACCAGTGTCTTTGGTAGTATGGAGGAGAAAATGGGTTGGTGCCAAGCCACAGAGACTACAGCCAAATGCAGGATCAGAGCAAAGGAATGAATGATGCTCAGATAAGGGACAAAGTAAAAAGAGGGCAGACCAAACAGGAAAACTAAGACGGGAGAATGTGCGGGGCGTTGCCTGTCCAAGCATGAGAATGTGGAGATATGAACTTGTCGCATTCCTCTTGGGTTTTGGTGTGTTTCTGCTACAAAGTACCACAGAAAAGCAATTTATGTACTTTACTCAATTTTTATTTAACCAGGTTAGTCCCCTTGAGATAAGAGATCTCTTTAAGAAGATATTAAACACATAACTTATTTCAGAAATAACAACATATTTAAGCTCTACACAATCCTTATCCTACTTACTTGGTGTCTGTTTCAACATTTTAGGAAAGTCTGTTGAGTTTGTGAGTCATTTAGCTGAGATGGTAACAAAAAACAACAACAACACTGCACTTCATCCTGGGAACATGCTGCGTCCTGGGAGGCAGCATTATGCTGTGGAAAGGTTTTTCTTTAGAACGAATGTGCCTTATACATTACAAAGTAAAAGTGGAAGAAAACCTGTCAGAGGCAAAAAAATAAATACATAAATAAAAAACAAATCTTGAGACTGGTTTGGAGGTTCTTCCAGCAGAACAAACCTAAATATACATCCAGAGCTACAATCAAATGTTTCAGGTTAAAGCATGTTCATGTGTTAGAGTGGACCAGTCAAATCTAAATCTAAAACTAGATTTTGTGCAGATCTTACAATTTGCTGTTCAGGAACGGTCCCCCATCCAGTCAGCCTCAGCTTGAGCTGTTTTGTAAGAAGAAATGAGTTTGGACTCTAGCTGTGTGGATTTGTAGCTGTAATTGTGCTACATTGTGTTTGTATCACATAAATCCCCATAAAATATCCTGTCTTTGTCGTGTAATAAAATGTGAAAAAGTTCAAAGAGCAGGAATGCTTTTTTTTTTTTTTTTTTTTTTTTGCAAGACACTGTAGCACCAATGTCACAATTGTAAAGCTTAAAATGCAAAATTAGTGGCAGTGAACAATGAGAATAGTGGGGGGGGAGAACTTGCGGGCCAATCTGCCTCCTTTCCCACACAAGAAACCAGGACGACACAGGCGGTGTTGAATCCCCCCCCTTTCCTCCTTACCCAAGTTCTCCTTTATATATTCAAATTCACTTCAGCAGCATAAAATTCTCCCAAGAGACAGCATTGTCCTCCTGCTTGTCCCTTGGGCTTCCCTTCTCTCAGTAACATCTCTTCACTCCACACAATTTAGCCCTATACCTAGAAGACAGGCTTTTTTCCCTCCTCCAACCCACACACAACACCCTCTTTATAAATAGTTCAGTCCAATTTAATGAAATTAATCAAAACGTCTTTAAAGGCAAGCGCTGAATACATGGTGGTGGGTTTGAAACACAGCGCACATTATTCAAGTTTTCAGTGTGAAACAACTGCAGTGAATAGCTCTGAAAAACCCAGAGTAACAATCTCGGTCGTGTTATTATGTGTGAAAACAAAGGTGCACCCACGTTTTCTTCCCCCTCCCTCCGTATCTTATTGCCTTCGGGAAAACGTGGAATGGCAAATTTGACACCGATGGCTGAGTTGCAATTGCAGTTACGAATGTATGAACACTATAGTTTTATAAGCACGCGGTCCAAATGTTTCAAAAAGCGCATAGAGGTCTGCTCTGGTGAACTTGAATGTGTGATTCTTGGTGCAGAAAGTAAGCATAATGCCAACTCTATAGCGAGGAGGCTTTACTGAGTGAAATGAAAAGCCTAAGGCATTAATACAATAACACAAGAGAGGAACAGAAAGATAAAAAAAAAAAAAAACACAGCGCTAAATGAGTTGTTCAGTGGTGGAATAAGGAGCATTTTTTATGTTTTTGAGAAGTATTTCATACAGTGCCTTGTGAAAGTTCTTGTGAAAGTTCTTAAACTTTTTCAAATTGACACAAATATATTTTTATATACACACATACATAAAATGTGGTAAGCAAATAATTATTACCGTGTATTTAGCTCGGCAACTCCATCGATGCTCCTATCTGCTCTGACCACCTTAAATGTCCTTCTTACGAAGAGCACCCCACAGCATGATGCTGCCACCACCATCTGACATATCATTGTACATTCTATTTGTACTTAAATGTTACATTTGTAATGCTTCTAATTGAAAATACAGCAAGAGTTTACTGAACATGAATATATTGCTTATCCTTCGTAAAATACTATTGTATTTGTTTTTAATTGTTTGTATGCTGTAATTTGCTATTTGCTATTTTAAGACTATTCTAGTTTAATAGTCTAGAACAGGGGTGGGCACTCCTGGTCCTCGAGGGCCGGTGTCCTGCAACTCTTAGATGTCTCCCTGGTCCAACACACCTGAATCCAACAGCTGAATCTCCTCCTAAGTGCAGTCAAGTTCTCCAGAGTCCTGTTAACGACCTCATTATTTGACTCAGGTGTGTTGAAGTAGAGATGCATCTAAAAGTTGCAGGACACCGGCCCTCGAGGACCAGGAGTGCCCACCCCTGGTCTAGAAGGTGTAATCGTTTTACACCTCCTTTTCCAGACCCTGTAAAAGGTGGTATAGCAATAAAATGTCCTTATAAACTTGTGTTTTCCCGGCGCTCCCTGAATACGGCTGCATCGCTAATGTAGGTCAGTTGCAATATAAAGTATTTATTAGCGCATCTGAGAGTTCATTTTTCATTAACCCAGTGTCACATAGTATGACAAGAACTGTTAACATGTTCCTTTGCTGTTGGAACACTTAAGAAATTAGAAATTTTCATTACCAACTTGCATTGCTAATCGCAGTTTGCACCAAAACAAATGTGAAAATGAAAGAGGCGGAATACAAATGGATGCCATTGTTCTCAGATTCTTTTTATTTGGGAATAAATGCTAAAAGTTTTTTTTTTTCTCATAGTTATGTGTTATTTTGTGTAAGTTCATCATATATAAAATTGCAATAAAATCAATTGAAGTTTACTGTTGCTCTATTATGACAAAGTGTAGAAAAGACCAAGGGATGTGAGCACTTTTGCAATGCACTGTAGTTTCCAATTGTTGGGAAAAAGCAGACGAATAGGAAACTGCAGAGGACTGATATTGTGAGTTCTGCCAAAGGGTTTTAACCAAAGAGAGGGGGGTGGAGAGAAAAAAAATCATTATCACATGAAACCACTTTTGTGTGACTGAATTTATCACACTCTAAATATCCCAATATTATCATATCTATTCACTGCTGGCATGATGCAAATAGGCTCAATGACATGCTTGCCGCTACAAAACTCTCCCACAGGGTTCTAATAAAACAGAACAATTTCCCCACTCTCCATTCTCCCTCGGAAACGGAGCAGTCTGCGAGGCCCTGTGATCTGCCGCAGACAAAATGAGACGCAGCAGCTACAACAGAACTGAGACGCGGGCAGAGTATTCCCCCGCGCTCCCTGAATAGATAATGCTTCCCTTCACATTCCTTTTATTCTTTCAAAAAGCAACGCATCAGAGGCCAAATATTAATTCTTCTCGTCATATGGAGGAGCTACACAAGTGGCATACTAGGATGGGGCCTTTTTGAATGATTAAGGGAACACATAAAGGGTTTCTTGTGGCGCTTTGAACTTTCCGCGGAGTTCTGAGCACCCTCAACCTATTCCCTTGCTCTGCAGGAGACTTGATGTTAAAAGACAACATTAATGAAAGCTCTGTAACAGGTAGAGACAGAGGGATTAATGCAGTCTAAACACAGGAAGCCTCTCACAACTAGCTGCGGCCAGCAGGTAAATAGAGAAACACTATTCCTCACTTTGCCTCCTTCCTCCCTCCATGAATCTTCTTTAAAGAAATGCCAATAGATCTGATTGCCTAATTCTCTATTCCCTCCCTCCCCAGGCCCATAAAGATGCACGTGTGGATGGAGGGGGGGGGAGAAACACTTCAAGGAATGACATTGACTGGGGAAGTGCTGACTTGCACCGCTGTTTGTCTTTTGATGTGAGAGATCAAATCAATGTACACGCCATTCTCGGAGCAAAGCGCAGGCAGATTAGCATTAGCCTGAAGGTGCCTGCTCGGCCTCAATCATTAGCCTTTACATGTGACTCTCCAAATAAGCATCATTTTACTTGATAGGTGCAAAAAAAAGCAAGCATACCATTTGGGCTGGAGGAAAGTGTAACGGCTGTCATAATGAGACCTTAGCCAGACACAGGCATTTTTTAAAACAGTTTGAGCTGCATTATTTGTCACTGGTGTTGTGTGCAACGGTGCCTTCACATGGAAAATACAATGATGAGATCTCCTGAGTGCTTAAGTCAGATGGATTGAACGCTCTTCGGGCGCTGATAAAGGTTGATTTCGGGTTGGACCAACATTATTGTGGCAAAACTAATGCAGAATAATTATCATATTTTGCCTTGTCAAAAGCCAGAACGATGACATATTTAATGCTCGGTGTGCAAGAAATGCAAACAATAAGCCCTGGTGCTTTGTACCTTTGTGGATGTAGCTGATTTAAGAACTTTTTCCTGGTACAAAATGGAGCAGTCCTCTATGTCCTGACCATATGTAAGGATGTACCACCAGGGGGATATATCTACGTGCTTCTGCAACTGATTATTAAAAGTAAATGTCTTCAATCTGCTACACTAGAAAACAAAATTATTCACTTATGGTACCTTTAAAGTAGTTAATGCAAGGTCAACATTCACACTTTGACCAAAGAGTTTATCAAAATAATCTGTATAGACAGATAGCCAGGCAATATTTATTGTATAAGTGAATTGTCTAAATTTCTATACATAGACTGAATACTGTATATATACATATATGTATATATATTCATATATATATACATATATGTATATGTACATATACATATATGTATATACTGTATATTCACTAAGTCGTTTTGACAGTAAAAGTCATTTTTGACAGTCTTATTAATTAGATTGTTGGACATTGTCAAGGTGTTTGCACAGGCATATATATATATAATGTTTTTTATGACTTTCTAAAAGTAACTCTAATGAAAGAAATAGCTTAGGAACCTGAGAACAAAATTGTGAACAAAATAGAATAAGTACACAATGAACAGCTAAAGTTGGGGTAAGAAATGAGGATTGGTGAATGGACTAACTGAACCTGAGTCCTAGCAAGTGAACCCTTACATGGCTGCAGCTAGTCAGGACTTGGAGGCTCCCATGTTGTTTTCATGAATGCATGTTTTACAAACACATTATTTTGCAGATTTACATAACACCTCACTGTGATGATAAAGTATTTTAATTTATTACATTTTCAAGTAGATAAACAGTATATTTAAAAATGATTCACAGCCCCACCTCTAACCTAATCCTGTTATATTGAAAAAAAATATTACAAGAAATGATGGTGTATTTATTTGGATCCGCTTTTGCAATAACAAACGCGAAGGTCATAATTGAAAACATTTTTTCATGTATACCTCATATCAGTTTGTTGCACATTTCATAAAAGAAAATTGTATGGATAGGGCACCAAAACGGGCTCAACCCCTGGAGCCCACGTTCTTCTAAATACGGCCCTGTTTGTTTTGAGCTTTGAGACTATCTTGTGTTTTCTCACAAAATAACAAAAAAAAAATCTATTAAGAGGTGAAAGTTATTAGATTAAAAGGGCAAAAAGATCTTGACCGGGCATTTCTGCTACATTTGAATTCATACTGTTTGCCTGTAACTTCATGCTAATGATCAAAGTTGCAGAGGGGTGAGAGGGAGGGATTCTCCTGAGTGCAAGTTATGAAGATGAGATGAGGAGAGAGAGGGAACGGGTTAGAGAGAGAAACGGCTTTGCTGCCCTGCTTTGAACACTTTTACACTTTCCAACAAGCTTTGTTTTTTAATTGGCTGAAATTAATCTTAGGGATGTAGATGCCTGATTTGCATTCATTAAAACCCAACCAAAAGAAAGTCATGCTTAATTCCAATCAAATTTGCTTAATTATGCATGGCGAGAAATTCCCAAATGAGCTGTGGATTTTTGTTCGAGTCCTTTTTTTTTTCTTTTCTTTTTTTTTGTTTCCTATAGCAAATAAAATGTAATGAAGCTGTCTTTTTGTGTTTCGCTGAATGTTGAAGAGCACATGAGGAACACCTTGAGCCCGGGCTGAGACAATATTACTGCTAAAGTAATTATAAAGAATCTGCATTTTTCATTGTTAATTGTGGATGTCAGCGTCATTAATTTTAATTTACGGCAGGCAATAAAATTAAGAATAGTTTGTGCTGATGTTTTAAATCATGCCTGTGAAGGGGACACATAATGCAACTTAAATCTCGAGCAGATATTGATTGGGGCCGATGGTCTTTTCTATGAATCTTAAGCAGGCAGTCGCTGGGAATCTGCTTGAGACTTCACTTTTACGAGTTAACTCCGGCAGCAGATAGCGCGGGCGCAATACAATTAAAGAACTGTCAGTTTATGCACACACGCGTCCGTGCGCGTCCGCACGCGCACTTAATCACTTAACTGCCTCACAACAGAAAGATGTTGAACAAGATAACAGCCATCAGAATGGAGCAAAATGCAATAACAACACCATCTAACTAGGGCTAAGTTCTTCATGAGGAATTTTGAATTGGTCGACTTTTCCCTTTCTCTCAGTAAAAGTCGTTTTGACAGTTGTATTAATTAGATTGTCGGACATTGTCAGGGTGTTTGCACAGGCAGACTCAAAGCAGAATGGTGGAGTTGGAGGTATGCGATCTACAGGGGATGACATTATGTGTTTCTGCTCTGACACTTGATTTATAGCTTCATTTGGACCGTGCCCGTGCAAAACACATCCTGCTGCTGCGGGAGCTTTAGTGCGTTGTAGTTTGAAAACAAAGGAAGAATAAAATTGATCTTTCTGGACACACACAAAATCAATGAATGGCTATTTCCTGTTCCACGGCGTGTTAGTTCAACTGACTTGCTCAATCCTTGAACTTTCTGTGTGTCCTCGTCACTGGAGAGGAAAGGTCCTCGGATTTCAGAGAGAAACTCCAGATGATGTCATTTCAGATGAGTTGGACTCCTCCGACTCCCCTCGCCTTGACCCCGAAAAGACAATATTGGAAGCACCTCAGGTTTGGCCGAAATGCACGCAGTCCCTGACTGCCTGAATTCCTCCCACTCACCTTTTATTCCAAAGGATGTGTTTGTACCTGTTGTACAATGTGTTCTCCTGCAAGGTGATTATGTTTCCAGTGCAGAATGGCTCTACAACGATGTTCAATTGTTCTCCTTCAAGCTGGCTGTTAGCCAACGACTCCTTCATGACACATGGAGCTGGTACTATCAGCCCCCACCTCTTCTTCCTGCCCGCTTTCCTGTTGGTGACTGAAGCAAGTCACTCTAATGCAACAATGATGGTGATTTCACTCTGCTTATCGAAGCGAGTAAGTACTTAAGCAGCTGCTTGTACTTTGATCCAATTTACTTCCCGAATGTGTGCTTCCTCAGGCGCGGTAAACAGGCCTGCCTAAGTTGTCCTTAGTTCAAAGCCAAGGCAAATAGTTCACATGATTATTGTTTGTGCTGTTTTCATGGAGCTCTGTTAACAGAGGTGAGTTAATGCAGACGACAGGCCGTCTAAATTTAAAGCATATTGCACAGATCAGCTTCCACACTGCGGCGGCAGCGGTTCTAATTCAATATTGTCATCGGAGCTCCGGAGGTTGAACACAAACGCCATACGGCGAATCCCCCAACCTTTAACATCGCTGTGCGCTCGACTCATCCCCAAGGACAGGACAGATAAAAGATGATCAGTAAGAAAATTGATAGCACTGATTTAATAAACATCCTCGAAATGATCTCGGTGACCTGCAGGTAGCGCTGCAAGTCTCTCGTACTTTGCTTGGGTTAAAGAATCAAGTGAGATGATTCATTTGAGTGACTGAGGTAGTTGAGTTTGATGGATCATTCCTAAAAGCATCATTGCTAATCTTCAGCTCCTCTTTTTTAGGTTATTCACAGATCAGTGAGTTTTCCGGCTAATCCTGCACCTGACGCCGCTCTTGTCTGTGTACATGGTATTCATCATGCGCTGACAGGGAGAGTCCTTCAGACGACAAATAACCTTCAGAGGGAAGAGGCAGGCGAAGCAGTAGGTGTGCAGTTATTTTGGATACATTTCACAGCGGAGTGGGAAAAGCTGCACAGGGAGATGTATGGTGTCCTTGCTGGATGCGCAGAGATGGACCCCTCCGCGTTTCCTAGCATAATCATTCTGAGCCTCAGCCATGCCTTCGACAACTCAATCAGACAACCCTCTACCTGTAAAGTGGCTGGGTTGATTTGATTGCCATTTTTATTGGATCCCGGTCACATAAATCAAACCAATGGGGACAGCTGTACAGACGTGACCACTCGTCATTCGCCAGTAGCCTTGGAAACATTGTTTCGGGGAGCCTGCGTGGCTGTCACCGGAGGTAAATCAGGGGATCTGAAGTTTCTTTCCTCCAACACAAGAGCACGGAGTTAAATCATCTTGAAAATTGATGTCACTGCGCGCAAGTGTTTTCACCTATCCCTTAGATAGAGTCCCATCAACTGGTGACAATGTCAGCACTTTCACCCTTCCCTCAAAGAAAGGATGTTTCTTGTCTTCGGGCCTAAAGGCCTGTGGTGTCAGATAAGAGCTGTCCCGAGTTCTTTTCTTTCTGGAAGTGGTCCGTCTTAATTCTTAAAGATATAACTGCTTTGCTGCTTCTCCAATCAGCTTGAATATCAATCATTTTCCATCCCGATTAAGTCCTGCTCAGGGTCACTTGTGCCAGCTGTTTAAAGGAGACGAGGCAGAGTACACCCAGGACAGGTTTCATTTGTCCATCCTCATCATTTACGCTTATTTGTAGATTTAATGTCTTAAGATTGATAACTGCTATAAATTCAAAGTGGATGCCATAATTTAAACATAAAGAAATTTAATTATGCCATTTTTGGTTTTCAAAGATATGCATCAACAGTGCCTGAAGTCAAATCAGACAGAGCATTTCTAATACACAACAGTTGAACAAGATATTTGGCCCTCTTTGACCTGTCGGATCTTGTACAAAAAAAAAAGTAGGACACCATTGTGTGTGGTAAACTCTGCGAACGTGTCTTTCAGAGTGAATACATTGTTCACTGCCAAGCACTGGTGAGCATTTTGATTCAGTGCGAAGTGATTAAGTATATCATGTCTACCAGCGCTTACAGTGGGACTATATTAGATTAAATACAGGTAGCTAATTTCCTCCTCTGCATGGGTGAGTGGGAGTATGAATGAAAGTGATGTAAAATTAATTTAGACCTCTAAAATTTTGATCGCGGTGAGGCTATTTTGGCTCTCATCATGACAAGTAATAGCGGGCTGTTGCTTTGCAACCCCGCTATATTAACCGTGTTTGCCTATAGGGCTTTCAGGATCAATTTCATTCAGCATAAATATCGCTTGATCTGTGAAACAAATTAGAAATAATAAAAGCCATAAATGGGCCCAAGCTCTATTGAGATGTCCCTTCCAGCCATGTGTCAGAACTGAAGACATTAATGATACACGGAGGAGAGAAAATTACCATCTAGGATACGTCCGAACCAGTAAACTGGTAAACAAGCTGGCCGTTAGGAGTAGGGATGATTTGAATCAACAAGGGTGAACAGATATGGATACTCGACGCATTAGTGTTAATAGGAATAGATTATGGAGGGATTTCGTGGAGTGACCTTCAGTGCACTAATTGAAATAGTATTCCGAGTCAGCAGTGGAGTAATCAACTTAAACACAGAATCATAAATCATCATGAATAGCGCTGTCACAACCAAGCCATTAGCCTCGTGTTTTTTCCCCCAGCAACCTCATGAAAATATCTGCCACAACGATCTGTAGGTTAATAGGAACAGAAATGGCATTTAGAGTCTATTTGGATCAAATGTACTGCGAGCTTGAAAGTAGAACTTTGCTAATTTGCAGGTAATGTGAATTGATGGAGTAAGGCTTAGAGATAGTTCAGGCAATGAGTCAACACAATATATAACTCTGTTGGAAAAACGCGAGGGCTTGATGAAGCCTCGATCACAATACGGCTTTGTGACAAGTCCTCAGCTCTTTCTGTGACCAGGGGACCCAGCAGCAGCCAGATATGTTATCAGGCAGGGGTTAGGTAATCATGTCGGCTTACTGTGACCTTTGCCTTTTGTTATTAATTACAGCTGACAAAAAATGCAATAAATTCTGGGACCAAAGAGCTGTACTTGTTTCCTCCGAGGATGTGTAGGGAACTTCTATTGTGATCACTGCACACTTCCTGACATAAACATGCTTGGGTGTGTAATAATGTTCAACTATCAGTAGCATGTAAAGCAGTTTGAATTGCCCCGATACTGAAAATGATGCTGCGCAAATAAATTGCCTTGCCTAAGTAGAGTGGATCTCAGAAGTGTACCTGCCATGTAATGTTTACATGATGTAACAAAAACCCAGTAGTATAATTGTACACACCGTTTCATGACCCCCCCCCAATTTGTTTCAGCTTCAGAAAATAGTTTTGTTTTTGCCAGGAGTCTATGAGCATCCCACACATCGACCGTAACTGGATACTGTAGCTAGAAATTGCAGTTACAATTACTCAACTTTTTGCGTCTCAGCCTCTAAAAATACACATGAAGTGTGGACATTTAGGACTGTTAAAGTCCAGCCAGCTTTAAAAATATCAAAATGTATCAATACCACCTACAGTACAATTGCATTCAAACATTCCTTACAATTGCAAGTATTGCACACTTGCAGTATATCGCAATGACTATTGTGATTTGATGTATTGTCCAAATCTAATGATGATTTCAATCCAAACTACTTTGACAAAAGTTTCCCAAATTGATGTAAAGACATCTCATTCCTACGACCTTCTTCAAGTGCCTCTACAGATTTAGTTAAACCAAAAAAGCAAAACTCTACTGATCCTGACATCAGGTCCATCTGAAGAAACGTTACCCCACGGCTCCACCACCATGTTTCACTGTGGATATCGTGCTTTATTTCTGTGATGCTCAGTAATGTTTTTTGTTCCAAAATACCTTTTGATAACTTTGGTTTCATCAGACCATAACACGGTCTTCCACAAGGGTTCTGGAGATTTTGTTCAGGTCAGGCAAAGTCAAGTTTGTCCTTCCCAGCACAGTGTGAGCTCAAGATTGAAAGTTTGCGGCTGACTAATGGTGGCGAAGCAGCCTAACACTACAAGAAAGCCGTTTTTCCAGTGCCAACGGTGGCCATGCTTAATGGCCTGCATAATCACGACAAGCTTTGCTGTGGGTTAGGAGCCATAGTGCAGCAGAGTCAAAGAGGGAGGGTGCAAGAAGCACAAACACAAGTATGATTGACAGTGGTAAGACCCTCCTCCCAGCTCTCATTAATTGTTTCTGAAGGGAAAGTGGTGTATTTCTGCAGATGGTACACTGGAATGAACCACAGAAGCTCTATTTTTTTTATTTATTTATTTTTTCACAGATTATGTGTCTCATGTTAAATTGTCAGGATAGTGACAGTTTTTTTAAAGGTTTTATCAGCTCTAGTGGCCATTGATTGAGAGAGGTCAGGCAGGAAAACGGAAAACGGGTTGTGAGAGAGAGGGAAGACATGCGGCAAAGGTCATCAGGCCGGGACGCGAACCCATGGCAGCTGTGTAGAGGCCTGAGGCCTCATGCGCTCTGTCTCTTCGCCGTTGCAGTGGCTTCATAGCGACAGCTTTAATAAACGTGTCAAAAAACTTTTTGTGTTTTGTTTCATAAAAGTTACCCATTACAGCTTTAAGCGTGTGTTTACGTCTGCTACCAATTTGTTTCAGATTTTGACCTTCATGCTTGTTTTTTTATTCTGACTAATTTTAATGAAAATATATTAATGGTGACATTTTAGTAGTGTTTAGCAACTATTATTTTGATAATTTCACAAAATATCTTTATACAACAAAAACCTGCCATTTTGAACATGGGGCTTGAACACTTTCAGGATACGACTTACAATCTTTAGCAGACATGATCCTCATAATGAACGTTTTTGTTCCTATTATCACTTAATGCCACGTCTATTTCAAACATCGACACGAAGTGCTTTGTCAAACTTAACAACATCTATATTAATATCAACAAGTGTTCTCACGGTAAATAGCTTTTTAATTGCATCTAAAGTGAGCGAATTAGATACTAAACAGTCGCTTAGCGTCAGTAAAACGTCTTTCACCCAACAATACACAGCAAACTTGTCAGAAATGCTGATAAGAGGGCCGATCCTGAGCGCTTACACTGCATTAATCAAATAGAAGGTCTAATTAAAAGCGCTTTAAACAAAGATTTTTTTCTAAATGTTGCTCAGGTATGGCAATAATTTTTGATCAGCCAAGCCTGGAAGACAAATAATTAGAACTGCCACGGCGGCCTGATGAGTGATGTCAGCATCTCCGAGTGACCTTCCCCTACTAATTAATTTTCATTCCAGGGGAAAAAAGGCCCTGTTGTTGCACATTATTAATTGAGTTCATGAAAAGATGCACCTGATTAATTTTTGTTGATAATACTTGTCATTCTGGCCGCCGTTTGCAATCATTTTATGGGTTTTCATCTTAGTGTTTTTCAAAGTTAATCTAAGTCATCGTTGCTGGAGATTAATTTATCCAAAGTAGAGCTGCCCTGTCCCCAGAAGACAGCAGTGTTTCACTATATCTCACTTAGATACCTGCTAAACACATATTTCCTCTTTCACTCACTATTTTTCTGTGCTTTTTTCAACACATTTATTGTGCAGACACCGTCAATCTGCTGAAGAATATTTAACTTGAACAATTAATGAATAACTTTCCCTACTACACAACTTGTGACTGCATGGATATTCCATATCAACACTTATAAGCACTGAAGTTACTTACAGCATAAAATAAGTAAATAAATTATATTCAGTTCAGGCTGCCATTAGCTAAAAATTTGAGTAAACAGTCCTTTGCCAAACATAAACTGTCAGTTTTCTTGTATTGTGGTAAAAAGGTGGTTCTACAATGTATCGAAACGCAAGTGAACTCCAAACTTTTTACATTTGTTTTTTGTGAAAAAATATCGAAAGAGGGCATCATTTTCCTTTAACTTTGCAATTATGCACAACTTAATGCGGATCTTTAAAATTCGCTGAAATGTGTGGTTTTAATCTGGCGGAACAGGAAATACGGTATTCTGTAAATGAATATTCCCATCAGAGGACTTGACAAACTTCATCCAAACTTTCAGAAGGTTTCTGAGATAACACTATGTTTTTAATGGGTCACTAAGCCTCTCATATCCTAAGTGTTGTGCTGATGATGTTGTTTTCCGGTTGTAAACCAAGACATCGTTTCATCAGGTAACAAGCACCGTCCTACCTCTAAGCGGCCGTGTCATGTTATTTTTGGATATTCAAATATATGCACAGCTTCATGAGTAGAGCGTTTGTGCTGGGAAAGATCTGTACACATCGCACCATGTTGACTGCACTGTAAATTTATTGCATCTACTCCCATTAAGCCGGTATAATAAACCACATGTCAGATTTAAACATGAATACATATGGTAATAGTAATCTAATATGATTTTCTTTTCTCAGTTTTAGTTCCAACACATTGTATGCAAAAGAGCAGGAAAAGAAAATGCTTTACAAACTTGTCCATCATTATAAAAATGATTTGATAGAAAGGTAAAATAGAAAAAAAAAGCGCAATCCATGAACAACTGAATAAATAAGATGCAGTTGTCAGTGGCAACTTGAGTGAGAAATGAACAAATTCATACACGCCAGCAGTATTAGATAGCATGCTGTAAATATAAAGCTGTAGCTCATTGCCCTTCATTATAAATCCGTGGGTGTTACATCGTCTTCATTTTGTGGTCACTGTGACACATTATGTGATAAAATCCAATTTTAAAATCACTACTTTCAGCCAGCGGTGGCTTTCCGTAGTTCACCAAATGCCTACATCTGTGAAGGTGCTCGTATAAAATAAATGACACTTTCAACGTATTTACCGGCCACTTTGTTTAGGTAGATCTGTTCAGTTGCTTGAATCAGTCAATCACTTAGCAGTAACTCTATGCATGTTGGCATGTGGGCGAGGTGAAAACGACCTGCTGAAGTTCAAAGCAAAGAAGAACGGGAACTGAAGGGACTCTGTGGCATAGTTCACACCAGATGTGCCGGTTTGAGTATTTCCGGAACTGCTGATCTATGGGCATTATCATTCACAATCAGTGGTATGATAAAGAAAAAATATCGCCTGGTACAGAGTCTCAGTTTCAGGTGCAACATTCAGATGGTATAGTCATAAAGTGGTGTAAACCCTAACATAGCATGACTCCATTCTGCCTTGAAACAATGATTCAGTTTGATGTTAGGATATTTCTTTGACACCCTTCTGGCAACTCAGTACAAGTTCAGCAGCATTTAAACACCACAGCCTTCACGAGTATCACTGCCGACAACATCCGTCCCTTTCCTCAGTGAGCATTTTTTATGACGTTTGCCTGAGAACCTACACTGTAAAACATTTGAGACGCAATTAGTTGCGTCTACTATCTTCTACTCTTTCAGTCAAATAAATGTAGCAAGTTTTAGGTTTTGAGCCTAAATGTGTGAGTTTGTGAAAAATAAACTTACGACAGAGAGCTGTGTTAACTTTTTTATTGATTTTGTCAGACCTCCAAGAGTGGAATAAACTAGTTTTTGGTTGGCACTTAAAAAAAAACTGAAAGAAGAAAAAGACAGGAGTGGGAACTATTTCCCAGAATGCTTAGCGCTGTGTTGTTGTATCCTGAGATGGAGGTGTGTTGCATGATTGAACTGACTCTTGAAAATGTTCATTTTAATGCAACAGAGCATTTGCAAAGCTTGAGAATAATGTTCTGTTCGCACTAAATGTTTTTGAGCAGAATTCATTGTGATGTTTAATAAAATTCATTATCAGCTCAGAAAACCTTTTCATGCCATTTGGGACAAGAATTTAAATTACTCTAAATTAAAATAAGTAGTTATTTTAATTTGATATACTGATTGAAAACAACAGAGAAATGTGTAAAAATAGAGAAAACTTCCCTCTTTAACTGGGTAATGGAAGTTTTTTCTCGCATGTTGTGAAATAATTATTTGGTTTAAATTGCAGCATTAAGTTAAAGCTCACAATTCAAGATTAATGAACTTTAACAAAACTATGCTCAGACAACTTGTCTTTTGTTGTTAAAACAACAACAAAAGACAAGTTAAACCACCTTCAAATGTTTTACAGGTCATACCTGAATAAATATCTTATGTGAGTTACTAGTGATATTGATGGTTAGAGCTTATTTTCCAATCACATTCACTTAGCTGAAATTGGATCCAAAGTAGTTCATCCAATAGACCAATAATCCCAACCAACTAAGGTTGAAAAGAATGGTCATATGACAAGAATTCAACATCATAGTGGTCCAGTTCTAGATTGAACATCAAACTGTAATTTTGCAAGACGAATCTATTAAACATAGTCTATAGTCTCAAAAAAAGTAAGACCTTCTAGAAAAATCTCGTTAGTTCTTTATGTAAGACTGATGTGTAGTCTCTCATAATGTCATCCACATTCCTGAACCGTAGCCAGGTCAGTCACAATGGGTTTAAATGTAACAAGAAAATAAAAGGCAAAATGTCCAAATATTGCTGATAGAAAAATAAAATGTTTCTCAGGTAACAGATCTATGATACAAATTCAAAAATCAACTGAGACGAAAAGATCCTCAGAGATGAAAGGAGCACGTCAAGGTTTGCTTGTTTGGTTGTTTTCAAAAGTTCAGTGCAATAATAGATTTTCCACCATGGTTCACGTGTCTTTTCAAATGCACAAACATGCTGGCACAAATGAAACTCTGAAGGGGTGGCGAATTCCACCAACGCATAAAATGTAATTTGGAAGAACTGAGTTCAGGCCCAACAGGAAATTTGACTTCTGCTGCTCTAACTGAGATAGCATTGTTTCACTCCGTGATTAGTCTGGTCCCTGGCACGTTTTAACTCTTTTTTTTTTTTTTTATCGTGTTGATGTTGTTGATTTAACATGAGGTGTGCACATAATTGTTTTGAGTGGATGAATATGCATTGTTGTAATTATTGCTGGTTTGAGCTGTTGGCCAGGAAACTCTTACAAAACAAAACACTTTTGATATGCAATATAGGTGCCATTCCATAAAATATGAAGCCTGCTTGTGATAAAAAAATAAAAGCAAGTTACATATTAATACAATAAAATAAATAATGATTAAAAAAAGTCTCAATTAAAATTATCATTGACAGCGTTTACAAGTGTTTACGCACATTGAACTAATTTGCCATTTGTTGTGAATTGGTGCTATATAAGTAAGTGGAATTGAACTAAATTATTATGAGTTTGTGACTGTGAGATTAAATTAAACTGTAGGATCACGTCTCTTCCAGTTTGCAATTACGGACTGTGTTTTGTTGTTTATGTGACATAAAATCTCAATTAATTAAATCGCTGTAAAATTCTTCAAGCTTTATGTAAATTTAGACAATATTAATTATAATACTACTAATAATCTTCTCACTTTTCTGTTTACTTTTTCCCCTTTCACTTATTCTCCGCCGTGTTTCAATAAATACTTTTTTAGGAATCTGTGACTTGAGGAAGTCTCTGAAAACAACCATTTTTCACAAATTACAATTGTATACAAGCAGCTTTGTAAGGCGTTACCTTCGCATAATTTATCGTGCTTATGTTTTGTGTCGCCATCTCACAGCTTCACGTATTAAAAACACAGAATCCTTTTCCCTGACAGTGCAGGGTTATTTTATTCATCTTTCACTAAATGAAAAAAACAAAACAAAACAACACCTTTACAGGCCCACAGTGGCCTGCTTTCCTGTGATAAGCTGCAAACAGAGAGGAGTCTGAAAAACCATTTAGAATTAATAATACCAAAAGCGGCCTTGTTAATGAAAATTTGTAATTGATCTGAAGAGGCACGCAGTCATCTCTGAAACGCGGGATGTCACCGAGCCGGTATAAATGCAGCCTTTAATGGACACAGTGACAGCGCCGCAGCATTGTTCTTGACAGTAGAGTTTCATGTGAATGGCGTCGCCTGTCATTGTTGTGAAACTATTAATAGATCTGTAATTATGGTGGAGGGAAATGTTGATCTCCTTTTTTTTTCTTTTTTTTTTGTTCCTCCGTGGTATTTGATATGCTCAGCACAACGAGGAGAAGAATTAGTACTAATAAACAGGTCTCATGATTCCGTGTTTAATTGGAGGATCATTATGTCTCTTCCAGAGAGATGCCCACAGCTAAAGCCTTTAACAGCACTATTTCACACAAGACACAAAAGGCCTTAATGAATACTCCTGTGACTTCACAGTTACTCTCACAAAGGAAATCACATATACTGTTTTTTTATTTTCTTTTTCTTTTTTTTTGTCTTACATATGCTGTAATTGTTGGACTGAGGTGCTGGATCATCCCCGCTTCTTTTGGAAATCATGCTAATTATACTGGGTTTGGGTGTTAAGCGACAAAGCTGAAAGCATTTATTTAATGGCGTGTTAGAAACTTAAAATGGATGCGGTATCATGGTGCACCCTTCCACACTGCCAACCCGGATAAGATGTGTAAAAAGCCTTGGAATAAATTTATTGTTGGGGGGGCTGTAAGAAAACTTATTAACTCTCTACCAGTGGATTTGGGGAATTTTTAAAAATCTATCTCACCATCCTCTTCACTGCGCTCAGTAAAATCACAAAGTTGGGTCTTTGTCAAACCCTGTCTATCAGTTCTGGTGTTTTTAAGCTATGTAAATATTCCTCTGGCTGTATGGGCAAATTCAGTAGAGATGCACCGATTGGACCCTTCCTGACTGATTCTGATTTTTCAGTTTTCTGGAGTTCTGGAGTAATCTGGAGATTACCTTCTGATTTTCCTGAAAACTTAAAAAAAGGAAAAACTTTACCGCAAGTTTCTTGATAAAGGTTTTAGTAAGGAATTACGAGATTCTCCTATTATACGCATGAGCGCATTTGAATCTTTAACCTTGTTCTGAATTTTATTAAACTCAAAAAAGAGCATCAAAGGATGAGCTGCTGGTTGATGAGGTGTGCTAACCTGAACATAGGAGGGTTTCTCTGTTTTGATTAATTCAACAGAATACAAATAAGGTTTTGTACTTAAACTTGCTGATAATAAATCAGAGCCAATCAGGAAAAAGAAATGTTACTGTTGCCTTTTCCTGACTTATGAAATTATACATATTTATCTTACTTAAACACCATGTTCTCTCATCTATTCAATTTTGAAGAGTGGCTAAGAGAATTTAATTTTATTACTGAATAACAGGAAATTGCTGATTAACAGTAAAACTATATTTGCCACCCCTTATACAACTAGTGGGCTGTCTGGTCATGCACTAGAACTGCATCAGTTAGATTCGTTGTATAGAAATGATGGGAAAAGATTTACTAATAGTTGTAGCTTTGCAAAAACTTTGAACAAGTCACACATAAAAAAGGATGAAATTTGCTTACTTTTGGATGATAGCGATAGGATATTCTTCATTTTATTACATAAGCTTAGTTTGAACCATGCATGACATAAAATACAGTAAAAATATAATAGCAATTCAGAGTTTGTGGGAGCCCTGGAGACACGGTGGAAAAAAAGAAGTATTTTAAAAAATTGATTAACTCTAAAAAATTATCCATTTTAAATGAGTAGCTAGTTTGCTATTTCCTGATGTATGAAGATTAATATGCCTTACCTTGTTTGAAAAGGCTTGTTCTCTTTTTTTTTTTTCCTCATTTTGTGCGGAAGCTAAGACAAGCTGATCTCTGTGTCATATCATACTTATGCCTAAAGGAATATGACATGACATATGGATTGCTAATTTAAATGTCCAAGAAACTTAGTTAAACTTGAGAAAAATACACGTAAATTTTGTAATAAGGTATTTATACCATAGGGAATTTTTTGAGCCACAATTATCTCTAAACCACTGATTATGGAATAAGATTAGTAGTGGTTGAATTTTTCTTTAATTTTAAGAGTTTTCTACTACTAAAAATTTTATTTTCAATTGTTGAAGTGTCCCCTCCCCCCCCCCCCACACACACACACACATTTTTTACCAAGAAATGCTGAAATCCTGTACTACATTCTATGTTCAAACAGGGCTACTAAACAAGAACAAAGAATCTGTTCGTGTCTGTTAAAATGAATTCTTTTACAAAGTGCACGGAAGCGCGTGTCGAGCAAATATAATGCAAGTGTCGGGAATGCGCTTGAATCTCTCGGCGCCATTTGTCCCCATCAGTGTCGCTGATGGAGTCATTAGAGGGCTCCGGCAGCACGGCTCTGGAGTCTCTCGCTTGCAAAATAGCTCTGCTGGATCGGTGAACAACCTCCGTGTGATTCTGTGGCCGCACAGCACTTCAGCTGAGCTAATAGGTCATGGCTGCACAGACGGGTTGACAGAAGAATGAGGGTTAACAGTGGTTAATGCTGTAAAAGGATTGGACTTATCCGGAGTTCCCAGTGAGGGGGGTAAAAATAGGACTTTTTAATTTGAGCCAAATTGGTTGTCGTTTTTATTTATTTATTTCTGCTAAGTTTTTAAACAGTTACACGCGTCTTCTGCCTCCCTCTCTTTTCTATTCTCATGCAGAAATAAAAGAAAGAAAGAAAGCCTCCTTTTTGGCGGTTTCTGAATAAAGTGATCACTCTTTAACAGCCGGGACGCCAAAAGTGCTGAAATCGTGTAAATGACGAGCTGAAGGATCGGCGGGGGTCTTTGCACATCGCCCTCCGTGGCTTTAAGTGAAAAGGTGAAAGAGGTCAGCTGAATCTGCATATAATTTGGGGTCACATTTGAAGTGCGGCTTTTAAGCCTCTTTAATGAAAGGCACCTATGAATAAATGTAATCTTTTCTCTCACATTTGGTTTCTTTTTCCAGGAGCTTAGAGCGAAGAAAAAGTCTCGACGTATGCATTTTGCTTATCAATATGCTTTGTGAATGATCGTCGGCTTTCGCGGTTTGATAAGACACTAAATAAATAAAAAAAATAGTCATTTATTTAAGATCAATTAAGAGGGTTTCCTAGATTTTATGGGTTTTGGGGTGGGGGGGGGGGCAGAGGCGAGGGTGAGAGGATAAATAAAAGAATGTAAAAAGTTTAGCTACAATTGGGGAAACTTATTTGTTGAGCAAGGAGAAAGAAGAAGAAAAAAAAGAAAACAAGAAGACGAGGGCAGACTGTCAAAGGATTGAACGGCATTCATCTGCTAACCTGTTCAAGGTGTGCCTGGTTGATGTCCTCCTCTGTGGTGGGGAACATATGTCCACAGCAGCTGTGCCACCATGAATAGGCTGTGATTGTGTGCTAGCTAACTGCATTCCTGGGAGCCAGGCCAAGTCTGAGTGGAGTGAGCTGTCCCATTTTTGATACTAGCGTTCCACCTGATTTTCATGTCTCTCTCTTTTTTAGTTTTTCTTTTTTTTTTGTTGTTTTTGTTCAACAGAAATAGCGGACATTCACTCAGGCCAAAATATGCTGCACCTGACTTGGAAGATCCAGTGTTTCTCAGAACAAGGATGCTAAAAAGATGATTGCGTGACATATCAGATGAAGCCGCGCGAGTGCGGATTTGTCCAGCTGTGTTTTTGTGTCTTCTCTCTGTGACGCGCTTTTCCAAAAAGCTGAAGTACAGCTTTTTTGGATTTTTTTTGTTCTCCCTCCCTCCTACAAACGCTTAAAAATCAATGGACTGTTTGTCTTTTTTTAAGGTCATTTTCAGCTGAGAAGTAGCTGTTTCCATTTAGTCGAGAAAATATCTTTACAATACGACTGTTTTAGCTCACAAGTCCTATGCCGATTTTGCTTGAACAGAGATAAAGTAAAATGATGTAGTATTATCAGTTAAGATATGATACCATATAGCAAGGTAAAACATGATAACACAATGTGTGACAGCGGCCTGTAATGTGATACAATAAATAAAGATAAAATGCACTACAATATGGTAAAATATTGTACAAAAACAAACAATGAGATGCTGTATGGTGTCATGTGATTCGATAATGTAAACTGCGACGTGTTGTGATGTGCAATAACATCATTTATTACAGTGCACAGTGATGTGGTGGTACAATGTGATGTGATATCACATATCAGAGGCACAGTGTCTGCTTATGCTTCAGGCTGGCTGTAGATGAATGGACGGATAAAAGAACGGAGAGAAATAAACATTTGCCCTCCTGACTGTCAAAAGCTTTTCAAAGTGTTAACTTTTAATTTCTATAACTGTTTAGTCTGCATTTGCTTCATTAGGAAATGATTTAGTTCTATTTAAAGTTGATCATAATAGGAAAAATCCTTTTTTTCTCTTCTTTTTTTTTTTACTTAGGTCTCAAAATCAAATTATATATTGTGTATCTGAGCTTGGGTTAGGGAAAAGTTTCTAATGATGGCTGTAATAAAATGGATCCTTTTCACAGGAAGACACATTTTTATTATGGTTTCATTCAACAACAGCTGGTGACAACTTTTACTGCTTCGGGCAGTTTATCAAGAAACTGGTGCCATTTTTGAAAATAATAACAAAGCCATTATATATACCACTTAAACTGACTGAATCCAATAACTGGAAAGCCAGCCATGGGAAAACAAAATACTGCATCATCCGGCAGCTATCAACACCAATGGTAAAGATTTGTAAACTCTTCACTGCAGGTAAGCTTTTTTAGTTTTAGTTTGTTTTTTTTTACAGTGTGTGGTGGGGTCATCATCCAGTCCAGTTTGTCACAGTTCCAGTGGATTGGAAACGTTTAACTACTGATACAAACAGAGATTTAGGCCATCTTAAACAAGTTATGTATCTATATTTTTCACAGGATTGTAGAGATTTTGTCACAACTGCAGAAAACATTCATTTTTTTTTTTTTAAAGCATTTTCATTTAGGAAGCCGAAAACTAATCTGTGAAATGTTGCGGTGGTGAAACAAAATGAGTCAAAACTCTTTGTTTTGAACTTACTTGAGTTAATAGCATGAAATAGTTGCAAAAATAAAAGGAGAAAAGAGATCCCTCCGATTGTTTTCAGGTCGGACGCTTGTCTGTGGGACAATAAACCGAGGCACCTGTAATTGCCATCAGACAGTTGCACAGGAAAACTGGAGCGCTGCGAAGGCGCTGTAAGAGCAAACATTAAACGACGTTTGCGAAATGGAAAAAGCGTCCTCTCTGGGCTTTTGTGGGCTGATGTCTGATCACAAACAAACAATAGACATCTGCAATATTTCTCCGTCCTATCACCAGCCTCCATCCCACGAGGAACAAGGTCAACAGAGGAGCTCCAAATGGGATGGTGATCCCAAAAATAACAATCCCCCCCCACCTCTCTCTTAAAACACAATCACACAATCAAAGCCTTACTGCCTTTCCCTCATTGTTTAATTTCTGCCGGTTATCTTTGATATCTCTGTGGCTGTTCTTATCTTTGACCTTCAGCTTGTTGCTTTGTCCCCCCACCTGCACACCGCACCCCACACCACACACACACACACACACACGTGCACACACCCCCTCACCCATCAACCCACCTGCCTGCCCCCACCTCTCCAGCCTGGCGCTCTGCGACCTTCAGAGGGGTGTCATTACTCCCCTGACCCATTTGACGATCCCCTCATGTGGAATGTGCATATGCCGAATCGGCGTGGATCGGCGCAGTATGGGGTGAGGTGAAGTACTTACAGAAATATGACTTGACACGCTTTATCAAATGGGGAAAGATGAAGACGAAACAGCTGCTGGTGCTGTCGTAAGCAATCTGGCCGTGATTGAATAAAAGTGTCAGGAAAAGGGCCGCTTGATGGTCTTTTGTTCTCCCCCATCCAGCTTGATGTTAGTTTGAGCTGTCAGGAGGGAATCACAGCTGGGTGATTTATCAATACTTGGAGTGACCTTGTAGCCGCACCGCTGTGTGTGTGCCGGGGTGTGCGTGTGTAAGTAAGTAAGCAAGTAAGTGCGTGCTTTTTTTTTTTTTTTTTGAACATGCTTGAATCCATGTGTGGCTTTCATGTATTAAAAAGACACAAAGTGGAATATTTTGAAAATAGTTGGCACACGCAGACAAAGACTTGGCTCGACTTAGAACAGAACTCTCTCTTCTCTTAAACGCAGTACAGTAAGTGGATTGTTCTGCCAACACGATAAGGGTATTTTTCTCAACTTCAGAGCGAATGTTTGGTAGAAGTACGTCTCTTTTAACTAACTCTTCTTTTGAAAATGTTCTTTTACTCTCTTTATTGCTTCACCCCCCTCCCCCCCAGCCCCCTCTTCCCCAACCTGTTCACACTAGCTCTTTCACCTCACTACTTTGTTTGAGATGTACTTTTCATTGATATGGACAGCCTGTTTTCACAGCAGCCATTGGCTGCCTCTGTTGTGATTAAGCAGATGTTTTATTGCGGACTGGAACAGTCATTACTGCCATAAACCCATCTGTGGGATTGCTTTTTATGCAAATTCACAAAGCATGTGCATAAATAAAGTTCTAATTAATACCTTTCTGGAAAACCTCGGCGCTCTTTGATTCCTAAGCGTTCTTAATTGTGTACAGGCAGGTAGAAGGTACAAACCCATGACTGCACCATGGAGAGGTTTCCTCTTTTTTTCCCCTTCTAAAAATAACATAAAATACATGCTTATATTTAAAATGCATGTTGCATCTATACATCATAACAGGTGCATCTACACATTAACAACATTGTGAAAACGTTCTCTATATTTAGTGTTACATTTACCACAGAGTTATACCGTTCAAGTGTTTATTTCTGCTTGTTTTTATGGATATGGCTTAAAGAAAATGTAAACATGAATGAAAATCGTTTTTTTTTATATATAATGTTTTTTTGCTCTCGGCATGTTATGGCCAATAATCACATTGATTGTGATTTGACAGTTGTCCGTCAGATGCTCTCCACAAAGAGGGCAACCTACGAAAAATCTTTGTTAAAGTAGATGTCTGTTTAGAGGTGTCTAAATATATTGACAGAAAGTTGTTTGGAAGGAAAAACTGAAATAGAGAAATGTTCGCAAGCAACAGGAATGCAAAGGAAAAGCCCGCTGAAGAGTTTGGGGTCGACTCGCCAGGCGTGGCTCTGAAGTCAGAGCCTGCAGCTCCGGTTAGCCTGTAGCTAAACAGAGTTGCAGACTGATCGCCTCCGTGCCACGTTGCACTGATGCAGTGATCAATGCAAAAGTTGCCCCAGACTTTCCACATTACTGTAGGTCCACATTACTGTACAAAATACGTGTCATGTTTCCACCCAACATTCAAAATGTACTAAAAATAAACGGTAGCATTCTCAATGCTAGAACTGAATCACAGAAAGTAACTTTGTTTTTTGTTTTTTTTACAATATTCTAATATATTTAGATGCACCTGTACATGTTAATTATTAACAAACCCTCGGTAAAGAAGGAGCAGCCAAGGATTACAATCATGCAAAGTTGCAGCGAGCAGCACTTTGCGGCTCCCGCTGCAGGTTACAGGGGAAATAAAACAAAATCTGCTGCTACCGGTTGATTGGGAACTACTGAAGAGTAAAGTTTCCCCGAGAACATTAAGGCTGCTTTATAGATCCCTTTGTTGTGAGGGTGCCAATGGAAGCTCATTAATTTCCCCAGGTTTTTAATGGGGAGTGTTGAACATGTGGCAAGGCTTGTCTTGGTGAGTTGCTCTCCTGCTGCTGAGAGGATGCTAGACTTGTTAATTGTGAAGGCGTCCCTTTGCTAAGCAATCAGGCACATTTTATTGTTTGGAAACTGGACAAAACAATTTATTTAAGCCTGATTTATTGTATTCCTGATGTCAGTTTGGAAATGATTTAATTTTTTTATTTTTTTTGTTTTGTTTTGTTTTTGCTGTAACAGTAGGGTAATTCTCAAAATGACATTTGCATTTCCCCGTTTCATTGTTTTCACCAGGTGCCAAAAATAATAAATAAAAGCAGGCGTGTGATATTGTGAAATACAGAAGAAAGCTCGATAGCATTCAGAGTGGATTAATGTCGTGTTCCTAATCAAAAAAAAAAAAAAATAGAAGAATGGAAATCCCTGGAATGCTTTGTTTTATGATTAAAGGAAGGTTGTGAGCCGTGAGGAAAATGGAGAAGGTGCTGTCTGAAAATGGCTTCGGAAAACCGCTTTAAATCTATGACATTCGTTTCGTTGAAGTCAGGGAGGAGAGCTGGCTTTCAAGATTAGTTTTCAAAAAAGGCTGTTGACTGGGAAACAACAAATCCTTTTAAGTTGACTCACTAGATGGCAGCATCACTTTTTACACACATTAACACCAGGTTTCACAAGCACTTTCCTTTTAAGCATGAGGTAACACCAGTGAGATATCCACGCTTTCATTTGAGTGAGTTATAGAGAATAACTGTACACTCTGGTGGGAAAAAAATATATATGTGTGTGAAATCTGTGTCAGGATTCTGCACGATGTTATCACCCACAGGCAAGAGAGAGAAAGGAAGAAAGAAATAGAGAAAGTTGTAACTTTCCATTTATACTCAGGTATTGATTCGTCTGTCGAAAGGTGAAGAAAAAAAAGCTGAATAAGAAAAGGAAGGTTTAGCAACTTGATGCGGCTGCATTATAAATCTAGGCAATGAATGGTAAAATCTATTACAATGGCTCAGAATTTCAAGTGGAATCTATTCAACTTGAAAAATTAGCTCTATGACTGGGTTTGATGGGTCTTCTGATCACGGTAAAAGATTTTTATATGCTTTTGAACTATTTTCTTACAATGTGGAAAATGATCCTTGATGATCAGAACCACCGTGTTAATTCTGTGCAACGTTCAATGCTTCAAGTAGAGTTCAGAGTTCACCGTGTGAAGGTTATTTCCTTCACACCGAGTACTTCAGGGACACTTGTAAAAGGCAAAACACTGATTCACGCTGTCAAACAAAAATTTAAATATAGAGCGTAAATTCAGTTCCACAAAAGGGACAATTCATTCCTTTTACAAGTTTTTCCACTTAGACCTTTACAATATTGGCATTTTATGATATTGTAGTGTTTAGAGGAGTTATGAACTCTGATAAAGCATTGTTAATGTAGAAACTTACTTCACACTTAAATAAAAATTATATCATAACATTTCTCATGGTGTTTTATATATATATATATATATATATATGTATATATATATATATATATATATATATATATATATATATATATATATATATATATATATATATATATATATATATATATACATATATATATATATATATATATATATATATATAAACCTCCAAAGCAAAATATTTGGAAAATATTGCAGTTAATTCATTATGGCCACAGGTGGAGCAACAAACAAATCGGCATAAGACTCCACAATGCCCTGTGAAAACTATACGATTACACCATAATTGAAATAAACAGAATAGAGAAAACTGCTACTGTTTCTGTTTGAAACGTATAAATTAGATCCGGGTTGCTAAATTATATTGAGGAATCAGAATATTAAAACTCAAAGTATAAGTTTGGGTTTGGTTTTCAAGGCACAGCCAAACAGAACTTGATTCAGAGGTCCACTTACAGTAAAGACCACAAACACCGGCCACCAGTACTAACCCTAACATCTCAGTGTGACTGGGAAACAAAAGGTTGTCGGTTCAATTCCGGCTCCAATTATATGTTAATGTGACCCTGGGCAAGGCCCTTATCCACAAGTTGATCTGTATGTTGCTGTGTAGATGTGTGTGTATTTGACAGTTTGAATGGATGAATGTGGCTTTAGTGTAAAGTAGTCATCAAGCTCTATATAAGCTCAGTCCATTTACTACTTTAAATTGTCCAGGCTTCATTGTTTGTGTGTTATAGATTTAACACATCCATTTTCATGATTTACTTGTCATTCAAAAATGTAATTAGTATGATCATATGCATTTTTCTTTTACCCAATAATTAGTTGCTTCACATTATTTACAAAGTAAAGAGCAACAAATCCATTCTTGTACATGGTTTATTTCTCTGACTGCCTCATGGCGGTCATTTCTAATTTGCAATTTGTATATATATATATATATATATATATTATAGACTCTGAGGAATAGGGAGGAAAGAAACCAGATTTAATTAGTTGTGCTCAAAATAAAATTAAATAAAATATACTTAGAATGTATTTACTAACTTGTGTTTGCAGTTGTGTGATTCCAGCAGAAGAGATTCAACTTAGGCAATTTAAAAAAAGACATAACTGGCTATGAAGTGTTTCTCAAATGCGATTAGATTAATTATGTTTTGTCGGTTTTTGAAAATTGTTGCAAATTGACTTAAAGCAACTTCCGAAATATGCTTATTGTTAATAATTGTAAACACAAATTTGAAGCTTTGAGATTTATATTCTTTCTTAATAGTCATGCACTCTCAAAGGCTAAGTGACTAGCATGAAGTGTGCCACGTTTTATTAGCCTATTGTCAATTGTTTTGCTGTTGTGTTTGTGATTTTTATCAAAACACGTCTCTCTTGTAAATGAGATCCTGGATCTCAATGAGACAACTTGTATAAATAAAAAGATCAAATAAAAATGAATCCAAAAACATTCACCTGGATCTGCTAAACCTCTCAGTGATCGCGTTGTGGCTCAGACACACACGGGTTCCAGTGGAAAAAACATAATTTTTTAAATCTTAAATGCAGGCAGGAGAGGTTAATTATGTGCACAGGTCCATGAGAATGGACTCTCATGGACTCTCAAATGGTTGAAGCTCATCACTGAGGATTAAAACAACTGTAAGCGTGACAACACATCCACAATTTGTAAATTAAAAAAAAAAAATAAAAATTATAACCTGAAATAAAAACCTAAAGACAGAAGAGCTGCCTTCATGTGCACCGTGCACAAACGCAAATCATATTAACAGAGCACCAAATCAAAACATACCGTAGGTTATGCTACGCTTTCTTTCAGCTGGTGAGATCTAGCAACTTTTAGCATAATGAATTTAGCAGGGATCCCTTTACCACACAGTCCATCAGGCCCGCCATCTAGGAGATTAAATTATGTCTGTAGGCATTAAAGCTTTGATGCTGTATTTGGGCAGCATGCGTGCATCCATTTGCAAAATTCCTTATAACAAAATTAAAAACATGGACACCTTATAGAAAATGCATTGGCAGTACCAGCACTTAAAGCCAGCCTCTCCAAACAGGCTGCTGACTAATGCATTTCTAATCATTTCTCTGATCAATGTTAGCCACTGTGCAATAAGATTAATCAGCCGTATGCAAAGCTGGGATCACCTTGAACGGGGGCAAGATAAAAGTTGGGGGAAAAAAGAAGAAGAAGAAAAACAGGAGATAAAAGGAATGAAAGAAGGCGCCTCGCTCTTATGTATGATAAGCACACCATGCAGAAGAGAGACACACCTGCATTATTCAGCTTTTCCATGGTTTTATATGTGTTTCTGCGGTATTACGCCGTTGTGCTTCCCTCAGCTGTGCTTTGGCATCTGTGCACGGCATCTCGCCGCTGAATAGCCGCCTGATTATTCCAAATCGGAGGGAATATTCAGACAAGGCCGATAATGCATTCTTCCATATGATTCTCCAGAGCTGGGACAGCTGTTCGCCGGCTTTCAGTGCCACGCTCAGAAAGGGACAGATTTCTCCGCTCTATTAACGGGACCCCATTAGAAAAATCAGGGGGAACGCAGTGCTAGCACCAAGGCACCACTATAAGATTGCCACCCTGTGAACAGACCGTCTTGTGTGCCTAATGTTTTTACGCATTTATTTAAGAGAGGGAAAAAAATGACAACCTTTGCCGATTTGCTGCAATCGTTCATATATTTGAGATTTAGTGCTATTTGGAGGGAAGTTTAAAAATGAGGCGAGAAGGCCGTTTGTCTCAGAAAGAGTCTGGCCCGTCACGTCTACATTACGTCGCAAAAGTATTGTGAACTGTTTACACATTTCTTCACATCACAACCACAAACTTCACTGGATTTAATAGAGAATTTGTGGGACAAGCCAACGTAAACTAGTGCACAGCTTGTGATTGGCGCAACTTCAAACCACCCAAGCCCTCTACCTAAACTGACAAGCAGGGAAAGGAGAGGACTAAAGCAGCTAAGAGATCCAATGTGACTCTGGAGGAGCTGCAGAGATCCACAGCTCAGGTGGCAGAGTCTGTCAACACCCCAACCCTGAAACACTGACAAAAGAAAGCCATTGTTGTGAGATATCCATGAGATAGTGACTTAAAGTTTTCTGTGAGCCATGCAAGGAGACTTAGCGAACATGTGGAAGAAGGTGAGCTGGTCAGAGGAAATCAAAATATGACACCTGTACTGCATAGAAAATGCCATATGTGGTAGGAAAACCTTCCAGCCAATGGAGAGGTTTGGTCCAGCACATCTTGTCCAGATTTGACTTCAGCTGGCATAGATAAGAGTTTGCATCTGAAAAGCTGGTAGAGAGATACCCAAAAGCGGTATAGCAGCTGACAATTGGTCAAGAAAGTAGTGACAAACAGGTGCTGAAGCTACACTTTCAGAAACATTTTGTTAGAACACTGCAGTGTATCTCTTCCAAGACCCTGTAGCCGTATAATAGCTACACTTTAACAAAAAATTTGTAGGAGGAGATCACTGTTAACCCAATGATCAATGGCCGTTACAGGATCTTGGCAGTAACGTGAGCAAACTGAGACACCACCAAAGCGCGCTCTGTCCGAGCGTTTACATTTCCGGACAATAACTGTCAGTACTGTTTGTCACTTTATGGCCATCGGAATTAAACCGATTACAAGCAGACCAATTCCACAAAACCAGGGCGACAAATGATAAAAGTTTTAACGACAAGAATTTGTCAGCCGCAGCCGACAGGAGGAATTACTGGAGATCAGCGGCTCTTTTGTTCGTTTCACTCTCGCCCCTCGACCATCTGAGAGCGCCGAGCGGTGCTGCTGTGTGGGGTGCCTTGTAAAGTTTCAACTGGGCAGATGAATTCTTCCAGACCCCCTCTCCCCTCTCTGGCCTCCCCTTCACTCCCGAGAACAACAGGGAGCTTTGTCTGACCAAGGACGCACCTGTAAGGTGCGGGCCTTTGCCTGGGCTTACCTCAGTGGCCCCTGCTTCTGTACTCAAAAGCCAATTATTCCCTCCAGAGAAGATATTGCACTGTCAACTTCAAACAGAGGACATTCTTTAGGCCGATTAGACCCCAAAATTATGTTTTATTATTTCGGGCCCGAAGAATGAATTGGACTATTTGGGGTCGTCTTTGTGGTGAAATCCAAGACAGTTTTAAATAGTGGAGGTATGTTTGGAGTCAGGGGGTAATACTCTGCTGTCGTTATGAACGGGCAGCGGAGGAGGATCAGATTAGAGGCCGAACAGCGAGAGGTCTTTCCAAAGCGGCTCCGTATCATCTCCCGTCTTCTTGTCCCTGCCTGTAGAGAGGTTAAATTAAATGGCTGTAATAAATGTTTTGGTGCTGCTGATGCGGTATGGCCGGCTATCAAAAGAAGAAGAAGAAGAAAAAAAAAACGCTGCGCGGAGAGAGACTGCACGGTGGAAAGATCAGAGACAGGAACAAATGGCGGGTGGGGAGAACTATGTCAGCACATTACCAGCATTAGAAACGGACTTGTTTTCACTTAAACCTCAATTATGATGCCGGCTCCAAAAACAATTATATTGATGAATGCTTTCTAAGTTACTGTAATTAAATTATTCCATTTAATTAACAGATTATATTGAATTTCTCCCCAGAGGACGGCATTAGCCTCATCTGCTGTTTTACAAACAGGAGTGCTCTAATGTTGTGTGCAATTGAAATGATTACTAATGCCTAATGAAACGGTGTCGGATCAGATAAATACTGAGAGCCAAGCTTGGAACTCAGGAAAAAAAAAAAAAACCCTAAAAAAAAACCAACAAAAAAAAAAAAGAAACAACCAACAACTTGAGACAAAAACTATAAAGTCACAGAAGAAATCACTGAATGGGATTTCTTTTCCTTCCCAAGGGCAGGCTTTGTAAAACTGACATCAAATAATTATGATGCTGAGTGCCTACTTGATGTTTTACAGAGAACACAGAAAGCCAGATGAAATATGCATTAAGCAGGTTTCAAAACATAATTGTCCTTGGATCAACCTGTAAGTGCTGATGTGAATGTATATTGAAAATGAGCGCTTTAAAATGAATTTGTTTGACTCGCGGAGGCACATTAGTTTTGAAGGGAGCTTATATAAAACGGCATCATGTGCACACTTAGTAGTTATAGAAGGTAATTATACTCAATATAAAACCGTGAAGCACATGTACCAGTTCTGGTTCACTGTTACATGTGCAGGAGGAAGAGTTGGAACTGCAGAAAGCGAGTCACCAGTAGCTGACTATTGCCCTCTGCTGGAGGAGAAAGGAAGCTGCAGGAAGAGTGATAAATACTACTGAACGATAGGATGACTTCTTTATATGTTTTTTTGTTACAAAACACTTACCCTAACCCTAACCTCTAACCCCAAACAAAACCTAACCCTAACCCAACCCTAACCCACGACTCTAATGTTCATCCATAGAAAAAATAAAGAAAAGCTGAA